>NC_046337.1:655000-1336666 GCF_000738735.6 Corvus cornix cornix | reverse complement strand
CACATGAGATCAGTTAAATATAGCCCAGGCAGGCTCCTCGCACAAGACAATAAAATATTCCGAGTGTCTCTCTTTAGCATCTTGAAATGCTGCTTGCTGCATCCATGGCAAAATCCAAATGGTTTTCCATGCCTGCCACCCCCTCCCTCAGCACCGAGCCCCCTCTCCCCCCTGCATCTCCTCATTCCACCCCTCTCCCGTCGTGCCTACGCCGCTCCACCCACTCCTTTATTATCATGAAAATCACACTTCCACTCGTTCTTTCCATAACGTTCTGTATCCTTGGAGCTGATTTTAGGTCCAAAGCTGTTCCATCTTCTCCTGTTCCAAACAACTGCTCTTCACCTTCCACACCCTGCTCAAAGCCCTTCTCTTCCCGCAGCCCTTCCCAAGCGGCTCCTTGCTGGTGGATGCTCTCTCTGCTGCAGTGGAGGAGTTCAGATCCCAGCCCAGCTGCTCCCCAGGTATTCCTCATGGATGATTCCTAGGGCTGCACACGGCATTCCTCTAAATACCCTCTTAGCTTGCAGAAATACCAATATTTTATCTGTATGTTACACCCACAAATACGTGGTGGGCAGCAGCATCCTTCACTTCCTTCAGGAATACCTTCCAATTCCTTTATCTCCCCACCCAGCTCCAAAGGTTTTGTGTTGCCCAGAGCCTTGGCTTGAAGGCCACAGCTCCAAAGCTTCTAAATCCATGGATATGCACACAGGAGCAGGCTGCACCTTCCTAAATACACATTTTATTCCCATAGATCCTTCAAAAACAGCCAAGGGATCTCTCCAGAGATCTCCAAAGCATAAGATGGAAACTCTCACATGGGAAGGCTCTGGGAAAAAATTTAAGAGCCCCTATTCCAAAGAGGGTCTTCAAGGAATGGTTCTGTTGTGAGGAAAATCAAGGAACATCCGGAGCTGCAAGTTCAGGCAAAGTTTAGAGATGATGTAAAAAGAAAGGTGGGGCCAAAAGGAGACAAATTTGAGTCAATGTAGGTACTGTAGAAATTCAGGGCATGATTCATTAGCCAAAAAAACCCTGAACCCACTCCATAGCTATTTCCAAGGAGGTACATCCATAATTTATGTGGAACAGGAGTGGGCTGCAATTTCCCCCACACTGCTCCTGCATAAATTACACCGGCTTGTAATTCCCCAGCTCCTGGTTTTGCTGCCTCTAAGTGGTAACCTCTCATTTAACCATCACAGCAATCAGAGGCACCTGTGAAAAAGGGGAGGGGAAGGGTTTGCAGGTGAAAGAGCTGCGAGTTGGACTTGGGGAGCCATGAGCTGGGAACTGTGAGGGGTTGGTGGTGCAGGGGATTCTCAGTTATCTGTGAGTTATGGAAACCTATGAAAGCTTCCTAAATCACTCAACACAGAGAGGAGCCAGAGCACAAGAGCGTGAAGAAGTTTAAAATGTCCAGAAGTTTGTCATGGAGGGATGTGAGCTGCTCCCCCACTTGTGGATGGTTCGGAGCAGAAGAACTTTTGAGTGCATTAAATGAATCCATAAAACATTTCCCAGCCCTGGGAGAGTCCAAGGCCAGGCTGGATGGGCTGGATGGTGAGGCTCTGGGGCCAAGGAAATTTCCTTTGTGAAGGTTTGGCCTCTCAGTTAACTGAGAGAACAGGGACCACGTGCTGAAGTCTCAGTGCCTTACAGAAACCCTGCAAACGACATCCCTGGAAAAATACCTTGGAAAAAGGAGAGGGGCAGAGGCTGGACATGAAGGGTGCCCATCAAGAGCCCATCCCGTGGCAGGAGGCAGCAGATGACTCCTGGTGGTCTTGCTGTTGTCCCCTTGCTGCCACTTTTTGTACCAATCCTCTCCCCAGATGTGCAAGGAGAAGGAAAAGGAAAGGAACCAAACCAGAAAGAAAAGAGAAAGGCAAAAAAAGGGATGAAAACAGAGGAAGCTGCTCCAGGACTGGTGAGCGTGGCTAGGACACATTTAACTGCTCCCTAAAGGAACAGGGAAAATTTTCCTTCCAGAACACCTAAGAATGGGGGGAACAAAGACAGAAGATGAGTTATGAAAGTCACCCACTCTTTAGGGCCACTGCCCACATTCTGTGCTCACAGACTCTCTGCACACAAACCAGAGACAGATCCCACCTCTCCTTTCTTGGTCTTTTTCCCCCGCTCCTTTTCTCCTTCCTCCTCTCACGTTTTTCCCTGCCCCTGGTTTTCTGTCAGGTTTTGGGGAGATCTTTGGTTTTTTTACCCCTCAATCTGTTCCCATCACTTGGCTGATGTGACACCCTGTCCACTGGGCAGCTCTCATGAGCTGGGGAGGGAGTGTCACAACACTGCCCCTTTTAAGGGACAGACACGAGCTGTGACACGCAGAATGGGAAACTAAAGAGAGTAACAACATTCCCAGGAAAACCAGAAACAAACAAAACAAATCCCACGTGCCGTCCTTACCCAAATTTAACTAGTTACTATAGTAAAAATTTGGGATTTCCCCTCTTCCCACTCTTTTTGTCTGGTACAAAGTGGGTAATGAGGCAGCTGCTGAAATTCAGTGCAGCGGAATGAGAGGCAGTGGTGAGGAGGAGACAGCCAAGGCCAGAGTCCAGAGGGAGCTTTTGGAGGAGAAGGAAGATGGAAGTGGAAATGGAAGAGGAAAGGGAAGAGGAGTGAGGCCAAGAGCTGCAGGAGAGGAAACAGCCTCAGGTTGTGCTGGGGGAGGTTTAGGTTGGATATTAGGAACAGTTCTTTCATGGAAAGGGTTGTAGAGCACTGGACTGGGCTGCCCGGGGCAGTGTGGGGTCCCCACCCCTGGCGGTGTTCAGAACACACGTGGAGGTGGCACCTGGGGACTCGGGTCACTGGTGAGCACGCTGGTGGTGCTGGTTGATGTTGGACTTGAGGATCTTGAAGGTCTTTTCCAACCTTACCGAATCCACGATTCATTGCACAAGGATCCTTCCCACCCAGCACTCACCCCACGCTCTCACCGTGGCTCTGGCTCTCACATCTGCTCTCCCCCACCTTCCTGATGCCCTTTTAACCCCAGCTCATTCTTCACTTCTGTGCATCTCCACATGACCTTCCCCTCCAAGGAAGTGGGTTCCACTTGGAATTCCTGGATTCCCTCTCCTCCCATCACAGCCCCCAGAAATGTGAAGATGATGTCCCACCCAGCCCAGCACCACCAGCTCTCCCCTCTGCCACCCCCAGGTCACACATCTCCTTCATCCACAGCGGAGCAGAGTTATTGTCCCATGGGATGGAGCTTTTCTCCCCCAGTCCCGACGTGTGGGGAGCAGGGAGAGGGAGGAGAAGATGCTCCTGCTGGCCCAAGATGCTCAGAGCCAAAGCAGGGGGAGAATATTTCAGCCCTAATTGCCAGCAGGCACTTGAAGATGAATGCCTGGCTGGAGGTTTCATCATCTCGGGCCATTAACCTCGGCTGGTCATTAAGGCCTAAGAAATGCCAAGTGCTGAGGGCATTTTTATCACTCTGTGATGAATAAAAGAGAGCAGGAAAAAAACCCCACCAGGTTATGAAATGGCTCCTAATGGGAAAATCAGTTCCCATTGCTCAGAAGAGATCACCCAAGGAACAAACGCCCCAACTAATTCCCAGTACAAAAATTCCACTCCTGAACTTTGAAGTCCAGAGGGAATTTGGCATAAAAGGCTCCAAAAACACTTCACAAAAACAGGGGTGAACGTTTACATGTCATGTGTTGTCCCCAAGAAGGTCTTGTCCAGGAGAAGGTCCCCTGAGCCCTTGAGGTAGAAGTGGAGAACGTAAGTCACCACAAGAACCTGGGCAAGCAAAATCCAAATCCAAATCAACGATGGAATTTGGCTGGAAAATCCTCACATAATCCACCTTTCTCTTTGGAAAGGGACATGTAATTCTGGAGTTGTCAAAGCTTACTGGAGTCACAAGTGAGGAGCACAACTGGGATTTTCCTCCAGGACATGGCTGGGATTCTCCTGCTTAAACCCAGGTGTCACCCAGCAAATCCCAATAATTATCCCAACGGAAGGGTTGTCTTGACTTCCAAAGGAGTGTTTTCAAAGGGATTTTGCAAAATTCCAGCCTGGAATTATTTCACAGCCTTGCCTGGCTCGGGATGTCCGATTTTTCCAGGGATATCAAAGTGCATTACGTGCAGTAACGTGTGGAGAGGTGGAGACGCGGCGGCAGCTCCCGCTGTCCGGACGGATAAATGGGAAAAGATGCCTTATGTAAGCTGGGAAAAGAGTGCCTGGGTAAGCACTAAACCCAGCAGCCCGGAGAACAACCACCATAAAGCACAAACAGCCAGAGAAACGGGATCCAAGGAAAACTAGGCGGAGGTTACAGCTTATTCCTTGCAGGAAAAGATGGCACAGCCCAGACCTGAGCACTGCAGACTGTCAGGATTTAAGAGCCTTTTACTTAAGGACGTTCAATCTCTAATTTGGGACAAAAAAAGGTTTTCCCTAAAGCGTGATGCTCATCATGGAAGTGTCGGGGAAAGGGAATGCCAAAGGTTTATGATTCAGTGGGAATGTGCTGGGTGTAACCAGCGGGATGTGCTTCCCCCAGAACCTTTCGGTGTTCAACACCCTCCAGCCCAGCTCTCAGCAGACCCCACCCCCAGGTCCCTCTGCAAACAGCACAACCCACAGGGGTTGGAGTGGGGACACTCAGGGATGAGGAGGCACCGAAATTCCCAACAGCCCAGCGGCAGCAGCACCTCCCACAGCAGGGGTGAGGTGGGAAAGGGCACAAAACCCCACGGGGTTTGTACCGGGGCAGAGAATGGGGCTGGGAGCCATCTCCAACCTCCCTCCCTGTGCTTGAGGAAAGCTTCCCAATCTTATTCGAGGGAAAGGGGAAGGCAGGCAAGGCCTTGCTATTCCCAATCCCATTTCATCTGGAGACCTCACTACCAGCAGCCAACAATTGAAACAGCAGAGGAGAGACACGTTGTTACCCCAACTCTCTCACTTGTCTCAGCTGTCAAATTATGCATCAGTCATTACCAAAAGGTTTAGCTGGGAGATTGGGAAGGAATTGTTCCCTGGGAGGGAGGTGAGGCCCTGGCACAGGGTGCCCAGAGCAGCTGGGGCTGCCCCTGGATCCCTGGCAGTGTCCAAGTCCAGGTTGGATGGAGCTTGGAGCAACCTGGGATAGTGGGAGGTGTCCCTGATGGAACTGGATGAGCTTCAAAATCCATTCCACCCCAAACCAGTCTGGGATTCTGGGATTCTTTTTATTCCATTTGACTATCAGCCAGAAACTCTTTTAAGAGCAGCTCTTTTTAACATGGCAAGTGGCTCCAGAATTTTAGATTTTATTTTCTTAGAGCTCTGCTTGATTACTTTTCAAAGCCAATTTTGAAGATTATTCACATCAGGCTTCCCCCCCTAACCCTGAAACCAACAGAAAGGAGTCCAAGAGCTCTTTTTTCCAACTCTGTGGGTCCCCCAAAACCTAAGGGGTTTAGGATAAAAAGCTATTTCTGTCTCTGCCATGCTCTTTTCAGAGCAACAGAACATATTTGAGCATGGAGTCCCATGTAATCATCATCTCTGCTTCCCCCACATTCCGCACAATCCATGGGATGTGTGCTGGTGTCCATAGAAACGTCGGCACAGCCCCGGATCTCCTCCCAGGGCTCCCCTGGGATCACACCAGGCACCACCCAGCAGAAATCCTGGCCCTGAAAACCAAACTGGTGGCACTGGAAGGAGGAGGTGGGCGGTGGGAGGCGGGGATGGAGCTGCCCAGGGAGTTTCAATCCTGGATTGAACTCAGGGTGGATCAGGTCACGTAGGATTCCTGAATTCCAGGCTCCTCATTGCAGGAATGGGGGCAGCAAGAGCACTGGGCATTCATACCCTATATATTTATATGTATATTTATATTTATATTTACATTTATTTTTATTTTATTTATATATTTATACCTTTTAAAAATATATATATTTATACCTTTTAAAAAAATATATATTTACACATTTGTAAAGGTATTTTGGTATTTTTTCATTCTTACCTATTAAATATTGAAGGGGGACAGCAGGAGCATTGTGCATTCATACCGTGTGTGTATATATATATATATATATATATTTATACTCTTTTAATCTATATATTTACATGTTTGTGAAGGTGTTTTTTCATTCTCACCTCTCAAACATCCCCCATTCACATCCTGCTCCCATTCTGCTGCTCCAACCACGGAAATGCCTTGTTGGAATAACACTGCTTGACTAAAGAGAATTAATTTTATAGGTCACGCTCCACAAAGACACGTAAACAAACACCCACAGCCGGCACAGAGACACAGATGACTCCCAAATCCCCCAAATTTGGGGTGAGGAGTAGCCAAATCCTATTTTTTCTCCGTCCCTACGCTGCTCTCTATTAATATCTGACTTTTCTTGGGTGACTTTCGGCTATTTTCAAACCCAAACCTTGTTGCCATGGAGACAATAAGCCGGTCAGCACATCTGCTGGAGAACAGGACACGGGCTTTGGAAAAGGCAGCATTCCAAAGGCTCCGACTTTTCTGAATCCACGGCACAGATCCCGTCCGCTCGGCGCTGCCTCCCGGGTTTGTGACAATTCCAGGAGCTGCGGTTGCGCTCCGATCCCCACGGCGCTGGGGACATGGATCGTGTCCCAGTTCCGTGTGCTGCACCAGCACGGACACCTCGGCATGGACATCACCCCTGGAACTGCCCTGAGCTTGTGGAGGCTCCGAACACAGCCAGAAATAAACAGCTGGGGCATTTTTCCTTGGAAAAACACAGCCGTGACCGGGATTTGCTTGCAAACACAGTGCACACAAAATCGCTTTCTAACGGAGCACCAAGTGAGAACCTAATTGGGGCCTCAATTAGAACATTAAGAAACATTCAATTAAGCCTCCCGGTGCCACAGAGATTCCCAGCCACACAGCTTTCCAGAGGAAAAACGGGAATGTGCAGAAGGCTGCTGGCTTCAGCACGGCCGTGGTGATGACAGAATAAAGGAGAGGAGCCAATTTTCCTACTCCTTCTTTTATAATTAAAAGGAAAAAATCCATTTCACTTCCTTTTACTGTTATTTCAACCTTGTGAAGGTCCATGGAGTCACAGAGTGTCCTGAGTAGGAAGGACCCACAGGATCACAGATCCAGCTCCTGGCCCTGCACACCAATCCCACCCCGGGCATCCCTGGCAGCACTGTCCAAACGCTCCTGGAGCTCTCGGGGCCGTGCCCATTCCCTGGGGAGCCTGGGCAGTGCCCAGCAGCCTCTGGGGGAGAGCCTTTCCTGATCTCCAGCCTGAGCCTGCCCTGGCCCAGCTCCATAAAGGACACGCTCCAAGTCCATCAGTCCCTCCAGCCACATCGGGAAACTCTGGGAAAGGCACCAGCTGTGCATCCCATCACTCTGACCTTATCCACACGGGCAGCATCCTGCAGGAACTTATGGAGAGATGCCCTCTGGATGCCCTGGAACCCTTGGGCCCACCTGGAGCCCACACTGGAAGCTGTAGGGAAGCAGGGCTTGACTCCATTCCTCATTCTCCCAGGATTTCCTCACCACAGTTGTCAGTGACCCTCACCAAGGTCACTGCAGACACTCCAAAAACCCAGCTCTGCCTGTCGGTGGGATGGTTTCTCTCCAGCTGCCAAGGGACAACTCCATGGAAGCTCCCCAGTCCAGCACAGGGAAATCCTGCCATGGATCATCCCAGTGCAGCCCTGACACCGGGGATGGCCCCACCTCTGCCCTGCCGACAGCAAACCATCCTCAAAAATCACCTGGAATTAAACTCAGGTCATGAGGACTGACAAACCAGCAGCATCAAGTGTCCCAGGCCAGGCTGGACAGGGCTTGGAGCACCCTGGGATGGTGGGAGGTGTCCCTGCCCAGGGCAGGGGGTGGAACAGGATGAGCTTTAAGGTCCCTTCCAACCCAAACCATTCCAGGATTCTGTGACATCTGCAGAAAACACTGCTTTCCCCAAAGCTCCAAAGTCCTTTTGTAAACCTTTTGTAAACCTTTTGTAAACTCTGTGGTGCTGAATGCAGGAGAAAACTTCAAACCTGAGGCAAACTCAAGCAAGACATCCCAGGTACACTTATTTCCCTTCAAGCCTTAATTCCCCTCGTTGATTCAACCTCAATATTTAGATTTACACCGTCAAATCTTGCCTTTTACAAACTAAATCCACTGTCTGTTACTTCATCAAATGGCTTAACCTGAGAGCTGCTGAGCTGAGCAGCCTGACTGCAGCAGGGACGAGGCAGAGCCGTGCCGGGGCTGCTGCTCTGGGGAGAGAGGGCTCAGCCTTTGATTCACCTGTCAAGTGCTTCAAGAGCTCCTGAACACTGCACAGAGGGAAACAAGAGCCCAGCCCTGTGCCTGAGGAATAATCACATTCCATGACAGTAAGCTGTATTTTAGAAATTAATGACTCATGGCAGGATTGAGCTCATCCTGCTAAATTACCGAACCTCTGCTCTGCTCCTCTGCAGACACGTATTTTATCCATTTAATCAGCGCTGGATTTTGAGGAATGCCTGGATCACTGCAGGCTCCCACTGGAATGGACCCTGCTCCCAGCAGCATCTGCCTCCAGTAGAGACCAGAGTCCCCAGGTGATGCTCTGAGTCCTCATCTCACGCTGAGGAAAAGGATTCTGAGACAAAAAATGCTGAATTCTGGGAAGAATTCAGATGCACGTTGAAAAGTTCATCAAGAAATGGTCACTGACGAGCAGAGCCCGATGGAAACAAGGCCACAAAACTCTTCTGAAAGATTCCAAATTCTTTTGTCGCAATGTCCCCAACCTTTAAAGTGTTGTTACAGCCTGAGAGCTGCTCTGATAACAGAAAATGCTGCTCTTCTCTTCCTCTCAATATTACACAGGAAAAATTATATTTACAAAGGTACAAGTGCTGCCAGAGATGCAGCACCAGGTGTAACTAAGTCTCAAAAGAAAATTGGCTTTAACCTCAACTATCTCTAAAGAAGCAGCAAAAAACTTCCAGAAATAAACTGCACATCTAAATATAGTTTTGTGTGAAGTTAAATGTCCTTGGGCTGCTCGGGGACACTCAGTGGCTTCACTTGGACTCTCTGCCACAAGCTGGGAAGGATTTCCACTGATTCCTGTGAATGTTTCAAGGAGATTTTATTACAAGGCCCTGCTGGTACCAAAAAATCCCCTGAAATCATCGAGTCCAACTGTCCCCAGCCCTGCCAAGGCCACCACTGACCCCTGCCCCACGTGCCACATCCACAGGGCTTGAAATCCCTCCAGGGATGGGCACTCCAGTGCCCTGGGCAGCTCTGCCAGGGCTGGGTGACTCTTTCCATGAAGGAATTTCCCCAATATCCACCCTGAGCCTCCCCTGGCCCAGCCTGAGGCTGTTCCCTCTCCTCCTGTCCCTGTTCCCTGCGAGCAGAGCCCGACCCCCCCGGCTGCCCCCTCCTGTCAGGGAATTCCAGAGAGGAAAAAGATCCCTCTGGATCCTCCTTTGCTCCAGGCTGAGCCCCTTTCCCAGCTCCCTCAGCTGCTCCTGGGGCTCCAGACCCTGAGGTGTGAGGGAGAACATTCCAAAGGGAGACCCTGCCTGAGGGGATGTTTCAATTTCACCTGCACAAGGGCTGCAGTTGGGTCAACAAAAAGCAAAATGTGTAAATATTCCTCTGGGAGACACCTGGAGAGGAGGAGAAGGAGAAAAAGGAGGAGGAGGAGGAGGAGGAAGGGAAGCTGAACTTCCACCCCCAGCATCCCAAGAAGTGATGGATGCTCCGACACAACCTCTGGGCGCTTGTTGTTCTGCACAGGTCCCAGCTTTTGTCAGTGAAATAAATCCCATTAGAAATCACAGGGAATAAAACTGCTACTGCCAGAATCCAAAGGGAGAACAGCAAATCCTGAGGTCGCCAGGGCTGGGAACACAAAAGCTCCCAGGAAGCACAACCAGGAGCTGCGATGCCAGCACTGTGTGCAATCACAAGCACATGTTTCCAGCTGCCCTACTTAGTGTCTTATAATTGACTCCTGTCCCTTAAGGGGTTCTTGGCTCTAATTGAGCAGCACCTGCCACGTCAGAGGAACAGTTTTGTGCACCCATTCCTTGCTCAAAGGCCACACTTGACCCCCTCAGTGCCAGCCTTGCTCCCAGGCTTGGCTGTGCCACCGATTTGGGGCCCATCCCACCAGCTGGGAATCTCCTGCATCAGGAGTCACTCCGGGACACCAACGATCCCACTCACTTTGGGCGTTTTTAAGCATCATCCCACTGATTTCCAGCACACACCTGTGTGCTCCTGGGAGTACAGGACTCCATCTGTGCCCTCCGATGAGGCATTTCCCACAGAAAAGAGGGGCAGTGGCAGCTTCCCACACGGAGAGGCTGGAGCTGGGAGCTCCGTCCTTGTGGACACACACCCAGGACTCAGCACCACAGACCCTCTTGCTTCCCACCACATGGCGTGGGCAAAAAAATGCAAAGCCAAAAGCTCCTCCAAACACTATTTCCTTACTAAATTAGACTGAACAATGGATCGAAACCAAAAATGAAATGCAACATAATGAAAAGTCAAGTTATGAGTTCAAATCCCAGGCACAGAACGAAACCAAGGATAGAACTTCCATAGGTATTGTGGACTTGGGCAAGAAGCTGGTGCTCGGTTTTTAATGTATACAAGATCTAAAAAAGATTTAAACTCCTTTGGGACACTGATTGCAAATCCCACTGGCAGAATTCCTATTTGTTTTTAAATTAGACCTACAAGCACCACAGTGTTACCTGAAGCTAATCCCTGCTGGTGGGACTTTCTGTTCCACTTCTGCTGGTAGAGCCTGATTGTTATTAGGCAAAACTTCCCAGTGGGAAGTTAGAGGACAGGAAAAACATCCCAGCACCTGATTTTCCTATTATTAATTGGCAGTGCCCATCCAATGTGTAAAGCAACACCTCAGCGGGGTCAGGAGTGAAGCGGGTGCCCCCTTTCCTCCCAAAACCAGACAGACAGGCAGAGGCCAGGCTTCCAAAATCCCAGGTCACATCCTGCTCCCTCGGACACCAGGTGTTCCAGGTGATGCCAGTGACCCTCTGCCTAAACCACAAACCCTGAGTTTCCATGTGGCACAAATCCACCTCCGGAAGCAACACCCCTGCCAAGCTGAGAGCTCCTCCAGGACATCTCCCAGGAGCACCCACGGCCGCCGGCAGCGTTTCCTCGGCTGCCACAACCCTCCAGCATAACCCAAAACTGCCTTTCTGTTCATCTATCCTTGTTTCAACTCCAATCTCCACGGCTCAGATCACACAGAACGTCAGGTTCTTCCTGAGACTCTCACATGTCACCCTGGAAATGGGGACTGCCAGCCCCACGCGGCTGCTCCGGCTCTGCTCCGGGCTGGAGCGGTGACAAGGAGATGCCACCAAGCAAAATAAAACTTCCCTGGGTTACTTAAATCCCTTTCCCTGACACACCAACCTCCATGTCCTGAGCACAACACGCTTCCACGCATGACAAGTGTCCCTGAAGCCGTCAAGGGCCCAGTTCCGCTTTCCCTGAGCTTCCTTAAATTCCTGCCCAAGTCACTGAGGAATCTGGGATATGGGTTCCACATCCTGTACTTTGAAATCAAATTGATAACATTTACTGCAAGCAGCGTTTTCTAGGTGAGGGTGATGCTTCAGGGGGACTCGGGATGTCCATCTGTGTTCGAGTGAGGGACAGCTGGCAGGCAGGAGTGGGAGACTGGGAAGAGAGATGGAAAAGGGGCGCAGGGAAGGAAAAGGGTGACAGAGAAGGAAAAGAGGAATGGTATCAGGAGGATCCATGCCGATGGCTACCAGTGCTCCTGCAGTGCACGGGGCTGCTGTGGAATCAGCTCTGAGGAGCCCCAACCTGAGATGCCGATGCTCTTAACACATTTAAAACCATTTTTTTCCCAGAAATCCTAAACTCAGGAGATCACTAAAACCTCCGCTTCCATTCCCTGAGCCAAGTGCAGCTCCCGGTGTTACAGGGAATAACCAGGAAATGCCCACCGGGTCAATGGCAGCTGGGAGCCCAAGGCGAGGACAATCCACGGTTTATCCGGCTGGAGCACGGCCGAGCCGGGATGCGGGGCCGCTCCCGGGGGTCACGGCTCCAAGCGCAGCGCCGAGCCCAGCCCGAACTCCCGCGGCGTTCGCAACTCGTGCGGTGCCCGGAGCCGGGGCTGGGGCATCCCCCGGCAGCGGCCCCGCCGCGCTCGGCACGGGGGGTCCCGGCCCCGCTGGCACCGGCGGGACGGAGCCGCGCCGAGCCCCCCCAGCCCCGTCCCTGAGCCCAGCCCGTGCCCGGCCGCTGACCTGCCGCAGGATGAAGCTGGTGGAGGTGGTGCTGCCGTCCGAGCGCTTCAGGCGGCTGCGGCGCGTCGCGGTGCCCCTCGTCACCTGCCCGGGGGACAAAGCATCAAGGTCGTGCCACCGCCCGGCCCCGGCCCCGCCGCCGCCCCCGGCCCCCTCACGCACCGCGGCCATGGCGCCCCGCTCCCGCTGCCGCTCCCCGGCTCTCCCGGGCCGCTCTCCGCGCGCAGCGGAGCCGCCGCCGGGGCGGAGCGCGCTGGGGAGGGGGCGGCGGGCGGGGGGCGGCCCCGGGGCGGGGCTGGCACCGCAAAACCCCTGAGCCCGGCCCGGCCCCGGCTCCGGGCGGGATGGGAGCGATGGAGTCCCGCTGCTCTGGAGCCAGGCTGGGAGAGAGCGCTGGGGGCTTCACCTGGACAGGAGAAGGATCCAGGGAGAGCTCAGAGCCCCCCTGCAGGGCCTAAAGGGGTCCAGGAGAGCTGGAGAGGGACTGGGGACAAGGCATGGAGGGACAGGACACAGGGAATGGCTTCCCAGTGCCAGAGGGCAGGGATGGATGGGAGATTGGGAATTGGGAATTCCTGGCTGGCCCTGGCACAGGGTGCCCAGAGCAGCTGGGGCTGCCCCTGGATCCCTGGCAGTGCCCAAGGCCAGGGTGGACATTGGGGCTTGGAGCAGCCTGGGACAGTGGGAGGTGTCCCTGCCCACGGCAGGGCTGGATTGAGCAGCTCTTTAAGCTCCCTTCCCACCCAGGCCAGTCTGGGACGATGGTGGCAAGCTGGGCTCAGCTGGGGATGCCCTGGGCAAGCAGCACCCTCTGAGCCCACCTCGACCCCCTCCAGCTGAGCCCTGGCTGGCACGAACCCAAACCCCAGGGCCCTGCCCAACCCTTCCCACATCCATCAGCACCGACTGGCATCAGCTTCCAGCCATGGAGAGAGCTTCCATTTCCAGGGCATGGAGGAAAACCAGCTAAATCAGGAGACGATGTGCTGGAAGCTAAAATGTGATGAAGATTTGGAAGTGGGACCTGGATCTCCTGCTTCCCACTCCTGAGCTTCACCTACAGGCACATTACACCTCCCACTGGGATGAGCAAGAGGAGGAATGTGCACATCTTCGGAGTGATCTCACACCTGCACGCTCTGAGCGCACACCGCAATCTCTGGTGAGGGTCCAGCCCAGCAAACGTCCTCCTCCCTCGCTCCAGACACCAAATCCTTTAATTCCTTGGCTGAAAGGAGCAGCCTGGTTTCTCTGTCCAAGATGAATGTGGGTCATGAAGGCTGTAGTCTAAATTAGATTATTTTTACGTTCAGTTTCATCATTAAATCGGTCCCAGGAAGGTACTTCTGTTTCAACATTAATCGTGGGGTGGCTGACTTCCCAAGGAAAGATTCTCTCCGGAGACCCGATGGATCAGGGTCTCACTCCACAGTTGAGATTCAGAAGGAAAAACAAGGCAGCATTTCCTGATAATTCAGGATATGATTTGGCTTTATAAGGTTGACTTTCAGCCCAAAGTGACCCCAAATCAACCCACTGGGGTCAGCAGCTCCAAAGGGCTGTAAAGAAATGATGAAAAGCAGTGATTTATGTGTAAATGGCAATTTTTGGGGCTGTTCTCGGGGACATGAGGCTCCTTGATTGCATTTTTGGTGTCCATGCCCAGCTTCAGCAGCAGGATTAAAGCACAGGGATTCATCCTGCTTTGGGATGAGCCAGAATTCTCAGCCACGATCACACGACTCCGCTCTTGCCTCTTGCACCAGGGAATTCTCCTGGGTGTGTTTGTTAACAAGCGTTACTCATTCCACAGACACCTCTCAGTGCAAGCAGGGGCAGCGCCTGGGAGTTCTTAGGAAAGATGCACAGACAAAAATAAGGGAAGAAAATCATCTTCATCTCAGGAAATAAACCCTGAGAGAGGCCACAGCATCGAGGGACAGAGTCCCACAGGCCCAGGGCCATTCCCCACCGAACCCTCCAGCACAAAGAACACACAACAACATCACTTGGAAGGTTTCAACAATCTGATTTTTAACATTATTTCCGGAGCCAACTGGAGGGACAAAGCGTGGGTGACACCGGGTGACAGAGCACAACCCCTCAGACCACTCCGTGTGGGGTGACAAATTGAACAGACACAACAGGTCCCCAGCTCCCACCGAAGGAAATGGATCTAACAGTGATATTTAACACCCATGAAACAAATCTATCACAATAAAAGTGTCATTAGAAAGTCGCCCAGGTTCCTATGTTAAGGGTTTATATGAAAAAGCAGGAGTTCTCCACCCTGAATTCCTGATAGAAAACAGCAGGTAGAAACCTAAGGTAGAAATCTGGAGTTAGAGAAATCCTTTGGCAGCATGTTCAGTTACAATCAGGCCTTAAAAATAAATATGATCATGTCTAGAAGTATGAAGAGAAACACCAACCCCCTCTAAATACACCGGTTTAATAATAATTAAATTATTTTACACTATCTACAAGTTGCATATCACGGAGTTAGGAATAGAAGAGGTGACAGAAGGACAAATCCTGCTTTTATAAAAGTTCAGGCATGTGTGGAGCTGTGTAGAAAATCTCAGACAAATGAGTATATACATTATTTATACTTAACAATTAACATCAGCAAATCACATCTGGCTGGCTCAATTTGAAGATTCCTCTTGGCCCAAAGCTCAGAATCCAAAAAAACACCAATCTCAATTTCCTGACAAACACGGAGAATTTATAGCAACGAGAACAAGGTTTAGTTTGACCACAAAGCAACGGGGAACAAAGGAAACTCCGACAAATAAAAGCTCCAAACAATAAGAATTTGGAACAGCAGCATTGAAATCAATTCATTTCCTCAAAAGACACAAGGAACAAGTTATCAAAATGCTTCAGTATTGCCACGTGTGTTATTTGTACTGAGCTACATCCAGGGGAAGGATCGAGACAAATTAAAGTCATGTCCAAAGGAAAGACAAAATCCTCCTTCCAATTGCACACATTTTAATTAAAAGTGATTTAAAGAGCAGGTGCTGAACACTTCTTGCATGAGCATGAGGCTGCAAGTGAATATAAGGTCAAGATAGGAAATAATTAAATAAAACGAGGAGGTGCTGAGTGAAGGGTGGGTTTTGTCACTCAGCAGCCTCGGAGTTCCAATCTGGGATGAAATTCACACATCAAAAATGCTTATTTAGACATCTGGGAGCTTCCTGCTTTTAATGGCGATGGTTTTATCAGTGATTTGCTTCCATTATTTCCCCAAACCAAGATTATCACTCACCAGAGGTTGTTAAAAGCAGGATAAATGTGACCATGCTCCAGTGAGGAGGTAAATAGGAGGATGAAGTGATTTTTTTTTTTCCTCCCAGCAGTTAAAACAAGAAAAGAAAGAAATCCCACATTCCCAAAGGATAATCCAGCTCATGTGCTCCCTAGGACAAACCCCACCCTTTAAAAAGTGCATCAGGGAAGAAATTCTTGGGTTTCTTTTCTCAGCCACCAACTGCCACACGTCCCCAGCTCCGAGGCAATCCCTTCTCCAGGGACATGGCTCTCACTTTCCATGTGCTCAGGAGCCCAATCCCACCCACCAGCACATGGCATGTGCCTCCTTAAATCCCCCTTTCCCAAGTGGTGTAAGAGCTCCTCTGGGTCAGTGCTTGTTTAGACACGGACACAGCGGCAGAGGAAGGAAATCCAAGAGAGGCAGAACCCCCTGGTCCCATCAAGACGATTCCTGTTCCACTCAGCTCCCCCTTGGAAAGGGAACAGATCCTCACAGTCTTCAGCAGCTTCAAACATTCTCCAGCCCCCTCCTTTCCCACAAGGAATTATAACACTCCTTCACTTCTACATCCATCCAAAAAGGAAAACTGGGAAGAGGTTTTGTGCAAGTTCCTGGCTCAGCACCTTGGATCCACGGAGTGCCCACACAGGCAGCTGGGAGCATCCCCTGCCTGCTCTTCCCAAGGAGCCTCGTGCTGGCAGTGCCACCTCTGCCGAGACACCAGGGAATTCTAGGAAAACTTGTTTTCCTCAAGGAAAACACAGCAGTTCTCTGCGTTTTCCAAAATATAGAGGCAGCACTGTCAAACCCCTCTTTTTCATATTTCCACAGGGATGTGGCCCTCAGCAGCACCACTTCCTCTTCCAGCTGGACCCAGGGATCGCTCGGATTCCGCAGCGCGTCCTTCGGCTGAGGGAAGGGGACTCCGAACTGCAGAGATTCCCTAGAGCCACTGGGATAGAGGGATTACAGAAGACACCAGAGCAAAGCAACAGTGTCTCAGCATCCTCAAGCTTCCAGAAACACATTGAAAAGAGAATTATTTTGGGACAATCTTTCAAGATTCACAAGTGGCATTTCTTGAAAGCGCAGGAGAGAAAAAAAAAGGGACTCGGAGGAATCTGGAATTATTTTAAACCATCCCCTAATCTAGTTCAGGATGCAAATATGCAAATAACCATCAGAGCTGGTGCCTATTTTTACTCTGCATCACCCTAACGCAGCGAGTTGGGTTATTTGAAAGGAAAATGCACTTGGATATCCATGGCAGGGCTTCACGAAGATCGTTGGGTCAGGCGGCCGCTCCTCAACGCTGCCTGTTTAAAGCAGAGGCTGCTGATGGTAATTTGTTTGTTGCTGGAGCAGGGAATGAGCAGGAAGTGCCACGGGATAACCTGGTCCTTGGTTGCTCTGGAATGCTGCCATGTCCACGGCCATGCCCATCTGGTGCTGGGGGAAGGCAGCTGTGCCGGCAGCTGGGAGGGCGGTGCCGGCGCTGGGGACGCTCGGGAAGGGCTGCGGCAGCGCGGGATCGGGGCCGGGGCTGCGGGGACACAACACCAACCACGCTCACACTGACAGCTCAGGGCCAGCTCTGCCAAGCACATTTACCCCCAGCAGCGATCTCCAGCCCCACAGCAAGCTGGGAGCTCCCAGAATACACAAATTTGAAAAGAACGTGACCAAAACGGTCGTTGTGGAAGGTATTTTGTGTTTTTCTAGCTAGGAAAATACAGTTTTTTACATGCACACTCTCCACTTAAATCAGCTCTGGCCTTGCAGTTTCCCTCCTGTTACTCTCCCGTGTTAATAAACAGAGTTTCCCAGGAATTCCATACTTTTCATGCCTGTAACATAGCAGGTTTTTATGGGTTTTGCAGGAAAAATGTTTTCACCCTCAAAATTCTTCCAGCAGCTCAATAATTCTACATGAGTTAATAATTCTGTATGAGTTTTACTTTTTAATTTACTCTTACTTTTAGCTTACTCCCACTTTTTAACTCACTCCTACTATTTAACTTTCAATCTTTGGTGCTGGGTGGTTAAAGCTGAGGTCAGAGGTTCCTCTTCAACCTTCCTCTCCTAAAAGCTTCCTGGAAAACCTCCTCAAGCAGGATCCATTTTATGCAGAATAATGCTCTCATTGCTCCCTAGTTCAGTAAAATTGGTACTTTCCTCTCAAAATGACGTGTCACTAAATGTAAATACCACGAGAGCATGCAAAGTGGCAGAACTCCCCCCAGGAAGAAGAATGTGCTGGATCCATACCTTAAATAAGCAGCTGGAGGTGGCTGAGTGGCTGCAGAGTTGATGCTCTGAGGCAGAGACCTGACCTGGCCCACCTGCTCCGGGGCCAGGCTGTATCCTGGGGACATGGAGACTCCCTGGATCATGTAATTCCCACTGGGAGGCTGCACAGGATACGACTGCAAATCAAATCCAGGAGGTTTGGTGTTTAGCACGCTTTGGAATTAACCCACCACAATATTCTAAGGCTGGGACACAAAAGGGAAGCAAAACCTGCAGTTTTTCCCGTTTCTGGTTTAAATAATCCAAGATTCCCTCAAAATTCAGGTGGCACAGGCTGGAGCTGCTCATGGGGTTTGGATTTGGGATAAAGGGCACTCAAGGAACAGGTTTGTCCCAAATAAAGCCAGCATTATCCTGCATTTCTAGGCACCAATCTTGGGAGGAAACAGCAAACTCCAGTTGCCTTTTGGCTTAATTTACTTTGTAACCTCCAATATAATGAATTTTCCATCGTTACCGGGAGTTAAGGACACGGAATTACTTTTAACTGACATATTTTCACATCTAGCAGTTGCTATGGCAACTATTCTTTTCCCACTGAACAATTAACATCAAAGTAAAATTCACTTCAAGTAAAAACCTTCATTCTGTGCTTTTTAGAAAATCTCTCCTTCTCCTCCATTTTTATTCCTTAAGCCATCATTAGGGACAGTGTACAACAGTTTGGAGCACAAATCCAACATGTTTAGAACTGATACAAAATGTTCATTTTTCTAAGGGGAAAAGGAGCTAAAAGCAGAGGGTTTCTATATTTAGCAAAAATACACTTGGGATTAATACACTGATATTCCAGTTCCCTCCCATCCCCACTATTAGATAAGAAGGGAACATTTGACTTGGAGATTGACATGACTCACAGCAAGAATATCCACCAAGCTGCTGTAACACACAATTCCAACTGCAAGAAATGAATTATGGAAGGGATCTTTTGGAAATTTTCACTAGTGGCCAAGCAAAACCTTCTGTTCTGCTGCAGAAATCCAAATTTCTTGCAAAGGCTATAAAAATCCCCCCAGGCAGTGTCAGATTGCTCGTGGGCTCACTTCAGTTTTTTGCTGTGATTTTTTTTAAAATAGGGCTAAGTAGCAGCAGGGAATTTCCAGATTCCAGGGATACTGACCGGCACGGAGACCCCAGAGGAGGAGGGTGGGAACTGTGCAGGGTGCTGGAGTTTGGAGTAGGCTGAGTACATGGGGCTCTCATTCATCAGTTTGTTATAGAGCTCCAGAGCTTCCAGAACCTTCACGTTCAGCTCGGATAACTCGGAATGTTTCCTGTTGCAAAACAAAGGGAGAGGGCACTGAGCTGCTTTAACAGCTGAGATGGGGAGAAAAGGACAGAGGGACAAGAAAAAGAAGCCCTTAAAAGGTGAAAGGTCACTTTTTTTACCCATTTATACTGAAAAATTGCTGCTGTAGCACAGGAAGGAGAGTCCAAGTGCTGCCCAACTGCTGCTGTCACCAGACCAGCAGCTCCCAGGTGGAGTTTCCTGTTCTTTTCACCCTCAAATATTCCCAGGAGTCACAGAATCATGGAATGGTTTGGGTTGGAAGGGACCTTAAAGGATTATCTAATTCCAACCTTCTGCCATGGGCAGGGACACCTCCCACTATCCCAGGCTGCTCCAACCCAGCCTTGGGCACTGCCAGGGATCCAGGGGCAGCCCCAGCCGCTCTGGGAATTCCAGCCCAGCCCCTCCCCACCCTCCCAGCCAGGAATTCCCAATTCCCAATCTCCCACCCATCCCTGCCCTCTGGCACTGGGAAGCCATTCCCTGTGTCCTGTCCCTCCAGGCCTTGTCCCCAGTCCCTCTCCATCTTTCTGATCAGCTCCTTCAGGTACTGGACAGCCAAACCTGAGGAGGGAGAGGTGAGGATAACATGGAACAATCACCCACAGACTGAAAATTCCAACCTCTAGACAGGTTGGAGAAGGCTACAGACACAAAATGCCAAAATAAAAAGCATCCATCCATGACCTGCGCAGTGAATTTTGGGAGAGCAGCAATGAAATCTCAGTGCACACGCTGGGAACTCAGTATTTCAGCATTAAAAAATAGAGTTGTTACATTTTTCTGGCCAGATTTTCTAGCTTGGGAGAGGAAAGCACCAAAAAAATGTTATTAAAACTGCCCCATTTGAAGTAAATCAGTGAATAAATTAGGCTCACCTATCTATCTCTTCTAGTTTTTCATCTATCATTGGACCCATCTGCTGGCAGATATCTGTGAAGACAAAGCGTTGAGGCAGTTGATGTCTTGCACAATTAAAAGTTTAAATGCAGCCAAAAATATTTTATCCAACTACAGTAAAATTAATTGCTTATTTATTTCAGGGTTGGAATTGGTAGATGGATCTTGCAAAGCTCAGGCATCTTACAGAGCTGGGAGTTATGCAAATGATTCTGCTAAACATGGAGCTGGCTTGGAACTATTAAAAAAATTCAAATTATCCCCAGAGCCCCACACTCCCACGGTGAAATAAGTGTTCTCCAGCACTGTTAGTACAGACCACAGTCCCCCTAAGCTTAAAATAAACACAAAGAACTCCCAGCTCAATCCACAAAAGGTAATTGTGAGAAGAAGTAATACAGAAAGAGCTCATTTAGTGCTCCAAGTACCTTCTGAGTCGAGCAGATCTGGAGAATCAAGCTTTAAATCTGTGGGATCTATGCTCTGAAGCACCTGCAGTGTTTTATCCATCTTATCCTGAGAGGGGAAGACAACATGAAGAACTTTCATCTCTCAACCATGCCAAGATTGGTTTAATATTCAAATAAAAGTTCTTTATAGACAGAGAATCATCTGCCAACATCCAGCACCAAAAGAATGTAAAAGCCCAGCACTATTTTATCTTAAAGTGGCTCCATACCTCATCAATATAAACTGGCTCAGGTTCTGCTTTCTTAATTTCTTCTGCAGTGTCCTCAGGAACAGAGATTTTATCCACAGCTGCTGAAAGAACAGAGATGAGTTTCTTTTCTCTCTGTGTCTGCCATCACTTCAAACACACATTTGCTCCTTGTTACTCGTCTGGGTGAAAAGACACTGTGATATCTGAAAGGGCAATTCACTGGATGTGTAAATATCAATTATGGTGAATTGAACCGAATTTCTGTCACAGAACATGGTAATAACTTAAAAGAGAAACAGAGGCAGAAATTAAAGTGAGCTATGGAGGGATCTGTGCCTGATTGTTTGAAACAAGGGCAGGCTGTCTCTCAGTTCTTTCCTGGGGCTGATACAGGAAATTATTTTGCTGCTGGGCTAATTGGGAGCTGCAGCACAAAGCTGCCTTTCTGAAAGAATCCATCATTCCAGCAGGTAACTCACCTGCCTCGGGCTCCACAGTCAGGTCAGAGGTCACGAAATTGGATGGGAACAGCCCCACTCCTCTGTGGTTCTCCCCTTTCCACCAATTGGCATCACTGGGGAAATAAAGGAGGATTACAGAACTCTGGCATGAACAGAGGCAGGGATATATTTGGGGGTTTTTACTGAAAACCTGGGATTCAAAGACATAGTTGGGGTTTTTTTTACCAAACCCCTGTGATATCTAGAAGAGAACGTTTGCAGGGATTAACACAAAGCCAAACAGGAACTGGGGCAGAGGGGAGGGAAGGGAGGAAGTGGAATCAGGGGATCACTCAAAATTGACCATAATTCATCAATTCTTTACACTGCTTACTTGCCAGCCCTTTAAAGCTGTATACATATCTATAGGTGTTAACAACAATCATTATTTTAGCTATTTTTACTCAGTTTTCTTCTTAGCAAATGTGACCCCTGATAGCCAGAGGTTTAACAACTGCTGGAAGCAGCTGGAATGTGATACCAATGCATTTTCTTATGTCAATACAACCAATTAAGATTGATCTTCAAAACTACAAACTGGATGAAATACTCGAGGTTCTCCCCGCACCGAAAATGATTTGAGGTCAAAACCCAGGATTATGGAAAGATAAAAGGAAGATAAAGGCATGTGAGGGAGGTCAGAGTGACAATTACATTTCTGTGGGGGAAAAAAGCATCAGAGGAAAAATGTGCTACCCTGAGAAAACAAGAGTGGTGGAACAAAGTCACCTCCACCTGAGTGTATTGTACCTGTCATCCAAAACAAAAATAATTTCTCCACTTTTAAAGGTGAGCTCATTGTCCTCGACAGCTTCAAAGTCATACAGAGCTCGCACCTTCCTCAGGCTCTGAGGGTTTTGTGGGATTTCTGCAGATGGGTACAAGGATTTGGTTTCTATTTGCTGCTGTTTCTGCTCTTGCAAAGACAATTCGATAGCTGCAGTTGGGGGAGAGAGAAAAGAACAAGTCTGTGTGGTTTATGCCTGTAGACAAAGCAGCTTGATTTCTTCATTTAACAAAAATAGGATTTATTGCTTTATTTAAACAAGGTCTGTATCTGCTTCTGTAGTACTTAAAGTTAACATTTAAAATGCTGTGTGATGGGGGAAGGATGTGTTTCACCCCAAATCCTCATGGCTGAGGAAAACACCTGGAATGCCACAATTCCCAGCCTCCTGTGCCCTTGATTTCAATTCTGTGCAGCAGGAAGGAGCTGCTTCCCATTTCCTTGCTTTTTTCTGAAGCCCAAGTCTGACCCAAGGCTAAGACAGCAAACTCACCTTTAGCTATATCCTCATCTTCTTTGGTTTTACTGGATGAGGAGCCATTCTTAGCAGCACTGGTGGAAGCCTGTAAGGTGTGAACAACAGAGGGACTTGAGGTTACAAATGAAAAAGAAATCTCTGCAATTATATATTTTACAAAGTTAGCACAGAGTTGTTCCTGGTCAGCTGCCTTACAGAATCAAGATGACCTTCTGGAAACCAAAATCACCACTCTTCAGCTTTTATTCTGTTTTCAGCAGGGAAAAAAGGTAAAAATAAATAATGAGATTTAGTTGAAATAAATTATTTTATTTAAGTAATTATTTTAGTCACATTTATTACAGTGAGAGTGCTCATTTAAATGACTCTTTCCACCTTTATCCTTCACTCCTCCCTTCAAGAGAGAAGATGCTCCAAGTCTCCCCAGCAGCACAGTGAAATCATTCCTGGAGTTTTCATTCCCACCAGAAACTGGAATTGGGTGCCAGTGCTCAAGCTCTTCCATGTTTCTGCCATATGTTTTAACACATAGATCAGATTTAGAAGTGAAAACATCTTTGTGGAGGAAGGAGGGATTGTAAAAGTTAAAAAACTCTCAGTGTTTCATACAGAGGAAAGTAAACTTTGTGTAAGGAAATTGTAATAGAAATTGTAATTTTGATTCTCAGGACTGAATAATATGAAAATGGCTAGAAGCATCAATAATAAAAGTTAGGAACAAACCAGCTGGCATCATATCTGCTGTTAGATTAGGAGCAACAAACCCCCAAAAGTGAAAAATAAACCACTCCAAACCCAGGACAACTCCTGACATGGACAGGTAAAGCAGGAACAGCAAATGGGGCTCTGGGAAAGGAAACCAGAGCATGGGATCCATCACTATCCCAAACCAGCTCTCACCTGGGATCCAGCAGCAGGGAAAGTGACCCCTTCTTCCTTTAGGGATTTGATGGTTGCAGATATTAAGCTACACTGTGGGTCTTTCTGGAACTCTTCTGACCACTCCACCATGAGGGTTTTCAGCTTTTCACACACTTTTGGATGAGCCTGGAAGACAAAATTGGATAAAAAGGGATGTTTGAACCTCAAAATGAACAGAAAGAGTTGTTACCAAAATTGTTACCAAACCCATTTTACTATAAATATCCTTAATCATTAATACTTGTGTTGATTGAGAAGATTTGGGGAGCAGAGTCTAGAATATCTGGCCTTTTATACCCTGATCTGATATTACAGAGAACATGCTGAGCTCCTGGAGCACTAATTCTGGAGAAATTCAGGCTGCCTACCACACTTATCCCAAATTTCTGCCTCTCTGTGTTACTCACCCTCCATTTAACCTCAGTTTTCTCTTCATTCCCTCTCAGGTGTGTCATTTTCCACTTCCCAACCACATAAGTTGGTCTAATTTAAGCCACTGTCTTGCCCTACAAGAAATCCTACAAGAAATCTTTCCCTGTAGTCCATCTTCCCTACTTTTCCTGGCCTCTTCAGTTTCTCCTCAGATGCTGGAACACGTTTGTCCCAGCTCAGAGAACCTCACAAAAACCTGTTCTGAGCCTCCTTGAAACAGCTTCTCCCACAAGAAGGGATTATCCACAGGGATAATCCATAGGGACAGGTTCTATTCCCAAACTGGGAGCTGAGCTGCAGGGACAGCCTGGTAAGGGAAGGTATTTGCCTGGAGTGGGGGCAAACCAAGATCAGTTCGTGCTCTGCCTGGAATTCCTCTGGCTCCCACATTGTTCCCAGGTTCTGGCACTGGGACAAGAAGTGCCTGGCCAAGATTGCCAACCCAAGGAATCAGATCACACTGGGGCCTGTGCCTCACAGGCCAACATGGCCTGACCAGGCAGAACAGTTACAAGTCTGGTCTCCAACCTGCATTTAATTTACAGAAAAGAAAGTTTGCTGGGCTCAGGATCAGCCCAAAGACATTTGTCATGCTTGCCTGAACTCATTTTCTCTCGGAGAAGAGGGAAAAAGCACAATTTTATTCATTATTCCTCCAACTGTGTGTGGGGGTAAAGGGTCAGTATTTCCCAAGAACACATAAATTGTGCTCCAGAGCCCATGCCTGGGTGGGATTCCAGGTTTCCTGCACATCCCTGAGTGCTGCCAGGCCCTGAAGGTCACTGTTGTGCTTCAGGATGGACCCTGGCTAATGAGAACAAAGAGAGACCTATTTTTCCTCAGAAAGCCAGAAACACAAGAGCTGTGAACTCATTTTGCTTCCCAGCAATTTTATTACTTTCCTTAATTGCTTTGCTCAGCCTCTGATGATTCCAGGGCTCCCACAGATCTGAAAACTCCTTTTTAACCCATTAACCAGTTTTGTCTCCAACTGGAGCAGTAATTAGGGAAAAGCTGCTCCTGCTTGTTCAACTCCTCACATCCAGACTTAGATCCCAGCAGCTGCTTCACCCCAACCATTTCAGTCTTCTTTTCCTGGTTATTTTCTCATTCAACGTTCCCAGAATCTCCAAAAACTAAAAAGGATTGTCTGTAACTTTATCCTTTTCCTTGTAAAAATGTCATTTACTTCCTCATAATTTTCCCTTTCACTTCAGCCCATGAATTTCCTTCAAGCTTAATAAAAACTCTCTTCAAGAAAAGCTGCACTTACCATGATCAAATTAATGAAGCTTAGGAAGACAGATTTTAATTAAAATTGCTCATGTAATTTTGTAAAAATTTGAAGGATTATCAGCTGTCAGTTCTTTAATAATTACTTTTTTCATAGTGAAAATCACACAAATTTCAGTGAAAACACAAACAGCACCAAAAACTAGGAAATGTGCATTAACTACAACAATAGTTTGGAGAAGTTACCAAAATAATCCTCCCCCAGGATTTAAGGTTCTGGAACAATTACCTTGTTTATTATAGCTCGAGCTTCCGTGGCAAAGTCCCGGGAACACACTTCCAAGTGGAATATTTTCCCACAGTTTGAGACACAGGCTCCTAAAAGCTGACAACAGAAACACCATTGGGAAAATGCACAACAAGCGTGCAAATAACCCAAAATGAAAGGTAAGTTCAGCATGGACACTGATTTACTGAGGTTAATCAAGGTATTAATTAATTGATTGACCAGTAAATATTGAATTGCTGCATTCCACGAGGTTTTTGGGAAATCTGGGAGTGTACTCACTGTGAGTGCTTGCAAAGCCACGTGGGGAACTTTGTGATTTACTCTCTTCATGATGGCTTTAAGGCAATCCTTGGCTCTGCAGAGGAACAAAGACATGAAGGATGAACGGGAGTGACAGGAGCCCAGAGCTACACCAAACCTGAGCCTATTGAACAAAAATGTCACTGAACCTGAACCTCCCAGGGCTGGGCTGACACACACATTTACCCATTGACCAATTTGTTCCTCCTCTGCTGTGTGCTGGATTGGAGGAGATTCCCTGTTTTTCCCCTGGCACTCCATACCCATTCCCAGGAACTGCTGACAGGCCAGCAAGGGAAGCAATTGCATTAAGCTGAGGAAATGGGTTTGAGACAGACAATGAAAGAAATGTCACCATCAAAAGAGATGATTCAATAAATGGTTATTTTAGTGGCCATTGGAAAGGCTCTCCATGGATTTAATTCCCAGCTCTTGGATCCCCTTTTCTAGAGCCTGAGGACACAAAGATTTTCTAATTTGTTTCAGCACAATCTGAGGTGAGTAGAGAATAATAAATAGCATTTTAAATGTTTCTGCTGAGGGGTTTCCACACTTTAAATGAGCATTAATGGCTGGCAGGAGCTCAGGCACATCAAAGGCTTCATTAACACTGATATTTGGAACTCTTAAAAACGTGAAATCCTTCTAAAAAAGCTGATGCAGCATTTAAAAATAATATCACTGGCAGATACTTGAGCTGCTGGATTTAGCAAAGCACAGACAAGCCTCTGTGCCAGAAAAAAGACACTTTTAGTCCTAATATTTCCATTTTATTTCATATACAAACCATCCAACAAAGTCAACTCAGTTATTTTCAGCTATATTTTTATTTAGGGTAGGCAACAATCTTCATTATTTTCAAGGGCAGGAGGGAAGAAAACAACACAAAATTTAATTAAAATATGCCAGCAGCAGTGGCATTTAAAATTCAGAATTTAGCGTTTTATTTTCTACACAAATATATATATTTAGATTTGATTATGCATTTTATATACTTCTATTTCTGCATTTATAATTTTTTTAATAGCTGATTTCTTTACAACATTCCCTCCTCCAAAACCAGATTTAAACCAATTCCCACTACAGAAGTCTTGTGGCACTAAAAACTTTGCTTTTTAATAAAGGACTCAAAGGACAGTTTTTTCCTTCAGGACTAAAGATTCCCAGATTGAATAGATTTGCTGTTATTCCTTGTGGCAGGTAATTAATGAAAACCAAAACAACAGAACAAAAAAAAACCACCCCAATTTTAATGTTAAATAGAGCTGCTAAAAAATCTGAACTGCTTAAGAATTCTGCCTATGCACTAATTGAGGGTTAATTCGAAATTTCAAAGATGTTACCACTCAAAAATTCAGCAAATACTTTTGGCTGCTGCAAGATCACTGAAATTCCACTTATGTTCCACTCAGGCTAAACTGACTCCAAGTGATTTGTGCTTTGATCCCTATTTTTCCCCTTTTCTCTCCCATTCTCCCTAACAACCAAACACAGACAAACATCATAAGAAGCCCCTGGTCCTTGCCAGGTATTTTTCTGCACAGAAATTATTTCACTTTCTCCTACTGGCACAGTCACTTCCCCAAAGTTATGCCAGATCATTAAATATGAATAACTCGGGTCTGCTGTGCAAAACTCCAGGAAAAAACTGGAATGCACTCAGCACATACAAATTGCTCTGCTCCAAATCCTGTTGGAACATCTCTTTCCAAGAATTTCAAAGCCAACTCCATGTATTTGTGAGGTTGAGCATTTTGAGATGTGTTCTCTGTGACATTTTCTTCTTCACACCAGCCCAGAATTCCATGGAATGCTGAGGCCCAGCTTACCCATTGGGAGTGCTTCCAACTTTGTCACATATATCCATGATAAGCCCCCAATCCTCACTGGTGTTGTATTCATTTGTAGCTTTCTCTGGAAAGAAAAATAAGATTTATTAAGTGATTGATTTATTTATTTATTCAATTCAGAGTCTATCAATTCAACAGAATGTATCCCTAATTAATATTTCATGGATTCATGGAATTATTTGGGTTGGAAAGGACCTAACAGCTCATCTTGTTCCAGTTCCTGCAGGGACACTCATTGTATAGATTAATTAATAAGGCTTAACGGTATTTATTTGTGCTTTTAAGTTTTTATTAGCCAGGTTATTTAATTCCCATGTAAATATTGCAGTTCAAGTTTATAAACGGCAAATTAAATATTATATTGCATTTGCTGCCTCAAGATTAAATTGTAACCAACTAAATTCAATTTTATTTTGGCTGGTCAGCGGAAAGGTTTCCACAAAGGGAACACAAACACAGCACCCACCAATGTCCCAAATCCCTTTTGTTACAGATGTAAAAACAATGGAAATTTGGAATTTTGGCCATAATTTATCTCCACAAGCTGGAATATTTACTCAGAGGAAGCAAGTATTATCTTGAAACCATGTTCCTACAGCACAAATCATCTTCAAAACTTACCCAAAAATGATATAATTGCTAAATTTTCTTTTAAGTGCATCAGTATTTTAGGACATTAATAAAAAAATTCATGGATGTTGTGGAAAATAAATCAGTGCCTGCAATTTTAAACACTTTATTAAAAAAAAATCAAACCAAGTCAGCCTCTGGAAGTTGCAGATTCCCTGGATATACAATCCCTAAGCACTGAACAACCATGGAAGGTTTTAATGAAGTGTTTGGTGCACACAGCCTGAGCCTGGGGTTTCCTGGGAAGTTCTGCCAGGAAAAGCTGCTGTCTGAGAGCACGTCTCTGTTCCCGGCGGTGGGAATGCTCCCACCCAATCCATGGATCCATCTCCTCAAACTCCAGCAGCTGTGCTGGGACAGCCAAGGACAGAGAGCACCAATGCCTGGAGAACAGCCTGCCGGGGGTGTCCCCTCTGAAATTCCTGGCATGCTTGGGATGCCCCTTTTGCCACGGGCCAACAAGAAACAGGAGGAGCTGGTGGCAGGACAACAACAAAACACGAGCAGTGCTGCAGCTCCAGGGCTCCTTCAGCCTCCAGGAGCAGCTCCCCATCTCAGGGTGCTCATCAGGAAGGCACAAGTGTCACTTCTGGCCTCCACAAAAGTCTTGGAAGAGATTCCCAGGGATATACTGAAGTACTTCCCAAGGATACACTGAAGTTTTCCTGAACCCTGAGTGGAAATCACAACCAGCTTTCCCTGCCATGACAGAAATAACCCCAACTCTTCCACTGGCAACAGGAAGGTTTGCTGTTTATAGGCTTCACCAGGAAGTTTTCACCTCAGAATTATTGATTTAGGTTGGAAAAGCCCTCCCAGCCCATGGAGTCCCAGCTGTGCCCGATGCCCACCTTGTCCCCAGCCCAGAGCACTGAGTGCCACCTCCAGGAATTCCTTGGACACTTCCAGGGATGGGCACTCCAAACCTCCCTGGGCACATCTCAATGCCTGAGCACCCTTTCCATGGGGAAATTCCTGCTGCTGTCCACCCTGAGCCTGCCCTGGCCCAGCCTGAGGCCGTTCCCTCTCCTCCTGTCCCTGTTCCCTGCCAGCAGAGCCCGACCCCCCCGGCTGCCCCCTCCTGTCAGGGACTTGTGCAGAGCCACAAGGTCCCCCCTGAGCTCCTTTGCTCCAGGTGATCCCTCACTCCCTCACGCCTTCCCCATCCCAAAGCAAGCACAGCTCCCACACCAGGCTCAGTGCTGCTCACTCCCAGCTCCCAGGCCTTTCCCCTGAGCCAGCACATTCCTACATGGAGCAGTGTCAAAGGCAAGTCCCTCCTCCTGGATCCACACAGTCCTGGGAGCAGCCGTGGCCATCCAAACTGCATCCTTGTCCAAACTCTCATGGATCTGGAAGCTTCCTTCCCTGCCAGAGTGCCAAACTGAACAGCAGCTGCTTTTCCCCTTCACAGGAACCATTCTGAAGGAGAACTCCCTCACAGATGCTGAGACACGGACAGATCAGAAGAAACAGATGTGGGAGGACGCATTTTCCATGATTTTTTCAGCACTAAGGGAACATAACCTTTAAAAACATGGAATGACTTGTCCTCTGCAGCTCTCCAATTAATGAAGGAACATCAGACTTCAGCTGGCTTTTATAGAAATAACGATAAAAGCAAAATGTGCTGCTTGGGGTGTTTTTCTGAAGAACCCAAAGTGCCGTGAATCACTTTTCCCTGGGTGAGCTCCCTGAGCTGATTTGCTGCGTGGCTGCACGAGAACGGTGCCAATCCCAGAGAGGAGAGAGCACTCAAAGGAGCAGCTGGGAAGGGGCTGGGAATTGTTTGCTGCTCCCACTGCCAAAAGGAGAAATGCTTGAAGAGCTCCTGCCTCAGAACACTGCAAACAGCTCTTCCAGGAAAGGAGGGAATGCTTTGCCACTGCCTGAAGTTTTTCAGGATCATCCCTCTACCACGCAACAGCCAAAACCAAGTGGAATGTCATGGAATCACTCACTGGGAGGGACCTTAAAGCTCATCCCAATCCAGCCCTGCCATGGGTGGGCAGGGACACCTCCCACTGTCCCAGGTTGCTCCAAGCCCCAGCCAGCCTGGCCTGGGACATTTCAGGGATCCAGGGGCAGCCCCAGCTGCTCTGGGAATTCCAGCCCAGCCCCTCCCCACCCTCCCAGCCAGCAATTCCCAATTCCCAATATCCCATCCAGCCCTGTCCTCTGGCACTGGGAAGCCATTCCCTGTGTCCTGTCCCTCCATGCCTTGTCCCCAGTCCCTCTGCAGCTCTCCTGGAGCCCCTTTAGGCCCTGCAAGGGGCTCGGAGCTCTCCCTGGAGCCTTCTCCTCTCCAGGCTGCACAAACCCAGCCCTCTCAGCCTCTCCAGCCCTCCATCCAGGTTAATTGCGTTCTTTTCCCTTTTTTCACAAGAAGGGATGGGCAATACACAGAAATAAGACCCAAAAAATGAGGGAAGAGCCCCCTTTGAGGACTGAAGCAGGCAAGGTGTGGGCATGCTCAAAGCCCCCCTGCTCCCACCTCTCCCAAGCCCAGCTCCTCAGCCTGGGCTGGTGGCAGCTCCACCTGTGCACTGCACACACAACCTTCACACTTGCAAAACATTTTATTTCAGCCCTGAATTCCCTTGGGATAGGCTTGCCAAGTAAGATCTGGGTTAAAAAACCAGAAATGTACTAAAATACAACATTTTTTCTTCATCTGTGTCACTCTCTATGCAAGAAACAGAAAAAATAAGCACTGGAGCACTGATTTAGCACAAAAAAAAAATCACTACTCAGGCACTTCTAGCACAGAAGGTTTTTGGGCTAAACCAGTGCTTCTTTATTTTTTAGTGATTCTGATCACTAAAATCAAAATTTGCTTGATCACTTTGCCCCCGAAGTGAAGGAAACCCTTGTCTGCACAGAAATATTTCAAATTTTACACAAAGCACGTATGAACTTTTCAAGTGAAAAGTAAACATAAAACAAATGGAGGGCTACTCCAGCGCTGTTTTCCAGGAGATAAAGCAGAAAGACATGGATGAAAGGCAGAGATTTAATCCCACACACCTTCATTTGTATGCCTGGCCTTTGTAGAGCCTAATTAAAGAATTCCAGCTTGGATTTAATTAGAGATCATAGCCAGGATGACCGTGTAGTCACAAGGCAGCCCTACCTGTAAGGATCCCTACTCATGCCACTATGATATCCTAAAAAACCAGATTAAAATAGATTATTAAAGGAACTTTTTGCAGTATAAATCCAGTTCACTGAAAAGGCCTTTTAAGATGCAGGTTTTGCTTGGAAAGTGAGTGTTTTGTTTCACTGAGGCCAATAATCTGAAAAGGAAATAATTTCATTTGCCTGTCCAAAAAAACCTAAAAACATTGAAAATACTTGAGGAGGATTAACAAAGATTATATTCCAGAGCCTGGAAACACCAAGATGGAAGTTAACAACTCATAGTTTATGTATAATACATAAATTATATTAAATTACAAAGTTATGTATATTATATAAAATATATAAAATAGCTTTCATAATACAAAAAAAGCAAAACAGTGAGGCTACATTAAAAATAATCAAGGCAGGATGGGGGAGCAGTGCAAAAATAATCTCAAAAAATGAGAAAGAAATGTCATTAAAATGCAGGCTCAGAATTGAGGAATTTGAAGCAGTCAAATCACAGACTGGGAAATATTGTCCCTGCAGTTCAAGAAGAAAAGAAACACCCAAGTAACACCAAGGGAAAAAAAAAAAAGTCTAATTAGCTTTTCCTCAAATATTTCCAAGATTTAAGCCCAAATGTTTAAGACAAGAATTATTATGGACTGAGAAATGAGGGGGAAATGTGGTGAATTTGAACAAAAGGCAACAACATCTCATCAAGGACTAATCTAAAATTATCTGTTCAGATCCCATAAAAACATTCCATAGGATGCCACAGGCAATGGTTATTAGCTACAGCTCGTGGATCACTCCACAATTAATACAAAGTACTCTAATGAGGCTGAATTCGTGTCCTGAATGCCTTAAAAATCAGGCTTGAAATCAGTATTAATATATCCTGGCTGACAGGCACTGCAGGGGGGAGGGTGTTACAGGCAGGTATCAGCAATAAAAGGAACATAAAATAAATAATAATAATACTGATAATAAAATAATAAAAATAAATACTAGAAAAATAAAAAAGGAAATAAAACATGAGGGAAATGTAAGCCCTTGAGGGCTGGATTAGGTAGGGAAAGGACCAAAATGGAAAAGATTCTCTGGGAAAGCAAGTGCTCAGCAGCTGGAAACAAGAGCAGAATGAGGAGGACAAAGTTAAGGAGCCCCAAAAGGCAAATCCAATCCCGGAATGAAACAGGGAAACTTCCCAGCAACACCTGAGGAAACAGGGAATGTCCTCATCCACCTTCTCAGCAAGCCCTGAACCCCTGCACAGTGCTGGATGCCACTCCAGCCACACAGCAAACACTTCCTGCTGCCCTGAGCCTGTCAACAACGTGAGGAAAGAAGGGCAGGTAAACAAAGGATCAAAGGGAACGGGGCTGTTCCCTGCTGCTCCACAGAGGAAGGTTATGGAAGAGGAAGGGCAAAGCTGGGAAAACAGCGAGCGCACGTAGACTGTGAAGGGATCCACACAGGAAATTCTAAGCTTCTAAAAGTTTTGAGGGTTCCTCTCAATAAAGAAGCCACACTGCTCCAGAGCACTGTTCCAGAGGGTTATCCCGTGATTTGCAGCTGTGTCCAGAGCACATTCCAAGGCTCTGCACAGCTCTGTGGACTTGGAACCATGGGAGCAAATCCAGCTGTGGCACAGGAAAAGCACATTCCCCACAGGTGTCCCAAGGAAAGAGCAGCTCTGGATGAAGAGGCAGCTGGATCTGCCTACAGGAAGCACCGAACTTCCAAACTCAGCACCTCCCCAGACCATCCACATGTGATAATCTGGTATTTGGGATGGTCTAATTTACAACAGAATAATGACAAATTTTTTCCTGGCAAGGGACTCTTAAGATTTAGCCCCAATAATTCAAGTTCCTTTTCTGTTGCACTTACTACATTATAATAAGTGATAATTATAAATTATAAATAATCAATATTAAAATGATAACTAAAAAAATATTACACTGAGTAAAATTTAAACAACTGGAAGTGAACGGAGTCCCATTTTTGAAGTTTTGCAGCCTGGGAACCCTTGAAGTTCTTAGGTTTGTTAAAGAATCCTGCAGAGCTCAAAAAAAAGCCCACTTGTACAAATACATCAGTTTGAGCCATGTGAAATGTGAGTGTGGTCAAACAGCAAACTGCAGCAAGGATTTGAAATTAGAAACAAAATAATAAATAAGAATAAACAAAATAAGAAACCAGCTGAACTTATACTACAAACAAAACAGAGAAAGTGTGGCAACAAGAGCACTCAGTCTCTTCCGCTTTGGCCGTGACAAAAATCCCAGGAATGTTGAGTTCTTCTCTTTCCTTCGATCCCAGCTAACAAGAAAGCTGAGCCTGGTGCCTCACTTACTGCATTGCTTTTTTCAGTGCTGCCATTCAGAACAGGCGTTGTGTAAAGAAAAACTGACACAGAGCACGAGTTTAAGAAAGCACGAGTCAGGGCAGAACGCAAAACAAAACAACTGAGTCACCATCTTCACCCCAGCTCCAGCCAGGTTTTGTAATTACTGAGTCACAGAATGTCCTGAGCTGGAAGCAATCCACAGGGATCATCCACCAGTCCAACTCCTGGCGCTGCACAGACACCCCAGCACTCCCATCACGTGCCTGGTGTGGGTATAGGGAAGCTACTGGGAAGCTGGAAGGAATCATCAATAAAAGTGACCTCACAGCAGCCACAATTCCCTGAATCCCTGCAGATTCAGCAACACCATGAGAAGGGCAGGAGGCACAGAGCACCTCAGACACACAGGAAAAGCTGTGAACCTTCAGGAGTCAGAGCAAAACGGGACACAAAACACTCCCTGATGCTGCTGAGGGCAAGGGAGAGAGGGACGCACTGATCTGTTTCCCTGACAGAGCCCCCAAGCCCGGCCAGGATGTGTCAGGAGCTCACACCGGGATGTTCTGGAGCTGCAGCACCCTGGGGCCCAGGGCCCTCCACACTGACAGGAGGAATCCCAGGATCCCTGAGGCTGGAAAAGCCCTCCCAGCCCATGGAGTCCCAGCTGTGCGCAATGTCCACCTTGTCCCCAGCCCAGAGCACTGAGTGCCACCTCCAGGAATTCCCTGGACACTTCCAGGGATGGGCACTCCAAGCCTCTCTGGGCACTTCCAAGGCCTGAGCACCCTTTCCATGGGGAAATTCCTGCTGCTGTCCACCCTGAGCCTCCCCTGGCCCAGCCTGAGGCCGTTCCCTCTCCTCCTGTCCCTGTTCCCTGCCAGCAGAGCCCGACCCCCCCGGCTGCCCCCTCCTGTCAGGGACTTGTGCAGAGCCACAAGGTCCCCCCGGAGCCTCCTTTGCTCCAGCCTGAGCCCCTTTCCAGCTCCCTCAGGAATTCTCCAGCCCCTTCCCAGCTCCGTTCCCTTCCCTGGACTCCTCCAGCCCCTCAGGGTCCCCCTTGTCCCAGAGCTGTCCCCAGCACTGGAGGTGCCCCAGCAGCGCCAGCACAGGGACGGGCACTGCCCTGGGGCTGTGTCCCACCAGGGCTGGCACAGCCCAGGGGCCACTGGCCTCTTGGGCACCCCTGGGCTCACGTTGGGCTGCTGTCACCAGCACCTCCCAGCGCCTTTTCCAGCTCTCCAGACACTCTTCTCCCAGCTCGGAGCATTCCCGGGGCTTGGTGTCACCCAAGTGCAGGACCCGGCACTCGGCCTTGCTGGCTGCCGTCACACCACTGGCCTCACCCCGTGGATCCAGCCTGTCCGGATCCCCCTGCGAGCCTTGCTGCCTCCAGCACACCCACATCCCACCCAGCCCGGGGTGCTCTGCCCACGGAGCACTCGATCCCCTCCTCCAGACCCTCACTCAGGATACCCAACAGGACTGGGCCCAACACTGATCCCTGGGGGACGCCAGCGGCAGAAGGAAAGAGAGCGGGGAGGGGAACAAGGAGAGGAAAAGAGGAGGAAAAACAGAAGGAAAAACACGAGGAGAAAAAGGAAGAGGAGAAAGAGGAGGAAAAAAAAAAGGAAGAAGAGAAGGAAAGGGACGAACAGGCCGCCGCTGGGCCGGGCCCAGCCGCCGCTCGCCACCCCCGTCGCTCACCCACGTCCTGCTCGAAGGGGTTGGGGGCGAAGAGCGGCATCTCGGCCGCGCGGTGCCGCCGCTGCTCCCGCTCGCCCCGACAGACCCGGCCGGAGCCGCCGCCGCGCCCGCCCCGCCTCAGCCCCGCTCAGCGCACGGGGCTGCCCCGCCGCGCCGGACTACCCTCCGGAGCGAGCGCCGCGGCCGCGCCGCCGCCGATCGCCGGGATAAGGGGCCGGGCGGGGAAACAGCGGGGCCGCCCGCCGGGACGGGGGGGAAGGCGGCGGGCGGCGGCCCCGGGAGCGCGACGGCGGCGGCAGGCGCTGTCCGGGGCAGCCCCCGCGGCACGGGGGCCTCGCGGGGCGGAGCTGGCGGGGACGTGGGAACGGGGCGGGGGCGCTGCGGGCGCCCGTGACGTCACGGTGGCGGCGTGACGTCACGTACCGCCATGTCGAGGCGGCGGCTGAGGGGGCCGGGCCCGTGTCCCCGCGCAGGCGCCGTCGCTCCGCGTTGTCCCCGGAGGAACCGAAAATAAAGTTGTCTGAGGGCACAAATTGCGTCGTCTCCGTGGGTGTGAGGGGGGAAGAGGGCGGGAAGTGCGGCTGAGGGCACGGTGGGGCAATTCGTCCTGACATGTCAAGAGCAATAGTTAAAAAATTCAATAAAAATGGTTAACAATTAGAAATAGTGAACAATTTGCCCAGAGAGCTACAGGGAGAAGGGGGTTATGAAACAGCATCCTGCCTCATTGTTGTCAAACGTGGAATATGTAAAACTTTCCTTCAGGAAGGATGTTCTTGGGTGGTTGATCTTTGTGGCTTCCAAGCCAAATCAACAAGAAGGGCGATGGAATCGGCGAAACAGAGCAGCCAACAAGCTGTAAGTGATGCTCAGGTGTCGGAAAAACAAATGACTCGTGGGTGGAATTGCCCTGTTAAGTTCAGGGCTTGACATGGTCGGTGGTGCCAGCTGTAGGGGAGGCTGACAGAGCTCCGGAGGAAGGATTTCCACGGGCGGTGGCTACAGGGAACGCAGAGTTTACAGGCCACAAAGACAGCTGGCAGAACCCCCAATAAAGGAAGAAACCAATAAACCCAGTTCAGCAACCGTGGTTAAATCAGCTCCGACTGGCTGAAAGGGAATTCTGGCTGGGGGGGTGCAAGCACTGACCCAAGGAACTGCCTGGCCCAGAAGGGGAGAAGGGCTGGGATCGTTAACCAACAGAGGAGAGAGCTCTCATTAATAACTGGCCAAGGAGATGAGCGGTGAGGGAGCGTGGCCGAGGAGATGGTGGGATAACGGGTGGCAGTGGGATGGTGGCATTGGTGGGGGCCGTCCCAGTGTGGGCAAATTTAGAAATAGATCCTCTGAGAGAAGGCACAACCACCCCTCCCCCACCAGGTTCGGGGAAAAGATAGATTTTCCTCGAAGGAAAGTGAAAGAGAGAAAAACTATTTATTTAACAAACACACGGGAAAAGGAAAATAATGCTAAATAATAAAATCTTTCGCTGCAGAAAAAAACCTGGGAAAGTGTCAGAGTCCTCCCTTTGGCCTCCTTGGAGCTGGGGCTTGGGCCAGTGCCAGGCCCTCTGTGCCCAGTGGAAAGTCCTCCCAATGTGCTCTGATATTGAAGCAGTCCAGTAGAAAAGGGAGAAAATCCAAAATTCCAGGGAAGAAAAAGCAAAGTTCAACTCTCAGTCTCTCTCCAGAGAAAAGGAAACTGAAACAACTGGCCAAAAAACTGACCCGGGAAACAGCAAGCCGGGTGCTTCTTCGCTTCCCTGCCGCAGCTGGAAAGAAAAGTCACTATGTGTGTGTGACCTTGAACAAGCTGCAAACTGCTTTGAAAAAGTTTTGCTCAGTTTTTCCTTCCCCCTCTCAGGCTCAGTTTAGAGGCACAGAAAGGCACAAAGTTAATTTCTGGGCATAGGGCAGCGACATGGGATACACATCACAAAGTCACCCCAAGACAGGGGCATTCCATAGGGAACGCGGCTCTGGCAGGGGGGATGGCTCAGCAACAGGACAGATTTTGGGGATGCGTGACCGACAGGGTGTGGCTCATCTCGAGGAGGGGAAGCCCCCCAAAATCCCCTTTACGGACACACCTGAGCACCACCCGTCCCCGACCCCGCTGCAGCATCAGCAGGGCCTGGCAGGAGCTCCAAGTCCTTCTTCCTCTGAGCAATAATGTGCCTCCAGATGAACTGGGGTGAGTCAGGGATTGGTACCCACCACCACGTGCCTTTGGAATATGCAGTGTCACCCGTCTCGGAGCGGCTGGGAGCCTTAGTCACCGTCCTGATGGAGTCACCACATTACTCACTGCCTATTTTTGAGTTATTCCCAAAGAACTCGTGGAGAAGTGAGGCACGGCAGCAGCAGAGTGCCTGCTTCTGTGAGAAGGGCAGGAATTTGGAAGTCCAACACAAACCATTCTGAAAGCTTCCTGTATGATTCAGTGATATTCCCCTGCCCACTCACCTCGAATTTCAGGGGCCACATTCCTTTCCTCAGCTGTCATATCAAAGTGTAAGAAACTTAGAGATACCTAAGTTTCACTTACATGTGTGAAAACAATATTTTTTAGCACATTTTGTACAGAGCTTTAATTCTTACATTAGAATTAAATTGAACTATACATTTGAATAATCAGAAATTATTATTATTAGGAATTAAAATCTGATTTGAAGAACAGGCTGATGTTCCTTCAAAAATTTAGCGGTTCATGTTTTTCACGAAAACAGTTCATATTTCTATACATCAAAACATTGATTTTAAATCAGCTGTGGTGGCCCGGGGTTGTCAAAGCTTCTTTGTCAGGTTTTTTGATTCTGAAATTCCATAAAATCATCGCGGCTGGAGGATAAGAAGTTCAAAGGGATGGACTGTGGCTGAGGAGACGGTGGAGGTCCAATTAGTGGCTGTCTTCCCTGGCTGTTCCGTTTCCTTCCCGTTTTCCAGGGATTCAGGCTGTCTGCAGGTGGCACAGTTGCCTCACATTCCCGGCCACCGTTTGCCATCCCGAACCGGCTGCTGGAAATCACCTCCTGGCACATCTTTAAGGCAAAATGGAGAGTCTTTCCCGAGGTCTGAATTCACTAATTACATCGCAACTTCTAATTTCACTGCATGGATCAGACGGAGGACGGCATTCATTTGTTTAATTGCCTTAAAAAAGGAAGGATGAAGCCATTAGCTCAGCAAAGGAACGCTGCTGATGTTGTCTGGCTGAAGTGGGAATTTGTAATGGATCCTGGTTAATTCCAGGCATTGAGGTTTGGCTTTTTTTTTTTTAACTCCACGTGGTGCAACAGTCGAAGCAGCTGGAAATGCACGGATGGCTCCTCCATTTCCATTGGTTTTGTCACCTCAAACCAAATGTCACTCGTCTCCGTGGGCCTTTGCTCCCTTTTTTACCTGGACATGGTGGGACAATGCATCCAAGAGCACCTGGGAAAGAAGAGTTGGGAAGGGCCTTCCGCTGAGTCTGAGCCTCCCAGGTTCCAGCAGTCGTGGAGAACGTCCAGTCCAGAAGGACCTACAGAACTTCTGCTCTGTGCGGCACCACAGCACAATTCCCAAGGGAAAAATCCCACAGTAAATGGTAAAGTCCACAGTAACAACAAGGAAGGGAAAAGAAAATATCAGGGCACTGTTATCCCAAGTCATGGAGGAACAAACTATTCCTTAAGGAGGAGCAGGAGAGTAGGACAGAAAAAATGATATAAAAATAAGCTGTTTCCAAACCTGTTTTTCCAGACTCTGGATCTGGGAATCTCTTTCTCCCTGAGCAGTCTGTGCCCCTGTGTCCCAGCTGTTTTACCATCTTTAGGACCAGCCACCTGCATGGTGTCCATATCCCTGATGGATCTGGGGGGGTTTATAGGAAATCTTTGCTCCTCCCTCCTCCCTGCCCTGTCCCACATCAAGGGGCCAACTCAGCTTTCCCGGTTTCTTTGTTACAAAATGTTGTCATAATATTTAATCTGCAGCCTTGGCCTCGGCAACAGCTGTTTGAAAGGACAATTTATATTCCCCAAAGTGCTTTGAAAACCCTCGGGAAGCTCCCAGGAAGCTTTTTCCTAGTGCACAGAAGCAGCTCGTCCAGGCTTCCAGCTTTGTTTTGTGTCTGGCTGGATCCTGTGGATTCCTCCAGCTGCCCTCTCGTTTACTTTGTGGTTTGCTGGAATATTTGTTCCCTGTTTTTTAGGCTGCTCCCTCTCCTCAGCGCTCGGTGTGGGAGTCACACGGCCCGAAAACGGATGAAACAGAGAAATGCAGAAAGTGATTCCATGGAAAGCATTCCAAGGTGGGAGCGAGGAACTGCTGTGATGATGAGAAACCCACTCTTTAAAGTGTAAATATGCTGGGGTTTTACAGCTCTGCTCAGCAGCTGGACACACTTTGTATCCACTGGGATATTCCTGCAGAAGAAGCGAGTATGGAAAGGCTGGGGTGTGCTAATAACTCCTTTTGCTGCACACACAGCCTGATGCCACTGAAATGAAATCCCCTTGCTGCTCAAAGCTTTGATTCATTATTGCTCAGCTTCCTTTGGCTGTTGTCACTCAGCTCAGCCACTCGAGTTGCCTCATGGAAGCGTCTCCGACGCTTTTCCACGCGTGGCTGTTGGAAGCAAGTTGGTGTTAACAGGAATGCATTTGTTTCTCCAATCACACTTTATTTTCTTGTACCTGTTGTTACATGATGGGATTCCTCTTCCTTAGCTTAGCTGCCACAGAGGAGATGTATCCTATATTTCCTCACTTCTATGCACAGCACCCCCCCAGTGTCTACGTCCAGAAGTCCCCCAAATGCACAGAGACAATTCCAGTGGCAGTTAATGGACACTGCTTGGGAGTCTTGGCATCTCCGAAAAAGCAGCCTCAGGCAGGGCAGAGTGGTGCCAGCAGGATGAGTAGATCCTCCTGGAGCAGCCAGGAGAGCCTACCCTTCGATCCAACGTTTCCCTGTACGCTGGGAGGTATATGGGAGTGCTGCAGCTCCTTGAGCCACTTGACTCCCTGTTTCTAGTAGGGAACTCTGGAAAGAGTCATGGAATCCCAGGATGGGCTGGCTTGGAAGGAACCTTCAAGCCCATCCCATCCCACCCCTGCCATGGCAGGGACACCTCCCACTATCCCAAGCTGCTCCAAGCCCCAATGTCCAACCTGGCCTGGGACACTGCCAGGGATCCAAACTGTGCCAGAGCTTCCCCACCCTCGCAGGGAGGGATTTCTCCCCACTATCCCATCTATCCCTGCCCTCTGGCAGTTGTCAAGACCTCATCTCACAAATCTTGGGAGATGCTCTTCCAAGCTTCTGGCATGTGGGGCAGGTGCTCCCGTAACCCAGGAAATTTGCCTGGGAGAAGGGATTTTGTTCAGTGCTGGGGCACGTGGGGCGTCCCGGTGCCCATCCCATATGGCAGCAGATCCTAACCCGGCGTCCCAGGTTTTGTCAGCGAATCTGCCTCCCTTTGGCACCATCTGGGCCTCCCGTCCCGTCTGCACGGAGCGCGCCGGGCAGGAATGCGGCCGGCGGGCAATCCCGATTGTTTCCCGGCGCAAGCCAAAGTCGGGATCAGATGCTTCCTCTCCTGAGCTCCGGGCTTCAATGTCCTTTCAGCGGGAGCATTTATCTGTGAATGGAAAGTGCCGGAACGCTGCTTTGCATCTCGTTATCCGGGGCGGGCGCGCCCAGACAGCGTGTAAGCGATTCTTTCTGCAGCGTGGGGACCACGGTGGGAGCTGTCTGCACCTCTGCCCGCCTCTGTCCTCCCCCACAACCCAAATATCCCAAATACCTCATTTTTCCAAACGCCCTCCCGCTTTCCAGAGCCGCCGCGCGTTATTTTGGGATGCTCGTCCCAACGCCAAAGTGAGTATCCAGACACAGCGTGCCTTGAAGCAGCTAATTAACAAGCAGTCTAGAATGTGCAAATGCACGGTGCTAATTAGCCCTGGAACATCCAACCACCTGCACGGGGGCTCAGGGAGGGCAGAGGGGGGAGGCACGGCTACACCCAGACAGTGGTGTCGGAGCCGCCGTGCGCCTTTAATGAGGCTCAGCATCAGCTGATTGCCAATTACAGCCCGTGGCCGGTCTGTGCTGCCAGGCTGGTTCCAGTCCTCCCCAGAAAAACAGAACGAATCCAAACAGCCCCGTGCCAGGAAGAGAATGGGGAAGTTGTGGGACGCGCCAGCTTTGCGTGACAGAATCAACCCCCGCGGGCGGCGAGCGACACGGGTTAAAACTGGGTGGAGTGGGGAGGGAGAGGAATCGATGGATCCAGTCCTCTCCTAAATGGTGTCAGCCCCCAGATTCTGCCTCATGAAAAGGCAGTTAAGGTGGGAGATAAACAAGGGGTGCTTTCCTTAACCCAGGAATTGCACCCCGATCCCGGCACCTCTGGTGAGTTTAACAGCAGAGGCACCCGAAGATCCACAGGGCTTGACATACCCAGAGGCACCTCTGGAGAGGAGGACTCAAAGGGAAGAGCTGCTCCTGGGATTCGTGTGCGGGCCTTTTCCCATCCCTTGGCAGTAGCAAGGACCAGGCTGCTCCCAGCCTCACAGCAGGATGCCAGAGGAGCCCCTGTCCTGCTCCCTGTCCCCCCCCGCAAGAGCAGCTTGTGTTTTGGGGGGGGGTTTCTAGGGAATTCTGCTTCCTCCAGGGTCCACTTCCAAAGGGGTCAATGGTGCCTTTGGATGTGATGAGGAGCAGAAACGTCCTTTGCTCCCAGGTGTGTGTCCCACTCACGGCAGGATCCTGTTGTACCTCAGGTGTAAGGACGGAGGAGTGTCGTGGTACCCAGATGGGATGCCAGGATGCCCCTGGATCAGCGAGAGCGTTAGCACTGCCAGGGTGTTCCTGCCCCAGGATCAGCGATGCCAGGATGCCCCTGCCCCAGGATCAGCACCACCAGGATGCCCCTGCCCGAAGATCAGCGATGCCAGGGTGTCCCTGCCCTGGGATCAGTGACACTGTGTCAGTACTGTTTGCCACCAATGCTGCATCGGAGGAGTTTGCCAGGAGAATTTCCCATTCTAACAGCATTCTTATGAAAATGTTTCCTCCAGTTTCCTTGTCTTGCCTTTTTTTTTTTTTATTTTTAATGTATTTCAAATCTGCCCCAGTGTGACTTCAAGGAAATTCCCCAGATCTCAAGGAACTGCCCTCTCCCGTGCAAAGCTGGGCAAGCCCTGCTCCTGATTCCCCACCTGTTGGACCAGTATGATCGGAGAGGCCCTGCCCGGCTGTTTGTGGCTTCATTCATGTTTATAAACTACTCTGAGATCTGAGAAAAAGGATTTACGAGTGCAAAATAATAAGTTGCCAAACAGTTTCTAACCTCATAAACACATAATTTTAAATTCAAGGAGACACTGAGGAGGGCAAGATCGCACAAGTGGACTGGGAACAGTTTCCATCATCCATCCTGAGAGCTCCAACTGCACAATTCCCTCCATTGCTGCAAGCCCAGCCTCGTGTTTAATCATGAATTGAGAAAAAGCCTTTCTAAAGATATTTTTTACATTCTAAAAATGGGAAGCTCATTTGTTTTTAGCTGCCCTCCTCCTTCTTTTGTTTCTCCCTTTGTGCCATATTCACATGGCGTTAAGGAAAAGCTTCCTGGAAATATGAACTGAGAAGTGGGAATCCATTCAGCTCGGTTCAACTTTGTTCCTTTATGTCACACAAACCACAGCAAACGTGTTTGTTGTGGGGCCACTCACTGAAACAGACAATCCAAACAATTGTGCAGCTGAGCTGGGATCCCGTGGCTTCATTCCTCCTCCCACTTGTGGACCTGCAGTGGGAAAGCTGGAATTGTTGGGCTGGCAGCCTGAGAGCCAGAAACACGGACCCCACTGAGGGAATGATGGATGTGTGAGGAAATTTAGGAGTTATTCATGGGCCACTTTGCAAACAGAGTGATTAATAATAATTAATTTTGCTGCACTGGCACAGGGTGCCCAGAGAAGCTGTGGCTGCCCCTGGATCCCTGGCAGTGTCCAAGGCCAGGCTGAACAGGGCTTGGAGCAGCCTGGGACAGTGGAAGGTGCCCCTGCCATGGCAGGGGTGGCACTGGGTGGGCTTTAGGGTCCCTTCCAACCCAGACCAGCCTGGGATTCTCTGATAACCAGAGGCAGCAGTGAGTGTGTGGGCTGGAGCCCTGCACGGTTTGGTGGCCACAGCCTGCTCTCCTGGCCATCCTCGGCTTCCCCATCCTGGGAAATGCTCACCCTCAGCCCCCTGATTCCTTCAAGGATTCATCTCCCCTCCATTGGCTGGTGCTCCCTGAGTTTTCCACCCTGCAAAGGCAGAAGCTTCCCTTGCCCTGAGCAGAGCCAATCTCCAGGTGGAGTTTCCTTGTGGAGCGTTTTGGAGGCTCCTTCCAGCGTTGACAGGAATCCTTTCTCAGCCAGCAGGAGTCCACCCCACCTGTGGGGATGCAGCTGCCCATGGATGCTCCTCACCAAGGGCTCCCTGGGTGCTCCTCGGTGGACACCTGGCAGCAGAACTCCCTTCCAGGAACAGGCTGCTCTCCAAGCCGGGGAGGTTGTGCTGTTTAATATTTGAACAGAAGGCATCATAATTACAGCTTAATCTGATGGATGAACCCTGACAAGAGCCGCTGTCACATTTCCTGTTCCATCCTCGGCGTTGGATGCCGGGGATGGAGCAAGGAGCTGGCAAGGCCTCGGTGGCTCCCCGTGGCCACGGATGCTGCGGCCGAGCAGGGAAATGCCAAACAAACAGCGTGGACAAGCAGCTGCCACTTCCAGAGCTGCAGCCAGCCCTCACACCCCATTAGGCCACGGACCAAAAGTGCAAATCTGGTGGTTTGGCCAGTGGCAATTTTCATTTTTCTACAGAAAAGGCTGCTGGCATTTGTTAAAAAAGGGGAAAAAAAAATAGAAGAAGGAAGAGGGCCAAGGGATTTGAGGACTTGTTTAAATAATGGAAAGGCTGCTGCTGCTGGTTTTGTTTATGTCATCAAAAAAGGGCATAGCTTTGAAGTTACTGATGAGCAACCACAGCGTTGGCTTATAAAAGCAGCAGGGCTGTGATGCTGCTGGGCTTGCACCTTTCCAGAGTGGAGCATCCAGGGGGTGACAGCATCCAAACAGGCTGTTCCTCACTCCCTGTTTCCCACCCAGGGCTGCTGACCTCAGAGTGAGCTGATTATTTTTTATTTTTAATATAGAAAAAACAAGAATCATAACATTTCCCTTCCCCAGAATATTTGTTGTACTACAGCTTCTTCCTATGTCATAGAACGCCACGGGAAATCCAATCATGGACACCCATCCTGGCTGTCCCCAAGCCACATCCTCCTGCTCTGAGACCTCCTCCAGCTACCAGGACTAGTAAATTGATTTTAAAAAACATTCTACTCTGTTCTGTAGCATTAAACCTTGAGGTGATTCTGTTCTAATTCTATAAATCACTGATATTTTCATATGATAGACCCTTTCTTCTGTTTCCTGAGTCATCCTCCATTCTCCCTGATCCAATCTCCAGCCAGTGAGCAACTCCCAGAGAATGCAGTCATGCAGTCCTATTCTGGCTTACCTTTATTTCCAAATAAATCCAAGCTGGATTATATACCCAGGTGAAGAAAAAGTGGGGAAAAGCCAGTTGGGGGCTTTCCCTGCTGCTGTCCTACAACTGATTCAGGCAGGCCAGGGAGAGGGGAGAAGGTTCCCTGTGCTGTCATTGCCAGAGAAAGTGTGGATGTGTAAAAACCTGATCTAGACATGTTGGCATTGTCAAATAATTCCTGCTGAACCACTTCTGGTTAAACACTGCATGGGTCATTTGAATACCTGTACTTGCACCTCCCTTGCTCTCACTCGTGTGGAAACTCAAACTGCTCTCTCTTGCGAGAATCTTGGGAAAATCACAGAATCCTGGGATGGTTTGGGCTGGAAGGGAGCTTCAAGCTCATCCCATTCCACCCCTACCATGGGCAGGGACACCTTCCACTATCCCAGGGTGCTCCAAGCCCTGTCCAGCCTGGCCTTGGGCAGTGCCAGGGATGTGGAGTCCACAGCCTCTCTGGGCACAAGTGACTCTGAGGAGTAACTGAAATACTCTGTCCCAGGAGTTTCTCCATGTTTAGAAAGATGTTCTTTCACTGCTGCTGCAGGAATAGACTTCCCTGATGTTCACCTCGGGACACTGGGTGGGTTTGGCAGGAGAGGAGAGGAGCTGCTGGTGGTGCCAGCTGGGCTGCCCAGGATCTGGTGTAGGAATTGCCCAAAAATGAACAGCAAAAAAACTGAACAACTTTTGGTTGTAAAAGTGTTGTAAAACAGCTCCGTGGGCAGAGCACCACAGGCCCTCTACCCTTGGCACCTCACTGCCTCCAAATCCTGCTGTGGCTGAGCTTCTCCGGGGCTGCTCTCTGGGCAGGATCTGTCTCTCCCAGGAGAAAATTCCCTGATGGCTCACACAGCTCCATCCCTCCTGCCTCCCACTCTGAAACTGTAGTGCTGGGACAGGGCTGAGCAGTCCTGGGGTTCCAGGGGCTGTCAGCTGGATCACTTTTATCCTTGTGATGCCCATTGCTGATGTGAATGGATCATGGAAGGCTGCTGGTAAGACTCCACTGCTCCAGAGATAGCTTCATTAACACCAGTGCTAATGATCAGTGTGATTGGCAGTTCAGGCAGTGGAGTTTATCTCAGTTCAGCTGGATGGGTTCAGGACAGGACAGGGCCCCAGTGACCAGGCAGATGCCACCAGTGCCACCTCCCAAAGCTCAGGAGGATGATGTGGTCATGCTCCTTTCCATGAGGAAAGAAAACTCAGTCGAAAAAGCTGGAGAATGTCACTGGCTGCATTCTACATCTGTTACATCTCAGGATAATTTATTTTAACCTCTGAAGATACAAGGGAAAATATGTGAAGGAGATGGAGATGTGCCAGTATTTCCAGTTCATTATAAGCAAAGAACTGTTGCTTATAGCACTTTTTTGGAGCAGAGAGCAGTCTGGTTTTAAATCCCTCAAGCAATGAGGAATCACGACCCCACCAATGGAAGTGGTTCTTCAGCAAAGAGTTTACTAATTAAAAGAGTTTCAGTTTTAAATTCAGTCTAAATTTCCTCCCTTTACATAATGTCCTGTCTGCTTTCTGCGGGCATTGCTGGATCCCTGCAGGGGGGTCACCCAAATGTCTTTCCTGCTCTCGGGGAGTGAAGCCCTGGGCTGCGTGTGCTCTGAGCTGGAGGGATTTGGGATGCAGGGCAGGGACAGTGGGAACTGGGATTGTCATGCAGGATGCTCACTGGGGCTTTTTTTTCCTACTGAAAAGCAATGCTGCAGCTGAGAGGCAGAGGTGAGGCCAAGCAGAAGGGATGGATCTGCATTTCAGCCACGCTGGAGACCCGCACAGCACGTGCCACCCACCCCTGGCGGCACTGGGGACGGTGGCACCTGTGGGTGCTGCTGGGCGGGGTGTGACACACGCCTGTGCCCCGTGAGAGGTGACAGCTGTGTCCCCACTGAGCCCACACAGCCCCTGCTCCACCAGCAAAACACAAACGACCCAAACCTGGCCCTTTTCCAGCCGCAGGCTTTGCCCGCTGAGCAGCGCTTTGTGCAGGACCACGGCACGGCCCCGGGGACCCAGCTGCACAAAAAGGTCCTTTCTCCTGTTTGTGTGCAAGGAGGGACTCGAGGATTTGGGGGACAGAGGGACTTGCTCCAGCAGGGCCATCCCCAGCTGGGCAGGTTTGCCCACGAGCCTGCAGTGAACTGAGTCGAGACGACCCCGAGACACAAACACCGAAGCAGCTGTGCCTGCAGACGACACTGGGGAAGCAGATATGTATGAGTGTTACCAAGATTAGGGCTTAATTAAATTCCTGCAAGATTTTTGGGTCTTCATAACTTTCCTTTGAGCTCCCTGCCAACTAGGATATGCTCGCTGGCTTCGGAATATGAAAGCAAGTGTTGTTGTGTTTTGCAAATATATTTTATAATGCATGCAAGTGCTGACTATGCAAAAGTCTCCCTGGTTTCCACGATTAACAAAATTACAAAAGCACAAAGGGTAGCAGTTCTTCTTGTTTTCGACTATCCCTTAAAAACAGGAGACGGATCAAAGTATCCTGTGATTAAGTTCATTAATCACACCCACATCATGAAAAACCATCGACTCTTCTGAACCCACTTCTCACAGAGGGAGGGCGTCAGGAGTCGGCCGGGGTGGATTCTGCTGTGGGTTGGGTGTTTATTTACTTGTTTTTCCCAAACAAGGACCTGGCTGGGGTGGCATGGCCATGGGGCAGGGATGTCTCTGGCCGGGAGCAGCCGGGTGGGCGAGGAGCAGCCAATCCCTGCCCGGCCCTCGAGGGGTTGGGATGCACAAAAATCTCTGCTGCTTCCATCCCACTTGGAAGCAAATCCCTAGAAGTAGGGATTGAGCTGCATGGGCAAGGGGTGGGCACGGGGATATCTGTCCTGAGCATGGCAGGAGAGGATGGATGGGCAGCAGTGCACTGGAAACCCTCTGCCGGGATTGGGATTCCCTCTTGTGGGCTCTTGTAGACTTTGGATCTTCCTTGCTTTTAATCCCGTGCTTGTCCTTGTCAACACAGCCCCGGCTTATCCAACACACAGAGCTTTTATCTGTGTATCTGATAAGCAAGAGCCTCAGAGAGGGACACGCTGAGCTCAGCCCCCCTCGCATCCCCCACGTCACTCTCGTCTGAAAGGCTGCTGCAAATGTGCTCTCTGGGACCTGGGAGCAATCTGGATAGACACGTGTTAAAGCACTCGGAAAATTCAACAGCAAACTGACAGTCACGTCCCCGAGCTGGCAGAGCAGAGGGGATTCAGGTCACAGATCCGTCCCTGCAAGCAGCACCTGGCTGCAGGCGCTGTGCCCGAGGGATGGAGCTGGAGGAGCTCCCAACCAGCAGGGAATCACCCCAACCCTCGTAGGACACAAGTGTCACCTGCTGTAATTAGCAAAAACCAGCTTTTCTTCAGTGCCTGACAATGAGAGGGACTTGTCCCTGTGAGGGTCCTCCCTGTCCTGCAGACACAGAGTGACTACCCCTTCTGGGCTTCTCCCCAGAGGCATCCCAGGATGTCCTGCCCCTCCCAGCACGGATCAGGCTGTCACCTGTGCTGCATCCTGCTCTTTCCAAACCCAGCCACAGGTACTGTTTGCTGGAGGGGACCAGGCCCAGTCCTCATCAGGACTGTGGAGATGATAATTTTGTCCATGCTGGAAGGATTTCTCCAGCTCATCCCCACAGGTTTAACCACAACCAGAGATGAAAACACCCAATTCTGGGTGGATTTGCACCAAACTGCGAATACTCTGCACAGGGAGGATGTGTTGTGGCATTGCACCCCTTTCACCCCAGTGGATCTGCCTTTGCCAGGTGCAAATGAAGCCTTGACAGGAATTTTTAGGAATGTGACTGAGTGCAAGGGCAGGGAGCACAGTTTAAACCCGGGTGCAGCAGGGAAGGGGTTATAGCGATAAGCCAGCAGCTCCACGTGGAACAAAGCTGGCATTTCAGGGGGAAGACAATGGATTGTATTTTCTGTGTTCATTTTAGTCATCCAGTTGGCACCGAGGCTGAGGTCACCCACCCAGTCGTGCACTGCAGCATCTCTGTTCTGGGCAGCAAGGAGCAGCCAAACAAAGAGGAGCTGAGTCGGCAGGAACAGGACAGCAATCAGGGATGGCGAAGGGCTCCGTTAAACGGCTCTGCAGTCCATCCCAGGACACTGCTGCAAATCCCTCTGAATAAGCATTTTCTCTGACACACATCTTAGCACTTTGCATGGCCACTGGTCACACTCAATTCCTGCCTCACATCCCAAACAATAATTACCGGCTTGGCCTGGTTTTGTGGCTGAATGATACGATTTGCAATGCAAGCACGCAGGCTCCAGCCAAGGGATGCAGCCACTGCTCTCCATCTGTAAATATTTGCTCTAGCAACAGCTCCATTTCCTTTGAAGCGTTTAAAAAGGTGGCAGGTCCAACGTGGAGGCACCTGCGGGCACGTGGCTTAAACACACACCAGGCACACACAGCACACACGTCTGGGCTTGGGCTGGGCTTTGTGCTGTGCAGAGAACAGGCTCAATTTGTCACCCTGTCCTGTTTTCTGGGAAATGAGCTTTAATTATGTTACCAATGTCTGGGAAACCTGAGCTCTCTGTTGTAGAGTGGCGCTGTGAGTTCCTCTGCTTGTGAGTCCAAGGTACAGACATGGAATCACACAGTGGTTTGGGTTGGAAGGGACCTTAAAGTTCATCCCATCCCAGCCCTGCCATGGCAGGGACACCTCCCACTGTCCCAGGCTGCTCCAAGCCCCAATGTCCAGCCTGGCCTTGGGCACTGCCAGGGATCCAGGGGCAGCCCCAGCTGCTCTGGGCACCCTGTGCCAGGGCCTGCCCACCCTCCCAGGGAACAATTCCTTCCCAATCTCCCATCCATCCCTGCCCTCTGGCACTGGGAAGCCATTCCCTGTGTCCTGTCCCTCCATCCCTTGTCCCCAGTCCCTCTGCAGCTCTCCTGGAGCCCCTTTAGGCCCTGCAAGGGGCTCTGAGCTCTCTCTGGAGCCAGGCTGAATATTCCCCCACTTCTCCCAGCCTGCTCCATCATCACTGCTTCATCACCACTGATCCATCACCATTGCACCACCAGGACTGCTCCATCATCACTGATTCATCTCCAGTGCTCTGTCACCTCTGCTGGGTGCAGCTGCCCACACAGAAGTGCCCTAAGGCTGGGGGTGCCCTGCAGCTGCCCACAAACCCCCTCCAACCAACACCACCAGCATTTTTGGAGGGTTTGGGACGTGCCTTTCCCAGGCCATGCTGGTGCCCTGGCAGTGGCACCACGCCACAGCCATCCCCATAGCTGTGCCATGGGCCAGAAGGTGACAAGGGCTTTAGAAGTTTTATCCCTGGTAGCTCCAAAGCCTCCCGGCTGGCTACGTAAAGGAGTTATTAAAGATGCAGCAAGTCTGCTTCACGCTCCCTGCATCCGACAGCGTTTCCCTCTTGTCTGGGTTCAGCCAAAGGGAGCCAGGCTGCTGTCGGCCCCGCTCCACGAGGCAGTAAATAATTCAGGGTGAACTTCTGTTCTCCTTGTCTGGAACAGGAGTGGAGATGTTCAGAGTTGGTTGGGAAGGGGAAATGTTTGTTTTATGGGAAAACCTGCATCGCTGGCCTTCTGTTTAATTTAGCATCGGAACAAAACCTTGCAGATCCCTGGAGAAGAGAGGCTCTGGAGTGACCTAATCAGGGCCTTCCAGTGCCTGAAGGGAGCCTGCAAGTACGATGGAGAGAGACTCCACAGGGCCTGGAGTGACAGGACACAGGGAATGGCTTCCCACTGCCTTGCCCCTGTGTCCAAGGAGCATCCCAGGGACACCAGTTACATGGGAAGTGTGGGCTGAGGTGGGATCTCAGCTCTGCTGGGAGTTTTCACCAGCACTGAAGGGAGCTGGTGACATTGGAAATGTGATTTAAAGGTCTGCAAAAGGTGCTCCCAGTGACTGCACAACTCCTGCTCTGGCAAATCCTCCTCCTCCTGCTGCCTTGCTGGGAGACAAATGTTACTAATCAGCCCTGTAAATTGAGATCCATATTTTTCTCGTGAGTTCTGAAACCCATTTAAGGCCTCTGAACAGCTTCTATCAGCTGGAAAAATCAAATTCATTTTATTCCTTCTGCCTAAGCATCCCTGGGAGTTCTTTGTCGAGAGCCTTTGGTGGGAAAACAATGGAAACTTGTGGGGCGTTGGTGTGCGAGGCCCACGTGGAAGCACCCGGCGCTGTCCTCCTGCCACGGGGACAAGGGCTGGCATTGTCCCCACTGCCCTTTGGAGCCACGGGCCAGCTGAGGGCTGAGCTGCAGCCCCTCCATTCCTCAGGGGAAACAGGGAGAAGGATCTTCTGGCAGTTTTTACAGCCAACATCTCCTCCAGCCTCTCCATCTCGGTGCTGCTCTGCTCTCACATTGCAGCTCTATTAAATATTGACTCCTTCCCTAGCCCTGTTTTCTGCTCCATTATCTCACTTTCCTTAGCATTTGCAATTCCTCGCCTTGCTGGGAATTCTGAGGCTGTGTTTTGTCTGCCTGCCCTCCTGCTGGGAAATCACGAAGGAGCTCCCGGCCGGGCTGAACCCCACCAGGAAACAACGCTCGTGTTGAGTTTGCTCACCAGTGGGATGGCAGCAATGTGGGGATCCCACGTCTGCTCCGGGGTGTCACCACCCCAGTTTGGCAGGGCAGGTGCCAGGGGCTCCTTCTCCAGATGTCCTTCAACTCCAGGTGCTCATCTTCACATCCCAGTGCTCCTTGGGCATTCTCCATCCCAGCTTTGCATCTGGCTTTAAACTCAATTTACACCTGGAGGGATGTTCAGCCTGGAGAAGAGAAGGCTCCAGGGAGAGCTCAGAGCCCCTTCCAGTGCCTAAAGGGGCTCCAGGAGAGCTGGAGAGGGACTGGAGACAAGGCCTGGAGGGACAGGACACAGGGAATGGCTTCCCACTGCCAGAGGGCAGGGATGGATGGGATATTGGTAACAACACCACACTTGGCTTTGGTGGAGCTCCATCTGATCCACACCAGTGTTGGAAGTGACGCCCAAGGATGTCAGCAGGGCCAGAGCAGGGCACAAGGAAATCAGATCCAAAGTTAATCATTTAATTTCCAGCACACAGAGGAAAATGAGAGGGCTGGTTAGCTGTGATCCTAATAACTCACTGCACTGGGACTGAGCATTTCCACCCTGCAGCTTCTGCAGGAGCTCGTTTTCCTTGAGAAGACTGCCCTCAGAAAGCAGCCCGTGATTTTTATATCTTTTTTTCATTTATTACAGAAAACCCCCTCTCCTAGGCAAGCTCAGCATTCAGGAGCTGCAATCAATAACCTCTCCTTAAGTGAGCCCTGCTCAGCTCACGGATGGACTTTATGGGTGCTCTACATCTTTATTATGAATGAACATCCTTGGCCACTGCTGAGCCAGGACCTGGCTATTTATTAAAGCTTCTCCAGCTTTTATCAGATCACCTGGAACTCCACTGAGATGGCAGCTCAGGATGCATCTGGAAGTGCTGAGCAGCAGGGAAAAGGAGGGTTCATAAACCAATCTTTTCCCTTCAGAGGTTCTTCCGTAGATAAATAAGTCCAGACTGCTTCAGGGGATTTTAGGAATGACTCAGCCCCGAAGTTCCAGCTCTTTATGTGGAGATTTTGGTGACAAACAGGCCAGTTGGGTCAGGGGAATTTAGGAATGACTCGTCCCCAAACTTCCAGCTTTTTATGAGGAGATTCTGGTGACAAACAGACCTTGAGGAAAGGCTGAGCAGTCTCATTCTCCAGTGAAATTCCACACAAGCTCGTGGCACGGAGCCCTTGCAAAGCTGGTATGGCCATTAATCCCGAGGCAGACAAAGAATTCCCTGGTGGCATCACCCGGTGTGCATTGCCCAGGTGCCTGGGATGAGCTCTGGGAACTGCACATTGTGTAGCTGCTGATTTTATTTGAATAAATAGATGTGAAAACAAAGGACTCTTGTTTATTAGTTGTTATCCCAGAATAATTTCTTTGCATTGCACGAGCCAGCTAAGTCCCTTTTTTACTTACCCACACTAATTTCGGCACTTGCAAATGTCGACATCCCAGTTACAGACAACAACAAATTGCTTAAAAATCACCTTATCCTTTAAAAGAATTCTTTCCTTTGCTCTGCTGCATTGATGTTAAATGTTTGCTGTGTGTAAGGATGCCTAATTTCATTAAAAATTTTGCAAGGCTGGTTTTGACCTGAATATGCCTCAGCAGGATTTAGAGCTGCCTTTGACTTCTTGCTGAAGCCCAGGAATCCAGTTTATCCTGCAGTTTTCCCAACCTGTCCCAGGTATTTGTGGCCAGCAGCAGCTCCCCATCCCCCAGGGTCTCCCAGCGTCCAGAGGGAGGTAAAAATGCTGAGGTGATTCCCGGAATCCCAGAATCTGCTGAGTTGGAAGGGACCCACAAGGATCATCAGAAAGCTATTATGGTGGGAATTATTGACTGGGAAAATTCTGGATTCCTCACACTGGAGTCAGTTTGTCGTTGTAGGTAATTGAAAGCCCCGCTGGCAATTTGCTGCTGGGAGAGAGAAGGATCCACTGCTGGGGACTGTCTTCAGTCACTGTTCCCTGACCCTCCTCTGTTATCAGTGATACTCTAACGCTCCCTTATCTCACAGCAGTGTTGTGAAGCTTAATTAACTAATTAATCTTTCAAAGAATTGTGATGGTCTCAGATAAAAGACACGAGGCAAAGTATCTATTACCGTTTCCTTCACTATCGACAATGACGTTGTTATTAACTCCTGAGATCCCTCCGGGGTTTAAACCTTTGTTCATGAAGGATATTGCAAGATTTTTAGGCTTTTAACAAAGCAGTTTATGAAATTCTGAGCTGTTCCTGCAGCCTGCAGAGTGGGAAATCCACACCTTTGGCATCACTCAGGATCCTGGGCCACGTCCTGATGTTCTGTGGGCAAGGTGGGGAGTGAGCCAGGACAAGGTGTCGCTCCCCATCCCAGTTATGGATGTAGTACGTCTTTTTTTTTTAATTGGAATGAGCACATTTAATTAGTGGTGGCTTTAGAGCTCACACAGAGAAAAGCTGCCTGTCACTTCCATGGGTTTCCACTGCAGGATTGCATGTGCTGCCACACAGGATTCCCAGCGCTTCTGCGGCAGCTTCCTAAGCCGTGCCTCTGGCACAACTCCTATCCCAGAGAATGTAAATTAAGGAATGGTCATTTTCCAAACAGTGATGCTTATCCTCTTGCTTTCCCCCCCAAATTAATCTCCATGTGGATCATTTCCATGGCCAGGAATTTCCAGGAGGGGCAGCAGCACGAGTATTGTCATGAAGGTGAGAGCTGAGTGAAAATCGTTCTTCCCTGGAAGGATAGTGGAATGCTAATAGGGGACAGTGGGATATGGATTGGTGGAGGTGACAGGAGGGAATTACATCTTGGACTTTGGACTAAACCAGATGTGAGCACAGCACAGTCACCAAATGGGTTGATGGCATCTCCCAGGGTCAGGGTTCCAGGCTCCTCTTTCCTATGCAGCCCTTGCATTCCTGGGATGCTGAAACCCCACCTTGGAGAGAACATGCAGGAAACGATGAAGAAATGGGGGATAACACCTGAGGAATGGGCAGGTTTGACACGCTGGGGAGGATGAACCTCCTGATTATGCCCAGGCGGCTTCAGCTCAGTTACGGATCCGTGGAGATCAATCACCCTGTTTGTCCTGATTTCAGTCACTCGGGATGTGGGCTGTGGGGACCAAGCGGGGCCACTGTCCTTGGGCACCTTTTTGGTGAGCAGCAGGAGCATGGCTTTCCACAGCAAAGGTCTAGAGTTAACCACAGGATCACGGAATCCCAGATGGGTTTGGGTTTAAAGGGACGTTACAGTCCATCCCATCCCACCCCTGCCATGGGCAGGGACACCTCCCACTGTCCCAGGCTGCTCCAAGCCCCAATGTCCACCCTGGCCTTGGGCACTGCCAGGGATCCAGGGGCAGCCCCAGCTGCTCTGGGCACCCTGTGCCAGGGCCTCCCCACCTTCCCAGGGAAGGATTTCTCCCGAATCTCCGCTCTCCCCCTGCCCTCGGTGTGAAGCCATTCCCTGTGTCCAGTCACTCTCGGCCAGTGCCAGCGCGGCCGCCGAGGCAAAATGGAGGCGGCGGGGTCTCCCCCACCCCCTTCCCCCCCTTTTCCACTCTCTTCCACCCCTTTCCAGGCATTCCCACCCTCGCCCGCGTCCCTCCCCCGGCCGGCGGCGGGACTACGAGTCCCATGGCGCCGCGGGCCGGGGGCGGAGCGGGGCTTTGTGCGGGCGGCATGCGGGGGAGCCGCAGCCGGGGCTGGAGCCGGAGCCGGAGCGAGCCCGCCCCGGGGGGAGGAGGGCGAGGGCGGCGAGCCATGACGGGCGGCGGCGCCGCGGAGCGCCCGCGGTGGTAGAGGGCGAGCGCGGGGCGCGGAGCCCGCCCGGCGCGGGGCGCGGAGCAGCGCGGAGGGGCCGCCATGGGCAACGCGGGGAGCGTGGACGCGCAGCAGACGGAGCTCAGGGCGCACAGCGTCCCCCTGAAGCTGCCCATGCCCGAGCCCGGCGAGCTGGAGGAGCGCTTCGCCGTGGTCCTGGTGAGCGCCGGCCCCATTGTCTGCGGGCAGCGCGGAGGGGCCGCCGGGGAGGAGCGCGGCGGGGGAAGGGGGGAGCGGCGAAAAGTTGGCTCGGGAGCCGGGGACGGGCACAGGTGGGCTCGGCCGGGCGGTGCCGCCCGCGGGACGGGGCCGCGGCTCTTTGTCTCGGCAGCCCCCCGAGGGCCGCCGTGCCCCGGCCCGGGCGGATCCCGGGGCCGGTTCGCCCGGCGCCGGCGGAGCGCAGCCCGCGGGCGGCCCCGGGGAGCGGGCGGTGCGGGAGCTCGGCCGGGGACACCCGCTCCTTCTCCTCCGGGGGACACCCCGCTTCCGCGCCTCCCGGGACACCTCGGGCTTTCTCCTCCGGGGGACGCGGCGGTCCTTTTTCCCCGGGACGCCCCGGTCCTGTCCCCCCACCGGGGGCACCCCGGTCCTTCTCCCCCCGGAACATCCCGGGTTGTGTGCGGGGCAGCGGGGCCGGCGCTGGGCTGCCGGGTTTTCAGTTCAGCAGGACGGCTCGGTGTGTGAGATCAGCTCTCCGGGAAAGGGCTGTGCTTTCCCTGGGCGCTTCCCTGGGCAAACCTCCCGGTTCCTTGGGGTACCCAGGCGGCGCGGCTCGATGGTCGCGCCCCATCTCTTCTGCCGTGCCTTTTTCACTTGGAGCCACGTTTGCGTGTGGAACAGGGGCTGGGGGAGGAGGGCGAGCAGCTCCATGTGCGTGCCATGCCCTGCGCTCGCTGTAATGCCACGGGAGCCCGGCACGGCGAGAGCTGCCGGAGTAATTCCCGTCTCGCATCCCAGAGCCGCCCCCCCGCTCCGTGAACCGCTCCCGGCGCTGGGCGAGGATTCACAAACTGGTGTGTGTTGGGGATTATTTCTGGTTAGACCCAATTAGATTATCATGTCTAAGAAAAGAATAAGCCTATTCAGTCAGGAACCCCCACTGACGAGCCAAATGGCGAGTGAGATGTTACGATTATTAGGCACAGTGGAAAAAGCCTGGTGTCGCGTTGCTCTTGTCGGGGAAACCCGGGGTCGTGTTAGAGACGGGAGATGCTCCCACAGGCGGCACATGGCTCGGAATCCAGTCTGGATTCATCTTTAACTACTATAAGGGCTCCTGGCTCCGTCTGCGTGCGTGGTCTGCGGGAGGAAATCGGTGGGTTTGGGTTAGGGCTGATGGATGGGATCAGTAAAAGGCAGAGACGTCATTTGGGGAAGCGTTAGAAACGTGTAACGTAAATATGGGAGATAACAGCACCCAGCCTGTCATTGCCTGAGCTGCTTGAAAGCAGTGGATGGCCTCTGGTTTTAGAAGATGGACTTCAATTAAGGCTCAGAGTTCGAGTGCTGCAGCTTTGCTGGAGGGAGAGGCCGGCCATGCAGGTGGACAGTCTGTACAAACATGGTGTGGGATGATTTGCTCCCGTTGGTTTCTTCTCCCACTGGGAGAAGCTGCAAGATGGGGCTCAAGCACCACCAAAAATCACCTTCCTGCTGTTCTTGCAGCCAGCCGGGGATGGCTGATGTTGCTGCGGCTTCCAGGAAATATCTGACCGGTTTATGAAAGAATAAACTGCCAGGCTGTCATTATTTTGTTTACTCTGTGGCTCTGAGGGAGAGATGACTGTGCCACTGGTCAAACCCCAGAATGGGGCAGGCAGGAGAAGTGCAGGGATTAACGAGAAAGGAACGATTAGGGGAAAAACGATGAGGAATGTTTTCTGTGGGGAGACAGGATTAGTCAGGAGATGCGAGTATGAAGAAGGAGATGCTGAAGGTTATAAGACTAAATCTCACCTATTTTATGTGCTGTCTTAAGAAATTAGCCTGGCACAAGCGTTGCTGGCACACTCAGAGCCCTGGCGAGGTCCCGGCGGGCTGTGCTGACAATACCAATTTTCATGTCTCTAATGAAATTCCCAAGGCTGATTTGGACTTTGATGAACACGTTGAGTTGCTGTGTGCAGCTCTCGAGTCCTCACACTGGGAGGGCTGTGTCTGTTTCTGTGTGGGGAAGGTCCCTCCTGTGTGTTTTGAAGTTTTATTCTCTCCCCTCGTGCAGAGCAGGGGGCCCTGGCCCTCCAAACCACGAGGAGAGCACAGGCTGGCTGTGATTTCACCGTGAGTGCCGTGACACCAACTGGTTTATTTTTTCCACTTCAAACATGCTGTCCTGAGCTTCTCCAGGATCTCTGGAGTCCCTTCAGCGAGGGGATAGTGTGCCTGGAGGTGATGGACGTGTGCCAGCTTGTGTTTGCTGGGTTGTTAAAGGAGTTTGTGTTGAGGAAGGGCTCTGGTGAGGTGGTCTGTCCACCTCGAACACGCACGGTCACCTCGAGCACACACAGTGACCCCCCTGCCTCCTGATCCTCCCTGAGGTACATAAATTGCAGGACATGATGGGCACTGCTCCAGGTCACATTTTTTTGGGTGAGGTTCTCAAATCTGTGCTCCTCATGGCATCGGCATTCCCAAGGATGTCCTGAGCTGACCGGAGGGCCAGTGATGGCACTGGCTGTGTCACCCCTCCTGGTCTGTTGGGCAGTAACATCAGGGTTTTCCCTGTGGATCTGTGTCTCCTGGTGCTGTTTTTGGCACTGCTGCAGTAGATGTGCTGCCACGGTTCATATGTTGAGTCTGTGCTGGTGAGGACTGGGGTCTGTGCCTGTGTTCCAGGAAGATGTGTTTATGGCGTGCACTTCAAGGAGGAAAATGTGGAGGATAACCCAAGAGAGATCCAGGTTTCAGTCTGTAAGCTGAGTGTTGTTTCTTCCATCCTCTCAAACTGATGGGAATTCTCCCCTTTTCCTGTGAAATAATTCCCTTACTCTCAGGGTTACACAACCATGTGAAGTCCAGGGAAGTAGTGGCATGGTTTTGCCACCGAGTTCCTGACTTGCCTGTGTTGGATCCCAGCTCTGGCTCTGCCTCTGAGCCTCCCAGCACTGGCACATCCCCTTGGGAACATCCCAGCCTTGTCCCTTCCCCAACGCTCTCTTCTCCTCGGCTGTGTTGGACACGTGGGCATAAATCCTGAATTCTGCTAGCCACCCCATGTCTGTCAGAGGAAACCACAGTTCAGCAGAGCGAGGGTGCCAGAAGTGTCCGTAGACGTGGTGGCACCGCTGCTGGGAGCTGTGGGAGCGAATCCCGGATTTCCAGCTCGTGCAGCAGGGTGGTCTCCCTGAACCCAGAACGGGGCTGTGCGTTTGCAGATGCCACGTGGTTTGGAGGAAGCAGCCAGGCCAGGCTTGGCAGGGGAAATCGCTGCCTAATGAGCTGTGATTGACATAATTTGACTGCTGGATTACAAATCTGCGGTGAGGTTAACAGGAAATATCCTCTTACCCCTCCGAGTAGGATCTGGGTGTACAAAGGACTCCTCTGTGCCCGCTGCTGTGGGATGGAGGGCTTGGCCAGAGGGTGAGGGAGGTGTCCCTGCCATCCCCAGGGAAGGTACTTACCTGGAGGCAGGGCAGCACCTCTGCTTTGCCCACAGGAGCATCTTCCTTCCGCTGGAATTTCCTTCTTCGCCCTCAGTTTTGTCCGAGCGTCGTTTTCCATCCCAGGGAAGGCAGTTTGAGTGTCTCCTGCTGAAGAATTTGGAAGCTCAGTGTGAAAACTCCTAATGTTTCCCAGCTGTTTCTCTGTTCCCCTTCCTCATTGTCTATCAGATATGTTAGGCATTGTTTTATAAAATATATATATATATATGGTTTAAGATCTGCAAATCATTATGAAGCACGGCATGGCTGCAGGAGATATCCGTGGGATGGGATGAGCTTCCCTGCTTTGGTGGGGCACTGGATTCCTTGTTGTGATTCCTAAATTCAGCAGAATTCTCTTGGGATGGATTTCAGTTGAGATCCTGAAATACCTGATACAAGTGGGAGTGGTACTGGAAGGTGAGAGACCCTAAAGCAAGTTTAGGAATCTTCAGGAAAAGGAGATTTGTAAAATTCAGGTCTCAAAAAGACCTGTGGGGTTTCCTTGTTGAGGCCTCAGCTTTGACAGGCTCCTGCCACTGGGGTTTTTCCACGAGGTCTCCTTGAAGTGATTGGGGCAGTGACGCTTTTGCTTGAATAAACAACCTGATAAATCACAATGTTAAATGTATATATTTCAGAGGGGTTAAATGTACAGCAGTGCTGGGTGGTGACACTTCTGCCCAGCTGCTTTGTCAGGCAGGGGGTGGCATTTTTAAGTTTTTCCACCCAGACATGACAGGAGAACATTTTTTGTAAAAGTGATTTTTTCCTTGCAGTGTCTGGAATACGAGGGTGCTGTGGTGCGTATTTAGCTGCTGGTAACCCTGCTAAAATTAATTGCAGCTCCTGGAAACCTTAAAAAATGGCTGGGCTGATGTAGATGCATTTATTTTTCTGTGTACCGTTTCTCCATGCCAAATAATCCCATTAATTTGGGTGATGGTGGAGGGATGAACCCTCTAAATTACACATTAAATTTTGTCTAAGATGAACAACAGCAGCTCAAGCAAAACCTCTGCCTTTACCTTTAACCTGCACCATCCTCTTTCCTCAGAGCATTGAAGCTTTATCAAACATCTCCATCAGCTTCCTTAACCCTGTGTGCAAGGTAAAGGGGCTTTTATTGTTTTTATTTTGTCTCCACGAGCAAGGTCGTGCACAAGCTGGCCCCGAGGTGTGAGATGGTCTCTTGTGCACTACTCCACGTCATGGGTGATGCTAAAGAAAGAATTGGAGAGGTGCAAGATGAAATTCAGAGTTTACAAGGTGGTCTTAAATAAAACAGTAGCTCTTGAGGGGTTTTCGATGGGTGATTGAATGACTTGAAGCCACGGGTGGCTGCCTGCAGGCTTTCATTTTAAAAACAGAATCACTTTAGCTTTTCCTGCTGCATGAGGAGGTATTAAAGTGCACAGAAACTTCTCCCCCTGAACAGCCAAACTCAGCAGAACGCAAACCCAAACCAAAATGTTTGATTTCCTCACGTGTTTTCAAAAGTACCTTGGTGTTTTTACTGTATTTTTGGATTGTTGGACAAAGACTCTGAATTATTCAGGCAACTTCTTACAGACTCCAACCCCTTTTGGAATAAAACATCCATGTGAAGGTGTCCGTGGTAATTACCAGCCCGTGTCCTGTGCTTGTGTGGCTGCTTTGGAAGGGGAGTGTTTTCCCCTGCTGGAATTTTGGGTGCTCCTTCCAGCTGCAGAGGGGATTGGGCTGGTGTTCCATGTGGGATCAGCACCACCCCTGGTTTAACAGGGTCCAGGCAGTCTTGTGCTCTCATTTGGAGTCCAGCACCTGCTGAATGAATGAATTTTCCTTCCCAGTCTGTCAGAAGAAGTGGTTTAAATCTGTCACCTTGCTCTGGAGCTCGTCAGGGTGAATGACCCTGCAGGAGTAGCTGGTTTTGTTTTCCTCGTTATCTCTCGCTCAGGATCCATCCTAAAATGAAACCAACCTTTGACATTCACTTTCTGATTTTGGTTTGGTCACTGGGAGGTTACTGAGAGGCAAACCTTGTGCCATCCCTGCGTTTTTCCCCAAACACACTTTTAGTTTGGAGCTTTCTGTTCGTTTTCCAGGCTGTTGCTGTTCTTCCAACTCAATAGTGGGGAAGGGGGGATGAATACAGCCCAGTGTTCCCTCTGGAGGTGGAAAATCCCTGGGGCTGGTGGCAGTTTTGCTTTGCTTTGCTGACCCAGCCACGGCTTGTGACACTCACTTTGGGCTTCTGGAGTGGCTGGGAAGGGTCCTGGGGCAGGTTTGTGCTCCAGGGGCACCAGCACTGCTGTGCCCGGGTGAAAGGGCTGGCACTGGTGCCCACTGTGGATTTATGGCACAGGGAATGTGAGGCCCCTTGGGTTTTGCTGCAATTCCTGCTGCACAAGCTGTTGTCGGAGTTGGTGATGTCCGTCAGGAGAGTTTGGTGCCACTTTTGCGTCTCCCACTGTCCCAGGCTGCTCCAGGCCCCAGTGTCCAGCCTGGCCTTGGGAACTGCCAGGGATCCATGGGCAATCACAGCTTCTCTGGGCACCCTGTGCCAGGGCCTGCCCACCCTCCCAGCCAGGAATTCCTTCCCAATATCCTGCCTAACTTTGGTGCCTTGGAGAGACACCAAGGGCGGCCCTGTGGGCTCCTGCTGCCATCACCAACCCCTTCTGCCCCTGGACCACCAGGACACAACCTCTGAAAAGGCACAGAATCCCAGGATGGCCTGGCTTGGGAGGGACCTTAAAGCCCGTCCCATCCGTCCCCTGCCATGGCAGGGACACCTTTCCCTGTCCCAGGCTGCTCCAAGCCCCAATGTCCAACCTGGCCTGGGACCCTGCCAGGGATGGGGCAGCCACAGCTGCTCTGGGAGTAACCCGGATTTCTGGGATTCTGTGGTCCATAGCCAGCCCTGCCTCTCTCCTGGGCTGGCCTGGGTCTGGCAGGGCAGGCTGGCACCCGGCTGTGCCCGGAGGAATCCGTGGTGGAGCTGTGGCACCGTGACCCTGCACGGAGCTCAACTGGAGAGCTCTCCCCGGCACGAGAACATGAATTATGCAGAAGATGCTAATGCAGCAGCACTTCAGCACCAGTGTATTTGTAAGCATCTGGGCTGCCTCTTGGGTTTGAATCGAGCACTTTCTGATCAGGATCAAAACGCTTCCCCGTGCAGCAAGCCAGGCACGAGAAGGGCTTGGTTTTTCCGGTCCCCTTCTGTGTCCTCGGGAGGTGCGGGGACAGCGGGAGGCTGGAGCTGTGGCTCTGGAGGGTTTTTCCTCTCTGCTGGGAGGTGTAAATGGGGTTTTTCTTTGGTAACCATACAACTGGACTTTCAAACCAGCAGAGCAGTTTGCAGTGTGCTTGCAGGCAGGGGTGGTGATCCGGCTGCTCGGCTGCCGGGGGATTTCCATGGTGAGCAGTGTGCAGCCACATTTTAGACAAACTCAGCTTAATTATTGTTTTCTTTGTTTGGAGGAGTCCATCTGGGAATTCGGCATGGGAAATAAGTGACACTGACTTGTTCAATTTGATTTATACTTGGGTTGGAGAAAATCTCTACCCCGAGCCTCCAGCAGTGCAGCATCCCTGGGGCCAAAGGGCTCGGGCTGGTCAGGTACCAGCACTTGGAGCTGCTGGTGCTTAAAATGTGGGAATTTCCCATTTATCACATCCTGATTTCAGTTCTGGAGGGTCAGTGTAGTGAAATGAGCAGGTTTTCATCATTTCATGCCCTTTCACCCGTTGGCCTCAGGGGCTGTGCTCCCGCCCATGTTGTTGCTGAGAAATGCCGTGCTCCCAGTTAGTTCTGTTCCAGTTTAGGTTGGATCTCAGGGAAAGGTTCTTCCCCCAGAGGGTGCTGGGCACTGCCCAGGCTCCCCAGGGAATGGGCACGGCCCCGAGGCTGCCAGAGCTCCGGGAGCGTTTGGACAGTGCTGCCAGGGATGCCCGGGGTGGGGTTGTTGGGGTGTCTGTGCCGGGTTGGACTGGGTGGTCCCTGGATCCCTTCCAGCTCAGGATATTCCCTGATTCTGTGACCTGTGGGTGGTGAAAGTCTGTGATGTGCACCCCTGTTTTAACAGAGCATCGTTTCACTTGCACTCCTTGCTCTGACCCTGATGTGCTCTGCAGTTCCAACAACCCAAGATGCACGGAATTCCGTCCGGATATACTGGAAAACACAGGCATTAATCTGTCCCAGGCTTTGCCTCTTCCCAAAACAACGCCTTTCACGAGGGTTTCAGTGCAGCGAGACTTGGCTAATGTATAACCTGTGTACGCTGTGCTCTCAGTAACATATTGCAGAAATCCAGCATGTGCTGCTTTTCAGTTTACCCCGGGATCTCTTTAACAAAACAAGCGTTTGTCTGCGGGGACTGCGCAGCGTTAAACATACATTTGGGGAGGATAGTCATAAAGCACCAGAATAGGGGCATTGTCCTGGAAATGAATGCTCCTCACACGAGAGCTGGGCCATGCTGGACCTCCAGGACTCGGCAGTGCAGCTCTTGAGAGCGGCTGTGTGTCCCGGATCATGAGCTGGAGCCGTGCCCGGCGCTTCCCGACGTTGGAGAGGCAAGCGGGGACACCTCGGCACGGCGGCTCTGGGAACTGTCCTGCTCCTGGGACAGCACTCCCAGAGCCTGGGCTGGGCCCCAGGGAGGGATCCCGTGGCAGGAAGATCCATAGGAAAACTCCCAGAGGTTACGACTTCCCTCGTCATGTTGCCTGAGCAGCACAGAGCAGTGTTAGCCATGGAGGGACGGGACACAGGGAATGGCTTCCCACTGCCAAAGGGCAGGGATGGATGGGATATTGGGAAGGAATTCCTGGCTGGGAGGGTGGGGCTGGGCTGGAATAGAATTCCAGAGCAGCTGTGGCTGCCCCTGGATCCCTGGAAGTGTCCAAGGCCAAGCTGGACATCGGGGCTTGGAGCAGCCTGGGATAGTGGGAGGTGTCCCTGCCCATGGCACTGGATAATCCTTAGTGTCCCTTCCATCCCAAGCCTCTCTGGAATTCTGTAGCTCCAGCCTCCTGCCCTTTCAGAAGCTGTGTGCTGGTGGCCCAGGGGCAGAAGGGGTTGGTGATGGCAGCAGGAGCCCCCAGGGCTGCCCTTGCTGTCCCCAGAGTTTGTGGGCAGCTCCAGCTGCTCTCCCCACGTGGGTGTTGGCTGAGGGCAGGATTTGCTCCAGGACAGAACATTCCTGAGCCTTCCAGAATCATACGAAGAAATTTTAGATTTTTTAGTGTGTGTTTGGGTGTTGTGAGAGATACCTTAAAAAATACAAAAATTCCTTTTTTTTTTTTTCCCCTTCTTTTTAATATATATTATTTGGCCAGAAATCCTTTACTATAAAAGGACTTGGGGCAGCTCTAGATTGTACATCTGTTCCTTGTTTGTCTGCGAAATGACTGCACAGTGGAGGCCAAAAGCAGAGAATAGAGGGTTGTACAAATTGGCAAAGTTGCTGAAGTCTTTCAGAAGCCAGTAATTACAATGAAGAAGCAAATTGTTCAATCCAGAAATCCTGGCTGTTCATCCATCCAACATCCTGGCGTGTCCCCCTGTGATTCCCCTTGTCCTGCTTTCCAAAGGACAGAGAACTATCCCAGGCCCACGTGGGGCAGGTTTGGAGCTGGGTGGGTGGCACCGTTACCCAGAGGGTCTGGGAGGTGATGGGAATGGCTTGGCTGAGTTTATGCAGCACTTTCCTGACACAGGTTCCCAATAATTTAGTGTGTTTGGGAGTGCTTCAAAGGCCTCTCTGCCCAGCTCTGAGCCTTGCAAGTGCAGATGATCAAATAAATTAACTATCACAAATATTTAACTTAAAGCCTGCTCAAACAGCAGCTTTGATGTCGAGAGTGTGTGGGGGAGCCTCTGTGTGCCCGTGCACTCTCACAGGGACCCTGAGTGAGCGTTGAATTTGTCTCTCCTCTCAGATATAAGAAGCCTAAAGCTGGAGATGTAAATAATTATTAATTACATTTGTTATTCCCCCTCCGTGGGCAGCAGGGACACGGCGCTGGTTGGCATCGGGGTGAATTATGGCACAAGGAGTTTTATTGGGAAGCTGATGGAAAACAGATTGAACAGTGCAGTCACACTTTTAGGGGACTGTAGGGTTGGCCATGCCATCCCTACAAAGACCTTTGGCTCAGGAGTGATTTGCCATGGCACTGGTGCCAGGTGTGGGCACAACTCTCTCCGGGTAACCGGAATCCATTTGACGTCGGGATAATTATTAAAGCTCCATGGGTTGAGCCAGGAAGTGTTTGGTAATTAATTTGATCCTTGTGTGATAGCAGCTGCTTACAGGTAGCTCGGGTGGATGGCTGTGAGCTGTTGGCTGAGAACTGCAGCTTCCTGAAATAGTCTGGGAGTTGTCACGGCTTCCCGATGATCCGCTCGCGGGGAGTTGTGTCTGAGAGCTCAGCTCTGCTCCGTGTCAGAGCTTCAGCTGCAGATTCCTGTTCTCTTGATCATCTAAATGAGTATCTGAGTGTGGCAAATGCGCGGTGTTCCTTTTGCTAAGTGAAACAAGAACTTCTGTGCTTGACGGGCGTTTTTTAGCCATGAATTTTTCAGGAGCCTCTGGCAGTGCTGTGGAGGAAGGTGAGGAGTGAGAGGGGCTTGGAGCAGCCTGGGATAGTGGAAATGTCCCAGGGGTGGGATGGGATGGGCTTGAAGGTCCCTCCCAACCCAAACCGTTCCGGTATTCCACAGGTCTGTGCCTGAGCAGACGGATGAAGTGCACAAAACACTGTGGGGAAAACGCTTTGCTTCTTAAATTTTGGTTTTTGACTCCTTTAATATGAGACCCTCTGGGGCCTGGGATGGTCAAGGGTGTTCTCCTTGTTACTGTGCTGACCACACCCAGGAGAAGTGGGAGATTCAGCTGACTTGGATCAAATGGCAGAAGAATGGGGGAAGAGGAATTTGGGAAGCTGAGTCTCAGACTGTGCACGGATTAGAGGGGAATGACCTTTCAGCTCAGCCCACACAGGGCTTACAGGGTCAGGTGTGTGACTGGTGACCTTTTCTCCTGTCTGAGGCAGCTCTTGCTCACTCTGACTCTGCAGAAGCTTTGGGACCATTCCCAGCTCTGCCTTTGTTGGCCATCACTTGGTAAGGGAGCAAGAGGTATTTTCCAGAAATAAATCTGTGCCTATTCCTGGAAATCCAGCCTGTTCTGAGCAGAAGGCAGGTGGGCTTCCTCCGTGCTAGGGAATGATTCTGTCAGATTTAAGTGCTTCAATTAGATCATAAAAGAAATTGTGCAAGAGTTCCCATGAGCTGAGTCCTTCCCTGCTGAACACCAGGATCCCTGTTCCCTCAGCAGCGAGGGGGATGCAAATGAATTCCTTGTTCCAGAGGGCAGGAAAACCAGCCCTCAGTTTTCTCCTGCACCCTTGGATATGGCAGACCCAAGGTATCCTGAGCTGGATTTGCAGGGAAGAGGAGGAATTGGGATACCTGCAAACACCAGCGAGGCAAAAATTGATTAAGCATGAAATTCTTCTCTGGCAGTGAATTCTCTGCTGGCTCGGGGACAAAAGGTTGCACAACTGAAAGGGAAAAGGAATTTTATTTGGAAAGCTCAGAGCTATTGTTTGTTTGGTTTTGCTCGTGTTTATTTTCTGTCTGATGGCAGATCTTTGTTAAAGGTGAATTATCCCTTCTGTTCAGCAAGTGGAGTGAAAACAGCCCCGATGCACTTGTGAGGCATTCAGGGAATTGTTGGAATTGTTAGAATTGTTTGAGGTGCTCCGAGGAAGTGCTTGGGGATACTTGAGGTGCAAGAACCCGAGTGTCACTTGTGTTTCTTGTTCTGGTATTGGAACAGCCCAGACAGTACATAAATAAATGTACAGAGGCACTGAAACATTACAAACAATGCCTGTTATAATATTTTAAGTTTGACCTACAGGTTTATTTGGGTACCATGTCCCAGCTGCTGCTGCTGTGCCAAAATATTTCCCAGAAAAGATGTGGAAGAAGAAAAGCTCCTTCCCTCTTTAACACTGGGAAAATTCAGATTTGGATTTATTCCAGCTCAGAAGTGATGGGTTTGGGAATTCCTGGTGAAGAAGATGTTCCTGCTGTGACAGCTCAGGGTCTGCCCCAGGGCCACCCATCCCTGGGCTCCCAGGACAGCCACGTTTGAGCTCTTTGGGGCACCACGATTTCCTGCAGCAGGGCCTTTCCCACAGAGATACCAGGGAAAACAGGGAGTCCTTCACTGAGCTGTGGAGCTGCGTAGCCAAAACACTGATTGAGGGCTGGAATGGGGCTGCCTTATCCTGCCGAGCTTCCAGCGGCGCTGACCTTGTGCTGGGGGATGCCACATCCATGGGGGATGCCACATCCATGGGCACGGCTGCTCTTCCTCTGGAAGCTCCATGCCCAGACCTCCAGTGCTCAGGAATGACCCCGTTTTGTTTCCCAAGGTGCCGAATTCTGGCTGTTTCCTTGTCTTTTCAATTAGCAGAGATTTTTCGTTTTCTGCTTCTTCCCTCAATCAGCAAATTTTGGGCCAAAACTTTCCCTTTCCTCCCCGGAGCTGGAAGCAGCAGCTCTTGCAGCATCTCAGTGCACCATGATAACAGTAATAATAATAATAATAACAACGATAAAGGCTTCAGACAGTGATTAAAAGAGCAGATTTATGGATTTTTCTGGCCAGACTCCATCCTTGGAGATGTCTGTGCGGGTCCTTCCCTCAGGGATCGCACACAGCCAAGGGGGGAGGTCGCTCCTTGGCAAAGGTGGTGTTTGTGGTGCTGTCCCTGCCCCGTTCCTGGCTCCGTGGCAGGCAGGGATGGGACATTCCAGGCCATTCCCAGTGCAGCTGTGGGAGCTCAGCCCGCTCCCTCTGCCCGCGGTTCTCTGGGAGCGTTTGGAACTTCGTGGGAGGGAATGTGGCTGGAGAAATATCAACGTGCCACGAGCAGATCTGCTTCATTAGGGAGCAGGGTTTAACTTCTTCTGCATTAGTAGGAGGCTGAACTGTGGTGTTTGTGTGCTCGGGGTGGAGGAGGGAGGGATCTGCACGCTGTGTCGAGCAGCAGGGAGCAGTTGGGTAATGTGGGATGGAAATCCGTCAAAATGGGAAAGATGGGGAAAAGAAAAACCCCCGAAAGCTGGGTCTGCTGTCCCACAGCCACCCCTGACTTGCTGGGGGAAATCCTGGCTGGAATGCTGTGCTGAGATGCACAGGAGTGGCTGTGGGAAGTGATGCCAGTGGCAAGGGTAGCTTTAGGTGGGATATTGGGAAGGAACTCCTGGCTGGGAGCGTGGGGAGGTCCTGGGACGGAATTCCCAGAGCAGCTGTGGCTGCCCCTGGATCCCTGGCAGTGCCCAAGGCCAGGCTGGACATTGGGGCTGGGAGCAGCCTGGGACAGTGGGAGGTGTCCCTGCCCGTGGCAGGGGTGGGATGGGATGGGCTTTAAGGGCTCCTCCATCCCAAACCAGTCTGGGATTCCGTGATTCCTCTTCAGGGGATGCTGTGATTTAAGGAGGGGGCATTTCCCTGTTCCATCACTGCTGCACTTCCCTGGTCTGGCAGCTGAGGATGCCCAGTCTGTGACCAGCCCAGTGATCTCTTCTACCGTTTTTCTCATGTTAGGATTATTTATTAGGAATATTTTCCCACTCTCCATCTCCTGGTTTTTGTCTGGAGCAGCCTTTCCCAGCAGCTGGGATCTCTGAGCAGTGTCTCCTGTTCCTGCCAGGAGAACCCAGTGTCTTCCCATTGTTCCCTGGTGTGTTTGTGCAAATCCTGTGTAGCTCTGATGCCATTTCCCCTACTTTTGTGTCACATTCTGGTATCTGGAAAATGTCACCAAATGTTTCAGCTGCGTAAGAAATCAGAATAGAAACCTTTGGTTTTGGGTGAGCTGCCTGCCATCGCTGCTCCCTCAGGGTTCAGGATCCCTTGGGGAATGCTCTAGACTTTTCCCAGTGCAGGACTGTATCCAACAGGCTTATCCAGGTGTTAGCACAGTCCCTCAGTTCCCATGCAGCACTGGAACTCCTGTAAAATAAGAAAGGCTTTCTTTTACTCTAAATAAAACAAGAGCTGCACTTACAAGCCTTTCTGAACAGACTTTTCAGGTTGCGTTTTACACTGGATACTTTCCTTCCTTCCCTCTGTTCAGTGCTGAACCCCTCAGCTGTCATGAAAATAGAAAACTTTCTTTTTTTTTTTTTCATTTTAATAGGCAACATCTTTCTCCCAGAGTCCCTGGGTTGTGGTAGCACCACATTGTGCAGGGTTTATGTTTCATGAGCAACCATTTCACTTGGTCATACCCAATTTAAGTTCTAGGCAGTTTTTTACCCGTCTTTCACTTAATAGTTAAATCATCTGGAAAACAGATTTGAGTTTTTACATTGTGTGGGTTTTTTTCTGAGGTAAAACCAGTCTGAAAATCACCATAAGTGCTCTTCAGTGTGCAGGGCTGGAATGATGTCCCCCCTCAGCGTGGGATACGGCAGGAACAGTTTAATAGTTTTTAAAATTCAATGTAATCAGGGCAGTGCCTTGGGTTTGGCTGTCAGTGGTTGATTAAATGCCACAGATTGGTGCTTTTTACCTTCATGTGAGAGCTTCCCTTTCCTTAGAGCAGCATTCCAACCTAAAATGGGATGTTATCAAATCCCATAGATCGAATCCTCAAAAATCCCTTTTAGACATCAAGTGATTCCTGTGAACTTCTGAATCAGGAAGCCAAGGAAAGCCTGCAATGAGATTGAATAAACTCCATTATCCCAGTATTTGTGCATAAGATGAATGGAATAATAGGAAAAGCAGAGCTTTGTGCCTGGATCCCATTTCTTCCTGGGAAATGAGTTGGGAGAGTTGAATGGGATGGAGACAGTGCTTCCAGCAGAAGAAATGATGCTAATTGACAGCTGATGGATCAGCAATTTTCCAAACAAAAATGGGGAGCGGGCAGCCTCACGTTCTGCAGGCTGAAATGGGATCATTTGGAGTAGAAAATCCAGGGAGAAACAAAGCACGAGCCCATTCCGATATAGCAGTGGAGTGCTAAAAAATGCAGGAATTGTGTAGGATTGGGTAATCTGACAGATCCTCGTGGGATGGTCAGAAATGCTGCTGCCCCAAGCCAGTCACGTTTCTCGCCCAACCAAAGAGATTTTTGTCTCTGGAAATGTCTCATTTCTAGAGTGACTTCCAGCTCTCCAAGTAAAGTGTTATTTTTGTCTTTACGTAGGAATATTAGAGCTGGAATTCCAGCAGAGGTGTTGGGATTCATGAGGGATGGATGCCTGGAATGGGTGTTAGATGAAGATGCTTTCTCTTGAATGTCGGTATTTAGGGCAAAGTTCTGTGATGCGGTTTTTAGGAGGTGATGCAGGAAAAGGCCTCTGGTCCTGGGGAAGGAGCTGGGAATGAAACCAGGATTCCTCGATCCAGGGAGTTACTTGGGAGCTAGGGAAGAGCAGATGTCCTTGTTGGGTGCTGTGTGCCAGGTTTTGTGTGCTAGGGGGGCTGCAGAGTGCAGGTGAGAGACTGAAGTTCCTGCTGAGCACAGGAAAGGCCAGATAGTTTTAATTTCAGGTTTTATCACCCTGGTGCTCTTGGTAGGAGATGGAACTTGGAGCAACCTCTGCTGCCAGCACAGGGGACAACCCTGAGGTGACAACCCTTCCTCAGTGTAGCCCAGAGAGCTGCTGCTCCCCAAAATCCCTGGAGAAATGCGTTTATCCCCCAGCCTGCCCAAGGGATCATCCAGGAGCACGTGGATGTGTGAGGGAGAAGCTGGGATTGTCCTCACCAGGGTGGTTGTGCAGCAGCACGATGGCTTTTCCCCTTAGCTGCTTCTGAGGATATTCTAAAGCTGTTAAAAGCAGGGGGGAAAAGGGAATTCAGCTGTTCCCAAGCAGTGAATGACCTGTTCTGTGGTGTTTAATACTCACCTTGTTCATCACTTGCAGCACAACTTGGGCAGTTCATTTTAAGGTTTGAGATAGAATAGATTTGCTGTTGTCTCATCCCATGTGTTGAATTTCTCAGATTTATTGATCTCAGACACCCTCTTTTCATTCTGTTGTTTTGGTGCTTGGGAAAGGATATTTTTCTTTCCCTTTTTCTTCCCCATTTGGAGCCTGGTGTGTGGCAGGGCATCCCTGACTCCTCTCACACTTTCTACACCTTTTTAAGCGCTCAAGACTCTTGAATTGTCAATATTTTTATGCCTTTTTGGATCTGGTTTTGTGAAATCCTTCCTGGTGCTGGAATAATTCATGTTTACTGTTGTTTGTGGCACCTCTCACCTCTTCATTTTCTCCATCCCAGCAGTTTATAGATTTTTATTCTTTTATGCGTTACTCCAACCTGAATCTGAAGGTGGAGGAGTTTAACTCATCCCATCTCGCTGTATTTTGAGCCAAGGTGGTTGGTGAGCCCAGAAAATGCTCCTTTATTTTTGTGTATTCCCTTCCCATGGCCACCTCCCTTCCAGTGGTTGTCTCCTTCTCCACCTTCTCCACCTTCTCCACCTTCTCCACCTTCTCCTCCTTCTCCTCCTTCTCCTCCTTTCTCCTCCTTTCTCCTCCTTTCTCCTCCTTTCTCCTCCTTTCTCCTCCTTTCTCCTCCTTTCTCCTCCTTTCTCCTCCTTTCTCCTCCTTTCTCCTCCTTTCTCCTCCTTTCTCCTCCTTTCTCCTCCTTTCTCCTCCTTTCTCCTCCTTTCTCCTCCTTTCTCCTCCTTTCTCCTCCTTTCTCCTCCTTTCTCCTCCTTTCTCCTCCTTTCTCCTCCTTTCTCCTCCTTTCTCCTCCTTTCTCCTCCTTTCTCCTCCTTTCTCCTCCTTTCTCCTTTCTTCTCCTTTCTTCTCCTTCTCCATCTGCAGTGTTTTATCTCTGGTCTGGCCTGAGCTAGGAGAGCTTCTTTTCCATAACTTAATCGCCCTCTGCCTAAATCAATCCAGGTTTTTTTTGCTTGCAGACAATATTATCCCTGCTTGTCTGCATTCAGTATTCCACAGGTTTGCCTGCATGCCCCTTAAGTAGCTTAGGGATAAAAATGAGGATCATTTCCCAGTAATTTCCTGGTGACTCAATTAAGTTTTAGTTGTTTGCAGTAGTTCAGTGCCAGGGTTATTTATGGCACGATCAGCCAGGAAGTCTCTGAGGAGCCTGGAGCATTCCTGGAGCTTCCCTGGATGGGAAGGAGCCACCACGAGCTCCTGGCAGGAATGTGCTGACCAGGAAGGGTCAGCTGTGACTTGGAATCATGGAATGGTTTGGGTTGGCAGGGACGTTAAGGATTTTCCAGTGCTACCCTCAGGTTCCTTCCACTATCCCAGGTTGCTCCTGCCTGGCCTTGGACACTTCCAGGGATGGGGCAACCATCTGGGAATTCCATCCCACCCTCCCAGCCAGGAATTCCTTCCCAATATCCCATCTAACTCTGCCCTCTGGCAGTGGGAATCCATTCCCTGTGTCCTGTCTGTCCCGTCACTCTATCCCTGATCCAGAGTCCCTCTCCAAGGGATTTGCATCTTGCAAGTGCATCTGGAAACCCAGGATATTTTCCCATTTATAGCCAAGGCTCAGCCTGTCTTTTCCCAGTGGGCTGGCAGCAAGTTGGGAGCCAGCAGGGAACCACTGAGCCAGGCAAGGCTGCTCTCCCTGCACCATTCCCGTCGGATACGGCTCCGGCTGCCGTTCCCTTTTTGCTGGAAACCAACTTAAACCCAGCCTAATGTAAGGATGAGTGGCTCTGGCCCACAGATGTTTGACATGGATCATGCTGCTTGTCTTTATTCCTCAGCTGGGGTTAACTCCTGGACTCTGGAAATTAAAAACGGGCTTTTTATTGCTCCGGAGGCCGCGTTGTGGAGCTGGAGCCACGGGTGGATGCAGTGGGATGAGCGCTGGAGCACCCAGCAGCTGCCTGGGGAGCAGCACAACGTGCAGCAAGAGGCTGCATCCCAACGAGATAAACACAGCTTTGTGCTTGCCCTGGGGGCTTTGGAGCCGGGCTTCTCCTCCCCAGCCTTCCCAGGAGATGGAAATTTACACAAATGGGGAATATCTTGGTCGAGCACTCCCAGCAATGCCCTTCCCTGCTTGGTTTTGGAGGAGAAATCTCCATCAATTCCTTTGGAGGCAGGAGCACTAATGGCACACGGCAACTGCAAAGCAGCAGTAATCGTCTTTCTGGGCATTCATTTAGGGAATGGATTGGAAAAGCTTAGGAGGCCTGAAATCCAGGATGTTTCCAGGCTCAGCTTTCCCGTTTGCCTGGTGCTTTTGGGGCTCACCTGCCCTTTAAAGTAGGGCTTTGCCAGACCTAGACTGACGCAGGAATGGATGCATAAATATAAGCATGTATAATTAACAGTTGATTGTGTCATGCTTTTATTATGGCAGTATTTGGAGTACTAATAGTTGAGGATAATTAATCCAATTGAATGGGTGTCCTTACAAAAAGCATCCCAGCAAATGCTTTTTAATGCAGCCTAAAACCCAGCAAAACACGTGAAGTTAATTTTGGTTTTTCAATTCCTTAAACTTCCACGACATCAGCCCCAAATTTAGGCTTATCAGGGCAAAATGCTCCATGCTGAGAGCTGTTTATTGACTCTGTGCTGGAATAAATCCCAATAAATTGTAATAAATCACAGGTTTTGGCATTGTTGTTTAGGCTCAGCTGTACAGCAGGGAATTGGCACCACAGCGTTGGCTTTGGAAGCATTGGGGAGGATGGGACACAAGTGGTTAAGGGCAAAAATAAGAGAAATTCAGGGGATAAAAAGGCAGTGAGAAAGAACAGCTCCATCATTTGGGGTTGTATTTATTTATTTATTGATGCTTTGTGTGGTTTGGCCTGTTTGTAGGAGTGGAGCTGCTGGAGAGACACTTTCCCTGAGCGCTGCTTTTGGTGCCTGTGGAAGGCGTTAATCAGGAAAATGGAACTTGGGAAGTAAATTAATTTAATTGCCGTTCAGATTTTCGGCACGGGGAGGGAATAATGACAATAATTCCACTCAGCTGGAGCCCGTGGATGGCACCTCTTGGCAGGGAATAGGTTGGGGCACCCCGAGAGCGCCTGAGTTCAGAGAGTTCCTGCACTCTGGGGCAGGTTTTGCTGGGCTTCAGCCACTTTGGGACAGAAATTCCCCCCTAATTAGGCTTCATTCCTCCTCTGGCCATCTGTTCATGGAGCCTTCCCTGTGCTCCAGACCCTGCTCCGGCTCCACGGAGATCCTGGCTGGCTCTCAGCCCTTCTGGGGGCCAGAACAGAGCTGATGGGGGCTTTTAGTGCCCTGAACCTGGGAGCAGCTCCCCAAGGGCTTTTGGATGGACTTAATTCCATGTGGGCAAGAAAAGGCTCCCAAGACACCCTGACAGGGAGTTATAAACAGCTCGGGGAGACAAAGGCGCTTTCCCAGCCTCAGACTGCCTGGCTCTGGCTCCTTGGCTTTTTGGGGAATGCCAGGGCTCTTTTCTCTCCCTCTGCCACCTTTTAAGCTCTGGGTTTTCTGTGCAAACCCAGCTCCCAGACAAGGAGCGCTTTTGGGATGTGTGGGGCACTGTTTTTCCAAAAAAAAAACAAACCCTGTTGTCCTAAGCTTGGGGGGGAAATCTCTGTGCTGGTATTGCTTAAGAAAGGGAAACCAGGAATCTGGGAAGGTTTCACCTTCCTGATCTTCTGTGCCAGCCCCTAAGCCCTGCTCAGTTTGGGTGGGGTTATATTCCAAGGGACAGGAATACCCTCTGCACATTCCCTGCTTGTCCAGGTCACAGAAAACTCCCTGTATGGGTTTATTTTCCTGTCAAATATTAGGTCTGAACGTGCCTGGAAAACTCCTGCCCCAGGAGGCTGGGGACATGTTTAATAATGATATTTAAAAAGAAATTTATATTGTTCTCTTTGCCATTGTTACAGAGTCATTTTATTCTCAGCTTCAGTCTGAAACTGAGCAGCTTTAGATGGGATATTGGGAAGGAATTCCTGGCTCTGAGGGAGGTGAGGCCCTGGCACAGGGTGCCCAGAGCAGCTGGGGCTGCCCCTGGATCCCTGGCAGTGCCCAAGGCCAGGTTGGACATTGGGGCTTGGAGCAGCCTGGGACAGTGGGAGGTGTCCCTGCCATGGCGAGGGTGGGATGGGATAATCCTTAATGTCCTTTCCAAGGCAATCCATTCTGGAATTCCATGATTGAAAGTTTTACAGTGCTGTTGTTAATTCATGGTTAGGAGCAAATCCTTCAGGAACTGAGTCCCGCACAGCTGCTTTGGGGGTGAATTTTGCTGGGAGCCCTCCCCCTGTTTTTAAGGGAATTCTCACAGCTTGAAGGCTGATACCAAACCTCCAGTGTTCTTCCCTTTTCTTCTTTTTTTGTTTTCGGTAGGAATTTTTCTGTTTCTTTCATAACCTCTGCAGATAAAAAAAAAATGAGGGAAAGAACAAAATCAACGTTTGAGTACCCAAAGATTTGTAGGTGATTAGACACAGTGATTGTAATCATGGAATGGTTTTGGTTGGAAGGGATCTTAAATCCCGTGGGCAGGGACACCTCCCACTATCCCAGGTTGCTCCAAGCCCTGTCCAACCTGGCCTGGAGCATTCCCAGGGATCCAGGGGCAGCCAGAACACCGTTGTGGTGTTACCTTTTCTCATAAATAGGACATTGTGCCAAGCCCTGTGACTTCCAAAATCCCCATTCCATGGAAGGCTGGTGGCGTGCTGCCTTCCTGCTGCCTCGGGATGAGGGACCAGCTGGAGCAGCCACCTGCTCCGAGCCCGGGGCCATCCCTGGAATTATCAGCCAGCCCTGGAATTACCAGCCAGCCCTGGAGCCACATTCCTGGGGGCCCTTGTTCCATGCCCTGGGCTCCTGTCACCCCTGCGGAGCAGCCAAGGTGGTGGTGCCAGCCCAGAGCACTGCAGAAAATCCTGTGTTTCCAGGGTTCAGCAGTAGCAGCAGGGCTTGGCATCAGTAGGGAATGAAAGCACTTACCCTAAATGAGATCTCTCTGAAAAATACGTGAGTTTAGGGTATTTTGGGGATTTTTCTCCTTGCTGCCACCCAACAAGAGAGTGAAAAGCTTCTGTTAAGTAAATGTGAGTGTGGATTTAGTGATCCTTGATCCAGGAATGGTTTTACCATGGGATGAGCTGTGCTTTGGCCACCTTTTGTTTGTGACCATCAAGGAGTAAATTAACACTGCCCAGGGGGTCCAAACACACTTTATTTTTCTTGTTACTGTTGGTATTACTTCATTTTTATTGTTATTATAATCATTGTTATAATTCTCTGTTAATGTAATTAATAATTACTAATTATTATATATTCAGTTAGTTTTTTGGGGTCTCTCTCAGCAGTGCTTTGAGCTGAGTCCCTCTCTTTTCCCAGTCTCTTGCAATATTCTCCCGTTTTTTAGGACATGACAGATGATGGCAGAGCACAAAATCCTTTTTTAATTATATCCCTGTGTGTCTTACAACTCCAGACCTCTATAATAAATATTTTAGGCATGCATAGGAAAGCTTTCTATACTCTAGCCTCAGAGTCAGATTTGTGTACATGCAATTCCTGATTTATTTTCAGGAAGGATGGCAATTTGGTCCCTGTGGTAGCTCCTCTTGAGTAATCAGCCTCATCCTGCATATTTCCTGTGTTTTCTTTTTTAGCAGAGCACAGCCTCTTTAGAAGAGCTCAATTTACGTTTAATTTGTGTTCAGCTCTGTGTGTATTCCTGGTCAAATTCTGGTTTGAGTTAACTTACAGACAGCTTGGCTGACGTCAGGAGGAGCTGGGTCCGTGGGGCAGGGCAGCTCTCCCTGGTTTGATGCATGTCTTGCTGTCACTTTTGCTCACGGGGGCAGATCTCTGGTGGTTGCCATTACAAGGAACAGATGCCCCTCGTTTCAGACCCGAATTTATTCCTGTCCCACGCAGATCTGGTTTGTGTCCTGGTGGTGTTGTGCTCTGCAGACGCATTTGTGGTGGGAGGTCAGGAGTCGAGAGCACGGGCACTGCTGTGTGTTTAAATTGTGCACTCCCTTAATGCTAAATCCTTACTTTGCTCTTTCCATGTTTTTTGTTTGGGGTCCTTGAACTTCGGGAGAACTTGGTTCAGGTTTGTGTGTTTGGATTTGTCCTGTGTTAGGACAGGGACAAGGGGGAACAGATTGAAACTGCCAGAGGGCAGGGTTGGATGGGATTTTTGGGGAGGAATTCCTTCTCTGCTTCCCAGAGAAGCTGTGGCTGCCCCTGGATCCCTGGAAGTGTCCAAGGCCAGGCTGGAGCAGCCTGGGATGGTGGAAGGTGTCCCTGCCCATGGCAGGGAAGGAATGGGATGAACTTTAAGGTCCCTTCCATCCCAAACCATTCCACGATTCCATGATTCCATTTGGTGACGTATTTTTGGGTGCTGGGACACACTTCTGTCACTTTGCAATGAGGTGGCTTTGCAGCACGGACTGAAGGCTGTTCCCTGACTGGGGACAGATTGCTTGGATGTAGATCTGGAATTCTGCCTTCCAGCTTTGGCACTGTCCCCCTTTGATCCCTGAATTCCGACAGGGGGTGAGCTGTGGGTGCCACCTGCGTGCCTGTGGGGATTGAGGGGATTGGGGTGCACTGGGCAGGGCCAGGAGCAGTGGGATCAGGAACAGTGGGATCAGGAGCAGTGGGATCCCTCTCTTCTGCTCTTGCGGATGTACCCTCTCCAAACCCGCTGTCCCTGGGGCTGCAATCCAGGTTGTTCTCCTGGTGGGATGCTGTGACCTTTGAAGAGGAAGCCCAGAAGGAATAACTCTTCATTTGGGAGGGTAACACCTTCCACAGCAGGGATGGCTGGGCCAAACATCCAAAAACCCCAAAAATGACCTTTTTAACTCTTAAAAATAGTGAGGTGCTGCTTTGCATCTGAGTTGAGGGGATTTATGACCTTGTTCTCTGTGGGACTCTGGGCTCTGTCCTGACTCGACCTTCCCCTGATGGACGCAGTGGCCCTTTGGGCTCCTGGCACGTGTGGGATCTGCTGGCAGGGCTGGTGCTGGTGCCGTCTGTTGTGCCATTCCTGACACGAATGTTCCCAGCCGAGGGGTGGCATCCTGCCGGCTGTGCCCTCGGAGCTGGCACAGGGGCCTCGGCAGCCACACCAGCACCGCCCTCCGAGCACCTCCCGGCCTTGGGATGAAGAAAATGGGGATTCTGGAGGAAGCAGCAGCAGTCCTGCGCTGGGGGAAGTGTTGCAGTCGTGGAATCACAGAATGGTTCGGGTTGGAAAAGCCCTCCAAGATTGAGCCCACCCTTCCCCAAGTGCCGCATGCACACGGCTTTGACATCCCTGCAGGGGTGGGAATTCCACCGCTTCCCTGTGCCGGAATGTCAGGATGGGTGTAGCATCTTCATCCCTTTAGTGGGCTGGAGGTGAAAATTGGGCACTACAGGGTCACAGAGGTGGTGGTGGGGTGCCCACCAGTGTGCCTGCTCCACCCAAAGTGCCTGCTCCACCCCTTCCCTTTGGAAAGGGATCCTGGGAATGCCGTGGGGGGGGTGTCTCCCTCCCTTCTCGTCATTACTGGAGGTAATTTATAGGTTCCAGTCTGAAAGCTCCCTGCTGAAGCCTCGTTGAGTTTAATGAAGTGACTTTGCCGAGCCTGGAAATGAAATAAAAACCCTCCCAAGTCAGTAACCTGCACATGAGCAAGAGGGTGATTAAAATGCTTCATGCCAAACTGCCTGGGATTCTGAGCCATTTCCCAGATAGACTTCCTGATTAAAGGAAGTCATCGTGAAAAATTAAGGATCGGGGAGGGGAGAAAAGAAGTATTAAAATAAAGAATCAAGAACGATAATGATACCAGAGGGATAATGTTTCTCCTGAACCACTTTTCCAGGCTTGCAGCATAACCCTGCTGGTGCTTCCAAGTCATACCACATGTCTGAACAGATAATTTTTGCATTTTTTGTGCTGGGATAGCCATAAATACCTGCCTGCATTCAGGGAAGGCGTTTCACAGGCGCTTCTTCCTTCTGCGAAATCACAGCCTCAGCTCTGGGCTTGCCTCGACAGATTCCTGTCCCCAGAGCTGGGGGTGCTGCTGGGGCAGGCTGGAAATCCAGGCTCTGGGTGTCTGATTTGGGAAATTAATGTTGTGGTGCCCTGACCTCAGTTACACCTGAGAGCTTTTTAGAAGTCTGGTTTGGATTGGAAAGGACACTGAAGATTATCTTGTTCCAACCCCCTGCCATGGGCAGGGACACCTTCCACTATCCCAAATTGCTCCAAGCCCTGTCCAGCCTGCCCTTGGACACTTCCAGGGATCCAGGGACAGCCACAGCTGCTCTGAGCAACAAATCTCAGCTGTAAAGATTAAACCAGCCAAAGCTTCCCTGGTTCTCCTCAAAATTAGAAAATACTGCAGTGTACAGATCATAAAAGATGCAGGAATTTGGGGCTGAAAAGTGAATTGAGTGCAGAATGACTGCAGTAAAGGTAGGTGTAGTCCTTCCAGAAAAGAATGGATTTTTGTGGAGCCATTAATAGCCAGGAATGTTAATTTCTGTATGTTTGTCATGGACCAGGCCTATTATCTGTGATAATTAACATGGATTGCACATCCAAACACGCTAGCAAAGAGCAGGAATAACGTGAGCCCAAACTGAGCCAGGCAGGCTCTGGTTTAACTCCCTTAGCAGGACCCAGGCAGGTTTAAACTCTGCAAAATGGGCAACTGGGCTCGGGTTCGGGCTCCTCCTGCGTCCCGGCTTCCACAGAGATCCCTGGTTCTGGGGCTGTTCCGGCAGTGGGAAATGCATCAGAGCTGGGGGTGGCTTTGTGAGGAGGCTCTGAATCCTGGCTGAGGCACGAGCTGCTTTAGAGAAGCGTTGTAGAGAAACAGGACCTCTGAGTGACTTGAAGAAATTGAAACCGCTTGGAGTTTCAGGCACTTGAAAGGAGTTTTGCGAACCCCTCTGTGTCTCCCGAGGGTTTTGCCTGGCTGGAATTTTGGGTGTCCTTTGGGATGCCGAGAGGATGAGGCTCAGAGGGGCTTTGATGTGGCTGCAGGGACACGAACACTTGGGGTCAGTTGTGCTTTTGGGGCGTTTGGAGTGAGAGCAGGAAGGGGAGCCTGGGATTCCTCGCGCTCGGGGCAGACGTGTGGGCAGCTCGGTTGGGTTTCCCTTTGGACATCTGGAAAACCCCTTTTGAAATGGATTTCTCATGGGGCTGGCCCAGCACTGGGGGCTCCAGGGGATGTGAGTTTGGCTCCTGGCCCAGGGTGGTTAATGGATAAACTCTTGATCCAAAACCAGTTGGGAGATTTGCAGCAGCAGGCTGGGAAAGTAAAAGTGAAAGAAAATCACAAGCCTTTTTGGTCTGGAGGAAGAATTCCCCTCTGTGGGATCAGGGAAGAGAGGAATTCGATCTCCTTGGCTTTGTGATCCTTGCAGGCACTTTGGAAGACCGTGGGATGAGCAGCAGGTGCTCGCCTTGGGAAGAAGGTGTGCACCAGCCTCAGCTTTTCCTCCTCTCCTTTGCTCGGGGATCAGAGGCAGCTGGAGTTTGAGGAAGGATTTTTAGGGTTGCTCATCCTCTGGCCCCTGTGAGAGCTCCAAGGGGGGTGCACCTCCTGTGCCAGCCTCCCACCACCTCCCCGGGGTTCAGTGGGTGACAGATGCAATAGCCAAGATGCTGCAGAGCTTAAACATCATCCCTGTCACTTTTGGGATCCTCTCTTTCCCAGTTGTCTCTGGACAGGAGGAATTTTGGTGCCGAGGGCCCCCTGACAAGTGGTGGATGAGGCCCTTGGTGGGGAGCTGTGCTGTGGGAGGGATTTCAGCTGATGAACAAAGTCAGTTTTTGGTGGAAATCTGTTGATGTTTAAAGGTTGCTGCAGTGAGAAGTCCCCCCTTGTTGTCTGGTGTGATGATTAGTGAGTGACTTAATTACCTCACTCACAGGGCTCATTGAAGTGCCCAGTGCTCACAGCTCCAGGTAAACAGGGCTCCCAGGGGCTGCTCCAGAGAATGTGGAGTGGCTTGGCTACATCCTCCAATAGTTGTGGGACAAAATTATTAATTATCCCTTAACGAGCCCTGGGATCAGGGAACCTTTGCCAGCAGTGACATGGTGTCTGTCCATCCATTCCTCCTCCACCTCGGAGTCCCGGAGCGATGAGGCTGCGGGGTTCGGCTACCCCTTGTCTGAGGGCAGGGCAAAGGTTTGACAGCCAAAGGTATTCCCGTGGGATGGGCCAAATCCTGCTCCAGCTGTGGTCCTGCACCCCCCTGGAGCTGGCAGGATCAGGAGACGCAGCCCTGGCCTCTGGAGCTGACGTGGGGGAAGAGGCCACTGGAGAAAACACGGCCAAGGGAAAAGACACAACACGGATTTTTTCTCCCCAAATTTTCCTTCAAGTTTCCTTGAGCTGCAGCAGCTCCAGTGGCTTGGGAAGAGCTTCCCATGGAGAGCAGGGTGGATGTTCTGAGGGGGAACCTGAGGGGCGCAGGTTTTGTGCACAGATTGGAGGCACCCCGACCTTGACACGTGAGACGTCGGAGCAGCAGGAGCGCGCCTGGATTTTCTTGTTGTTTTAGAGCTTGTGTTAAGTGCTGCTTAAATGAAAAGGCTTTATTTTCTTACACCCACGAGCGTGTTTACTTCCTTGTACCTTCTGGAGTTGAAAGGGCTCTTTCATTAAAAAAAATTCCCCTTGAGACGGGCACTTGTGTTGTGGTTGTGTGTGCTGAGGGACGGTGAGTGTCTGGCTGTGCTTCCGAGGAGAGCTCGTTCCACGGAAGGGTTTCCAGGAAAAGCTCGGTGATCCCGGTGTCCGTGGGCTCCTTTCTGTCCCTGTGCCATCGTGTGCTGGTGCCTTGCTGCTGGTTCCTATGGGAACAGGCTCTGAATCCTCCCAGCAAAGGGAGGAGCAGTGGGCCGAGGGCTCCTGCTGAAACGTGGCCAGGATTTCAAGGAAAACGTGAGGGCACCGAGCGTGTGTTGGTGCTTGTTTGTGCTGGTGCTGCTCCCTTTCTAGCCAGGATTGGGATGAGATGCCAGCTCTGGCTGTATTATGAGGTGAAACACACCTTCCACTGGGTTTCCAGGTGGGATTTGTGACATGGGAACAGCGTTTTGTGTTGTCTGTCAAACCCTTCCTGGTGGGAATCTGTGCTGGCTTCAGCCAGGTGAAAGTGCCTCATTAAAAGCTGGCTGTAACCCCTGGGATGTCACCAGCACGCTCTGCACCTATCACGCTTCTCTTCTCGAGGTGTCTGCATTGTGTTTTTATCCATCCCTTCCTTCCTAAATGCCTGAGGAAACACAGGGATGCCCTTGGCCGCAGGGTCGGAGCTGGGACGTGCCTGGCTCCCTCTGCCACCTCAGCACCGTGGTTTGCTGGAGCTCCTCGGCTCTCCCTCCTCTCCTGGGTTCTGTCCCCTCTGTCCTCGCAGGCACTGGAAGGGGCTGCCAGGGCAGTGGTGGAGTCCCCATCCCTGGAGGTGTTCCAGAGGTGTGTGGAGGTGGCACCTGGGGATGTGGGCTAGTGGTGACCACAGTTAATGCTTGGCCTCGATGATCTCAGAGGTGTTTTCCAGCTCAGTGATCCTGTGATTCTCCATCTCATCGTCTTGGCAAGGGCTTTGGTCCATTTCCATCCAGTTGATTTTTGGCAAATGAGAAAGTTGTGATTTTATTCATACAGATGTAACCCCTCAGAAGTACAAGCCCCGCTCCCTTGAATGTTTGCTTTTATATTGTTTCAGAGAAACTAAAATAAACCCTGGTGAGTTTGGAGGGCTGGCAGTGAAAAACCTCTGTCTGTAAATTTTGTTCCTGGGATTTTTCATCACAAAGCATTTATCTGTGCTTGTGTTGCAAACAAACTCTGTAAGAAAACGGGAGAAAGCAGGTGGGTGTTGATATTACTGTGGAGACAGTTTTGTCATTGTGGGTGTGGGTGTGTCTGTTTTTGTTATGAACGAGTTTCCTATTTTAGGGATTATGTCAGCAAATAAAGGGAAGCGGCATTGTCTGAGATGGAGAAAGGCTGAGGGCCCCAGCCTGGCTGCCAGTCCTGCCCAGGATGCTCAGGAGTGTTGGGGGAGGATTGCCGTGGAGTAATCCAGGGTGGGATGGGAGTTAGGACCCGAGCCCAGCATCCCTGTCCGGTCACACAGGGCATTTGAGCTCCAACCCCCTCTTGTGCCCTTGTGCTGCTGGCTCTGGGGATGTGTGGGAGGATGTGAATCCCAGCCCAGGGCATTTGCTGTGTGTTGGGAGGCTGGAGGCTCAGGGACTCGCCGGGATTGGGACTGGGAATGTCCCTGATCTCCCAGCTCCAAGGCTGGAAGCAGACCCTGAGCTGTTACTGAACAGGAGAAGAGCGCTGCCCTGCTGCTGGCTTTGATGGTATTTCACGGAGAATGCAAACAGGGAGGGCTTTTCTAAAACCTTATTTTTCTAAAACCTTATGTTAATTTCCCCTTTGGCCCAGCTCCAGGTGCAGCTTTTGGGGCTTGGTGATGCTGCTTCTCCCGAGTTGTGGCTGGGAGTTTACTCTGCTGCAGAGGATGAAAAGCTTTATTGCAAATGAGCCAGCAAACACATTTCCTTTCAAATATTAAAAATAGATGGGACATGACTCCAGTGGACAGAAACACTTTTTCCCTGTTTTCTTTATGTTCCTGTCTCCCTTTTCCTTTTCACTGTTGGATTCCCTTTCCCAGAGCGCGGGGACATCTGCCAGCACAGCTCCTCTTGATTCCTGATCCGGTTTTACCTGCGGGAGCCCCTGGCCCAGGCTGGCAGCACCTCGGTGTCCCTGGCAGCGCTGCCTCGTGCCAGCCGTGCCCGCAGTCACTGTGTCACTGGGTCAGTGGCACATCCATATCCTCTCCTGGCACCGGCGCCAGGCTGCGGAGTTTTAAGATTGTTTTGGATGAGCTGCCTGGCACTATGCCATGCTTTTTCCAGGCGCAACTCGGGAAGCTCGCTCTGAGCACTGAGAGCTTCCTGCAGTGCGTGCGGAAGGGCCGGGTGGGCGCTGGGGGCACAGGGATTGTCCCTGGGTCACCTGTGCTCCTGAGGGGCAGCGCAGGGGCAGCTCCGACCTCTTCTCCCTGTGACAGGGACAGGACCCAGGGAACGGCTGGAGCTGTGCCAGGGCAGATTTAGGCTGGATCTCAGGGAAAGGTTCTTCCCCCAGAGGCTGCTGGGCACTGCCCAGGCTCCCCAGGGAATGGGCACGGCCCCGAGGCTGCCAGAGCTCCAGGAGGATTGGGACAGCGCTGCCAGGGATGCCCAGGGTGGGGTTGTTGGGGTGTCTGTGCAGGGCCAGGAGCTGGATCAGTGATCCCATGGCTCCCTTCCCACTCTGGATATTCCATGATTCCACTGCAGCAGGCGATGCAGGACGGGCACACGCGGGAATCCTGTGGCAGCTGAGCGCGCTGGGGGTGACAGGGAGGGCAGAGCCGAAGGCTGCTCGGCTCTGAACATCCAAGGAGGTCAAGCCAACGTGCTGGAAGAATGGACTAGACATTAATGCTCCTGCCACTGAATGTAGCTCAGAGTACCTGGGGAGAAAATTCCAGCCGAGCGCTTCCACAGAGCGCTCCCGCCTTTGTTTGGCTCTGGCTGTGCCCTCCCCGCCTGCCCGGCTCAGGGTTTTAGGGATTTTGAGATAGGAAATGCTGCTTGGGAAGCGCTGGAACCTCGAGGGTATAACACACATCAAGGTTTTCCATGTGAGCTGCACATCTCTCTCTTCCTTGCTCTTAAATCGCTGGCGATGCACTTTCTTATGGCTTTTAAGCCTTTGGGATGAAATGGGAAACAATTGGAGGTCAAGTGAAAAAAGGAAGAGTTTTGCTGGAGGAGTGAAGAATGAGGGATGTAGGTCACACAGCACAGGACTTTAAAGGCTCTTTCCTCCAGCTGACTTGGACTTGGAGGCTTTTTGAAGTGCACATCTGGTGAGCAGATTGAAGGTACAAACCTCAGCGTTTGCCTTCACTCGCTTCCCGAACATCTGACCCAGAGACCTTCCCTTTGGGAAAGAGGTTCAGGATCGTGCCAGGCTCCTCTCCCTTGCACTGCACAAGGGGCTCTGCAGGCTCCAGAAAAGCAGGAGGCAGATTAAAGCTTCCTATTTTGAGATTCCCAACCACCTGCTGCTCGGATTTTGCACATCCAGCCCCGGATGAGGGACCGGGGAGCATCCTCAGGGATGTGGGATGATGCAGAGTTACCTCCCCATGACCCAGCCCCACAGGAGAGCTGTGGGACACACACACAGCCACAGGGATTTGGGTGAAGTTTTTGAGAGGAGAGGAGTTCTAGGACTTTGTGAGTGCGGGTTATGCCCGGTTCTTCCCTGGCTCTGGTGTTCGATGTCGCTGGAGCTGCTCCAGGCTTGCGTCAGAGGCAGCCCCAGCACTCCTTTGCTCTGACAGCAATCTGGAAGAGCTCTGCTGAGGGAGCAGAGCAGCAGAAAAATATTTGTAGACAGGAAGGAGATCTGGTCTCCCCCCACCCTTTGGCAGGATAACTCTGAGTTTCCTGAAGATACACGCTTGGCAGCGGTGGGACCCAGTTCATCCCAGCGAGCGCGCTTCTCCTCGGCATTCTTGGGATGGAAAATGTCATGGATTTGTCATGTAACTGAACTTCTTCCATTTGGATATATGTTAGGAATGAAGTCAGCTGAGGAGATCACAAAAGCAGCATTGATGCTGTGGTCCCTGTGCATATTTCCATGGCAGGGATGAAATGCCAGGGAGTTGGCAGCACAGGCCGCTTCTCCGGCCACATCTGCCTGCCCCCAACTCCTGGGATGACCCAGAGACACCCCATGGACATCCCAAGGACTGGGAGGTGCAGCTGGTTGGGCTCCTGTGAAGGGAGAGCTGTGTGGAAGCCCCATCCCAGCATCCCCACTGTGGGAAATATTAGGAAGGATCAATAAAAGCACCTTGCTGATTTATTGGGTTTTGGAAATTGTCACGTTCCTCCTATAAACTGGAGCTGTAGGTTCATGTTTTACCCTGCCTTGGCCAAGACAGGACAGGCTGTGACTTGATGGTGGCTCTGTCACCACTTGTAATGTCTGAGGAGGAACCCCGTGTCATTTCCTCACTTGTAATAGGAATATTGCTCACCCGGGAGCAGTGGCAGTAATCGCTCCTTTCAAAGCAGGTGAGAACTGAAGTGACTTCATGAAATTAGAGCAGTGAAAATGCTGGTCTGTGTGTGACAGGATCTGCTTTGCAAAGGGAGATGCTGGTGCATCCTTCATGCATGGGAATTCCTGGCTGGATCCAGCCCCAGGAGCTGGGTGTGGTGTCCTCCATCAGCTGAGATCTGTGTGGTGCCAGAGGGAATTTTATCTCCCGGCTTCCAGGACTCCTCAGTGCGTGGAGTGCCAGCCTTGCTCCGTGGGAAGGCAGGGATGTTTCCAAACCCTTGAGTGGGCCATGCTTTGGAAAAGGGATTTGAGGCACAAACACCCCGGGAGGAAAGGACAGAGGAGCAAAGTGGGACACAGAGTTGGGATTTGGGGGGAGCCCCATCCTGAACCCTTCCATGGGGAACAGCATCTGCTGGGATTTGCAGACCAGACCTCAGTGTTCCTGTGGGCTTCCCAATGCCATGGAGCTAATCCCAGGCAGGGGGATTAAGGGCATGAGTGTGGGTTAGTGATAGGAACAAGCTGTGGGTCAGGGAGGGATCAGTGGAAAACTCAAAGGGATTTGCTTTCCCGAGTCAAAGGAGAGGCAACAAAAGTTGTGAAAGCCTGGGATGAGCCAGGGATATCTGTTTATTTATGTTTGTCGTGCTTGGCCTGAAGTTGTGTTTTTGCATAAATAATGGGCTTCACATGAAGGCAGAGCCCACGTAGTGCCCGCAGGCTCCTCCGTGCCCACTTGCCACACAGCTGCATTGTTTTCTGGAGTCACTGCCAAGTGGAATTTGGGCTGGGATGGGGGAATTTGAAGATGGGGACGGGCAGTGGAGGTGCAAATAGATCCCCACTGTATTTGCGGAGGCAAAATCTGACTTCCCCTTCTGGGGTGGATTGTGATTTGATGGGAATTCATGCAGCTGCCTTCCTCCCACCTGATAAATCTGGGAGCGGTGGTCACCCTCTGGATATTTAATTGGTGTGGCACTGTAGCAGTTAATTGATGGCTGGTTCAGTCACTCCCGCTCCTGCATCGATCCATGTTGTTGTTCCTGGTGTTGGGAACCACCTGGGTGTGACTGGGGACCACATGAGCAGGAGAAGCTCCCATTCCCAAGGATGGAGACCCGGAGGGATGGGATGGCACAGCACTCCAAGTGGGAAAAGGGTGATGGGAAAGGCTGTGCTGCAGGAGAACACCCAGCTGGGAGTGTTGCAAGAGCAGCTTCGTGGAGAGGGAAAGTGATTGCAGCTCTGGGCTGCGGCCAGGGGATGTGGTCAGTGCTGGACACCGGGGCTGCAGCTCCCCCAGACAAGCACAGAGCTTCCCTCAGGTCACCTCCTCACGCTGGGAGGCTCCTGGGCTGTGTGTTCCTGGTGGGTTGTTGTTTCCCCTGTTGGGAGTTCAATTAGAGAGGGATTTTCGTGCCTGGGAAAGGGAAAGGCCGGGAGTGCTGGTGCAGGGCTAACCAGTCTCCCCAGTCCCTCCCCCAGCCCTGCTTTTCCCTGCACAGCTCTTCTTGGGAAGAGATTTCCATCTGTGCCAGAACGTGCAGGGATTTTGTGCCTGGGATGCGTTTCCCCCTGGGATTAATCGAAGGCGTGTTTTATTAGTGCCCTAATCCATATCTGCATCCGTTGCCCTGGCTGGGGGTGCCCTCCCACCTCAGCCAGGCTTTCTGCTCCCTGCAGCTCTGCTCTGGGAGTCAGGACACCTGGTGGGACTGGCTGTGGTATCCACACCTTCTCCTGGTGCCTGCCAGCCACGGTGAGGGATTCAGGGAATACTGCGGGAACGGGGATGAGGGGACGCTTACCCTGCTGCCTGCAGTACCCATGACCATGAAATAAGAAAATCCCTTAGATACAAGATCTGTTTTCCATTGGGATGTCTCCCTTGGTTTTCTGGGGGGGATCCTACAATTTTTGAACGATTCCTTTGTGTCTGTCACTGAGGGAAAACTTGCACAATCCTCCTTCCCAGGATGGGAAAACCGATGGAGTTCACTTGACAGAGTCTCAGTGGAGGAGGTTTATATATTAAATACCTTTTAATTAAAGGTGAGGAAACTGAGATGTGGCGAGATTAAGGACCAGTTTTGTGCAGAAGCTCAGTGGCTAGTCAGAACTAGATTTTCAAACGAGCTCAGCTCCTCCTGAAGTAGTAAATGAACAACCGGATTTTCCAAGCATCCGATCACATTGAGAGCTGAGCCCTTCCAGCTGGGCTCTAATTGCCAGTGGGAGCTGCCCACCCCGGGCACAGGGAGGTGTTCCTCTCCCTCTGGAGCCGCTGATGGAGTTGTTTACAGCAGAACTGGCTCCCTGTGGCATGAGGAGAAGCGGGAGCTCAGGGCTGTGGGAGGTGTGGCAGTTCTGCAGGGGGTGCTGGGTGGGCTCGTCCCCCTGTGTTGGCCACAGAGATCTGTGCCCTCAGAGGGACAAGAGGTGTCCCAGGCCAGGAGAAGGGCCTGTGTCCATAGGGAAAGGGAATCCCCGTGCTTCTTGTTGTGCTTCATCAGCGTCGAGGTTCAGCATCATCCGTGTTGCACCTGGCCAGGAAAATGAAGGGTTTGGAGAGTGAATCATATGGAGAGTTCCTGAGGGAGCTGGAAAGGGGCTCAGGCTGGAGCAAAGGAGCTCAGGGGGGACCTTGTGGCTCTGCACAAGTCCCTGACAGGAGGGGGCAGCCGGGGGGGTCGGGCTCTGCTCGCAGGGATCAGGGATAGGAGGAGAGGGAACGGCCTCAGGCAGGAAGAATTCCTTCATGGAAAGGGTTGTTAAATGTTGGAAATGTATAACCAAGGGAGGCTTGGAGTGCCCATCCCTGGAGGTATCCAAGGAATTCCTGGAGGTGGCACTCAGTGCTCTGGGCTGGGGACAAGGTGGGGATGGGGCACAGCTGGGACTCCATGGGCTGGGAGGGCTTTTCCAGCCTCAAGGGTTCTGTGATTCCATGAAATTCTCCATCATCTATGTTGGAGCCCCTGAGAGCTCCCCAAGTGCTCTGGGCTGTGTGGGTTTAAGCAGATGGTTAAACCAAGGATGTGCCACTGAAGACGTTAAAATTATCAAAGACACTGTGATCTATTTTGGGGCCTTTATTGATTAATGCTGGAAATATTTTCTGTTTTCCCTGAAAGCTGTTGGATTCAAATGGCATGGAATAGGCTGTAGGTGGGGTGTTGGGTTATTGCAGGTCAAAATCCTCAATCTGAGGGGCACAAAGTGACTGTGACATCACCAGAGCTTTTCTACCCCAGGAATCGCCCAGTTTGGAGTGGAGGCTCCAGTGCAGCAGAACTGTGCAAGGAAGAATGAAGGAAGGTGGTTGTTATCCCGTTATATTCCAGAAAAAAAAGCTGTAGGAAATGTACCAAAATGTATTTTCCTGTGGAGGTGCTGCAGTTCCCGCTGGGTGGGTGTGAGAGGCGGCTGCAGGAAGCCCCGTGTCACAGGGAATGACAAATTGGGAACGTTTTGCCACGACGCTGAGAGGTTGTATCCATATCCTGCATCCCAGCACCTTGGGATAGTGGGAGGTGTCCCTGTCCGTGGCAGGAGGTGGGACTGGATAATCCTTAATGCCCCTTCCAACCTGGACAATTCTGGAATTCTATAGCGTGATTCCATGGAAATTGATTGCCTGGGGTGGAAGTGGGCAGGGCTGGCTCCCTGGGAGCTCATCCTTTGGAAAGAGAGACAGGGACGTGGTGCAGCATCCCCTGCTCCCAGAACTCAGGAGGCGACTGAAATCCAGAGCTGCCTCGTTTCATCCAGGTGGCCCCTGCTGCCACTTGGCCCAGAGGGGAGTTGGGAAGGAAAAGGACAAGGAGATGGCCCCTCTGGAGGGACAGTTTGGGGTCTGACAGCAGCACAGCAGGGAGGGTCCGGGTGCTGTCCGGAGGGGCCGAGCTCCTCCGGTGGGAAGCGCGTCCATGGAGCGCTGCCGGGGCTGGGGGAGCTGAGGTAGCTCTGCATCGTTTGCCAGATGTTTCCCATCAATATTCCTTTGGCTGCTTCCAAGAATTATCTGGTGTGACCTCACCACGAGGAGGAACAGCGGCGGCTTCACCCCGGCGCCACGTCCGGCCGGGAAGCGCGGCATTCCAGATCCCGGGTGTCCCGCTCGGAGAGCAGGGGCCGTGTTCCTGCCAGGGGGATGCACCAAAAACCTCCCTGAGGAGATCATGGGCTCTTCACTGATTGCTGTTCTGGGGGTGTTGCTGTTTTGGGGGACCCATGCCATGGATTGCTGCTCCCAGAGATCCCAAACAGCCAGGACCCGCTTGCCTGGGTGCCAGCATGAGCTGGATGGGGATCCCGGCAAATGCTCCAAGAGTGCAGGGGGCAAGGAAAAGAGGGAATTCTCCAAGGAGTTAGAAGTTACCTCCAAGTTACTGCAGCTGTGTCAGAAGCAAGGTGGTTTTCTAAAGCCCTTTTCCTGCGTTTTCCCCCTCTCACACCCACAGATGCCAACATTTTATTTTGAGCAGGTGCACAACCAGCAGGAGCCTGGCACAGAGGGATAGGAGGGATTTGAACCTGTCCAGCCTGGCCTTGGACACTTCCAGGGATCCAGGGGCAGCCACAGCTTTCCTGGGAGCCTGTGCCAGGGCCTGCCCACCTTTGCAGGGAGGAATTCCCGGTATCCCATTTATCCCTGCCCTCCTCGTACCTTGTCCTGCGTAAGTTTGTTGTCAGATCTGTTGGATTCATGGATACAACAATCATTTTTCCCACTTGGGAGGACACTGCATTCTTTCTTACTCTTATTCTTATTGTTGCATGACAGCTTTTAGATGTCACAGCAATAAGATTTTTAACCAATTAATACATGAAGCCAATCTACAGGAATCGTTTTCCCGGTGTGGATGAGGGAGCGGATCTGTGCACATCCCACATCCCTCCCTCTGTGCTGGGAAGGGCTCTTGGCTTGAACTCCTGACCCAAAGGAGTGGGTGTAGGACGGGCTGGTGTGAGCTGGAGTGTGCAGGAGCCTCCAGCTTCCTGCTCTGCAGCCTTTATTTGTCTTTGCTCTGTACACAACCCTTGCCTGGGCGCTCTTCCCCAGCTTTTCCTTCCAAACAGGATTTGTGAAGGTGGGGAGGGGGTGTTGGATTCATCCAGGAGTTAAATGCTGCCTGGAGTATCAAAGCACTGGGAGTTTTCCATAGACAATAAAGGAGAATTAATCACAGAAATATCTGTTATTAAAAACAAACGGCCGGGGGATTTTTTTGGTATCTGATAAGGGAAGTTAGGAGATAAAATACCAGATCCAGGCAGTGAAATGATTTAGGCTGGGAGGGTTTACTGCTGTTTTCTTCTCTCTGAGCAGGATTTCAGTTCTGTACTCAGACTTTTTAGAAATTCCCAGCCTTGGTTGTGCTTCCCGTGTTGGGCAAGGCCAGGGATGACCCCGGGGAGCAGCTCCTGTGTCTGGGGGAGCCTCGGCTCGCGGGAAGAGGTCCTGGACTTGCAATCCCACGCAGGGAAAATTCCCAGTGACATCCAAAGGAAGTGGATGGGGAGCAGGGAACACGAGATCAAACCCCAGAGATTATAATTGATGCAAATCCGAGCCACTGAAACACCCAAGAGCTACAAGCTGGCTAAATAACCTTTTCTGCATTTGGCATTTATTTCTCCTGTAGGTGGCTCAGCAGTGGGCAAGGAGGGCTGTGCTTCAAATTAATTCCTGTTAATTGAGGTTGCTCCAGTTGCTCCCTCACCTTTTGTCGTCCTGCATGGCAACTTAATTGGGTCAGGAACGCTATTTTTGGCTTAGCTGGGGACACAAGGAGCTCAGACAGCAACAGCACCTGTAATGAAAAGCCAAATTAACTCCTGATGAAATTGGATCAGCTGAGGTCTGGCTCTGGTTCTGCCAGAGCACAAGGACATGGATGGATGGGTAAAGCAGGGATTTGACCACCACAGCCTGGTTGGACATCTCCAGGTGCTCCTAGAATCCCTCTCCACTGCAGAATCCATGGACATCTGTGGTGGCCAGAGCTCCTTAATCCTCGTAACTGCAACAACTTGACTTAAAAAAGCTTTTATTACCTTTTCCTAGGCCTGCCCCGTTTTCCACAGTCATGTTTAACCATAGATTGTGGGTTTGCTGCGGGAACTGTGGAAGGAAAGGATGCCAAAAGCCTCACTTCAAGCTGTTATTCTAATTTTTGTCCAAAAATTCGTTGTTTACATCCTTGCAAATATGTACACATGGCACCAACAGCTGGATGGAAGGAGTTGGGGCCAGATTCTGCTTTCATTGAGTGGTGTAATTCCAAACTAATCCCTGTTCCTGGGTTCTCACTAAGGCTCTGAGCCCAGTAGGGTTGTAGGGCTGTTTATATACAGAATTTTGGGGTTAATATATGGTGAGCCTGCAGCATGTTTTTGTTCTCAGTTTAAAGTGGGTTTGTCAGCGCTTTTCTGGTCTTTTATCGAAAAATAGAACAAAACAAGAGACACAAAAAAAATCTCTGTGTCTTCTCTTTGACCCAGATGCCTGGATTGGCTTTTTGGGCTGCCAAGGAGGGTCAGAGAGTTGAAGGAATTAGCTCAGGGAGGAGCTGGGGCACGGAATTCCATGTACTCCACACAAACATGTGGGAAGTAACTCCAGGAAAGCTGGAATTCCTTCCTTGCACTTCCCTTTAGCAGGGTTGAGATGAAATGATGGGGATCAGTGTTGATGGGAATGAGGGAATTTGTTCTGGGAGTGGGAGCTGGTGTTGGGCCTGGAGCACTGCAGGATCGTGGGGGTTTTTGGTTTGTTGGGAATGTGTCTCTCCTGAGCACATTCCCAGCTGTGGAGCCCGGGTGTATCCCAGAGCTACCTGGATGAATGGTGCTGCAGTGCCTGGGATCCAGCACCCCACAAGTGCTCATCCAGCTGCTTCCAAGGGACACTGGATTTCCTGGAAGACCACCCAGGAGCACAGGGTGTGTTTACAGAGCTCATTTTTCCCCTTTTCCCCAAGCTCCCTGTGGTTTTCCTTTATCTCTGCACTGGTGGAAGGGCAGGATGCTCCACTCAGGTTTTCCAGCACTGTTGAAGCTGCAGGAGTGGGAACTTTGGGCAGCAGCAGAGGCTGGCAGGGATCATCTCCTGTTCTGGAACTGCTGTGATGCCCAACATGCATCCCAGAGCATCCAGAAGGAAGCAGAGCCCTCCCCAAACTTCCCACATGTTTTTCTCCCCTCATTTTTTCTGCTGTTTTTTGATTTTCCCCTCATGACAAGAAGGACCCTGAGGGGCTGGAGGAGTCCAGAGAAGGGAATGGAGCTGGGAAGGGGCTGGAGAATTCCTGAGGGAGCTGGGAAAGGGGCTCAGGCTGGAGCAAAGGAGCTCAGGGGGGACCTTGTGGCTCTGCACAAGTCCCTGACAGGAGGGGGCAGCCGGGGGGGTCGGGCTCTGCTGGCAGGGAACAGGGACAGGAGGAGAGGGAACGGCCTCAGGCTGGGCCAGGGCAGGCTCAGGGTGGACAGCAGCAGGAATTTCCCCATGGAAAGGGTGCTCAGGCCTTGGAAGTGCCCAGGGGGCTTGGAGTGCCCATCCCTGGAAGTGTCCAAGGAATTCCTGGAGGTGGCACTCAGTGCTCTGGGCTGGGGACAAGGTGGACATTGCGCACAGCTGGGACTCCATGGGCTGGGAGGGCTTTTCCAGCCTCAGGGATCCTGGGATTTTGTGATACATTAACTTGTAAAGCTCTTTTCGGAGCCTTGAGGACTGTTAAACTTTAAATGCAACAAACCCAGTGTGGTAATTAGTTATGCAAATGGGGTTAAGGAGGGGGTCAAACCATGGGAAAGACAGGGGGAGGAACCTTCCCTGGGTGCTGTCAGGGCAGGAGCCTGCAGTGCAGGTATATCCTGGGTTTTCATGGTTTTCCACATAAACTTCAGACTTCTGGAAGCATCCTGTAGAACTTTCGGTGATCGTGGAATCATGGAATGGTTTGGGTTGGAAGGGACCTTAAAGCCCATCCCATTCCATGGGCAAGGACACCTTCCACTATGCCAGGTTGCTCCAAGCACCCTCCAACCTGGCCTGGAACACTTCCAGGGATGGGAAGTTCACAGAGACCTCTCACCTCTCTGTCCTGAGTAACTAAATCACCTTCAAAGCAGCAGAGTGTGTCTGCTCTCAGCTGAGCCTGGAGAAATCCCAGTGAAAGTCTCCGTGATTCACACGGGCTTTGTGAACCTTAATTGCTTCATGTCCTGAGGAGCTTTGATCCAGGAATGAAAGGCATCCAGCAGGTGTGAACAGTTCCCGGTGACGATTCCCCTTCATTTGGAGGTCCTGCCTTGTTTGGCTGTAATTAATTTGAATTCTTCAGACACAAGCAGGGATGGGGATGATTTTTCCTGCTTCCCATTGAGCAGAGGCTCTCGGGATGAGCGTCTGCCCTGGCTGCACCTCTTCCCTCCTCCCACACCGTCGGCTTCTCTGGGCTCTCGGAGCGTGTCAAAGCTTGACATCACCCCCAGCCCCAGCCCTGTTGTGCAATAACAAAAAAGCAGAATTTGGAGAGCACTTTAATAAGCACTGAAACACACCCAGCCGAGTTTACTTGATTGTTCTTGGGATGCCAACAAAAAATAATAATATTGTTTGGACAAAAACATATTTCAGAGGGTTTGTCTGACTCCAGCCTTTCCTGCCTCCTCCTTTGTGTTCCGGATGCATCAGCAGATGTCCATGAAAGTGCTAAAGCTGCACCCTGCCTGACCCTTCCTGCTGAGGAAGGTAAATCACTTCTGGCAGGAGCTTCCCAGAATATCTCCAGAACGATACTATTGCTATTGTAAACAAATCTAATTAAAGGGGACCCTTAAGCAGGTTTGGGGTTTGGTGGTTTTTTTTTTTCCCCTGCTAATGTTTTAATTAGTGACCTCCCTCGTCGTGGTGCCTGCGTGGGGTTTTGCACTTCGGGGCTTTCTCAGGAGGTGAATAATTTGCTTGTGAGGTGGATTTTAGGGGGGTTTGGCTGTTGTTCCTTTTAAAGACATTTTTTTGGGGGGGAGGGTGGATAACTTTAAGATTAGAGATTCTTACTGACATTAGAAATAGGATGAGAAATACTAAGTCTGTGTTTGTGATGTGTGGTCATGGTGGACTCCTGAGCAATCCTAACCTGCTCCCTGGTGATTCAGGGTTGGAGGAATGTTGAGAGGAAGGAGCAGAGGATGGGATCAGTTTTCCAAGCACTCAGTCTTGGCACAGCTGTTGGATACATCTCCCTGGATCTTCCCTTGCTGTATATCCATGGATTATTCTCTCAGTCCCATCACTCTTCCTAACATTTTGGCCACTCCTTCATCAGCAATTAAGAAAACTTCCTGGGATCTAAAGACCAGTTCCTAAATCCCGAAGTGATCCCCTAAACAAGCAAGTTCCTGTCCCAAGGGTGCGTCTTGACATTCCTAAGTGCAGAGCTGGTCAGCAGCCGTCCTGTGAGGACATCCAGTCCTGATCCGAGTCCTAATCCTGTCCCTGGAGCACGTTCAAGGGAGTTCTGCAAAGGTCCCCTGAGCAGGAGGAGGGGGGAGCCGCCAGGTCCCGCCTGCTGCAGGTGTGACCCTGGGAGGGGCCGTGCTCACCTCCAGGAGGGTTCATCCGGAACATCTTCCCAGTCGAGTTTTCCAAAATACGTGTGGATGTGGGGTTCCCAAGGGAATTCCAGCAGGGAGTTGTTGTGTAAGGGGAGGGGATGTTCTGAAGTGCAGGTTGGGAAAACGACCGGCATGGCAAAGAATTCCTGCTGCCTTCCACGGAAATGTCTGGCACCTGCTGTTTGCCAGGTAGCTGCGGACCCCAAGGATGGTTCTATTAGATATTTGTAGTAACAAAAATAACCCCACTCTTTCTAAACTGTGTCACGTTAGCGACATGATCCTCACCTTGCTGCTGAGACTTCGTAATTTGGCTTAGAGCAGCTCCTGCGGGAAGCGAATCCCAGCGCCCATCCCAGCACATCCCGTGTCCCAGGGAATCCATAGGATGCATTTCCAAACCAGAGCCACGTTCTGCAGGAGAAATGGGCAACAGAGTCCGGGCTTAACACCCAGCTGGGTTGGAGCCTTCAACAAGGGGATTGTTTGCCATGGGAAGGAGCAGGAGCGTGGATGGAAGGTGTTGAAGATGATGGGCCTCACATTTGGTCCCACCTCCCCTCAGGGCTGTGCCACATCGTTCCCACATCCAGCATGTCCTCCCATGGGATTTAGGGCCGAAGTGGGGTTTTTGGTGCAAGGAATGTTTGTTCCCTCTCTGTAGATGCTCCAATTCCATAGGTGTGGATGGAGCAGGAAGGGTCTGTGGGCCCATGGGTGCCCTCCATGTCACCTCCATGAAGGATTGAGGAAAACCAACCAAAATGTTGGCAATCAAACCAAAGGTGATCCAGATAGGGGTGGTTGGAAATTTGGGGTGCAGGAGGCACCCTGGCTCTGCTTTGCAGGGTGGGGGGCAGTGAGGGGAGCCCTTCCAGGCATGCCAGGGCATGGGTTTGGCTCGGGATCCCCTCATGGAGCACCGGCACAGGGCAGATACGATCGGGATGCTGCAGTTCCCTTTTCCTTGGTGGGACTGGCCAAGTCTGTTGGGATAAATCTACATCTGATTTGCATAATTGGCAGAAGGAGCCTGTTTACTGAGTCCTGAGAAAACTGCCTGCCTTTTATGAGCAGTGCAGTAAAATAGCTGAGGGCACAGCTGGAGCTCCCTCGGGATAGTGCCGGTGTGCAGGATATCCTTGGGATGCAATCCCGAGCCTGGACCCCTCAGGGAATCCTCCTGGCATTGTCCTGCTTCCAGAGGCCGAGCCTGGCTGCAAAACCCAGGGCATCAGAGAGCCCTGGAAATGCAGGGAGTGGCTGGATGCAGATGGAAGCCGTGGATGAGGGTTCTGGAGTTTGTTCCATGTCTGATGTGGGTTTTGGACTCAGATCCACCTGGGAAAGAGGTGCTGGAAGAGCTTGGATTGAAAAAATAGAAGAGGAATATGCTGAGGTGGATTCCCATCTTTAAGATCTGTTGGATTTCAGGTGGGGTGGGGGCTGACTCAGCTCTTTGGACCAATAATGAGGCTGAAAGTTCTGTAGAACTGTCAGGCTTCAGTAAGAACAAAAGCAAGCTCGACAGCGATAAATAAATCTCCCCTAAGACTTGGTGGAAAGCATTGAACAGCAGTCCCTGGAAATCCTGGGATGTGGAAGAAGGAGCATCCTGGCTGTGAGCATGGAGCTCGTTATGTTTAATTGAACAGCACAGGGTGGGAAGAAGTTTTGGGTTTAATACCAGGCAGAATGATCCCTGTTTGCTGCTAAAGGAAATCCTAACAGGCCTTGATCAGTGCTGAGATCCCTGCATTATTCATAATTCCCTGGGGTTCCTCCCTTTGCTGCCCTGTAGGTGTTGGATGCAGCCAGCTGTGTCCCTCCCTGGGCAGCTGGAGATCCCAGGGATTTTTACCCCTTGCGGAGCAGAAAATGGCCTTGGCAGAGCTGGTGTGTGAAAAGCTGCAACGGGAGAAATCCTGGGATGAAATAATGAAGTTTAAACGTATCTAAACAGGGAAATAGCACGACTTGGATAATGATTGTAATTAATTAGAGCTGCTTAGGCAGCTTCCTGGGGTTCTGGTGAGTGTTGGAGCCGGGAGAGGAAGGGACCTGGAGCGTGCAGTGTCCGTAAAACCCCGCTCTGTGTGTTCATTTTATTAATGGCTTTGCTGGGTTGTGTTGCATGTTTTGATGGAGACCACGAGGCCCTAATTGGTAAAACATGTTCAGTGAAAATAGCCCTCTGCCCCCGTGCTTGGCTTTCCGTAGAATCCGTGTTTGTCAGGGAAGATGGGAAGCGCCGGAACGCCGAGATCCCCGCGGGCCGCGCCCAGATTGCACTGGCCTGAGGTTTGCTGGGTGGATCCGTGAGGAGGTCGGGGCCAGCTGGACTCGGGGCTGGGATCCCAGCTGGCCCTGCTTCCTCAGCAAAGCCACAGGTCTGGGAGCTGCTGGGGCTGTGAGAGCCCCACCGGGATTTTCCCACACCTGCGCGGTCCTGCGGGGCACCAGCGACCTGGGCAGGGGCTGCAGCCTTGGCACGTCCCTCAAATCCCTCCTCTCTGCCTGCTCCTGCTCCCCTGGCATGCTCCCTGGTTCCTCCAGGCTGGAGCTTTCCTGCTTTGGGTTTGTATAGCATTTCTGGTGGCCCTCCTGGGGTAGGTCAGGTTAGAGCAGGCCCCAGTGGGGTGATCTGGTCCAACCTCCCTGCTTGAGCAGGGTCATGCCAGAGCACATCCTCCCTCCCTGCCCCTTGGGATCCCATCCTCACTCTGTGAACTCCTCATCCCTGGCAGTGCCCAAGGCCGGGTTGGATGGTGCTTGGAGCACTCTGGGATAGTGAGAGGTGTCCCTGCCCATGGCAGGGCTGGCACTGGATGAGCTCCAAGTTCCCTTCCAACTCAGCTCATTCCGGGATTCCATGATCACTGGAAGTTCCCTTTGGGATCCCATCACCACGGTGTCAGTGGTGATGCTGCTGCTGGTCTGTGCTGGAGAAAGGAAATCAAGGGCAGCTCTAGAGATGCAAATCAATTCCAGTGTTTTTGTGATTCCTTGTAGAAGCATTTTTTTCTGCTGCTCCACTCATCTTCATCCTTAGGGACACGAGTGCTCCTGATGCTGCTTTTGGAGTGGTTTGCAGTTGGATTGTGTGGGGCCTTTTTAGCAGAAAGGTGTTTTTCCATGGAAGGGATCAAGGATAACACAGCTCCCAGTGCCACCTCAGCCCCTGCTGGGTGGGAAACAGCATCTCGCTGATAGAAATCCTGGCACCCTGCAGAAAACACTGCATCAATCCCTTTCCTGGCTCCTGCATTCCTTAATTTGTGGGTATCCTCGTGAGATGGTCCTTTCCAGCCCAAATCCCTGATGTCCAGCCCTGTCTGCTCCTTCCTCGCCCTTCCTCCTTTTTTAAGGACTTGAGTGCGGTTCAGTTTTGGGTGGTTCTGTTTTTGTTCTGACAAATGCTTTTGGACAGAGGCCTGTGTTTCTCAGGGTGGTGTGAACTTGATTCCACGAACTGATTCATCACCACCACGTCGGGGTGCAGGGCTGTGCGTGGGTTTGGGGGCGGATGCAGGGCCCAGTTCCTGCTTTGGCATTGAACTCAGGAGGGATCTGAAGCAGTGTCTCTTGCCATGGAATTCCAGAGGTGATCTGAGCACTTCTTTCCTGGTAGGAATAATAACCTGGATACTCAGAGCACCTGGGAAAGGTTTAAGAATCTCAGACAGAGGTACAAAGGGAGATGAAAAAATACAGGGTTCAAATCCAGCTTGGACAGGGCTTGGAGTAACCTGGGATAGTGGAAGGTGTCCCTGCCCATGGCAGGGGGTGGAATGAGTTGATTTTAAGGTCCCTTCCCACACAAACCAGTCTGGAATTCCATGATTTTGTGATTGAAGAGCAGTGTTGTCTTGTCCTCTTTTACAGGTGTCCAGCGTGACCTTTTGTGTGTCTCATTTTAGGGAATGCAGAGGAATTGAGGTGGATGTGGTGTTGGAAGGTTTCACACTGGTTTTATAATGCTCTCTTGGTTTCATTTTAAACCAAGAGCCCAGAATTTCAGCTGGTATTAATGGTGTGACTGAGCAGTAAAACTGCCCTCCTCAGTTCCATGGATTGCAGTTAATGGGAAGCACTGGCTGTGGAATCCCAACGTTCAGCTCCAGGTGTTTGTGTTCCTTTCCCTAACAGCCTGGCTGGTGGGAACAGTGATAGCCAGGAACTCCTTCTTGCCTGCCCTAAGGACATCCAGGATTAGCTGGAATGAGCAAGGGGCTGGAAACCAGTTCTGCTCCAGGTGTTTGTTTCCAGAGGATGGAGCTGTTCCTGTCCCAGTGTCATGGAACCACAGGATCCACTGGGCTGGAAAAGTCCTTCGAGACCATCGAGTCCAGCCATTCGCAGCACTGCCAAGGCCAGCACTGCCTGATGTCCCCAGGTGCCACATCCACAGGGCTTTAAATGCTTCAGGGATGGGGCCTCCAGCCTGTGCCAAGGCTGGACAACCCTTTCCATGAAGGATTTTCCCCAATATCCACCCTGCCCCTGCCCTGGCCCAGCCTGAGGCCGTTCCCTCTCCTCCTGTCCCTGTTCCCTGCGAGCAGAGCCCGACCCCCCCGGCTGCCGCCTCCTGTCAGGGACTTGTGCAGAGCCACAAGGTCCCCCCTGAGCTCCTTTGCTCCAGGCTGAGCCCCTTTCCCAGCTCCCTCAGGAATTCTCCAGCCCCTTCCCAGCTCCGTTGCCTTCCCTGGCCACGCTCCAGCCCTGCTGTCACATTGTCATGGGTTCCTGCTCCGTGGTGACCCTCTGGAGCCGTGTGTCCACCTGGGATGAGGCTGTTGCATCTGCCTGGCCACGGGTGCTGCCCAAAGCCCACCTGCCCCGAGCCCACACGGAGCAGTTCCACCACTCCGTGTTCTCTGTCCGGATTTTTCCTTTTATATCCGTGCTTGTTTTCCTGTCTGTGTTTGGACCCAGAAGCTGTTCCAGCGGCCCATTTTTGCTTTTAACCTCTTTAGGGAGGGTTTGCATTTCAGAAGGCTCTGCTTGGTTGGGTTTCAACTCCTCCAAGGGAATCTTTAGCAGCAGGTTTCCATTGCCGCTTTCTATGAGGGGAAAAAAAAATGTTTGGAGTATTTTCATTGTAATTAAGCTTGGCAAATCTTTATAAAAATAACATTTTGGCCATAGTGAAACCTCCTGGTCTCTTAGCCCGGAGCAAGGAGCCTTCCCCTGGCCCCCTGTTTTCCTTCCTGAAGTGGGAGCTGGGAAGGAAGCTGGGATGCAGGTGAGGAGGCAAAGGGGGGTTTTGAAGTATCTTGGATCCTTGCTCCCCAGCACCTGCTGGAGGTGCAGGGTTGGGAACTTAGGAGCAAAACCCCCCCATTTTGCTCTAACTATTGGATTTACTTGAGCTATTTTTCTGCCTTAAATAAAAAAGGTGGGGTTATTTAGTCCCACACGCTCTGGATTATATCCTGGATTCTATCCTGAATTCACAGCCAAAAGCAGAGTGCAGGGACACCGCTCCCTTACAGCGCTGCCCTATGGATCAGCCCGGATTCCTGCTGAGCCCCCAGCACGTGCAGGGGTTTGTCTTTGATCCATGCAAAATTCCCCTGCTTCCCATGAAAGCCAGCCCCACTGACAGGTTGGCATGGCATGGAAGAGAATTCCCGGGCAGGGGCAGAGCTGGGCTCCCGCTGCTCCCCAGAGCTGGTGTTCCTTCCAGGGCACGTAAATCCTGTTCCAAGGCTTGGGCCGAGCTCCCGACTGATGGCTGGGAGGGGAAAATATTCCCTGTGGGACAGAGCTCCTGCCTTGTGCCCAGGGATGACTCCTCCTTCCCGGTGGGTGCTGAGATGGGAGCTCCGGGCATCAAGGCAGGAATTCCTGAGCTATTCCTGCTGGATTCTGCCCTTCCAAGGAGCTTGATTAATGCAGGGGGTTAATTATGAGCCAGTCCTGTTTCAGTGACCCGTTTCCCAGCTGGAACAGTCCCAGCCTCTCTCCTTGCTCCCCTCTGGATCCTCTGGAGACTGGCAGCTCTTGTGTGGGTTTGTGTTCATCCCTGGGGATGTGTTTGGGGGGGCAGCTGAGGCTCCTCGGTGTTCAGGTGACTTTGAGCCTGAGGTTTTGGGCTGAATTCCTGGAATTCTGTGTAGATTGGAAAGGCAGAGCGTTCTGACCATCCCTGGGCAGGATGGGCCGTGCTGCTGGGATTGGGCTGGGTTGGGCTCGGTGATCTTGGAGGTCTCTTCCAACCTAAATGATTCCATGATTTTATGGGCATTGAGCTGCTGCCCTGTGCCCCCTTTCCTCATCAGCACATCCCCCATCCCACCAAGCTCAGCTGGCAGTACCTACTTTTCCTGGAATCTGTTATGTAAATCAGTTGCTGCCATTCCACTCAAATTTAAGGATTTGTTTCACCTTGAACTGTGGGGTGTTCCTGGAATAAATCCTCGTCCACCAAACCCACCTTGTACCTTAGAAATAGAAAAGAAATGCTGTTTAAATACAGAGTATCAGCTCGGATTCCCCAGACAGCTGCTGGAAGTCTGGGAAAAGGCCGTGTCCAGGTCCTGCCCTAATTCCACAATTGTCATTTGTGCCAAGCCAGTTTTGATGCCACAGAATTTCCAAGGGAAGTTCAAAGAAAGCCTGTGGAAACCAGGCTTTGTGCTTTGCTGCCTTTGCTGTCCCCTGTCCCTCCTGGGCTCTTCTGGAACATCTGCTGAGGTGACGTGAAATGAAGGTGTCACGGGGCCGTTCCCTGGATTGGTCTGGATTGAAGAGGGAATTGCAGGTGTACCTTTGTCTTTTATCATTTCAAAAGCTAAAACGCAGCTGGAGAAACACGGCAATAAATGGGATTATGGGAAAGGATTGAGCCCTTGCACTTTGCAAGCTGGCACAGACCTCACTATCAGAGATGGGAAGATGTGTTTATAGCGTTGGTGCTTCGTGTGAGGTTTGGGTTGTGGGATTTGGTTTGGGTTGTGGGGTTTGGTTTGGGTTGCTTTCCTCACCCTGTGCCAGCTTTTTTGGTAGGAAAACCACCTGGATTGGGTATCCCAGAGGAAATGATGTCTCTAAATCAGGATTTTTCCCTGCTGGGAACGGTGTGTGGCTGTAAGAGCAGCATGGCTGAGTGCCCCTCACTGCTGTCACCCTGGGAGGGAGGTTTGGTTCTCCCACTCCTGCCCGTGGAGCTGGGAGTCCCTTCCTGCAGAGGGAATTTATCCCAGCCCCTCGCTCGGCCGAGAGGCTCCGGCTGGGAACACTTGTCAGCCGTCCTGGAATACAGACATCACAAGGCCAATGCTCATTCCCACCCTCATTAGTGACAGCAAAGGACACTAATTAGCTGTGCTGTGCCCAGCTCCGTGTGTGCTGTTCCCAGGAGCAGAGCCAGGCTCCCTCCGCGGTGCCACGGGAACGGCCAGGATCTGCGGAGCTGCCAGGGCCGTGCTGCTGCTCCTGTCGGGTGTGTTCTCCCTGCTTTGGGGGTCCCACATTCCCCCTATGCCCATCTTTCCCTGAGCATTGGAGGTGCCTGGCTGCTGTAGGAATTTTCCTTTCCGCTTAAAACCGTAGGTCACGGAATCTCCTGAGCTGGAAAAGATCCACAGGATCATCAATCCGAGCCCCGGCCCTGCACGGACACCCCAACAATCCCACCCTGTGCATCCCTGAGAGCATTGTCCAGACATTCCCTGAGCTCTGGCAGCCTCAGGGCCGTGACATTCCCTGGAATCAGGGCCATCCCCCTGCCTGGGCACGGTGCAGGAGCTAGATTTTAAGGAGCTACGTTTTGCCAACTCCCAGCCCAAATCTTCCAATTTGGCCCTTCCCTGTGGAGCTGTGTGGGTGCCCTGGGGGTGCTGCTGTCACCCAGTACCTGATCAAAGGCAGAATTGCAGCCTGGAAGTGTGAGATCCTGTTTGTGGGGCTGTGCTGGGGCTGCTGTGCTCCCAAAGCCACTCTGAGTGCGGTGACAGAAGGCCGAGCATATGTTCCGAAGGGGCATCATTAGGAGCAATTGGTTGCAGCCTTGGTAATGCTGGGATTTACAGACTTCCCGTAATCTCTGGTGCCTGTGGAGCTGGAGAAGACATTCCCAAAGGCAGCTGAGGAGTTGGAGCTTTCTGGAAGGCTGGGTCTGGCTGATGCCTGCCGGTTCCGATCGGGAATGGGGGATGCTGGTGGCACCCTGGGACTGGGGCCTCCCCTCAGGGGCACTGTGTGGTGCTGGAACAGCATCCAAGAGCTCCATTGCCATCCATACTCCAATCCATACTTGGATTTGTTCTGGAGCAGCTGCTCCCGTGGCTGTGCCACCACTCCCCCTGTCCTGTGGGATGTTGGTGTCACTGCTCTGTGTTGGTGGCAGCTGGTGGGTGCAGCCAGATCCACAGCTCTGCGTTGGTGTAGGGCTCTCTTTTCATCTTTGTTCCCCCAAAATGAACCTACAAGTCATGCTGGCCATCCCTGAGAGGTTCCCACACAGCTGGAAGGGCAGGTGAGGCTGCGAGGGGAGAATTCCCAAAGGTCCCCTGGTTCACGCCACGTCACGTTGTGTGGGACCCAAAATTTGGGTCTCGTGGGAATGCTTCCAACAAGGCTTCCAGACACCCTCACTCGGTTCTAGAGGTGCAGGAGTCACGGGCTGGCCTTGTGTGGAAGCCCTGGAGCCGAGGCATGATCCCAAGGGAAGCCCAGCAGCTCCAGGAACACACAGCTCCCAGGCAGGGATCGTCTCCAGCGTGGGCCGGGAGCTGTTGTTGGCAGTGGGAGCTGTGCCGAGGCTTGGAGAGGGAGCTGATCCCTCTGCTTCCCAGCCCACCCCATCCAGGCAGCGTGGCTGAGCTCACACACGTGAATTTGGCTGGGTTTTGGCATTCCTTCCCCGAGGCTCCCTCAGCCACGGAAGTAGGGACCTGCTGATAGCATCTGGGAGTTCTTGCAGATAAGGATAATGAAGTGTGGGGCTGATGAGGAAGGACCATTGCTGGGAAGAATATTCTTCCTTTGCCAACTCCAGCTAAAGGTAAAAGCTGTTTGTGATGTGGAGCACAAAACTTCCTCAGCTCTGCCTGTCCTGTGCTGTGGGGTTGGTGCTGCTTCTCCCATCGCCAGCAGATCCCGTGAGATTTCCTGGAATCCCTGACAGGCCAAGGTGTTCCCAGCAGGTTGCTCAGGGCTGGATCCCATTTGCCCTCCGAGGATGGGGCTGCCTGTGCCAGACTTGGATCATACTTAGTGGATGAAAGGATTTTTTGGTTTGTTTTTGTACTCTTTCAAGTGGAATTTGAGGTATTGCAGCCTGGCCTGGTGCTTGTCCCGACGCCAGGCTGGGGGCTGGTTGTTCCCGGTGCCGGTGTGGGATTAATCCCGCTGCTCATCCCGGTCATGTGCCGGCCAGGGCTCGTTTTCATTCCGTGCCATGCTCTGCTTGGGAGCCCAGGAGCTCTTTAACCTAATTCCCATTCCCAGCTCCCGGCGTGGGAAGCTGAGGAGAGCCAGAGCTCCTTTTACAAAGCTCTCTTCACATCAGCACTTCCAGTTTCCAGTGAAAATGCCGGAGTCTGGCTCGTGTGTGACACCCTGGCACACAGGTGCCACAAGCCACTGGCACCCGCCCCCAGGTGAAGGATTTGGGGACTAAAATATTCCCAAGAAAGCCCCCTTATAAATAATTTTTGGCTGTCCCTGTCTTCAAGGCTGAATCTGTTCAGTTCCTGATGGTGCTGACAGCCAGCCCAGCTCCTTCCACCTGGGACCAGCACCTCACAGTCCTTGGATATTCACTCATGACTGAATCCAGCTTCCTTCTCCATAACCATCCTGACTCTAAATTAATTTAGTCAGGAGTTGGGGACAGTTCTGCCTTAGAGAACCTGAGGAAGAGCCGGTGTGTGGAATAGTTTTCCCATTTTGTTGCCATTAGCACCGTAGCTGAAGTGCACTGGGCTGGGTGACAGGGTGGGGATCCATCACAGGGTGAACTCAGGGGTCTTGGAGGTCTTTTCCAACCTCACTGATTCCCTGATTCCATGATTTTGGCAGCACCCTCGGTGTGCTCCAGGCAGGAGATGTCAGTGTGTGGTGTTGCAGTGCAATCCTCCATCACAATTCCCATTGTTCCTGAGTTTATAAACATTCATCAAAGGGAATTTTGATGAAATACAAGTTTTGTCTGGGGAAATTCACGAGGTGGATGTCTGGGAGGGTGAGCAGGTGAAGCGTGTCTGACATGAAGAGATGAAATTCCGGAGGTGTTTGTAGCTAAACAAAGGGAATTGTAAACATGTGTTGCCATCAGGTGAGAAATCCTGTGGGATTCAGTTGTAAGGATGACTCTGGGATGACAGCAGCTGGAGAGAAATCTTCTCTTCCTCTTCCCCTTCCCTTCTTTTCCTGAGTTTAGGTGGCTGCATACATTGTCCATAAATTTGGGATTCATCTTCTCACAGAGGTTAAAAATAGCATCCAGAACTGCCTCGGGAATGGGAGCCCAGCCAGCACAGCCACAGATTTTATTTGGAAAAAGTAACCTAGTAGGGATTTTATGGGCGAGTTCAAACACTTACTGGTCTAGCACCTACCTTGGGGACCGGCTTTGGGATGGCCACAGTAAAAGGGCTTAAGGAATAACCAAAGTGATCCCTCGGGAGGAAGCTCCAGAGTGGGATGAGTCTCCCGTCAGTCTCCTCTTCTCCAGCAAACCAAGTGCCCTCAGCTGCTCCTTGTATGGTCCCTCCAGGGAAACTGAAGGAAAAAAGGGATAACCCCCCCCAGATCCAGGGAAACTCAAGGAAATAAAGGAAACCTCCCCCCCCCAGATCCAGGAAAATACAAGGGAAGGAGGATAAACCCACTGAGATGCAGGGAAACTCAAGGAAATAGGGAAGAAACCCCTCCCAGACCCAGGGAAATATGAGGGAATGGGGGATAAATCCATCGAGATCCACAGAAAATCAAAGAAATAAAGGAAAACCCCCCAGATCCAGGCAAATACAAGGGAAGGGAGATAAACTCCCTCAAATCCAGGAAAACTCAATTTAAAAAGAGATAAACACACTCAGATCCAGGGAAACTCAAGGAAAAAGGGGATAAGCCCCCTCAGATGCAGGGAAACTCAAGGAAAAAGGGGATAAACCCCCCCAGATCCAGGGAAACTCAAGGAAAAAGGGGATAAACCCCCCCAGATCCAGAGTAATTCAAGGAAAAAGGGGATAAACCCTGCCAGATCCAGGGAAACTCAAGGAAAAAGGGGATAAACCCCCCCAGATCCAGGGAAACTCAAGGAAGAAGGGGATAAACCCCCCCAGATCCAGAGTAATTCAAGGAAAAAGGGGATAAACCCTGCCAGATCCAGGGAAACTCAAGGAAAAAGGGGATAAACCCCCCAGATCCAGGGAAACTCAAGGAAAAAGGGGATAAACCCCCCCCAGATCCAGGGAAACTCAAGGAAAAAGGGGATAAACCCCCCCCCCAGATCCAAGGGAACTCAAGGAAAAAGGGGATAAACCCTGCCAGATCCAGAGTAATTCAAGGAAAAAGGGGATAAACCCCCCCCAGATCCAGGGAAACTCAAGGAAAAAGGGGATAAACCCCCCCAGATCCAGGGAAACTCAAGGAAAATGCACTCCAGAAATGCTGCTGCATCCGTGGGTGTGACATCTGTAAAGTATCCGTGTCCAGGAGGAGGGAGCGGGACCATGTGGATGCATTTGGAATCAGGACACGGCAAAGGCTGGGATTTCCAGGAAAGGAACAAAGGGAGGGCAGGCAGAGGTGTTCCCTCAGGGCCACTGCATTCCTTGGAATCCTGATGCCTCGCTCTTGGCAAATCCGTGGAGCCTTGAACACTTCAAAAAAAAAAAAAGAAAATAGTATTTCAAACAGGTGCTGTGAAATCCGTGGTGAAGCAGCAAAAATCAGAGCTGGTGCCTGAAAATGCTGAATTTTAGTCACTTCAGATGAGTCACACAATGCCCCTGTGTGTGTGGGTGACACGTTTTCAGTGATTTACTGCCAGCAGAATGTCAGGGAGCCCTGGGGACAGCGGAGCAGCAGCCCTGCTGCAGGAATTCCTGCTCCAATGTTATGGCTGGAAAGTCACAGGATTTGGGTTTATTTTGGCTTCCCTGCACCTCCTCTGCCGGGCTGGAGTGGTGCCTGCAGTAGTGAGACCTGTAAATATTTCCAGTGTAAATCCAAGTTTGTAACTCGCTGTTAAAAATTCCCTTGGGATTGAGGCTCGGTGTGTGAGAGATTTTCTGGTGTTTACATTTTTAAGTGGAATCAACTTCCAAGTAAATTCCTTTCCCTGTCCATCAAGTACTTGAGTGCAGCAAAGAGGGATGTAAATAATTTGCATTTTTTAAGGAGTTCTGTTGATTTACCTGCTCCCTCTGAGGGGAGGGCAGAGACCTGGATTGGCTGGAGGGTGTTGGGAAGAGAAGGGAAATCAGGGAGAATTAAAAATAGGCTCCAAAGGCTCCAGCTCTGAGCATCTGAGCGAGTTCCTGGCTGCCTCCAAAGCAGGACTTTTGTCTGGGATGTGGCTTTCCAAGGAGGGCTCGTGCTGACATTCACTGGAGACAGAAAACCTGGGACCAGGCCCCGGGCCAGGCTTTTTATCCCTGACTTCATTTATTTTTCTTGGTTTATCCAACCCTTAATATAATTCAAGTGAAGGTTTTATTCCTAGAGCAGCGTCCATCAGGGAGCTGCCAGCCAGCCCCGTTTCCTCTGTCCTGGGACCAAACCCCGTGGGTTGGGTTTGCTCTTGGATTTTATTTGTGTCTCTCTAAACACATCCCTGTGTTTTATTCTGGCTTTGGGGGGGATTTTATCCATCTGCTTGTGTGGGGATGGTGGTTGGATTTTGCTGTGTGGGGGTTTTTTGTGGGCGCTGGAGTTGAAGTCTCGGCTGGTGTTGCATAAGAAACTCACTTGGAATGGATTCCATGGATTTTTATCCCTATGTGTGGAGAGTGTTTGTGGGCACACGTTGCCCAGAGAAGCTGTGACATCCTTGCCAGTGTCCCAGGCCAGGTTGGACGGGGCTTGGAGCAGCCTGGGATAGGGGAAGGTGTCCCTGCCATGGCAGGGGAGGAGTGAGATGAGCTTTAAGGTCCCTTCCAACCCAAACCAGTGTGGAATTCCATGATTTCTGATGAGAAAATACACGGTATTTCTATCACAGAAGTGCATGTAGGATAATCTGGGATCATCAACTGCCTTAAAAATTTGCACTTAGGAGAAATTTAAGTGTTTTGATGAGAATTTTATCCAGCTTTTCCTGAATGAGGTTGACTTGGCCGATGTCTCTGACCAGCTCATCCCTTTGGAGGGGAAGTGTGGGATCCTCCATGTGAGAGGAGGTCGGAGGGGTTTTGTTCCACCCACCCTCTGAAAATCCCTTCTGTCATCCTCTGGAATACCATATAAATCACAGAGTCCCAGACTGAGTTGGGTTGGAATGTTAAAGCCCATCCCATCCCATCCATGGCAGGGACACCTCCCACCATCCCAGGCTGCTCCAAGCCCCATCCAGCCTGGCCTGGGACACTTCCAGGGATCCAGGGGCAGCCACAGCTTCTCTGGGAATTCCATCCCAGGGCCTTCCCACCCTCCCAGGAAGGAATTCCTTCCCAAATCCCATGTAACTGTGCTGCAGTGGGGTGTGCACAGCTGCCAGCTGGGCTTCGGCAGCCACTGGTCGGAACTGCTGGCTGGAATTTTCCTTTTCCTTTTTCCTCCTGAGCAGCTGATGGATGAGCAGCAGTGCAGTCCCACAGGTGACATATGCTCCACTTCCAGAGGGTTTGTAGGGAACAACGGCACGAGGGGATGGGGATCCTCTGACTCACAGCAATGGGATCTGGGGAAAAATTCCAAAGAAAACCCAAAATCCATTGGCATCTTTGGGATAATTGTAGGGGTGCTTGGACCTCGCCGCTCTGCCCGTGCTGCTGTGAGGCAGCACAGGAGTGGAAAGATGTAAAAATGGCTGCAACCCCGTTTTTTGTGTGTTTTCCAGCGTTTTTGTGCCCCGCAGCTCCCAGCGCTCCGGGCTGCCCCATGAATGGAGTCGTGGGCACTGCCCACCATCTGTGCAATTCCCAGCACAGCCTTTGGAATACACATTTTGGTTCTTTGGAAGTCACTTTCTCTGACATTTCACTGAAAGGGCTGTAATTTTGTATTTTGTGGTTTGCCTTATCAGCAGTGAGTGATTTAATAAAGCCACGGGATGAGCTTGGAGCTTGGAGTGAGTCAGGCCTGGCTTGGCCTTTGAAGCGTTCCTACCATGGAATTCTTTTTCAGTGATGAATTAATGAGGTTTCAGCTTTCCCAAAATGTGAGGCCCTTAAGCCGAGCCTGGGTTTTTGAGAGGAACAAGCAGCTCCGTGGTCACTGCAGTTCTTGGTCCCCAAAACCTTCCAGAGGTTTCCCGGATGAAGTTCCCTCAGCGGGGTCGGAGCCGTCGTGGCTCTCCCAGCGAGACCCCACTTGCTGTGTGAGGAGAAGGGGTTTAGGATCAGAGAATCAGAGAATCCTGAAGGTTGGAAAAGCTCTCCAAGATCTCCAATCCAACCATTTCCCAGCACTGCCAAGGCCACCGCTGCCCCGTGTCCCCAAGTGCCACATCCACACGGCTTTGAATCCCTTCAGGAATGGGGATTCCACTGCCCTGGGCAGCCCATTCCAATGCCTGGCCACCCTTTCCATGAAGAAATGTCCCTAATATGCAATCTATCCCATCACTGAGCCAGGACTGAAGGAGCGATCCCACAGTGGCTGGGAAGAGCTCGGAAGAGAAATGCTAATTTATGATGAATATGCAAATGGCAGTGCTGATCAAAGGGAGCAAAGTGACACGTGGGGAGGGGTGATGGACACCGAGGGGCTTGGAAAAGTCATGGAAAACCACAGTGGTGGAAAACGCAGGAACCTGGGTGTCAGCCCTGCCCATGGACATCGTCCACCACGGCCATGTGGGGCAGGGACCCCCTGGCTGCCTCCAAGCCATGCTCCATCAGGATTCCAGGCTGGTTAGAAACACCCAGAAGGTGATGATCTCCCAAGGAATATTCCCCCTTCCCTGCCACTGGATTCCTGGATGGTTTAGTCCTTCCTTATCAGCTGAGGAACCGCACGTTCCCGCCACGATTTTCTACATCCCAGCTTTCCCCTTCCATGTATGAAGTGGGTGTTCCTGGATAACCTCAGGCCCACCGAGGTGCACGTGGGGAATCACAGATCCAGAAGTCAAGAGTTCCACTTGGATTTTTTTCCAATCATTTCCCAAGGATGAGCTCCACACGCCGTGTCCTCTCTCCTCAGCAGGTCCCTCTGTGCTGTGGAAGCTTCTCCTGCTCTTCCCTACGGATCCAGGGCATGTTTAGGAGGAGGAAGGCCTGCTGCAGGCAGAGCATTGGTATTTTTAGATCAAAGACTAGTTTAATAAAAAAAAACAGGAGAGGAGAAGGAGGATTAGAACAATAAGTGCATTTAATTTTAGCCTAGCTTGGGTTCCTCATAAAGTCAGGGAACTTGGAGCTCGCTTCAGTTGCCTCTGGCTCTCCTAAATAAACACACCAGAGCAGGGCTGGGGAGTTAAGTAGCACAGAAAATTGCAAAAAGTTGCATTTTAATATTCGAGGAGAATATTAAGGGCTGTTTTACAGGCCAGGCCCTGGAATTAAATTTTAATGCTGGACAAAAATCCCGAGGTTGTTTTGGTAGGCGCCTCCTGGAGCTACACAGAGACTTGTTCTGCAGAAAGGGTCACAGTTAGGGCAGGGTGAGGGACCTTCTCCAGACGTGGCGAGTGAGGGAGGGTGTGGGGCCAGGATCTGCTTCTTATGGAATTTTGTGATTTCTTCTGGAATTTTTGTCTGGAGAAGAGCAGGCACAGGGGGAACTCATTGGTCTCTACAACTCCTGGACAGGGGGGTGGGGTGAGGTGGGGTTGGGCTCTTCTGCCATGTCCCCAGTGAGGGGATGAGAGGAAATGACCTTGAGTTGCACTAGGGGAGGTCCAGATTAAATATTGGAATTTTTTTTTCCCTGGAAGAGTGGTCAGGCACTGGAATGAGTTGCCCAAGGATGTGGTGGAGTGACTGTCTCTGGAAATGCTCGAGAGGTGTCTGGACGTGGCACCTGGGGATGTGGATTGGGGATGGTTGTAGTGGTGCTGGGTTGATGGACTCGATGCTCTTCAAGGTCTCCTCCCCCCTGGATGATTCTGGGATTCTGGGGATTTTCCCCCAGGCTCAAGAGACCTGGCTGCCACGGCCCTCCTGCGCTGTGGCGTTGGGTGACCTGATCAATGTGTGTTTCCCCTGGCAAGTGTTGGGGATGAAGAATCACAGAATCATTAAGGTTGGAAAAGCCCTCGAGGATCATCAGATCCAACCATTCCCTCCCCACTGCCAAGGCCACCTCTAACCCCTGTCCCCAGGTGCCACATGCACACGTTAATGCTGTACCCAGATGTTCCAGACCCTCAGTAAACCTCGAGTCAGAGGTGATTGAGTGAGTGGGGTGAGGTCTCACTGGTGACTCTTGATGGCTCCAAGCCACCATCAAGCAGCCACTGTCCCCTTGGTTGTCCCAGCAGAGGAGGAGGGTTGTTGGGAAGTTGGAGTTGTCCTGCTCCAGACTCAAAGGATGAGCACAGAGCCCTGGGTTTGCTCCTGCCTGGGCACTCTCCTCGTTCTAAACTGGTTCCTTTTCACACCAGCTAAATTTAGAGATTGTGAGGGAACATTTCCAGCCTCATCACACCTCTGACAGCCAAGGGTGGCAGTGTCACATGAACGCATCTGAACTGATTTATGTTGCTTTTCGTTCTCTTTTTAATGTTTTTGGAATTTGGTTGCTTTTGGATCCTGGACTCTGGGAGGACACGGGGCAGCTCAGTGCCAAGAAGGAAACCTGGATCCACTCAGGACCTGGGATTTGGTTCTCAGGCTCTCTCCAGCCAGGGAAGGGCTGCTCTGTCTCTGTGTTGTGGAGGTGGGAGGTATGGACTTCACTTAGGAACCAGTTTTGGGTCTGCTTTGTAAGAACTCACTGGATATTAATAAAAGTTAAAAATACTTCAGGCTCTGCCTTACAACAGCCCTGACTGAAATGCAGGAAAAATCACGATTGCAGCTCGTCATGGTGGAGAGAGATAAACCCTGGAGAGCTGGAGGCAAAATGCTGTGCTGAACCTGAGGAATTGGGAAGTTTAACAAATGAGCTGGAGAATAAGCTCAGATTGGGAAGTTCCAGGTGAGGATAGGGAGTCCTTGAAGCCTGGAGTAAGAGCAGAGCTTTGGTGTGGGTGTGTAAATCTGAGTCACGAGGACCAAGACTTATTTGAAGTGTTTGAAAGCCCTGATCTTTTTCCTCAGTGCTGTTGTGAAGCCAGAAATGATCCAGGTTTGTTTTTCCATCTCTCTGGGAGAAGTGCAAGGTGGGAATAATCCCAGTCAGAGGGAGGACAGGAGGAGAAAGCCAGTTGGGAATTAATTCTCAGGAATGTGAGTTCCTGTGCGGTGTCTCCTGGAGGAGGAGTGGGAATTGCCTTCACCCTCACCTGCCACATCAGGGTGTATGTCCTTGCAGATAAGGTTTTCCTGGGATACCTTTATTCCTTGCAAGGTTACCAGTGCCTCTATGGAAGTGGGAAGTTTAACTCTTTGCTGGGATGGCTTTTAATGTCCCTTGCTCCAATGCTGGCATTGGCAGTGGTGTCAGACTCACCTTCCCTTGCCAGGCTCTGCTTTCCTGCCTTTTTCCACCCCCATCCATTGGATGGTGAGGACATCCCACATTTCAGGGCTTCATGAGCTTGTACTGATGCATCCAGGGCAGTTCATGGGAACGAATGGATCAGGAGGACTCTGTTCATTCCCAGCACATCAATGCCAGGATTCATTAATAAAAGGGCTGTGGACTTGAAGGTGATAAGATCAATAAGAGCAGCAGCCTGATGTTATTAATTAGCAATGCTATTAATTAGCAATGCTCATGCTTTTGAGTCAGTTGAGTTGCTGCTACACTGGTTTTCCAAAACGCTGAGCCTTTTAATCCTCAGGAAAACAAGGAATAAGTTGGAAAAAGCACAGCTCAGTCATTCCACCACTGGCACTGGAGCTGGTGCTGGTGTGACCTGGGCTGCAGGTGGCACCTGGAGGCATCTGCTGGTCCTTCCCTTTGCAGCTGGGTGCTTTATCCTGCTCTGGGATGTATTTTACATGGGATGTATTTTAGCATTTTCCCTGGATGATGCTGGCTGCAGGAGCGTTTTGCCCCCACCCCACGTGGCCACCAGCAGCTCTGTCAATGCCCCTTTTCCATGGAAGAGGACAGCAGGACAACCCCAAGGGACATGTTTGAGACCAGGGGTGAAGCCAAGCTGTGGTGGTGGTGCCCAAATCCCGCAGATCAGTCCACAAAATGAGATTTTTAGCATCAAAACCTGGAATTGGAGGCTCCGCCAGTTTGGACGGAGCTGGGCTTTATTTCATAGGTTAAAAAGACATAAATTTCCTTGTTGCACTCTGGTTTTATTTTTAACTCTTAAGCAATTTAATATTTTGGAGGTCTGCTTGTATTCCCCCCAGTTTTCCATCTGCTACTGTGATTAATTTAAGGCCCAGCTTTATCCTGCCAACCCAGAGCAAACGGAATGGAAACCTTACCTAGATGGTTTGGCACGTAGCAGCAGACATGAATAACTTTGGAATTTGGGGGGGAAAGCGAAGTCCCGTGTTCTTGGAGCCGGGATGGGGTTGGACAGGAGCCCTTGCAGACAGCAGGAGGCTGTGCAGGATCCAGCTGCAGTCACTCCAGGTTTGTGTTGGGAGGTGTTGCTGAGGAGTCGGAAGCCGAGGGCTCCGGTTTCCTACGGCCTCTCCAGGCAGGATAACGTGCCGGAGCTTGGCTTTGCTCCCTCCCCAGGCCTGGAAGCACCGTGAGGTAGTGGAAAGTTGCAAGTGAGGAAGGTGGGACTGATTTCCTGGGGCTGTGGGAGGAAGGAGCAGAGCGAAGCTGCGGAGCTCACCTGGGCTCGGCTGCTCGGCCAGGGGGGCAGAACAGTTCGGCCAAAAATGGTTCTTTTTAATCTGGATTGTGTTTGGTAGGAGCCATCCCTGGAGCCAGGAGCCAGGGATAGGGATGAGGATGGAAGTGGGAGTGAGGATGCAGAGCTGTGGGGCACGAGATCAAGCTGCTTCAGCTGCAGTTCCCGCTCTCAGGAATGGGTTTTATGGGATCCTAATGCAGGCTGGGGATTCGGTTAAAGGTGTAGCTCTTCCTGAGCTGATGGAAATCTGCTCTGCTGGCAAAGGGTCCCAGCTGCACAAGTGGGTGGTGACACTGGGGACACAGGCAGGAGAGGAGAGAGTGGGGCCATCCCTGCTGGCCGCAGCAGGAGTTTGGATTGTTTTAGGGAGGGAGTAGTTCTGCTGTCAGAAGCCTTCAGAGCTCTCATTGGGAAAAGATGGGAAGGGAAACCACAGGAGGTAGACCTGCCATTAACTAGAGAACACTGGGATGTGTGAAGCCCACGGTTGTAAGAGCTGGAAGTGGCCAGGAGATGTTGGTGAGTCATTCCAGGGATCCACAGGGAATAAGAAATCCAGACACTGAATGTGTCTGGTTGGGTGTGACTGCAGCAAAGCTCCCGGAGCCAGTTCAGTAGCTGCTGCCTCAGATCCTGCTGCTATGGCTGGAGTTATGGACTTGAGAGCAGTGCACTTGGATATCAGGAGCCACTTGGGGTAGTGCCATGCAGAGATGTTAAAAAAAATCTATTGCTTCCCATGTGAGTAAAAATATCATGGATTAGGAAGCGATTTTCCAGCAGGGAATGTCTGTTGAGAGTAAGGAAATCCTTAGTCCAGGTTTCAGCAAAGGTATGGTGTAGAATCCTGGAATATCCTGAGTGGGAAGGATCATGGATCCAGCCCCTGGCCCTGCACAGACCCCCAGTAATCACACCCTGGGCATCCCTGGGAGCGGTGTCCCAATGCTCCTGGAGCTCTGGCAGTCTTGGGAATGTGATCATTCCCCAGCACCCTCTGGGGGAAGAACCTTTCCCTGAGATCCAACCTAAAATTCCGTGGCACAGCTCTGGCCGTTCCTCGGGTTCCGTCCCTGATCACAGAGAGCAGAGATCGGAGCTGTCCCTTGGGATGAGGCTCCAGAGTGGGATGAGTCTCCCCTCAGTCTCCTCTTCTCCAGCAAACCAAGTGCCCTCAGCTGCTCCTCGTGTGGCCCCTCCAGGGAAGCTGAAGGAAAAAAGGGATAAACCCCCCCCCAGATCCAGGGAAACTCAATGAAATAAGGAAGAACCCCCCCCACCCCAGACCTCAAATGCTCATCTGTCCCTTCCAGACCCTTCCTGGTCCCCCCTTCGGACACTCTGACAGATCTGAACCTCCCTTAGGCTGTGCAGGTAACCAAGGTGGTTCTTTCCTTCCCAGTTCCCTCCAGCAGAGATCAAGCCAAGGACTGGAGGGACTCTGGGGTGAGCCCTGGTCCTGTCCATACCATGGTCATGCTTTAAATCTCTTTCTGGGAAGCGAGCAGGTGCAGTTCACCCTCAGCTTCCACACAGGGAGCTGAGCCTGGCTGCACACTGTGTCCAGAGAGGGTTTTCCCTGTGGGAGAGGGCAGGAATGTCTGGAGTGAGCTGTTGAGGGACACAAAGTGGTTGTGAGGAGCAAAGCAAAGCACTTCCCGTAGCAGAGTGAGCTCAGATGGCTTCATTTGGGAATGAGATCACTGGAGCCTGCTGCCTGGCTCTTGTTTTCCCCGTTCCAGCTCTCATCCCTGCTGAACCCCTGCCACGGCCGAGTGCTGCCGAGGTTTCCAGGCAGGTTTCCTGTCCCGGTGCCAGCCGGGGTGCGTAAGCTGATTAGCTCTAAGGAGATCAGAGCTTGACAAGGGCTGCATTGCAGGTAAACACTGGAGCTTTTCCTCCAGCTGAGAGCTGTGAAATATGGCTCAGGAGTAAGGAATGGTGCTGGAAGAACCCTCAGGAAAAATACCAAGAAGTGCATGAAATGATAACAGAGCTGATAAGGTGCCTGGTGAGAGACTGAGAGGAGAAGCGAGCACAGATATGATCAGAGCCTATAAATACTGCCAGCATGACAGCAGAGATGAGCAGAGGAAAGAGTCATTGTTATCTGATGGAAAACAAGCTCTGGGCAGAGCAGCCATGGGAGCAGGAGGCGTGGAGGGGATCCCCAGGAGCGGGGACACTCCTGGGCTGGGATGGAGGGAGGGCAGAGGAGCAAATCCTCAGCTGTCCCTCATTCCCAAGGCGCTCCTGGTTGTCCTGGTGCCCATCAGTGCGGTCAGCACTACCTACATCATCCCCTGGCACTGACTCACCCTTGGCACCTGGGATCCTGCCAGGAACTTCCTTAAATTCCCATTTTCCAGGTGCCAGTGAGGTGTCCTGGATGGCTGATCCCAACAGGTGCTCCCTGTCCGCATCCCTCCTCTTCCCTTCCCTGGGATGGGGTTTGTGCGAGGAAATGGAGGAGGTCTGGGCAGAGTGTGGGTCTGGGATGGTTCCAGGGATCCCCAGGACAGCCTGCTGGAATAAAGCTGGAGGCTGCCCATTGAAGCCTTGGGAAGCTGCTCCTGGAGTGGGATTTGAGTCCGAAACTCCGATTTACTCATTCTGATTTATTGTTGTGTCCGGTGCCGCTGGGACTGGCCGGCTCTTCCCCACCGGGCATGGACTGCCAGAGGCCTGTGGTTAACTGGGTTAACTGGGGCCAGTCTGGGAATTCCAGCTGGAGTCCAGGAGCTGCTGGAGCCCAAGAGGTGCTCAACAGATTTTCCACCCACCACTTGGCCTTGCTGTGCTCGACTGGGCTGATGGGGATCCTCTCCAGGCATGATGTTTGCAGAGCTCTCCAGGTGTTCCTGGGTTCCATCCAGTGTTCTGGGTTCTCCAGGAGCACAAGCACAACAGGTGTGCTGCACATTCCAGGACAGGGCTCTTGGGAATGCTGCCTTGGGAGCCAGTGGCCTGCACAGCCCTTCCCAGAGAGCTGTCCTGGAAGGGGATCTCACATCAAAGGAGCCAGGAACGATATGGATCAAATAATTGCTGCCTCTCCCCTTCCTCCTGACTCCTGTCACTCACAGGCTGGGATTGTTATCTCGGGGGGTTGGGCAGCAGCAATCCTGACTCCGGGATCTGTGTCATCCAGATAAGGTGGCATGTGGTGGCGTTTCCAACCTGGCTAGCTGTTGGAGTTAAAATGAAGTGGCCTTTCACGATGCTGTTGGGAGAGGACTGTCCTGCAGCCCCAGCCCACAGTGCGGGGTGTTTCCCTTTGGAATGTTCCCTCAGGGGAAGGGAACAGGACCTGTCTGGGGCACCGAGTGGCTCCTGTGCTGTGGCAGCTCAGGGAATCCTGTCCTCTTCACTGGATGGAGGTGGCTGGTCACAGAATCCCAAAGTAGTTTGGGTTGGAAGGAGCCTTATAAAGCTCATCTCATTCCATGGGCAGGGACACCTTCCACTATCCCAGGCGGCTCCAAGCCTTATCCAGCCTGGCCTTGGATGCTTCCAGGGATCCAGGGGCAGCCACAGCTTCTCTGGGAAGCCGTGCCAGGGCCTCCCCACCCTCACAGAGAGGAATCTTTTCCTAAAAGCCCAGAACCTGGAGCTCAGGGCTGGCCCTCAGTCTCACCTCGTATGTCCCAGCGTGGCCCAGCCCTGCCCGTGGGTGCCTCATTTATTCAGCGGCGCTTTTGGGGCCAAAACCAACAGGGAGAGGGAACGTTCCTGAGCAACCCTGGCATCAGGAATTCACGTGAAACAATTCAACAACCGCAGCCACGCTGCCTTGGTTTGCCCCAGCTGGATTTGGCCCTGGTTGATCCCTCACAATATTCCTGTCTCTCCACAGAATGCCATGAACCTGCCTCCCGACAAAGCCCGGCTCCTGCGGCAGTACGACAACGAGAAGAAGTGGGAGCTCATCTGTGACCAGGTAAGGAGCCTCGGGAGAGCCTTTGGGAGGTGCCTCTTTCCAGCTGCTCCATCCACAGCGTCCCTGGGCTGAGCAAGACCTTGCAGGCGCCTGTTCCCAGGAGTTTCCAACACTCATTCCTTTGGCTTTTGCTCCGTTGTTGGTGACCACTCCTAGAGGCCTTGCAGTAATACCTGCGGCCAACCTGATCCATCTGGGATTCTGTCATTCCATGATTTGTGTCACAGATGTTTCTCCAAGTGTCCCAGAGAGGTGTGAGCTCCGTGCTGGAGGCTGTGTTGGCAGTAGGACAGGCAGAAGCTGTTTGGTCCCAGCCTGGCTGTTGAAATTCCCACCTCACAGAGGGATATCCCTTTCCCCTCTGATGTTTCCATCCTGGATTCCCTCTGGCTGCTGAACGCTGCTGATTTTGCCCTGCACAGGCTCGGCCTGACCTCAGAGTCTTGCCCTGTGTGTCCTGAGCAAATGATCTCAACCCAGGGAGTGTTTGGCTGCCCACATCACGCTCCGTGGTGACGGCTGGAGCTGGCACCTCCAGGGCCAGGCGGCTGCTGCTGCAGCCTGAACTCCTGTTCACCCCCAGGGGCTGGGAGCAGCCTCGGATCAGGCAGTGCCAGATGCTGAGGCATCTCCTCGTGAGCTGTGCAGCGACTAACAGGATGCGATGGATAAACAGGAAAGGCGTTTTGGGGGAAAACGAAATGCGCCAAAGGTGGGATTTGAATTTGGGAGCCAGCAGCAAAACTGGGACTGCCATGGACTTCAGCAGTAATGGCTAATGAAAATAACTGATCCAGCACTGGGAAAGTGGGATGTTCCCTTGGGATGTAAACTCAGCAGAACCAGGGTGAGAGTTTGGCAGGAGGTGCAGCCGTGCTGGGAGCTCAGGGACATTGGGATAAAGACATTTATGGGACACTTCCTATTCAGCTGTTACGGGGGGGGGGGTGTCTGATCCAATCATGGAATCCAGACTGGTTTGGGTTGGGAGGGACCTTAAAGCCCACCCAGTGCCAACCCCAGGGACGCTTCCACTGTCCCAGATTGCTCCCAGCCTTATCCAGCCTGGCCTTGGACACTTCCAGGGATCCAGGGGCAACCACAGCTTCTCTGGGAATTCCATCCAAGGGCCTCCCCACTCTCACAGGGAAGAATTCCTTCCCAATATCCCATCTAATCCTGCCCTCTGGCAGTTTAAATCTATTGCACAGGTACCTTAAAGTAAAGCTTAATAAAGAATTGCTTTTTTCCCCATGAGTTTCCTGTGCAGAGAATGCAAAGCTTGAGCTATTTAAAGACTCCATTTAGTGAGACACTCAAAAATTGCAGGAACTGCTGCGAGGGATTGTGAATTCCCCATCCCTGGAAGTGTCCAACGCCAGGCTGGACAGGGCTTGGAGCAGCCTGGGACAGTGGGAGGTGTCCCTGCCCATGGCAGGGGGTGGAACTGGGATGGGCTTTAGGGTCCCTCCCAGCCTAATCCATGATTTGTGTCACGGTTGTTCCCAGAGCGTCCTGCAGAGGTTTGAGCTCCGTGCTGGATTCCCGGTTGGCAGCGGGACAGGCAGAAGCCGTTTGATCCCAGCCTGGATGTGCAAATTCCCACCTCGGAGCTGATCCACCCTTTGCAGCTGCTGCTGATTCACTCCCGAGCTCTGGGGTGGGATAGGAGGGATGAGCAGATGGGAAGGAAATTTGCAATCTGGAGTAATCGTGGCTCTTAACAGCTCCTTGCACAACTCCGAGTCCACCCCCGGGCTGGGATGAGTCCCTTCCCTGGGATGAGGCCCTTCCCATCCTCTGGAAAGGCAGGGAAGCAGCGCAGGGCTGATGTAACCAGCACTGTGGGGCCAGTTACAGGAGCAGGAGGTGACCAAGTGCCACCTTTCCCATGTCCAGCCATCCCATGGGACACGCTGGGCAGGGAGCAGGGGCTGGGGTCTGTCACAGCTCCCTGATGTCCTCCCTCAATCAGAGCAGTGTGAGCAGGTGCCACTAAAAGCCCCAAACGCAGCATATGGGGTGTGAAATATTTATATCTGTCCCTGGAATTACAGGGATGAGAGCCCTTCCAGGAGCAGGGGTTGTGCAGGATGTTTTTATTACGGATGCAGATTTTGACTGCTGTTTTCCCTTGGTTTCACCCACTACACCATTTTCACCTGGTGTTGCTTGTAAATCAATGAGGAAATGAACTCCTTCTCTCCTGTGCTGCTTCTCATCTTAGATCTGAAAGGAAAAAGTGTCCAGAAATGGTGTTTTCTAAACAGTCTGTGCAGCGGTTCCTGGATATTTATCTGTGGAGTATTGGGAGAATATTAGGAGTTAATCCCCCAAAGGGAACTCTCCCTTTTGCAAAAAATGAGATTAACAAAAGTGGGGAACCGGTTTCATGATGATGATGACAATAGTAATTAATAATAATAATAATAATGAATAATAATCTGCCATGAATAGGATTATGTGCATTGTTTGAATCACTGTAAGGGCTGCTGGGCTGGTTGTGGAGGTCTCATCCCATGTGGAATTTTCTCTTCCTTTGTCTATAAACCTTCCCAATCATCTCAGTGTTGTCCTCAGGGCTTGCTCTGACCTCTCTGGATAAGGTACAAGAAGGAGGAAAAGAGGAAAGCCAGGAAATCTGTTGGCCACTGTGAAAAACGTCATGGTGGCCATCTGAGGGGTTGGTGTTGGGAATGATCCAGGCAGCGATGAGGATGTGTGGAAATCCAGGAAATGGGATCCTTGAGGGCTCTTTTGGTGTCCTCGAGGCCTGTGTCCAGCTGGGTGCCAGGAGGTGCTGCAGAGGGACATGGATGTGGAGGGAAGGGCTTGGGGACATCCTGCAAAGTTCTTCATTGCCCTCTAATGGCAAATGGTGGCCTCGCCTTGGGACACACGGCAGGTGTGGGAGTAAGGGATGAAGAGACCCACAGGAAAGTTGTGAGGTTTGCACCCAAAATCTCCTCCTGAGGTGTTTGTAGAGCTCTCCCTTTCCTGCTGAAGCTCCAGGAGAAGGCAGGTGCCTGGTGTTTCAGAGGCTGGTGGCCACGTGGAGCTCTTGGGATGGCCTTGGTGGGTGGGGTGCTGGGCCACCCCTCAGCTTTGCTGCCAGGGGGTTTCCCTGCCTGAGGGATCCATGGATGGCTGATGGAGAAGGGACTGAGCGAGGAGCAGGATGTTGTGGAGGTGCTGGGCCATTTTTTTGTCCCAAATTCCTCAGTGGAGCCCAGATTTCTCATCAGGACTGTGCTGAGGGGACTGGGAGCCCTTTTGGTGCCTTTGACCCTTTCACAACAGAGACGCAGGGGTTTTTGCCAATATCCAGCCAAGGATTTTCCATCACTTTGCCTGTGCTGCAGAAGCCATTTACAGCTCTGGTTTGAGAGCCTTTGCTTAAAAAACATGGTTTATTCCAGGGAATCTGCCCTCTTGGGGTAAACACAGGGTGGAAAATCCCATGTTTTACTGAACTCGGGAGAAGCTGGACTTTGGGACACTCGTGGCTTCATTCATGTGACTGAGTCACCCTGGGAGAGGAGGCGCAGGGGAGGTCAGACAAGGAGGGATGGAGAGGTTGGAGATAAGGGCACGAGGAGTCCCATGCTCAGTGATTTGGGATTGGGAAGGGCTCGGCACCCCTGGCATGAGGGAGCAGCAGCTGGGTGCAGCAGGGAGCTGACGGTGACCTGCTTTGGCAGGACCTTAATCCTGGGGGAGTGGATCATTCTGCCTCCTCATTAGGGCAGGGATGAGCAGCTGCTGTCACCTCGTTCCATAAGGACACTCACAAAGTGACACGTTGTCCTGCTGGCGGGAATGGCTGGAGTGCTGCTGGGACAGGAGCGAGCCACCCTCCGGAGCTGTGGGAGATTGGGAATCCTGCACCGTGTTCACGATGTGTTTGTGCCTTGGGAGGGAGGAGACACTGCTCCCCATCTCCTTGTCCCATCTCCTTCCCCACTGATCCCAGTCCATGAGTTTTATGCACTCCCAGCACTTCCTGTGGGATTCTGATCCTGAGTCGGGTGCTTCCCTGGCATCTGTGAATCCCAAGAATGAAACAGCTTAGCAAGGATAATGATAATAATGAGAACAACATATGGGCTAATGCAGAAAAATGCCCTGAATGTTTTTGGGAGCCAAGGATTGTTGGAAAAGCCACAATTTCCTGGTTCCGGAATGAATACGTTTTCCAGAGTTGGGTGATCAGGAGATGTGCCGAGTTCTTTGTAGGATCACGTGGAAGAGGAAATGCAGAAGTGCAGCAGTTCCTCTCGGCCGCTGAAGCAAAGCCCCCCCAGCCTCCCTTTCCTCCTGTATCCGTCGGAAAAAAAAGTGCAAATTGTGGGTGAAGGAGCCACTGGAGCGGTGTTGTGCTCCTCATCCAGGCTTTTCCCCTGAATTATGGAATCATGGAATGGGTTAGGTTGGAAAGGACTTTAAAGCCCATCCAGTGCCACCCCTGCCATGGGCAGGGGCACCTCCCACTGTCCCAGGTTATTCCAGCCTGGCCTTGGGCACTGCCAGGGATCCAGGGGCATTAATGGAATAACCTGTGCCAGGCTCTCCCTACCCTCCCAGCCAGGAATTCCTTCCCAATATCCCATCCAGCCCTGCCCTCTGGCACTGGGAAGCCATTCCCTGTGTCCTGTCCCTCCATCCCTTGTCCAAAATCCCTCTCTGAACTGAATCCCAGTGAATTCTCCCTGTTTATTCCCCCAAAGGGAGGTGCTGGGCCCAGCTCATCTCTGGCGCTGCTGCCCTTGCATTCCCTGTGCTGTTCCATCCTGGCTTACAACACCACTCCTGAGGGATTTTCCAAGTAAAAAAGGGCCTTTATCCTTGGGAATTAAGCTCGTTTGCTTTGTAGGTGGCTGACAAAGGCAGTGTGGACTCATTGCTGCTCCGTGCCCGTGTCCTTTCAGGCTGCAGATAATGCTGGAGCTCACGGGAGTCACGTAGCGGAGATAAAAAAGGTTTCACCAGGATTTAGGAACTTTGTTGTGTCTGAATGGCTCAATCCAGGGAAGCCACCTCGTCCCAGCCGTGATGTCACCCCTCAGTATTTGCTGAGCAAAGTTTGGCCGCTCCAATCCGGATTTTAGGCCTTTTATGTGTGTGGTAAAAATCCCCGACCTCCTCGTTCAGATGGTGTCAAATCCTGAGGTTGGAAGCAGAGCTGGCCAAGGAGTGGGTGGGAATTGCCAGAAGTGGAGGGGAGGAGCTGACAGGAAAAAGCAGGGATTTTTAACCCTTTAATTATGGTTTCTAAGGCGGAGCAGTGCCTTGGGAAGTGTGGGTGTTGGGATGCTCCCAAGGAGGACCATGTCCACAGCCAATGTCCACATCCCAATGTCCACAGCCTGCAACCAGCAGCGTGCCTTCCCATCCCCTGGGAGCTCCCAGTCAGATTTTTGGGAAGGGGGTGGCTGTGAGCAGACATCCAGGGTGACCCAGAGGCCTTGCTGCACAGCCCCAGCCCTGGCTCTTGCAGCTTCTTAATCAGCCTCAAATATAAAACACTCTGAGCTGGATAAAGCCAGACAGGAATCATAGCCAGGAAAGGGCAATTTTAAAGGCTAATCCCTCGTAGCTTTCCAAACCAGCAAAAAAGAAGCACTTGAAGGGGCTGTAAAAATGTTTCCAGGCCTAGGAGATGTTTACCACAAGTGGTTCTGGGTCAGTCCTTAGGGAAGAGCACTGCTGGTGTTTGCTGTTCATGGATAACATCTTGAAAATCTTTTAACCCAAATAATTCCACTCCACAGGAACAAGCAGCATCTTTTTAAATGAAGTTGCTGCAGAGATTATGACATAAATACGTAATTACAGCCAGGTTTGAAGAAAACAAACAAAACCATCCAGTAGTTGCATCCCAGACTCTTGAATGTGCTCCTTGAGTCTCTTTAAACATTTCATTTTGAAGATTCCAGGCAATTGAAACTGGCAGTTGGGAAAAGCTCCCGTCACTTCAGCAGATGAGGGTTGATCAGTTGGGAAGAGAAATAAATCCATGAGAGCAGAAGAGCTTCTCTGGGGGATTGGACTGAGCACAGCTCTGTCAGCAGGAGAGAACCCCCAAAAAGGGGGGAATAAATGGGAGAGGGACCATGGAGCATTGTTGGGATGGGATACTGCTGCCAGGAGGACGTGGCAGAGGTTGGAGTTGGAGGATCCTTAAGGTCTCTTCCAACCCAAACCACTCTGGGATCATTCTCCCACCCCTGGGACACAACCACAGAAGGAGCCCCCCTTCCTGCCCCATCCCTGGCAGTGTCCAAGGCCGGGCTGGACAGGGCTTGGAGCACCCTGGGGCAGTGGGAGGAGGGAGGAGTTAGGTGATCCTTGAGGTGCCTTCCCAGCCAAACCACTCTGGGATTCCAGGAAATCTCCGTCTGCCCACTGGGAGCCCCTGAGGTGAGCCTGGCTCTGAGAATCCATGTGGGAGAGCCAGGAGGAATCTGTCTGTGATGGTGGATGTGGTGCTGGAGCAGGACAGGCCCTGCTGGTGTCACTTTGACCAGAGAAGAACCCTCAGTGAAGCAATTTGCATTTTCTGAGCTGGTTTTGAGATAAAAAAGGAAATGCCAATTCCAGAGCTGTGTGGAGGTGCATGGAAAAAGAATCCAGCTGTAAAAGAGGAAAGCCATGAGTGCTCTGTGACTTCCAGAGCTCCCACCAGGGCTGGTGGAGCTCAGGGAAGAGTTTTTCCTTCATTTTTTCCTGCTGGCCATGAAGGATTACTTTTTTTTTCCAGCAAGCAGCAAGATAATAACAGGAAGAACTTGTGGTGTGCAGACAGTTCTGGTAACTGGGCAGCAGTGTCCTGTTCATTCTGGAATAACTTTGGGATAATCCAAAATTGCATCCTGACCTAATAAAGGGAGGCTTCAGATAACGGTTATAAACTGGGAAATTTCAGGAGGAGACTGGGATGAGATCTTTCCTCCAGGGAAAGGGGCAGAACAGCGTAAAGTTCTTCCAAGATACAAATAGGATCAGAACTTTTGGGAATGCTGTGAGGAGGTTTGGACACAGCACACTGCTCATGGAACAGCTCGTGTTTCACAGCAGCTTTGGTGGGATAAACTTCCAGCTGGCCACTGGGAAAGCAGGGAAAAATCAGGGAGCTCTCAGAAGACAGAGCTGGTGTTTGTCACCAAAATCTGTGATCTGGGGCTGAGGGGGGATTGGAGATCGAGTGTCCCCCTGCATGAGGTGTTGGGACCTTGAGGAATGGCTTCCCACTGCCAGAGGGCAGGGAGGGATGGGATATTGGGAAGGAATTCCTGGCTGGGATGGTGGGGAGGCCCTGGCATGGGTTGTTCCATGGATGCCCCTGGATCCCTGGCAGTGTCCAAGGCCAGGTTGGACAGGGCTTGGAGCACCCTGGGACAGTGGAAGGATTTTTCCAAGTGGTTAAAAAGGTCTCCTGGATTTTATGGTGATGGTTTCAATCCATCATGGACATGCATCCACTCCCCTGACCCTTCTCCTTCCTCTCCATGCTCCTGCTGAGCAGAAACCCTGGAACTTCAGATGGATGTGCAACTAAAACTCAGCATTCCCACTGAAGGTTTAAGGTGTATTTTTATACTGTTGATATAAATACTGAGATCCATTTAAATGTACTTTATTTTTATGAATATAATGTATTATAAATAAACATGGTTTAATATGTACGTGGTGCACGTGTTTCCTGCATAAAGTAAACAGAAAAATGGCTGATGTTCATTCCTGTCTCTTTTCCAGGAAAGATTCCAAGTGAAGAATCCTCCACACACTTACATCCAGAAGTTGAAGGGATATCTGGACCCAGCAGTGACCAGGAAGGTGAGGAGCATCCTGTTTCCTCCTGCCTGTCCCTCATTCCTCAGCCAGGATGGTCCCGGGGTCCAGGTTCCTTCCTGCCTTTGTGCAAATGCCCAGAAAAGTTTCCGGGAGAAGGAAAGAGAAAGTGGGATTTTGCTGTTTTCCAGCTTGGGAAGGAGAGCAGATGTTGGGAAGCTGAGGAGCATGTGACATGGAGCACAGCTTGTTTTACTAACCTTGGCTTCAATAAATAATCGGACAGATTGTCCCTGAGCTGGGCTCTAGGCCTGGCTTTGGCTAAACCACTGTCTGATGGCCCTTTGCTCACCCCTGGGAAGGGGTGTCCAACTTCTGAGTCATTTTCTCTGGGAATTTGCCTGGCAGAGACTCAGTGCACCTGAGTGCACCATCCATGGTGACCAGCTCCATCCATAGGGATCAGCACCATCCATGGTGATCATCTCCATCCATAGGGATCAGCTCCATCCATGGTGATCAGCTCCATCCATGGTGACAGTTCCTATCCATAGGGATCAGCTCCATCCATGGTGATCAGCTCCATCCATAGGGATCAGCTCCATCCATGGGGATCAGCTCCATCCATGGTGCAGCTCCCATCCATGGTGACCAGCTCCCATCCATGGTGACCAGCTCCCATCCATGGTGACAGCTCCCATCCATGGTGATCAGCTCCATCCATAGGGATCAGCTCCATCCATGGTGACCAGCTCCATCCATGGTGATCAGCTCCATCCATGGTGACAACTCCAGGAGCCCCTAGAACCCCCCAAAAAGGCAGCAGAGCCCAGCAGGTGCTGCCAGGGGCTGGCCCTGCCTCATCCCCACAATCCCTGCTTTGTGCTGCCCTGCGGTGCTCCCAGGTCGGTTCCCTGTGGAAAACACGGATCCTGCCGCGGCGATTCCATGGCATGAGGAGGGTGCCCCTCGCTCCCTGTGCTCCCGCCCCGTGTCCTTGGGCAGAGTGATGCCTTGGGACAGAGCTGCTCTTACTGGGGCCTCCAACCAGGAGTAGGAAACCATTTCCTAGGAAACCTTGACGTTTCCCTGTAGGGATTTTTTCCAGCCCGGTGAACGGGGTCTTTGTGTTTTTTCTCCGGAGGGTTTTGGAGATTGTTCCATGTTTGGCTTCGCTCCGTGGGCTCACATTGGAGCCTTTCTTATCCAAGGGTCCCGTGACAAATGACAAACCCAAAGGGCCTAAAAATAACTGCACTGAGTTCCTCTCTGTTGTTGGGTCATTCCGGATCACCCGCAGCCTTTCCTCAGCCCTGGCTGACACAGGAAGATTTCCACAGGGATGGCAGAGCTCATCCCACCGGGATTCTTGCTGGGATTGAGCTGGTCTCACTGGTTTTGCTGCATGGCTCCACCTGGCCTCCAACCCGTGCCACCCTGACATGCAGGAATTCCTCCCCAATATCCCACCTGAGCCTGTCCTTACCCTTCTTCACCCATTCAGCTGTCATCTGCCTTGTTCAGGAATGAGAATATGCCAAAAAACTGCTCCAGAGGGATTTCTCCAGCTGTTTCAGCACTTCTCCATGGGCAGGGAGAAGAGGATCCTCCAATCCTCCTCCAGATGGGATTGAGGTGCCTCCGTTGGCTCTCTGTCACCTCGTTTCCTAAAGAAGAGGAGCTCTGCAATCCTCAAAAGAAAGTTTGATGCTAAACCAAAGCTTGGTTGATACAGAAATGTTTATTTGTCTCCAGGCTTTTAACTTCCTTAATCGTCCTGGAAGCTCCAGGACATTCCTGGGAGCAGGAGGGATTTCTCCACATGTGTTTTTTGTTGACTGCTGGGCTGTTGTTGCTGCATTCCTGGGGGATTTAGAGGAGTTCTCAGTTACCTCCGTGTTTTCTTTATTCCCTCTGTGCTGGGCGAGATGTTGATATTTTTTAATAGAGCCTAATTGTTATTTTTGCTGCTCATTCCATTGCAGAAATTCAGGAGACGAGTCCAGGAGTCGACTCAGGTGCTCCGAGAACTGGAAATTTCCTTGAGGACAAACCACATCGGGTAAGAATTTCTGATGCCTCTGGTTCAGTTGTTTGGGTTTGGTTTTTTTTTCCAATTATTTTTTTAAAAATTATTAATTTATTAATTTCTTTTGTTATTCAGTGATTTTAAAAAAATTATTTATTAATTTATTTTGTAGTTCTAGTGGTGCCTGTCTCTGGGAAAACCCCTCTGTGCATGTCAAGAAGTGATGCCACTCGGTTGCTAATTAAAGCCTGATGGGCTTAGTTAAGGGGAGCTGGGCATCTCAGGAGGATAATTCAGCTTTAATCCTTTCCTCATGGATTCATCCACGTTTTTCTGAAGGCTGAGGGAAGGTTGGAGTCAGGTCCTGCTCAGTCAGAGCACAGGGAGTGTGGCTGTGTCCAGAATAAAAATAATGCTGCAGCTATAAATTCATATCTCACCCCCCTGCTGCTTCATAGCTTTAACGTGGGGCAGCTCGTGGAGCCTGGCTGGGAATAACATCACCAGGATTTATCCACCAAGCAGGAAATCCATCCCAAATTGCTGCAGTAGAATTGCCAGAGCTTTAGTTTTTTATCAGACATCCCTTTCCCATCCACATTCCCACCAATTTCACCTCCCTGTGGGATCAGAAGCTGGTCCAGCACTGGGACATCAGCCAGGGAGCTTTTCCAGTGTTTTTCTCCATGATCACACACTGTCTCCAGCTCAATTCCATCGATTTTTCGGGATTCTGCTGGGATTTTGAGGGAATGGAGGTGTTTTAAGCTGTGGGAGGAATTGCAGTTCCCAGTGTGGTGATGGGATCCCTCCCTCCAGCTGCACCACCCCAAAATCTCCTCCCACAGCCCTGCCAGGTTTTCCCTCCTTTCCCAGCACAAAGGATTCCCCACCAGAGGCTTGAGGCATCCATGGATGCTGTTGGATTCAGGATGAGCAGGAGGATCCTCGGTGCTGCACCGGGGCAATGAGAGAGGGGACAGGACCAGGGTTCATTTCTTTGGTGCCCCTGGCTGAAGGATTTCTTTCAAAACACATTTTATAAAAGGTCAGGCTGGTTGTTTTAGCAGGGAAATAATCAAAAATTTCCATCTTGAAGATCAGAATAACTCAGAGGTGATGAATTCCCACTCCACGAGCCTGGAGCTCCACTTCCCTCCCTGCATTCCCTCATTCCAGTGGCACCCAGCCACTCCCAGGGGATTTGCTATCCCAATTGGGGTTCAGAGGAGAGCTGAGGCTGTGCTGAGGCTCCTTTTCCCCTTGGCTTTGCCCCTCAATGGATGGAGTTTCAAATTTTTCTTGGCATTTTCAAAGCTTTGGAAGATAATCGATTTTTCAGAATTATTTTGCAAAACCCAGGGGCCAGAATTCACTGTAGCAGGTGAGCACCTTTTAAAAAAAAGGAGGTAAAATTACTGTTAAATGCACATCCAGGATATCCATCAGAGATTCTTCTCCTGCTTTTACAGCCTGCTGGAGATCAGGATGAGAGAAAACCTGAGCCAGGCCCCTGTGTTAGGAACTGACCTTCACAGTGCTGCAAAAAAACCTCATTTCAGTACATTTGGAAAGGCATCTAAAGGAATCTTTAAAGTCCTCTAAATCATTTTGAACAAGCCTTTTTTTCCCCCTGAGTGAGACCCAAAGTGCTGCAGTGGCTCTGTCTCCGGTTTTTCTGGGAATTCCAGGGAGTTCTAAGGCTCTGCTGTCTGGTGTTTCTCTCACAGATGGGTCAGGGAGTTCCTGAATGAAGAGAACAAAGGCCTGGATGTCCTGGTGGAATACCTGTCCTTTGCCCAGTATGCAGTCACGTAAGTGAGACATTCCCAGGATTCCCTGCCAGTAAATACATGGATATTAGGGAATATTCCTTCATTAAGAAGGGGTGAAGCATTGAAGAGGCTGCCCAGGGGGCAGTGGTGGAGTCACAATCCCTGGAATTGTTCAAAAAGGAGTAGATGTGGAATTTGGGCACGTGGTTTGGTGGTGCTGGTCTTTTCCAGCCTCAATAATTCCATGATTCTGTGGGCCTGAGGGCAGAGGAAATCTTGAAGTGAGTCTGGAATTATTTCATCACAGCAGGCAAAAAAAGGCCGGAATTTAAACCTTGAGATTATTCATCTCTCTTCACATTTTTTATCTTTGGTCTCTGAGCATCTTAAGGGTGGGAAACCCATCCCACAAATGTGTGGAAAGATGCAGGATTCCTTGAGAATAGGTTTGGAATTGGTGTCTGAGCCCAAGGCTTTGTGTTCCCGCTGTGTTCAGAGGGATTCCCACCCCCCAGGCGCTGCTCCCGAGGCTCCTGGCAGGCAGGCCTGGGGTCCTGGGCAGCAGATGTGCTGCAGCACAACTCAGGAGCAATTCCAGGGGCATTTTGGAAGTTGGGAAGACTGGAAATGGAGTTTTTTTCTGACATCTGGGAAGTTGAGATCAGGTTTAGACGTTTGGGTCGTAAATCATGACACGGGCTCTGAAAAACCAGTGGGGAAAATCAGCTTTCAGTGGAGATCTTCAGCTGAGGCTTTGTTTTATTGTCATGGAATCATCCCAGACTGCTTTGGGTTGGGAGGGACCTTAAAGCCCATCCCTGCCATGGACAGGGAGCCTTCCACTATCCCAGGTTGCTCCAAACCCCATCCAACCTGGCTGTGGACAATTCCAGGGATGGGGAATGAATCCACATTCGCTCAGGATATCGTAGCAGATTCTTTTATATAAAAATGACAAAGGTTAAAGATAATTTTGGAGTAGAAACTCCAGCTGGGGAGAGCTGATAATTTATTTTTAGCAAGGCTGCCATCAGATTTACGTCTGGCACTGCCCAGAAAAGAGATTTGTGGTGGGGTTGCAGGAAAATTTATGAGGGAAAATCCTATGGTTTAAAATGTTACCCACTGGAAAAAACGGTGCACAGCAAAAAGAAATGTTTGTACAGAGCCTTTCTGCCTAAATTTATACAAATGTACGCAAGGAACTCGCTGGGTTTTTCCCCTCTCACATGGGGAACATGAGTAATAACCTCGGGAGCTGGAAGGGGAGCAAGCAATTCCTGCTTGGAATAGCAGAACAACGGGCAAGGAGTCAGAAATCAGGGGATCTGGGATGATTGTGGTGATATTTGAATGTGCTGGGAGGTTTGTGGGGCTGAGCTGGGATGGAGGAAACCGAAGCGGTGCTTGCACAGCTGGTTTATGGGGATTCACTGGAGAGAGCTCCCAGAATTCCCGCTCTTTCCTTCCAGGCAGGGCTATTCATCAGCCAGCAGCCAGTGTTGGATTTATTTTATGTTGAAGAAGCTGTTTGATCCTGTTGGGATGTGTCCCTGAGGGATTCAAAGCCCTGCGGATGTGGCACCTGGGGACAAGGGGCAGTGGTGGCCTTGGCAGGGCTGGGAATGGTTGGACTCCATGGTCTTGGAGGGCTTTTCCAATCTCAGTGAACCTGTGGTTCTGGGATTTCCTTCCCCCATGTGAAGCTCATCCTCTTTCCCTGGACTTTTCCATGTCCCTCCAGCACCACGTTGTCCTTAACTCTCCTTTTCCATCATTATTCCACCTGTTGAAATCACAGAATTCCAGACTGGTTTGGGTGGGAGGGGACTTTCCCAGTACTGAGGGAGCACTGGGATGATCTTGGAGATCTTGGAGAGCTTTTCCTTTGTTTTTGGCCCATTTGGCTCTGTCCAATGATTCTGTGATGCCACCAAAACCTGCGGCGGGAAGGAGAACTCGGCGCGCGTCTCTCCCGCCTAACCCGGCCTTGGAATCCCTGTTTCCTTGCAGATTTGACTTTGAAAGCCTGGAGAACAGCGTGGAGAGCTCCATGGACAAGTCCAAGCCCTGGAGCCGATCCATCGAGGACCTGCACAGGGGCAGCAATCTGCCCTCTCCCGTTGGGAACAGCATCTCCCGCTCCGGCAGACACTCGACCCTCCGGTACGGCATCCTCGGGATCTGCAGTGTGGGACAGCTTTTCCTGTTGGGATATCCCTCATCTTCCCTCTTTTCCCAGCAGAGGAGTGGCATTTAAGGAATTGGTGGTTTGAGGTGGAAGGAGCCTCTCAGGGCAGCAGCTGGGGAAGGGGCAGGAATCACTTCCGAGGGCAGGATGAGCCGAGGATGCAATTCCTTGTGCAGAGGAAGCCATTCCTCGTCTCCAAAATGCAGCTCAGCATTTCCATGGACCCAGCCAGTCTGGGGCTCCCATCCTGTGTCCCGTCTCTTGCAGCAGCACATTCCTTCCGTGCTGCCATGAAGGGGATGTTGGATTCTTTGGAAAGGCCACTTCCCTCCCCCAGACCTGCTTTCACTCCCACCATTCCATGCTTTACTACCAAGTCTCTCTTTCCCAATGTTCCTTTTTTTTTTAATTTGTGGAAAAGGCAGGATCACTTCCCAGGATTGACTGACAGTCACCTCTTCCATTCCTTGGATGTCCTGCCCCGACCACCACCCTCACATCCTGGTACTGGGGTTGCAGCTCTGAGTGCTGGATCCTTTGGGATTTTTTTGGCTTTTATGGAGTTTTGCTCCATAATCCTGTGAGCAGAGAAGTGTCCAAAAGTGGAGCCACCTCACTTGCAGCTTTCCCTTCCAGCAGAGGTGGTTTTGCTTTGCCAGGCAGTGCCCTTGGCCCTGGGTTGTTGAGTGGCTCCAAACCTTGTACCTGGAAGATTAATTCCCAGCCCTCAGGCACTGGAGAGGAGGAGAGCTCTGGGAAAGAAATCCAGCTGTGGAGTGCAGCAGGATCACTTGGCCACTTGATTTAGGGGTTTTTTAGTGGTTTTGGTGTTCTTTGCTCCTGAGTTGCTCTGTCAGAAGTGGCAGAGCCCGAGCTGGCAGGAGGTGCTGGTTCCGCCGTTCCCTAAGGAGGAGTGTTTGGGATTAGGAGTGCCTAAACCAGGAATACCTTACATGTCTCTGACATTGTTTCTCTTCATTTCCTTCCACCCTTTTCCCCTTCTCACATCTCCCTTTATTCCTTTCGTGTCTGACTCTCCGTTTCAACGTCTCCTCCATTCCCTTTTCCCGCTCAAACGCTCTTTCCCTGTTCTCCCGTCCTTCCCGGCGCTCTCATCTCCTGTCACACACCATCAGATTGGTTTCTCTGCCCGACCACCTTGAGCTCAAACGCTGCCAGAGCTGCTTGGCAGCCACCTGCCTCTGGAGCAGCTTCCCTTTGCGCTCTGCCGATGAGGCTCCCGCCCGGAAAATCCCGTAAGTCCGAGTGCAAGGTGTCCCCTGCAGGGCATGGAGCCCCGGGGCCAGCACTGCTCCCATGCCATGGATAATCTGGTGGCCACACGGACTGGGACAGCCCCAGCCCCAGGAGAAGGGCTGCAGGCTCCAGCACGTGTGGTTATCACATTATAATCCCGAGCGTAGTTGGCTTCCGTAGAGCGGGATTTTCGCGGAGAGAGGGAAGCGTGGTTGGCCTGGAAGCAAGAGCCGAGTTCTCCTTCTCATGGTGCAAGTAGTTGTGTTTTGTACCTAAGCTTAGAGCTTGTAGTCCTTGTCCATCTTGTTTCCTCTTTTTGTTAGAAATAGAGACTTTGCTCATCCCCAAAACTGCCACGGAAATGGGACCTGACAGAGTTTTCCAGCCAAAAGTTTCCCCTTCCTCCAGAGCCATCTCACAACTGAGGCAGCTTACCTGGATTTGGGGTTTTTGTCTTAAATCTGTATTTTAAAATCTGTATTTTTAATATTTCTTTTAAATGGGTATTTTTTAAAATGTGTATTTCTTTAAAAAGTCTATTTTTAAAAATGTGCATTTTTAAAAAGGTGCATTTTTTTTAAAGGTGCGTTTTTAAAAGTGTCTTTTTTCAGTAGCTGGGGATTATGTGTGTTAAAAAAAAGGGAAAGCTAAAGGTAGGTGAGAGATTTTTAAGAAAGGAGGGTTGTTTTTATAATTATAATTTTTAAATTGTAATTTTTATAATTAGTAAATATTGGTGAACTGAGAGAGAATCTCCTCCTCAGATCAAGGCAGGTGCTCAGTTGAGGAGGGGGCACAGGGTGTTTTTTTTGGGAAAAACCAGGAGGTTCTGCCCCATCTCCGGGTGGTAAATGAGATTTTTGGGATGTGGGGACACCCAGGCTGTGTGGAAATTCCTGGAATGGTGAAAACTGTGCAAACAGGAGAAAGGAATCCCAGCATCCCAGACTGGTTTGGGTTGGAAAGGTTTAAACTCACCCCATTCCATGGGCAGGGACACCTCCCACTCTCCCAAGCCCCATCCAAGCTGAAAGATCTGCTCTTCCCTCTTGGAGGAAAAAGGAGAAGGCTGAGAAAACCTCCCCAGGGTAATGGAAAATTCAGGAGCTGGCCTGGGCTGGGCAGAGCTCTGTCCATCCTCCAGGACCATCCCTCTCCAATTCCAAGTCCAGCTGCCTCCCCACAGCTCTTTTTAGCAGTGCTGAACCTGCCAATTCCCCCCTCCCTGCGTTTCCTTGGCAACTGAGAGGGGCTTTTTTTCCTGGAGAGGAGGCACAGGGATTTGGGAAACCAACACCAAAATGAGGGCAGGAGGATGAAAAAGGGGGAAGAACCTTTGGGGATTTCATTACTGCTTTTTTGGGAGAAGGAGCTTTACTGAGAGCCAGCCTCTGCTGTCAGATAAATATTAATGCAGGCTTTGCAGCATCCCAGCCCATTAGAAATTCCCTTTCTTCTGAGGAAAGGACTGGAGTTTCCGTGTGGATTGAAATGAGAAACTTCGATTCCTCCTCCAGAATCTGCCGAGTCCATGAGGAGAGAACCATCCAGGCAAATCTGGGAATGGGCTTTGAGTGTGTTCAGTAACTGGGCTTAAATCTGCCACGGTTTTGGGAGCTGCAGTCCCCGAGTTTGGGCTTTGCCAGTGACACTCGCACTGCTCAGGGGCCCGGGGAAGGCATCATTTTTGTCAGATGCTTCCTAATTCAACAGAGCATCTCTGTGAGCAGCTCCAGCAGATCACAGAAACCCCAAATGGGCCCAAACCTTCCTTTCTGAAGGAATTTTTGGCTGTCAGTTGAGACAAACCCCACAGTTCCAACCCACCACCAGCAAAATTGCAGGGATGGAACCCCAAATCCAGCCAGCCCTGATGAATTTCAGCTTCTCATCTCTGTGAGACCCACCCTGGGCTGCTCTCCTGGGAGCCAGAGGAGAGCAGGATGGTTTTTAGCAGATCAAAAGGTAAAAATGATGGGAGAAATCAGCTGGAATTTGTATTAAATTGGAGCATTCAAAGTCTTCACCACGGGACTGGGCACATCATGGAATTCCAGAAGGGTTTGGGATCTAATTCCAACCTTCCTCCCACTGTCCCAGGCTGCTCCCAGCCCCAATGTCCAGCCTGGTCTTGGGCACTGCCAGGGATCCAGGGGCAGCCACAGCTGCTCTGGGAATTCCAGCCCAGACCCTCCCCACCCTCCCAGCCAGCAATTCCCAATTCCCAATCTCCCATCCATCCCTGCCCTCTGGCAGTGGGAAGCCATTCCCTGTGTCCTGTCCCTCCAGGCCTTGTCCCCAGTCCCTCTCCAGCTCTCCTGGAGCCCCTTCAGGCCCTGCAAGGGGCTCGGAGCTCTCCCTGTGTCCTTCCCTTCTCCAGGTGAACATTCCCACCTCTCCCAGCCTGGCTCCAGAGCTGAGGAGCTCCATGGCCTCAGAGCATCTCCATGGCCCTAAAATATAAAAAAATTACGAAATTATTCTTGAACAGAAACGTTTTTCTGTCAGATCTGGGTGAGAAAAAGAACCTCAAACTGTGTATTCCAGCCCGGGGCTGGCCCTGGCTTTCCTGGTTGTTGAGCAGTTGAAGTCCTGCTCTTCCCCTCATCCTGCTCATCCCAAAACTCTGGATGAGCTCCCTCCCCACAGGTGCCACCCCCTTTAGGACTGGCAGGAGGAACCCATCCCCTCTGCAGGAGCTTCCCCAGGCTCAGCTGCTCAGTTCCTGCTCTTCTGCAGGGGAAAGGTTTTGCAGCTCCCCTTGCAAGGAGGGGCCGGGGAAATGAAAGAGGAACCATCTGCCATGAATTAGCAGGATAAATATCCTGGGCTGACATCATCTGGGACCTGCAGCAGACAGGAAATCAAACCCAACGAGTCCTCCAGCTGCTGGGCCAAGTTTTTGGGAACCAGGAATGAGGGAGAAGCAGGAGGAGCTCATCCACCCATTCCCTGGCTCACAAAGGGAGGTGTGGGAGTTGCCACCGGCCTGCCCCGCCTTGGGGGAGGGAACAAAAACATCAGAGAGCCTTGGAATGGCTGCAGACACAAGGAAAAGCATCCTGAGCCTGAATTCCAGCGGCTGAGCTGTTGTTCAGGAGTTCCTGTACAAAAATCCTGGTTAATTCTTGGCTCTGGTGGCTGTGGGAAGGAATAGCGTCTGCTGAGGGGATGGGGTGGGAATCCAGGGCAGAATTCCCTCTGCCTGGAGGGGCTGGCTCAGCACAGGAGCTCTCCAGGGCATGTTCCATGTCCAGGTCTCACCTGGATTGTCCCCTGGCACGAGGGGAAGCTCTTGGGTGATGCCAAGCAGTGGGACAAGAGGAAGGGGCAGGAATTGATCCCAGGAAATTCCACCTGGACAGGAGGCAGAACTTTGTCCCTGCGCAGTGCCCGAGCCCTGAACAGATCCCAGAGTGGAGTCTCCCTCCCTGGGATATTCCAGACCCACCTGGACACAACCCTGTGCTCTGGGATGGCCCTGCTGGGCAGGGAGGTGGCACCAGTGACCCCGTGTGGGCCCAACATCCCATCCATCCCTGCCATTCCCTGTGTCCTGTCCCTCCAGGCCTTGTCCCCAGTCCCTCTCCAGCTCTCCTGGAGCCCCTTCAGGCCCTGCAAGGGGCTCGGAGCTCTCCCTGGATCCTTCTCCTCCCCAGGTGAACGTTCCCAGCTCTCCCAGCCCGGCTCCAGGTGCCTGGAAAGTCACCCAGGTAGGGAGAGGTTTAGGAGGGATCATCTCGGCTTGGCAAGGCTCCATCCAAGTGGCTGGATCCAAGCTGAACTTCCAGGCAGATCAGACCCAGTATTGGACATGCTGGAGTACCCTTGCTCCCCCGTTCTGTTTCTCCAGGCATCTGGAAATCCCAAAATCTGGATTTACCGTCATTTTTCTTGTTTAAGGAGACTTTCTCCCCTTTCTTAGAGCCAACAGAACTGGTGGATGCTTCAGTCCTGAAGTTCAGGGATGTGGCTCACTGGGCACTGAGTGAGGGGATTGTTTTTCTTCCAACAGTGGCACCATTAATGGGGTTTAAAATGTAGGGAAAAGAATTTAAATCTGAGCTGAAGCAGTGTAGGAACCATCTCTTCCCAGTTCAGATTCCCAGTTTGAGGTCGCTCTGCTCCTGCTGTGACTGGGGAAGGGACATTTGGGACAGGAACGAGCCCTGGGCTCGCTGTGGGCACAGAGCTGATCCAAGGGGAAGCAGGAGGGATGTGGGACCGCCCTGGCACCCCCATTCCCACCAGGAGCATCCCAAATACCCAGGTGCAGGTGCAGAGCTTGGGGCCAGAGCAGCCTCCTCCTGTGCTGCTCCCAAAATTCAGCTCTGGTGCTCCAACCCCTGTGTGCTGATCCCAAACTGGGTCACGCTTCCCGAAATCCTGCAGTGCCCTGAGCTGATGGATTCATTCATATTTATGGATGGAAAAAACCCCTCCTTTGACTGAATCCTGCTTTGAATTTGGGGATTCTTTCATCTCGGCACAGCCGGGAAGGGAAAGCCCAGGGGAGGGGTTGTGGAAAGCTGGGAATTGTGGGCTCTCCATGGGCAGGGTGGGCACAGGGAGCACCCAGCCCTGGTGTGGGACCTTGTTCCTCTTGGTTTGTGCATTTGAAGAGGGAATTTGCAGGGATGAGCCAGGAAGTCACACAAACCAGTGTGGTGTTCCCTGTTCCTGCTTTTATCATGGATTTGAAGAGGGAATTTGCAGGGATGAGCCAGGGAGTCACACAAACCAGTGTGGTATTCCCTGTCCTTGTTTTATTGTGGATTAAACAGAGGGAATATCCAGGGATGAGCCAGGAAGTCACAACAAACCAGTGTGACATTCCCTGTCCCTGTTTTCTTGGGAATATTCCCTGCCACCTGTGCTGGCAGGAAGGGCTCAGCTGCAGCTCCTGCTGGAGCCAAACACTGGATTTTTATCCTTGCCAGTTAAACATCCCAGGACCTTTTCCTCCTTTATTCCCACGAATATTTTCTGCCTGTCCTCTGGAAAACTCCTGCATTCTCACCCAGCGGAGGGATATTCCTCTTCCTTTCTTTCCACTCCTTAGAAATCATCCTGGGATTGATGAGAAATGGGGTTTGTTGGTTTTTTTTTTGCAGCTACAACACCTTGCCAAGCCGAAGAACCCTGAAAAATTCCCGACTAGTGAGTAAGAAGGATGATGTCCACGTGTGCATCATGTGCTTACGGGCCATAATGAACTACCAGGTAATTCCCCTGGGGAGCAGGGAATTGCTGGGGTGGTGGGAAGGGGGGAGGGAACGTAAAAGGGGGGATTTTTAAGGGAAAATGGATGGAAATATTGAAATTCTCATAAAACGGGAAGGAATGGGAAATGATCCTGTGATTTAGGGATTTAGGGAAGGGGAATAAGGGCCTGGGAATGTTGGGCCAGCTCCTGTTCATTAGACATGCAGCTGATTAGGTTATAATTAGTCTGGAGTTTAGTGCTAACACTCCGAAATAAGAGATGATGGAAAATCCAAGTTTTCCCTTGGATGTGCTTGTGGCAAAGCACTTGGGATAACTGGAAATCAATCCGCTGGACCAAGCTCATCTTATTTTCCTGAGTTTTTTCTCTCTCCAGTGGGATGCTGGGATCATGCAGCATGCCCTGGGAGCATCAGGAATTTGGGATTTTCAGCTAAAACCAAGGAAATCTGTGGTGAACACCTTGACTGGGAGTTGGGAGGGGGTTGTGGGAGCTCTGGGAAGGATGCAAGCAGCAATTCCAGTAACCAGGGGAGCAGATTCCAGAGGAATTCCGTTTGGTTTGTGGGGAGCAAAGGCAGCAGTGCTCGTGCAGGGCCTGCAGGAGAGTCGGGTGTGGCAGCCAGACTGCAAATTCCCATTTAGACAAGAAATGAAGGACAATTAAATAGGGATTGGAGGAGAAAGGAACGAGCAGAGGGTTGGGAGTGATGTAGGAGCAGCTCTTGGGCCGTTTTTGTTGCTGAAATGGCCAAGCCCAGCACTTCCAACAACGCCAATGGGCGGGAATTGTAAAACCATGGAATACCCAGTTGGAAGTTGTTAGGTACGGCGGGAGAATGGAATATTCCAGTGGTAAATTCCACGAGGTTTTGTTCAGCTTAAAGCACCAGGAGAAGCTGCCACAGGATCTGGTCAGGGGGCTGGGATTGGCTGGATTTGGGGAGCATTCATTGGTGTCAGACTGAGCGGGATTCTCCCTTCTCTTCCCAGTACGGATTCAACATGGTCATGTCCCACCCTCACGCCGTCAATGAGATTGCACTAAGCCTGAACAACAAGAACCCCAGGTAGGCTCCTCTGCCTTGTAGGGCTGAACAAGCAGGTGAGTAAAGAGGGCTTGGAAAGGCCTTCCAGAGGGGCATTTGTGGAAAAAGCAGCCTTTGCTCTGGATCAGATGGAATGTGTGGAATGGTGCGGATAAACGAGCAGTGGGCGTCTAATTCCAGTGCTTTCAGAAGCTGCTGATTCTCCAGCTTCCATAACGGCTTCAGACTGAAGGAGGGGGGGTTTAGATGGGATATTGGGCAGGAATTCCTGGCTGGGAGGGTGGGCAGGCCCTGGCACAGGGTGCCCAGAGCAGCTGGGGCTGCCCCTGGATCCCTGGAAGTGCCCAAGGCCAGGCTGGAGCAGCCTGGGATAGTGGGAGGTGTTCCTGCCCATGGCAGAGGTGGCACTGGATCATCTTTAAACTCCTTCCCACCCAAAGCATTCTGGGATTCTGGGATTCAGCTGGAATTTGGCTGCTGGAGCCCTCCAGCTCTGTTGCAGTGCAAGGAAACCCCACTGGCAATGAGCAGCTTAATGTGGGATTTTCCTGAAGAGAGGGAAAATCTTCATTACAAAATGTTATCCAAGATGCTGAGCTTGGAATTTCTCTGGGAGAGGGTTTCACTCTTGTGCTGGGTCAGGTTGCAGCCACGGCATGATGCTGTAATTGCTCAGTGGAACTGCTGGTGATTCCATGTCCCTTCCTCTCCCACACATCCCTGTGATCCCACCTCCAGCAGAGCCTGGAGTTCTGAGCCTTGGCAGGTTTGACAAATCCAAAGCCGACACAGAGATGTCCCCAAGGAAAGGGGAAACAGGGGGATGGGGTGATAACCAGCACCGGGTGTGTGTCTGCACAGCCTGGGCTGGGGCTGGGCACAGGAGCAGGAATCTTGTCCTGAGGGAAGCAGGTTCTTCCTTCCTTTCTTTTAGTCAGCCCCAACTCAGCAAGCCAAGGAGAAATGGGAAGTTTATTGTTTTTATCATTTTTTTATTAAATCATTTTTTATCATTTTTATCGTTTTCCAGTGCCTGCAAATCAGGGGAGAACCCAAATTTTCACTGTTGGAAGACATGGGTTATTTCAATAACAAACCTGCTTTAATATGTGGCTAAAACAATCTGAGGACTGAGTTGAATGTTAGCTCTGCTCAAACCCCAAACTGTGTTTGGTTTAGTCCCATGGGAGCTGTTGGGATCCCCGAGGTTTGGGTGCTCAGGGTTGGCTGGGATGTGCCACGGGGAAGCAGCAGCTCCAGGGAATTCTGCAGAGCTGAGCCCATCCTGGGGACTGGGGGGGCTGATCCCATTCCCACTGCAGAGGGAGCGGGCAGGGGGTGGGGCAGGACTGCAGGGACTCCATCTCCTCGGGTTATTCCCAAACACATCCCACAGGCACAGCTGGAGCTGCCTTTTCCCTGTGCTCATCCCAGAGGTGTGGGCAGCGCTGGAGACTCCAATCCCAGAGATCTCCATCCCCTCCCCACACACATTCCCCTCAGAGGGGACATTGCAGCAAATCCCCATGAGAGCTCCTTGATCCCGAAACACCTTGGAAGTTTTTGTGGCAGGAGGGAAAAATAAAACCTAAACAAACCCTTGAGGAGGCAGAATTGAACATTCCATTTAAAATTTCCTAGGGAAGGGACCATTTTTTCTGGTTTCCAAAGATAACCTTGACCCTTTGAGAGCCACAAGGTATTTCTTGTTCTGTAACATCTGGTTTGAGTCGCTGCTTGAGCATGGGACTAATTTTTTTCTGTGTGTGCATGGTTTGCCTCTGCTCAGAGCTCAGCTGCCCAGAAAGTCTTTTGTTTTCCAGGAATCCTGGAAGAAAACACTGTGGATTATTTCCATGAGGGTTACACTGAGTTTGCTGCATGTTTTTCCCTCAGCGATCTCATTTTCTCTCTGTTTTCACTGCTGAAAATCAGCTCCGATTCCTGATTTTTAAGGAGAAGGACATGCTCCAACATCCTGTGTTCCTGCAGTGAATTGTGTGTGTGTGTGTGGCTATAAATACAGATTATCACGGAGAATAATTCAGATTTGGGTCAGGAAAACTGCAGATTGGAATTAGAAGCACTTCCATTAAAAACTGGGCTCCAAGGAACGTGGTGGGGGGTGCCAAGCTGCTCCTCCAGGTGCGTGCAGGGAATTCCCTGGGAGCAGCAGCTCTCAAACACTGCCCTGCCTTTGCCAGAGCTCTGCCAGTGCCTTTTTGCTTGAGTTTCCAACTCGGGATTTCAATCCCTGCATGGTTTGAGAAGCTTTGAGACGGGGGGGAACACTGCACGATCCTGGGAGAGGCGAAATTCCCTGGATCAGCACTGTGCACCTTGCAGGGATATTCATTCCAAGGGGTTAAAAACCCACGGGGTGAGGCTGCAGCTCCCACCTTGTCCCTCAGGTGGGGAGCAGATGGATCAGGTGCTGTCCCTGAGTGTCTCCCTTTGTTTTCCCCACAGGACAAAGGCCCTGGTCCTGGAACTCCTGGCGGCCGTTTGCCTCGTCCGAGGGGGCCACGAAATCATTTTGTCTGCCTTTGATAACTTCAAGGAGGTTCGTGGAGCTGCTTTATCAGACTTGGGTGTCCCTACTTCTCTTATGATTGATTGGAGCCTCCTCATCCAGCTAAATTCCCTCCAGGAAGGGTTTTCCAGAAGCTGCAGGTTTTCCTTGGAGCACTTTGGTATCCCTTCCATCGTTCTCCTGTTTGCGTTAAAGAGCTGTAATTCCAACCATTCCAGCACCTCTTATTCCCAGCACTTCCCACTGCAGGCTGGATTGGGATATCACAGCCTTCCCCCCTCGCCAGTGAGCTCCCTGAGCAGCATTCCCAGCCCTTTGTCCTGGTTTCCATGGATTTGTGAGAGGCAGCTCTGCAGATTTATCCGAGTTGCCTGATCTTGGTGTTGCAGGACGAGCAGAATTCCAAGGGAGGACGGGAGGGAAGAGGGAGCTGTGGGACAGCTTTGGGATGCTCCAGGGGTCCCAGGTGCTGGGAGCTGGTGCTCCATTGAAATCCCAACACTCCGAGAGCACTGTGGGATCCAAACTGGGATCTGAGTGGGACAGAGAGGCAGAAATAATCCTGGCTCTGTGCAGGGAACACTTCCCAACGTTGGCTCTCATCCAGCAAAGCTGTTGTGGTGTTTTACACAAAAATATTCCAGAATAATTGGATTTGGGAGGGGAGGGTGTGCTCGTGGCATCTCTGGGGGGGAAATCACTTGGAATTTGGAAATAAACCCGGGATTGAGGAGCTTTGGAAATAAACCCAGGACTGAGGAGCTTTTCTGAAGGTGATCCATAAATTTGAAGAATCCAATGTGTTTTGCTCCAAGGCAAGCAGAAATGCCAGAAAAATAAACTGGAATTCAGCTAATCCAGACAACTTTTGGGAAGGTCGTTGTCTGGTGGTTGTTCCAGGGTCTGAACTTCCCTGGGAAGGGAAGAGCTGGTGTTGGAACCAGGGGTGGGAGAGGAGCAGGATCCAGCACACCAGGATTCCCTCTGTTTTAACATCACTCCCACTGATTCCATGGAATCAGAATCCTGGACTGGTTTGGGTGGGAAGGGACCTTAAATCCCTTTTATTCCACCCCTGCCATGGGCAGGGACACCTCCCACTATCCCAGATTGCTCCAAGCCCCATCACTTCCAGGGTTGCTCGGAGCAACCTGGGATAGAGGAATGTGTGGAATTAGAGGATTTTTAAAGGCCCTCCCAATCCAAACCATTCTGGGAATGATCCTGGAGCATCCAGCCAGCCAGGAGAGCGGGACCAACGCGAGGGTTGAGCTTTGCTCCTGGGAGGTCTGGCTGGGAGTTGCGTGTCCATTGCCAGGTGGGTATGGATCCAATCCTCCCTAAACCCCTCCTAACAGATCCTCCTGCTTCCCCATGGGGTTGTGGTGCAGTTTGGAATAGATCCGGGGTGGACTTCCTTCGTTAGCACCCGGAGAAGGCCCCTCCGTGGGTGGTTTTCCATAAAAACACTTTGTTTTCTGGAATGATGTGGGCTCAGTGCAACTTCCAAAGGTTTTGTTCCCAGCCTAAGCAAGAGACAGGGTTTTTCCAGCTCTTTAATCCTGGTTCTTCCCCACAGTAACGCTCCTAGAGGAAAGCTCTGCCTCCCCTCATCCCAGCCGTGCTTCCCAGTGACAGCCCTTGGAAATGTATCCCAGTGGAAATGGCAGCATCTGGTTTGCTGTGGTGGGCCTGGATCCCAGCATTCCCAGCAGGATCCAGGCCAACCTTCAGGCTGGAGGCTTCATCTCCAGCTTCCCTCTCCTGAATCTTCCAGGATAAATTGCAGCATTCCATGGAAATCCCTTTGCTGTCTCCTGGAGCTCCTGAGTTCCAGCCCTGCCTCATCTGAGGGCAGTGGGAATATCCCTGAGCAGCCACAGGTGGATGTTGCTTTTCCCCTTCCTCAGGTGCAGGATCCCAGGATTGCTGATCCTGGGATTGGCCCTGCTCTGATTGGGTTGCTCCTGATTTCATGACTCTGCCCTAAATAGCTCCTGGGTGTTTATGGCAGCTGTTCCCAGCCATGGGAATGGTTTATACCAGATTTCCCAGGAATCCTGGCTTTGCTGCAGAGGGATCAGAGCTCTGTTGCTCCGTTTGTATCCACAATCCGTGATTTTGTTTAAATCTGCTCCATGTTTTCTGAAGTGGGTGCAAGAGAGACCATGGAATCCTGGAATGGTTTGGGTGGGAAGGGGCCTTAAAGCCCATCCCACCCCTGCCATGGACAGGGACACTCCCACTATCCCAGGCTGCTCCAAGCCCCTTCCAACCTGGACACTTCCAAGGATGAGGGGTCCAAAACCTCTCTGTGCAGCCTCCTGCCTGGAATGTTCCCTGAAATTTCCCTCCTTTCCCACATTTACCAGCCCAGGTTGCTCCAAGCACCTTTCCTAGGGCAGGAAGGGATGGTGTGGGATATAACACAGAGCACCTGGGGAGCCTTTGGAGAGGATTCCTTGGGATTGCTTTGGGCAGGACTCGGATCAGCCTCAGCTGAGACCATCAGGCTGCTGCTGCCTTTGATCCCTGCAAGGGATCCCGGATCCCTGGCCCTCCCTTTTCCTTGGAGCTGCCCGGACCCTGAGCAGTGTGTGTGGTGTTTGATCTCCCAGCGAGGCGCTCCTGGTGCTGCAGGGAGGCTTCCCAAGGATTATTCCTGAAGAAAAGCCTGGGATTAGTGTGAGGATTTACAGCCTGAAGGGCAGCTCCAAACCCTTCCCATGTCCCAGGGATCCCATCCCTGCCAAGCAGAGCCTTGTGTCCTTCACCAGGAGACTCCAAATCCTCCTCCACCCAGGGATGGATCTGTCCCAGCTCTGCTTTGCTCTGTCCCAGATTTCCATGTGTGTTTTAAGGGTTTTGGGGAAGTAGGAAGTTTAAAGCTCATCCCATTCCTGCTGCCGTGGCCAGGGACACTTCCCACTATCCCAGATCGCTCCAACCTGGCCTGGAACATTCCAGGGATGGGAATGTCCTTTCCAGCGCATCTGCCGTTCTGTGGGTGTTTTGTGGATCACTCCAGGTCTGTGTGCTGAGGAGAGCAGGACTGACAGAGAGAATTCCAACCTCCCAGAGAAGCTACTGGGAATATTAAGGTTGAAACAATATCCAGGGAGCTGCTTTATCTTGGATCTTTTGTTTCCTGCCAAAACCCCTTTCCACAGCTCTGGAATTCCCACCAGCTGCTTGTTGTGCTGATTTATTTTCACTCCTCCTTTAGCCAGGGATCATTTTCTCTTCTTTCCCTCCCTGTCATTTGGGTTTCTCCCTAATTACAGAGAAAAGGCAGCTCTGAGCTGTGGCCCAGCCTGGTGCAACCCTGCTCCTTCCACTCACGGATATGAGTCAATTTTTGAGGAGAAAAGAGATAAAAAGAGAGATTTTCTAATTACAAATGTGCAGTAATTGTACCTGGCTGCTCATGCTCACACTGCAGGCGTCCACATGGAATTATTTTGGGCTGAAGGGTATTTTAATGGGAGGAAAACCTGGCTGGAGAGGGCCTGAACAAGCAGAGGGGTGTATTTGAAATTCTTTTTGGGGTTGACCCCAGGTGTGGTGCTTGTTTTCAGGTGTGTGGGGAGAAGCAGCGCTTCGAGAAGCTCATGGAGCACTTCCGGAATGAAGACAACAACATCGACTTCATGGCGAGTGTTATTTTCCAGGAACTCCCAGTTTTTCCATCATTTTCCTTCCCTGGGCCTGGCCCTGTTCTCTCAGGCACAGCTGTGGCAGCAGGGAGGGGGTTGGAGGAGTGCTGGTTACGGGGCTGGTGGCAAAAATCTCCCAGAGCTGGGGGTTTGAGGCTGTGCTGGGGTGTGAGAAACTGAAATCCTGCTTTTAATCAGGAAAAATCTCCCTTGCGCTCCTGCTCAGTGCTTGGATCCGTTGTGGGTCCGTTCTGAGCAGCATTTCCCACCCCAGCACTGGAATTCTGAGGCCTCCGTTGCACTTGATGACAATTTAGCGCTGAGCTTTGTGTAAAAGACCATTTTCTGCCAAAAATCAGATGTTGAAGCACCAGTGAGGCGATTCCTGCAGGCTTTGAGTGCTCCAGGAATGTCTCCAGGACAGGATCACAGCCTGGAGGGCCAGCAGGTTGAAAAGGAGGTGGTGTGAGGGAGACAGGTTGGCACATTCCTTGGATTTAAAAAGAAAAAGAGGAAATTCCAGTGATCCTTGCATTTTCACTCAAGGCACCCCAGCCTGGAGTCACAGATGTATCCCATCCATTTTTCCTCTGGGCCCTGGAACAAATCCCAGGGAACTGGCCAAATTCCAGTACCAAACTGGTGATCCAAGGAGTGCCTCCAGTTTGTTCTTCCCACCAAAAGACCCAGAAATGTGGAGTCTCCTGGAGGCTTTTCTTGTGGGTAAAATCAGGTTGCTTCAATTCTCAGGTTCCTCCTGGAAATCTGGGAAGGATTCCAGTGGATGATGGGAAGCTGCTGTTGCAGTGTTGCTCACAGGATGGGCTTATATCCATGAGAAATCCAGCAAGGATGAGGGAAACTCCTTCCTGGAGCAGCTCCAGGGGTGACAGACGGGATCCTCAGAGGGCTGGGGGTACCTGGGCACAGCAGGACATGGCAAGGGAAGGGCAAATTTTGGGGTTTGTACCCCAATTCCTGCCACTCCAGAGGAGATTTCCCCACATCTCACATCCTGGAGAGCCTTTGCCTTCCCCTGGCTGGCTTGGGGTGTGTGTGGATGCCAATCCCTGGGATCTGGTCCTTGTTCAGCTTGGGAAATGTGCTTTGGACAACCACCAGAGCTCCTTTTGTGCAAGTCCCCTTTCCTAAACTGGGGCTTCCAGGCACAGATTGATCTCCTTTTACAGGCCCAGGTTAATCTCACTTTTACAGGCCCAGATTAATCTCCCTTTCACAGCTGTTTAAATCCAGGCCCAGATTAATCTCCCTTTTCCAGGCTGTTTAAAGCCAGGATTGGTATTTTAGGGCCTGGTGCTGGCACCTGCTCCGGCCCAGGAGCATTCCCGCTCCGGGAAGGTGACCCTGCAGACATGACTTAATTCCTGGAATCTCATTCCCCTTTATCCCAGCAAACAAACGTTCCCTGAGCCCAAATCCGGCACTGGCTTGGGAATAGAGCAGTTCAGGAGAGCAGCTCCTGGCTTTCCGTTGGAGTAACCAAGTGTCTGGCTTTGGAGAGCCCGTTCCCATCCCGCTCCTGGGGATCCTGTTCCAGTGCTGGTCCCAGAGATCCCATTCCAGCTGTCCCTTGGGATCCCTGGGCTCACTGTGGGTGTCCTTGCAGGTGGCCTGCATGCAGTTCATCAACATCGTGGTGCACTCCGTGGAGGACATGAACTTCCGAGTGCACCTCCAGTACGAGTTCACCAAGCTGGGCCTGGACGAGTACCTGGATGTGAGTCTGGAGCTGCTCCCATTCCCAATCCCCCCTCCTGCCTCCCCGGGCCCCTCACCCCACAGCTTCTGGGCTGTGCCACAGCTGGAGGGGCGGTGGCCAGAGGGGAATGGCTGCAGCCAGCTGGAATTACAGCCTGGAGCTAAATCCGGAGCCTGATAACAAAGGGAGGATGAACCACAGCCATCCTCGCCCTGCCACGTCCCCGGCTCCAGCCACGGGGCTCCCTCCTTCTCCAGGCTGGAAAACTCTCCTTTGGGATTCTCTGACAGCCAGCACTTCTCTGCTGTCTGTCTGTCAGATGGAAGCTGGTTTTTTGTTTCCCCTTTCCTGTTTTCCGTAGAATCCCAGAATGGTTGGGGTTGGAAGGGACCCTAAGGAGCTTCTCAGTCGCCCCTGCCCTGGGCAGGGACACCTCCCACTATCCCAGGCTGCTCCAAGCCCCGTCCAGCCTGGCCTTGGACACTTCCAAGGATTGGAGCAGCCACAACCTCTCCAGGCAGCATTTTTGTCCCTGTCCTCAGGAGCACATCCATGGAAACGCTGCTCCTGTTGGCATGGGAATGACTTGTCCCTGCTGATTCCTGCTCAGTATCCATCAGGAGAGGGATTTGGGGTCTGTGGGATTTGTTTGGACATGGCTGCACTGGCCATGGGTGTGTTTGGGGCCTGGAGGTGGCTCTGGGGAGTCCATGGGGACCAGGCAGAGCCTTTCCCAGCAAACATGGAGGAAATCATGGAATGGTTTGGGCTGGAAAGGACCTTAAAGCTCTCATTCCAGCCCTTCATGGGCAGGGAAGCTTCAGTATCCCCTGGAGTGAGAGAAGAGAAGACCCTGGTTAACTGAACTGTTTGATGTCCAGAGGGTTTCCCTGGGTGGTGGAAGTGCCCTGAGCTCCCCCTGCCCCCCGGCCTGTCCCAGTGCCCGCTGTCCCCTGTGTGCCCTGTGTCCCCTTTGTCCCCTTTGTCCCCTTTGTCCCCTGTGTCACCTGTGTCCCCTGTGTCCCCTGGGCTGTGCAGAAGCTGAAGCACACGGAGAGTGACAAGCTGCAGGTGCAGATCCAGGCCTACCTGGACAACGTGTTCGACGTGGGGGCTCTGCTGGAGGACGCGGAGACCAAGAACGCAGCCCTGGAGAGGGTGGAAGAACTGGAAGAAAACCTTTCCCACGTGAGTGGTGCCACCGGGATTCTGGATTTGCCAGGCCAGGTTTGGGGGGAGGTTCCCTTGGAAAAAGCCTTGGGATTGCTGGGCCTGTGTCCTGGGGGTTAATCAGGCACTGGTTGTGCTCCCGCCTGGCACAGGGAGCCTCTGCACAGGTGTGGGAGCTGCGAGAGCTGATTTCCACAGAGAATTCCAACTCCTCGGCAGAGCAGGCCCAAAATAGAGGGAAAAGCCATCCTGGCTGTGCCTTAAACGGGATCAGGAGGGAAGGGGCTGGAAAATCCTCTTGTGTAGATACTCAGGGTTTGCTGTCCCAAACCTTGGTGTTTTCCTTTAGGCCGGGAGACGTGGCCTGGCTTTTGGAAAATGAGTACAAAAGGGAGTTCTCCATATTTTAAAAATGAGAAAAGGCTTTCCCTTCTCTCACCATCCCTGTGTTTCCATCACTTGGAATAAATCTGTTCTTGCTGTGAAATGTTTGCCCCTCTGAGGTGTTGTAGGAATCATGGAATGGTTTGGGTTGGAAGGGACACTGAAACTCATCCAGTGCCACCGCCTGCCGTGACAGGGATACCTTCCACTCTCCCGGGGTGCTCCAAGCCCATTCCAACTTGATGTCTCCCATCTCAAGCAGGAATCTGTTCTCTTGCCAAGGAAAGGCTTCAGGGTTTCCTGGAATATCAATAATTTATCAAGTGCTGCTGCTCCAAGAAGTGACCTCTTGTTTTGATGGATAAACACCCAGTTTTCCAGTTCTTTAATCCATTTCTCTTGTGCTGGACAGTTATCTGAAAAGCTCCAGGATACGGAGAATGAAGCCATGGCCAAGATTGTGGAACTGGAAAAGCAACTCATGCAAAGGAACAAAGAACTGGACGTGATCCGCGTGAGTGGGACGGGGAAGCCCCGGCTGGGTGCAGGATGCAGGGAGTGGAGATCACGGATCTGGGGCAGGGGAATTCTCTTGGCTTCCCAATTTAGAGCCTGGGGCAGATTTCTGGTGGAATTATTTGTGTGTGCACTCCAAGGATGGACATAAATCCCTTTGGATGTGCCAGGAATCACTGGAGCATTCCAGGTGGGAGTTTTGGACCTGTGCAGGTCCCAAAGGGTGGGAGAATCCGGAATTCCTCTGGAGGGGCTGCCCTGGGCACATGCAGTGCAAGCCCCTGTCTGGATCAGGCTGTTCTGCTGCTGGCCTCTGGAATTCTGAATGTACATTCCCTGTGTCTGCATCATTCCAGGAGATCTACAAGGATGCAAACACGCAGGTTCACACCCTGAGGAAGATGGTGAAGGAGAAGGAGGAAGCCATCCAGCGCCAATCCACGCTGGAGAAGAAGATCCACGAGCTGGAGAAGCAGGGAACCATCAAGATCCAGAAGAAAGGGGATGGGGATATTTCCATCCTCCCCGTGGCCCTGGGCTCCGGGATGGTGCCAGCGGGAGCGGAGGCAGTGCCAGGGACCTGTGCCACACCCGGAGCTGGCCCCTCAGTGCCACTGCCCCCACCTCCACCCCCCTGCCCACCCTGCCAGGGTCACCCGAGGCAGGTGAGGAAGGGGGCAGATCCCAGCTGTGGGGGCACCTGGATGGGCACTCCAAACCTCTCTGGGCAGTTCCAAGGCCTGAGCACCCTTTCCATGAGGAAATTCCTGCTGCTGTCCACCCTGAGCCTCCCCTGGCCCAGCCTGAGGCCGTTCCCTCTCCTCCTGGCCCTGTTCCCTGCCAGCAGAGCCCGACCCCCTCCCGGCTGCCCCCTCCATCTCCTGTTTTTCCGTGGATGGAAAAATTGGTCCCTCCTTTCCTGAGGGCACTTCCAGGTGCTGAAGGCCTTTGGTGGCTCTGGGTGGGGAGGGGACCCCAGGGGATGTTGTGGCTCTGGGGAGGGGACAGTGGGGATATTGTGGCTCTTCCTTTGTGACCCTTCACTCCATGCTAACTCCATTTTCCCTCCATCCCACAGTGCCCAACGGCCCCGTGGCAGTGCCACCTCCACCTCCACCACCACCTCCTCCTCCTCCCACCTCCTCCTCCTCCTCCTCCTCTCCCGGGCCCGGCTCCGGACGCGGCACCGGACGCGGCTCCGGCGGCTCCGCTGCCCCCTCCGCCCCCGCCCTCGGCTCCCCCCCTGCCCGGCACGGCCTCGCCCACTGTGGTCTTCAACTCTGGCCTCGCAGGTAAATCTCCCTCAGGGGAGGGCAGGGCACCCCAGTGCTGCCCCAAAACAAATCCCACTGGGCCTCCCTGGGCTTGGGATGAGGAGCTCATGGAAAAAAAACAGTATTTGGGGTTTTCCAAGGGTGCCCAGAGAAGCTGTGGCTGCCCCATCCATCCCTGGAAGTGCCCAAGGCCAGCTTGGAGCAGCCTGGGATGGTGGAACTGGATAATCCTCAATGTCCTTCCCAACCCAAACCGGTCTGGGATTCTGGGATTTATCAACCCAGCGGTTTGGGTTTGGTCTGGAAGAGTTGGATTCTCCAGTGGAACCAAACTCGCACCAAAAGTATTTTATGAACAGGGTCATTTCTGACTTTGACAGAACATGGGTTTGATTTCTTCTGAGAAGAAATACCTGTGTGAAATTTGGGAACTTTTTTGTGGAAATTTGGGAAGAAAAGGCAAAATTTGGGAATTTTTTGGCAGGAAGAACAATTTGTTGCCCATCCTTGTCCGTGTTTTAGTCACTGCCACCTGCCAGGTGTCTCAGGGAGTGAGTGAGGGCTGACTGATTGCACCAGAAATCTCCAGAGCTCGTCAGGAGTCCAAAGCAAGAGACTCCCATGAAGAGCTTTGTTAAAGACAAAAAATCTAATGCAGTATCCCAGCCTTTAAAGATTCTTTGGAAGACAAAAAGCATCCAGAGGGTCCCAGGGTGTTTTGTCGGAAAATCAAGGCCCAAAGGCACCAGGGAGAGCTGATCCCTCGGGATGGGGCCGTGGAGGTGCCTGGGGGCTGCTGGGCTGCAGATCCCATTCTTCGGTGGGAATTCCGAGGGAATGGGACTGGAAGTGCCTTTTCTGGATCTGAGGGCTCCATGGGAAGGGGCATTCCCAGGGCAGGAACGCTGTGGGGCCGAGGGGAGTCGGGAAATAACAACTGCTGCTTTTCTGACCTTTCCTAACACTTCTTTCTCTGTTCCTTCTGCTTCCTGCTAAGATGGGCCCATCAAGCTCTTCTGTAGGTTCCTTGCTGCTAAGTATTCCTTATCCCGGCATTCCCTGTGTCCTGGGGGGTGCCCAGGGGCTCCAGGGGATGGGCAGGGGGAGGTCAGAGCCAGCCCTTGGCATTTGGGCACTCAGAGCTCGGGAAGGGAGGAGGAGAAGGGAAATCCAAAGGGATTCTGGGCTCCGTTATCTTTCCCACGAGGCATTCCTGCCTTCCATGTCCTGGAATAACCTGGGAGCAGATAATTATCCATTCCAGTGTATGCACAAGTAGAAAATTCCTTTTTCCATGGGTGTTCAAAGCTTCTTTTATTGTAGGAATTACTTTAAGTAACCCCATTAATTAAGCAGAGAGCAAAGCTCTGTTTAGTGTTAGAGCACAAGTTGGATAAATCCCATTCCCAAAATACACAGTGGAATATTCTGTGTACTCCCTGTTGTCCATGTGGTGGCCAGCACTGCAGGACCAGGGTTTCTGTTCCATGTTTGCAAGAACAAGAACCGATTTTTTGGGAAGTAATTCAGGGGAAAAAAGTTGATTGGTGACTGTAATTGATTGATTTTTTAGCAAGGAACAAGTCTGTGTTTTCATTTAAAGGAAAAGAAAGGGAAACTGGATTATGGAAATTATTCCTGTGGCTTCCAGATTGAATGGGATAGGGATAGGAATAGGAATAGAATGGGAATGGGAATAGGAATAGGATGGGAATGGGATGGAAATGGGAATGGGAATAGGATGGAAATGGGAATAGGAATGGGAATAGGAATGAAAAAGGAATGGGAATAGAAATAGGAATAGGATGGAAATGGAAATAGGAATAGAATGGGAATAGGAATAGAAATAGGAATAGGAATATAATAGGAAGAGGGAAGGGTTGTTCCCCTGCTCCAGCATCGCTGTTTGGGAACGATCAGGCCTCATTTCCAGGTTTCATTTTCCCAGCTCCTCTGTCTAAATTCCCAGGTTACTCCAGAGTTCCCGACTCCGATTAGCTGGATTTGCATGGCACAGGAATTAAAACTTGGTTTTAAACCCCTGTTAAAGCCCAGCTCTGCTGCAGCTCAGCCCCTCTGGCCTTGAAACTCAAACCTGCTGAGGTGCCCCACTGCAGTTTCCCCAAAACCCTTGGGAATGGGGCTTTTTTCCCTTCTTGTCACCTATTTGTGACACAGCTCAGGGAGGGCTCTGCCAGCAGCAGGGCAGGGCTGGATTCACCCACATTCCCCCTTTTCCATGGAATTTGGACAGAGCCTGGGAGTTCAAGTCAATCTAGGCAGCTTGTGGCACTACAGGAATCCCAGATTTCCCTTTGGGAAGTTTGCAGAGCCCTGGGGGTTGGTGCTGTCCTGCTGAGGGCTGGGATTCCCCTCTCCAGCAGCCTCTGGAGGCAGCGACACCTTTCCAGGATTCCAGTGGGATAATGGGGTCCAGCCAGTTCTCCTCCAGTGCTGAATTGCAGCTGGGGAGCTGCGCTGTGGCGTTCCCAGGCAGTTTCCCAGGAGTTTTCCATGCACTCTCCGCAGCTGTGAAGATCAAGAAGCCCATCAAGACCAAGTTCCGCATGCCCGTGTTCAACTGGGTGGCCCTGAAGCCCAACCAGATCAACGGCACCGTCTTCAACGAGATCGACGACGAGAGGATCCTCGAGGTGCCCCTGCTCCCTCCCTGCTGCCCGGGAAAGCAGGGAATCATGGAATGGTTGGGCTGGGAAAGCCTCTCAGAGCACCCCGTGCAGCCCTCAGGCCAGCACTGCCCCGTGTCCCCAGGTGCCACATCCCCAGGGGGTTCAACCCCTCCCGGATGGCGGCTCCGGCCCCTTCCAGTGCCTGACCACGCTTTCCAGGAAGGAACTTTCCCAATATCCAACTAAACCTCTGCTGGAGCAACAAGATTGCATTCCCTCTCCTGCTGTCCCTGTTCCCTGGGAGCAGAGCCCCAGCTGCCCCCTCCTGTCAGGGAGTTGTGGGGAGTGGGAAGCTTCCCACAGGGATAGGGCACAGCAGTGACCTTGGGAAAGGGCTCATTCCAGCTCCTGGATGCTCCCATGGATAACGAGTGTTCCTCAATTTCTGAACATGTGCAGAGCTGGATTTCTGGGATCTGGCCAGATTTCCTGATCCCAGCTCAGGAGCCTGTTCCCTCCATCCCTCGGCCCCTGAAATTCTCTGGATTCCAAAGCCAGGGTTGGGAAAAACCTGGGACAGTGGAAGGTGTCCCCATGGCAGGGGGTGGAATTGGGATGAGCTCTAAGATTCCCACCCAAACCATTCCATGATTCCATGATGCAGTCTCAGCCGGCACAACGCTTTCCCTGCCACTCTGGGTTAGGATTTAGTGTTCCCTGCGGGATAAATCCCTTCCTTTCCTTTCCAGGATCTAAACGTGGATGAATTTGAGGAAATATTCAAAACGAAGGCGCAGGGCCCAGCCATGGATCTGACTTCCAGCAAGCAGAAGATCCCTCAGAAAGGATCCAACAAAGTCACGCTGCTGGATGCCAACAGAGCCAAGAATTTGGCCATCACCCTGCGGAAAGCCGGGAAAACAGCGGATGAGATCTGCAAAGCCATCCACGTGTGAGTGCAGCCCCTGGCAGCGAGGGAATCCTGCCTGAGCTTTACTGGGAGCGCTGGGAAAGGGTTTGGAATTGGCAGTTGATGGAAATGCTTTGGCAGCTGGAAAAAAATTCCGGGGGAAGGACAGAATGGTTGTGAATTCCCAGAAATGCGATTGCCTGGAACTCAGGAAGCTCTCGGCTTGGTGTTGCTGAGTCCCTGTTGAGGTTTGACAAATTAGCACTCCCTTTATTAAAGCAGCTCATCCCAGCCCATCCAGTTTGCCATGGCAGCTCCCAGATATTTCCTGATGCAATGAGCAAAATCCAGAGGGAACACAGGAACAGGCAGCCCTTTTGGTTTGCTCCGTGAAGGATGAGTTTAGCCCAGGTGCTGGAGCAGATTTTGCATGGAATTAGGTTCGTGGAGTGGCCTCAGGAACTGATATGGGTCCTTCCCTGCTCCTGGGATAGGTGTGGCTGCTGCTCCTTGGGCTGATCCCAAATCCACCCAGACTCATCCTGGCCATGGCAAACATCTCCCACTCCTCCCTTAAGGATGTGGATGCCAGGCTTTGCCTTTGGGCAGGAGTGACCCAAACCTGCCCCAGGCCCTGGCAGGTTCAGCAGTTGGGCTTTAGGGGGCTCTGGGTCAATTAAATACGAATATTTGCTGCTCCTCTCCTCTTTTCCCTGGAAAAACGAGCCTGGAGGGGTGAGGGAATGGCCACGTGTTTGGAAATGGAAGCAGCATCATTCCCATTATCCCTGGATCCTGTTCCCAGCTCCATGTGCAGGGCAGGAGGAGCTTCACAGCATCTTCTTTGCTTTTCTTCATGTGGAGCTGAATCCCGGACTGGTTTGGGTTGGGAAGGACCTTAAAGCCCATCCAGTTCATCCAGGGACACCTCCCACTGTCCCAGGCTGCTCCAAGCCTCGTCCAACCTGGCCTGGGACACTTCAGGGATCCAGGGGCAACCACAGCTGCTCTGGGAATTCCAGCCCAGCTCTTCTCCACCCTCACAGGGAAGAATTCCTTCCCAATCTCCCATCCATCCCTGCCCTCTGGCAGAGGGAAGCCATTCCCTGTGTCCTGTCCCTCCAGGCCTTGTCCCCAGTCCCTCTCCAGCTCTCCTGGAGCCCCTTCAGGCCCTGCAAGGGGCTCGGAGCTCTCCCTGTGTCCTTCCCTTCTCCAGGGGAACATTCCCAGCTCTCCCAGCCTGACTCCAGAGCCGAGAGACATCCCTGGCCTGGCCACTTCCCTGCAGAGGGGTATCCCCACACCCTTTCCTGGGATTTTCCCGCAGGTTTGACCTGAAGACGCTGCCGGTGGATTTCGTGGAATGCCTGATGCGGTTCCTGCCCACGGAGAACGAGGTGAAGGTGCTGAGGCTCTACGAGAGGGAGAGGAAGCCCCTGGAGAACCTGTCGGACGAGGACAGGTTCATGATGCAGTTCAGCAAGATCGAGAGGCTCATGCAGAAAATGACCATCATGGCCTTCATCGGCAACTTCGCCGAGAGCATCCAGATGCTCACCCCGGTGAGCAGGAGCAGGGAATGTCCACAGCTGGAAGGGATCCATGGGATCACTGATCCAGCTCCTGTCCCTGCCCAGACCCCCCAACAACCCCACCCTGGGCATCCCTGGCAGCGCTGCCCAATGCTCCTGGAGCTCTGGCAGCCTCGGGGCCGTGCCCATTCCCTGGGGAGCCTGGGCAGTGCCCAGCAGCCTCAAAGGAGTATTGGTGGGAAAAGGTACTGTTGGTGCTGGTCCGTGAGCCCTTGGAATTGGGTCCCATCCAGTCTGAAACACTGGGACAGCTGGAGGGGCTGGAATGTAAATTCTTTCTTACCCCAGAACATCTGAGGGGAGTGAATCCAGTGGGCAGACGAAGAGTTTGGAATCCTGGAGTGTCAGGGCAGGGGAACATTCACAGAATCCCAGACTGGGCTGGGTGGGAAGGGAAAATAAGGAATATCTCATCCCACCCCTGCCATGGGCAGGGACACCTCCCACTGTCCCAGGCTGCTCCCAGCCCCAATGTCCAGCCTGGCCTTGGGCACTGCCAGGGATCCAGGGGCAGCCACAGCTGCTCTGGGCACCCTGTGCCAGGGCCTGCCCACCCTCCCAGCCAGCAATTCCCAATTCCCAATCTCCCATCCATCCCTGCCCTCTGGCAGTGGGAAGCCATTCCCTGTGTCCTGTCCCTCCGTCCCTTGTCCCCAGTCCCTCTGCAGCTCTCCTGGAGCCCCTTCAGGCCCTGCCAGGGGCTCGGAGCTCTCCCTGTGTCCTTCCCTTCTCCAGGGGAACATTCCCAGCTCTCCCAGCCTGTCTCTGTGGCAGAGGGACATCCATGCTCTGTCCCATGGTGTGGATGAAAACCAGGAGGGTTTTTTTCAGGATGTTCATTTTTCTCCTGGCTGGATGGGCATTAACCAAAGCTTTCCCTGTGTTTCCCCGCAGCAACTCCACGCCATAATCGCTGCCTCTGTCTCCATAAAGTCATCCCAAAAACTGAAGAAAATCCTGGAGGTAGGTCTGACCCCAGCTCTCCTTCCAGGGGTGTCTAAACTTCCAGGAATTTGTCCTGAGAATTCCTGCTCTGCTCTGTTTCACCCTGGCAGATCATCCTGGCTCTTGGGAATTACATGAACAGCAGCAAACGAGGGGCTGTGTATGGATTTAAGCTGCAGAGTTTAGACCTGGTAAGAAAAGCTGGGATGTGCTGTGGGCACCAGCTGGGAATTAGAGCTGGGGAGTAACTGAGATTGGAAAAGCTCTCCAGGGTTATGGAGTCCAACCATTCCCAGCTCTGCCAAGGCCACCACTGACCCCTGTTCCCAGGTGCCACATCCACAGGGCTTTGAAATCCCTCCAGGGATGGGCACTGCAAACCCCCCTGGGCAGCTCCTTCCAAGGCCTGAGCACCCTTTCCATGGGGAAATTCCTGCTGCTGTCCACCCTGAGCCTGCCCTGGCCCAGCCTGAGGCCGTTCCCTCTCCTCCTGTCCCTGTTCCCTGCCAGCAGAGCCCGACCCCCCCGGCTGCCCCCTCCTGTCAGGGACTTGTGCAGAGCCACAAGGTCCCCCCTGAGCCTCCTTTGCTCCAGCCTGAGCCCCTTTCCAGCTCCCTCAGGAATTCTCCAGCCCCTTCCCAGCTCCGTTCCCTTCCCTGGACTCCTCCAGCCCCTCTGGGTCCCCCTTGTCCCAGAGCTGTCCCCAGCACTGGAGGTGCCCCAGCAGCGCCAGCACAGGGACGGGCACTGCCCTGGGGCTGTGTCACACCAGGGCTGGCACAGCCCAGGGGCCACTGGCCTCTTGCCCACCTGGGCACCCCTGGGCTCATGTTCATCACCCCCAGGTCCTTTCCCAGTTTTCCATCGTCTCCATCCCAGCCCTGTGGCCCTTCAGGGGGTTGTGGTGACCCGAGGGTGAGTGGCTGCTGAGGGACTCCACTGGTGCTTCCAGCATGGAAAAGACGCTGGGGCAGCACCGGTGAGTCCCTGAGCTTGGAGCCTGCTCCCAGCTCCCCACACCTCTGCTCCTGCTCTTCCCAGCTCCTGGAAACGAAGTCGACAGACCGGAAGCAGACGCTGCTGCACTACATCTCCAACGTGGTGAAGGAGAAGTACCAGCACGTGGCCCTGTTCTACAACGAGCTGCACTACGTGGAGAAGGCAGCAGCAGGTGCAGCAGCCTCCTGCAGCCTCCTGGGATGGCGTTTCCTGGCACAGCAGGCTCTGCCCGCCGGGAATCACTCAGCCTGTGGGCTGAGCATTCCTGTTTCCTTTCGCAGTGTCCCTGGAGAACGTCCTGCTGGACGTGAAGGAGCTGCAGCGGGGCCTGGAGCTGACCAAGCGCGAGTACACCATGCACGACCACAACACCATGCTCAAGGACTTCATCCAGAGCAACGAGGGCAAGCTCAAGAAGCTCCAGGACGATGCCAAAATAGCCCAGGTACTTCTGTGTTCCTGGGATTTGCGGTGAGGGGGGTGACACCCAGGGATGGGCTGTTTCCATGGAATGCTGGGGGTGGGGAGGATGCCTGGGAGGGTGTGCAGGGCTCTGAAGCTGTGCCTGTTGCAGGATGCCTTTGATGATGCTGTGAAGTATTTCGGGGAGAATCCCAAGACAACCCCGCCCTCGGTCTTCTTCCCAGTGTTCGTCCGCTTTGTGAAGGCCTACAAGGTAAACCTTGTCCTTGTCCTCCTCCTTGTCCTCTTCCTCCCCCTCTTTCTTCTGTTCTTCTTCCTCCTCCTCCTTTTCTCCTTGTCTTTCTCCTCCTTCTCCTCCCCTTCCTTCTTATCTTCCTTCTCCTCCCCTTTCTCTTCTTCTTCTCCTCCTCTTTCTTCTCCTCCTCTTTCTTCTCCTCCTCTTTCTTCTCCTCCTTTCTCCTCCTTTCTCCTCCTTTCTCCTCCTTTCTCCTCCTTTCTCCTCCTTTCTCCTCCTTTCTCCTCCTTTCTCCTCCTTTCTCCTCCTTTCTCCTCCTTTCTCCTCCTTTCTCCTCCTTTCTCCTCCTTTCTCCTCCTTTCTCCTCCTTTCTCCTCCTTTCTCCTCCTTTCTCCTCCTTTCTCCTCCTTTCTCTTCTCCTTCTCCCTTTCTCAGACAGCCCCATTTTGGCACAGGATCCCATTCCTCCCTCACATCTCTAACCCATGGATTTTCTCACAAACAGCAAGCAGAAGAAGAAAACGAGCTGAGGAAAAAGCAGGAACAGGCCTTAATGGAAAAACTCATGGAGCAAGAGGCATTGATGGAGCAACAGGACCAAAAGGTATGGCACAGATATGGCTTCCAGGTGGGATCATGTTCCTGCTACTCAGAAACCTCAGCTCCAAGTGAGGAATTGTAGTTGCCTGGAAAAGAGTCTGAAAGTTTTTATGGAGGGAGCTGGGATAAGCTGGAGAAGTTCCAGTGTATGTTCTGCTGCTTGGGAAGTCTGCAGAAGGAAAACTAAACAGGTGGAATGTTGTGTTGTCCTTATTTCCACGAGCTAAACTTTGTCCTTCCCTGGCTTCTCCATGGAGCGGGAGCAACCGGCACACGGCTGTTCCCAGCCTTGGGATAGAAGGGGGTGGAAATCGGCAGTTCCTGTGGGAGCTGGTGGGACAAATGGGTGTGAGAGGTTCAGGAAGAAGCCCAGGAGAGCCAGAGGTCCATCCTGACCATCTCTGTGCGTGTTCCCAGTCCCCTTCCCACAAGAGCAAGCGGCAGCAGCAGGAGCTGATCGCGGAGCTGCGGCGCCGGCAGGTCAAGGACAACCGGCACGTGTACGAGGGCAAGGACGGCGCCATCGAGGACATCATCACAGGTACCCTCCTCCCCACCCTGCCAGCCAGCTGGGAATGCCAGGAGCAACAGGGCTCTGCCAGCCAGCTGGGAATGCCAGCCTCAGGAACAACAGGGTGGATCTGCCGAGTGGCCGCTCCAGGGCTTCGTGTCCTCCTGAGGGCGTTGGTTGTGTGCTGTGCAGCAAGTGCAGAAGGTTCCGCTCCTTCTCTTCCAGCTTGTGGGGACATTCCCAGGTTTTTGGAGCAGGTAGGGAGTGCCTGATCCCAGCAGCTGCTCCAGCTGTGCCATGTGGATCTGTCCCAGATCCCTTTTTGCTCCCCACAAATGGGGTCAGTGTCAGGAGGAAGAGCCTCTGTTTTCGTTAGGATTGAGCTCAGAAATCTTTCAGTCAACCCCTGGTGACCCCAACCTGCTCCAGGTTTTCCTGCCCATCCCAGAGGGAAGGGACACAGCTCCTGGTGCAGCCAGGCACAGTCAGGACTTGGCTGCAAATATTTGCTGCTAAAAGGAGCCACCTGAGCTGCCTTTTGCCCAGGAATTCAATCCTTTTTAGCCCTCCCAGCTGCTGGGATTGCAGTATTTGGAGTTTTCCACAAATTCTTCACCTGTGGTGTGGAAGGAACATGATTTAACACCTCAGAAGCTTCACAAACTCCATTCCCTTGCACAGAAGCTCAAAAAAAACGTCTTTGCCAACTGCTCCTGGAAGTTTTCCACAGGAGTTTTTCCTGCAGCAGGGCAGGAGAGCTGTTTGATCCCTCACTAAGGAAATCCAGGGAGTTTTTGCCCAACTGGATGAAGTGTGTGAAGCTTTCCCAACTCATTTTAACCTTGATTAACGGCCCTGAGATAATATTCCTCATTTAAAGGGCAGGGTGGCGATGATATCCAACCTGGCATTGCTTCCACAACTCCTCCGGACTCCTGGGAGTTCATTTAATTGGAAAAACGGTTCTGTTCTGTGGGAGGAACAGATTGTGTGGCAGACACCCATCCCTATGGAAAAAACGTCCAGAGGAGAGGGTGCCAGGCTTGAATTAAACATTTCCTGTGCTCTGGTGCCTGGATTTGCCCATCTTGGGGCCTCAAGCCACGGAGGAGGAAAGGTCAGGCATGGAAGGTCAGGTAGGACTGAGATCACCTCCCCATCCCTGGAGATATCCCAGTAAATCCTGCACCTCCCCATCCCTGGCAGTGTCCAAGGCCAGGCTGGACACTGGGGCTTGGAGCAGCCTGGGACAGTGGGAGGTGTCCCTGCCCAGGGCAGGGGTGGCACTGGGTGGGCTTCAGGGTCCCTCTGAACCCCAAACCATTTCAGGACTCTGATCCCAAACACCAAGGGGGTCTTCCCACAAACCTGTAGCACATCTTAAAGCAAGTTCTTCAAGGAAATTATTTTATTATAGGCCAAGGGGGAATGGCTTTAAGCTGAAGGGAAGATCAGGGATTGGGAAGGAATTCCTGGCACAGGGTGCCCAGAGCAGCTGTGGCTGCCCCTGGATCCCTGGCAGTGCTCAAGGCCAGGTTGGACATTGGGGCTGGGAGCAGCCTGGGACAGTGGGAGGTGTCCCTGCCCATGGCAGGGGTGGGATGAGATGATTTTAAGGTCCCTCCCAACCCAAACCACGCTGGGATTCCACGAGTGGATGAAATATCTCCTCAAGCCTCACAACCACCTTGTCCAAGGGCCCGTGAGGAGCAGGCTGGAGGTGTCCCAGTGTCCCTGTGGGAGCGCTGAGCTGTCCCTGTGGTGGCCTGGAGCAGTGCTGACGTTGGTTTGTGTGTGGCTGTTGTTGTTCCCATGCAGTGCTGAAGACGGTGCCGTTCACCGCCCGAAGCGCCAAGCGCGGCTCTCGGTTCTTCTGCGACCCTGTTGTCCCTGAGGAATTCCATTACTAAACTCTCCCTCTTTCACACCTGCCGCTCTTAGAAACCAGGAAGGTCGCTGTAGGCTTTTTGCCACTTTGTTTGTGTGGATCTCAGCCAGGACTCTGTGACTGTTGAGTGTGTAGTGGTGTCCAGCGTCCTCCTGACGTTGTAGTGGTGTCCCCTCTGTTGCATGTCCTCTTCATCCCATCCCGTCTGGCTGTCCTTGTGTCCCATAGAACAGCAAGGTGGGAGTCACTGGGATGAGTCTCCTGCAGTGCAAGGACTGAGGAGCCCAGGCAGTGACAGCTCACTTGGCTTGTCTGTGTCACCTCGGGGGGCTGTGCATGTGGCACCTCAGCTGCACGCCAGAGCGGAATTCCGGGCTGCATGGACCTTGGGAAGGGCCTTGGGGGTGGCTTCTGGCTCGGGAATAACACCCATGGGATGGTTTAGGATTCCTAACCAGCACCTGCATGTTTGGCTGCATGGGGTGGAACAGCAGGGTAAAATCTCTCCTCCTTTGGTCACATCCGTATTTAACCCTTATTCCGTGTCAGTTCCATGCCAGCTTTCTTTCATGGCATCGGGAATTCTCACTGAGCCTGGACTCTGCCGAGGCTGGGCTCAGTGCATGGAGCAGGGGGAGAGGGGAGCAGGGCTGGGAGTCACGGGAAATACAGGGCAGAACCACGGGAACGGTGCCAAGGAAAACCTGACATGGAACTGAGCGATTCCCATGGTGGTGCCCATTGTCCCAAGGGTGTCCCTAACCCAGCATGTCCCAGGACACTGTTGTCCTCATTAAGGACTCAGCTTAAGAAGCCAACAGTGCTCCTCCCCCTGTTCTCTGTGTAACTGCAGCAGTGCTGCCAAGAAATCCACAAACTAACCCGCTCCGCGCTTCTCTGCCCTTCCGGCTTCTCTGCTGTGTTCTCTTCCTGGAGCCAACCTTCAAAGCAGCTTGGAATTGGGGTAGGGAGCGGCCTCCTGTCCCTCCTGGCCTGTCTAACCCCTCCTGCTCCGTGCTTTCTGCCCGGGAGGTTTGAACGCTGACTTGACTTGCTCTTCATTCTCCATCCCATTTTTTTACTTAACCATCATTTTTTGTGTTTTGTTTTTGTTTGTTGTTTTTGTTTTGTTCTGTTTTTTTTCTGTTTAGCCCTAAAGAAGAATAATATCACTAAATTTCCCAATGTTCACTCGAGGGTAAGGATTTCTTCTAGCACAGCCGTGGTGGAGGAGTCCCAGAGCTGGCAAGCATCACTTTTTACTTGGCTTCCTCCTCTCTCTCTGTGCCAGGCAGCTGGTGGTAGATGTGGCTGAGCTAATACTGGTGAGACCCTCGAGGCCAGTGGAGACCCAGATCCTTGATTCTCCCCTCTGAGGTGCAGGGATCCACAGGATGGTGGCTGGTGACCATCATCACACTGTTTTGGCCACTTCAAGTTGAGCCCAAAACAGCCTTGTCCCCAGGTGATGTTGGTTGGTGACCAAGTTCACACTCCATTTTGGCCACTTCTCCTCAAGTCCGGCCCAGAATAGTCCTGTCCCAGGTGGTGTTGGTTAGTGACCACCATCACACTCTGGTTTGGCCATTTCTCATCAAGTTGAGCCCAAAATAGTCTTGTCCCCAAGTGCCTTTGGTTGGTGACCATCTTCACATTCCCTTTTGGCCTTTTAAATTCCAGTTGAGCCCAAAACAGCCTTGCCCCCACGTGGTGTGGGTTGATGACCACCTTCACACCCTGTTTTGGCCATTTCTTTTCAAGTCCAGCCCAAAATAGCTTTGTCCCCACGCGTTGCAGCCCCACAGTTGGGTTCTGCATGAGGTGGACAATCTCCAGCTGCAGGTGTGGAGAGAGGAGAGCTGAGAAGTTTGGGAGTTGTGTGTCAACTCCAGCACAAGTTATCCAGGAAATCTGAGGGATTTGCCCAGTCCAGCACAGATTTGTTGGCCAGGAGAGAAATATTAGAACTGGAATTGTCTTCAGTGCTTGTTGTGTTGTAGGTGCACAGCACATGGGCCACCTGTAATGGGCTTCCATCATCACATCCATCAGCTTTCTCCCTCTTCCATCCATCCATCCGTCCCATCCCATGCTCAGTGTTCCCTCCCGAGCTCTCCCCTCCTTTGGCCCTTCCAGCATCTCTCCGGCCAGGAGGTGGGCTGGCAGCTGGAGAATCCCAGGGCACCTCTTTAAGATCTTGGAGGTCCTTGCCAACCTGAATGATTCCATTATTCCATGCTAAATGAGACGTAGGGATCCTAAATCCGTCCTGCTGCGGCTGAACCCATGGGTCACACCCCTGCCGTGAGGTGGAACATCCTCCAGCTGCGGCGTTGAGGGAGTGTGGGAACGCCCAGGGCACACCTCAGAACAGCTCACTGGGGTCCATGTGGCCTTTGAGAGGGCTCTTGGGGCCATTCCCACAGCACAATTCCCGTGGTCCCACCAGCATCCCGATCCCACCAGTATTAACCGGCCGCTGGGGCGCGTAGTTCCGGGCACGTCCGTCCTGCTCCCTGCGCTGCGCCAATCCCTGCTCCCGTCCTCCACAAGCTGCTTTGACTGGCTTCCAGCGGGCCTTTCCCTGTCTGTCCTGCGTGTGCCGTGTGTCCGTGTGTCCGTGCCGGCGCTCCTGACTCCCGGCTCCCCGCAGATCTCCGGAACCAGCCGTACCGCCGGGCCGACGCGCTGAGGAGGAGCGTGCGCCGCCGCTTCGACGAGCACGGGCTGCGCTCCAACGGCGCCGAGCTGGCCATGTGAGCCTGCCAGGGAGCGGGATGGGCTCCACATCCCGCCTTTTCCAGGGAAAAACGGACCTTCGGAGGGCTCCCGGCCCGGCGCCGGGCTCTCCACGCCAAGTGCCTCAAATGGAAGCTCCTGCTCCGATGGATCCAAGCAATAGGATTGGGGTTGGTTGGGTTTCTCTGGACACCAAGACTCTGCAGGATTTGTAACCAAAATGTAAAATATGGATTAGTTTGGGGGGTTGGGTTGATGAGAGCGAGGGCTCCTGTGGGCCCGACTGGTTGGAAACTGGGAATGCTGGGAATACTGGGATGTGCTTGGCTTTTAATGCTGGGCTGAGGGTCGGGCCTGGCCTTCAGCTGCACTTAACGGCTCTTTTTTAATTAAAACTGCAAACCAAGACATTTAAGGGCTTTCTATACACGGAATTAATAATCCCAAGGAGCAACCCAGCCCTTTTCCAAGCCCCTGCAGCCTCCGCATGGAATGTGGGCCCACAGTCACAGGGATAGGAATGGAACAGGAGCTCACCCCAGGCCGGGGCTTTGGGATGTTCCGGGGCCTTGGCTGGGGGGCCGAGGGAGGCAGCGTTGGGATAACAGCGTATTTATTAATTAGCACTAAGCAATTAACACCCAGTAATCAGTATTAGGCTCTGAGGACCACTGCAGTCCAGTTCCTGGCACGGGGATTCCAACCCTGCTCCGGCTGCAAGACATTCCCGCTCGGATTCCCTGCTGAGGCTCCTGTGGAAGGGAAGCCCAGCCTAAAATTCCCGGTAGGTTTTAGGTTCTCCATGGCATTTTCCAAGCCTAACAAAGGACAGGAGGCTGATTTAGGACCACCCCGTGCCCCGGAGCAGCGGGATGGATCCCACTCCGTGCCGGCAGCATCCAGGAGCTGGGAAGAGCTGGACTGAGGAGAAATTTGTCCTTCCCAAGGCCCATTTTGCTTCCAGCTTCCCTGCCTGGGCTCATCCATCTGTTAATTGTAAAATTTCTTGTATAGTATTTAACCACTGAATTTCTTTGCCCTTTTCCATTGTGCTCCCGTGAACCACTGGTGGAGGTCCCTGGTTTTTGTTTTCCTTGGATAATGTGTAGTTATATGATAATCTGTTTTTAAATGTACAGATATTTTGCTACAAAATTGGTGCAGTTTTTTATGGTTTTTACACTCTCCCCCCTTCTCCCCCCCCACTTTAGCCTCTGGGTAATATTGTAAATATTGTTTAAAAGGAAATAAATGCATCAAGCCTGTGCTATACAATCGGAATGTTATTTTAACTTATAGTTTTTGTTTTTATATTTAACTAAAAGGACAGTTTGGGACTCAGAGTTACCACATTGACCAATTTCCAGGAATTTTTCCTTGAAAAACTGCCAAGTTTTGCATTTGCAGCACCGTGTACTTGACCTGCTAAAGAGAACATGCCACTGTTGGAATGAGAGTTTGGATCAAAGAGAACTGGACAATTTGAATTTCAATTTCAGCACTTGTTGGGGTATAAGCACTAAATCTCATTTGCTTCAGCTCAAAGGTATTTTTTTTAATTAAAGCCCAAAATGAAAGCCAAGCTGGCATGTTCTCTTTAATATTTTTCTAGTCATAGATCTGCTTCTTAGCAAGATTAGAAGTGTTTTATAAAGCAGTTCACGTTCCTTTCCTGGTCTGTTCCTGCCATAAAATCAAATAAACTATTTACACTACTACACTGAAATCCAGAGGGGTTTTTTGGGTCACTTTTACCTTTTTCCCCCCCCCTAAAAATCGTGATATTTGACAGGTGAACACCTGGAGCTTGTGTGGGTGAAGACTGAAATCATTTGCAGCATCGATTCTTTGTTATTCTGGAAGAGGCTGAGGGAAGAAATTTGGGGTGGATGTTCCTGGGAGACACCTGGATCAGCTCCAGCAGAGAAATAAATGGGGATTAATATTTGCCACAAATGTATTCAAAAAAATCCAGATATTTAGGGCAAAATGTAACAATTTGATATTAAAATCCAATTTAACTTTTAGAAGGGTTTAATAAAATTGTTCTGAGGGGGGTCAGGATTAACCAGCACAGCCAAGGTTTCAACACTGATGGACACAGTTCAAAATCATCCCAAAATTCATTAAAAAGAAACCATTTGGCTAAAACTCCTTCCAGTTTCCAGGTGGGAATGCAGAGTTTGAGCTGTTGGCTGTGCTGGGGCTGCCACAGGAGAAAATGGGGCTGGGAAATAGGGAAGAGGAGGAAAACACACCAAAAAAAAAACCCAAAAAACTGGGAAAATAAGCCTGAACTCAGTTCCTTGGAAAAGTCAATCCTGCCTTGCTTGGTTTAAAAGCAGGCTCAGCTTAAGATGAGGTTCTTCCAGCAGAGTGAATTAAGATGTTAAAAATACCCCACCACTGGAATAATTTATGTTCCCAGTTTCTTTATTCAATGAAGGCAAACCTTTTAAGAGTATTGGAAGAAGTTCCTCCCTGTCTGCAAACCCTTAGGACCTGTCACACTCTAAATCCTTCTCCCAGTTCCATGCAGGATTTCAGGGTCAGCTGCCCTTGTGTTTCCCAAACTCTGCTGGGCTGTTCCCACTTGGAGCATTCCCATTTTGGGATATAAATCCAGGGAAGTGGCTGGCAGGTGAGCAAAGCACAGAGGTAAAGCCCTGGAGCAGCAACTTCCTTGGGAGAGCCACTTGCTGCAGGGGAAAAACCTGGAATCTATTCCCTGCCACTGCTTCCAACCTGGATTTCCACACCAAACAGCCCAAGGATGCCAAAAATTCCCACAAGCCCTGTTTGACCAAATCCAGGTGTTCTTCCCCCAAGCAATGGGTGATGAGCAATGACCCTTCAGGGGGAAACAGCAGGATTGGGATGTGCTTTCCCATCCCAAAGCATCCCAGAAAATCCCAAAGCATCCCAGGAAAAAATGGTTACAACCTCCTGCATTTTAGATTTCAAATAACTCATTTCCATCCCAGGGTGTTCTTACTTAAGGAGTCTGAGCCTTGTAACCACCCCAGCCAGAGAATTCCCTGCATAAATGGATCCTTTGGGTGTTTATGCACTGGTAAAAGTGGTCAAAATTCAGGGAAAAATTCCTGCAAAGGAATCTTGAAAGAGTCTTCAAGCAGGTTTTGTGAGTGATGATGTGGCTCAGAGCTGTACAGAGTATTTAAGGAGAAATAAATACCAGTACATGCTAAAAGACAAGGTTTAATCATCGATAAAAATGTACAAAAATATTCCAAGGACAGCGGGTTCCCAATTTTCTCACCGAGCAGGGCTGGGGGCACCTTCCTGAATGTGCAGGGGCTGGAAAACAGGGCTGGAGCTGCTTCCTCCTCCCTCCTCTGGGCTGCTCTGGGCTGTGCAGGTACATTCTGCAGCAGGTTCTTAAGGCAACACATGGAATTGCGTTTAACATTGGATTTTTATTCCTAAATTTTCGGAAGGGGGAGAGAAAAGGTGGAGAGAAACGCTGGAGTAACAGCCAGGGCTGGGCCGGGTCGGGATTCAGGGAATGCCGAGGTGGTTGTGTCCCACACGCTCCCTCTGCTGGCACAGCAGGAGAATTCCCATCCACCACGTTGCCCAGGGTTTGGGATTGATGGGAGTCGGGACTTGGACATGAATCAGGCTTGGAGAAACAATCTCCAGTGCCAGACAATCCCAAAATCCAGGGCTGTGCAGAACACATCAGGACACGGATTCCTTACTCCCGTTGCCTTCCCAACAAAACCCCACCCAACCAAATCCATCCAATGAATGAAACCACAAGGAATTAAATTAGGAATTTTTTTCCTGAAGCTGAACTGGGCTCTGCCCAGGCAGCCCAGGGCTGTTCCCTGCCTAGGAAGGACACAGGGAAAGTGCTTGGGGACACTGCTGCCACCTCTGTGTCCCCTCCAGGGGATCCCGGCCCCCATCCCGCCCCGCAGCTCCAGGCCAGGCACAGCTTTGCCCTCAGAATTCCATGGATTTTTCTACTTTTGACTGGATTGAAGTGGTAAAAAACTAAAAGCCACCGTTGTTGTGGCCATGGGCCACCGGCCACCGGCCCCAGGGCCTCGCCCACACAAGGCTTGGTTTTATTTTGCCACCTGTAAACATTTTTGGTATCAAGAATCTGCTCATTGATCTTCATCCAGCTGTTCCAAAAGAGTCCTCCTCTGTTTTTCCAGCTCCCCCTCACTGAGCTCGCTGCCAGAGGTATCCCAGTTTCCCTGTGGAGAGATGGGACAGCGGTCAGGATGGGATTTTCCGCGCAGGCTCCACAACAGAGCCAGAGCTGGCTGCTCTGTGTCACTTGGGAACCCCAAAATCCAAATCTGGGACTGGGAAAGACCTCCAGGATCATCAAAATCCAACCTCTGACCTCTCCCAGAGCACACCTATGGAATCAGCATCCAGCAGATCCTGCTGCTAGAGCCCAAAGCCTCAGGAAAAAAGGAAGCAGAGCTTACGGAATCTTTTCCGGGCCGTTTTTTAGTGGGAGATTTATGCTTGGACTCGGATCTCTGTCTGGCTCTTTCCTTCTCACTGTCCCTCTCTCTTTCTTTCTTGTCCTTCTCTCGTTCCACATCAGATTCTGGCGAATCCTGGGGGAAAAAAAAAAACGGGAATAGTGAATATTAAGTCCAACTTGATTTAAGTTGGAAGGAACCTTAAATCTCATCCCATTCCACCCCCTGCCCTGGGCAGAGACACCTCCCACTATCCCAGCTTGCTCCAAGCCCTGTCCAGCCTGGCCTTGGACACTTCCAGGGATGGAGCAGCCACCATTTTCCAGGGAAACCTGTGCCAGGGCCTCTCCACCCTCACAGGAAGAAGCGAAGCTCTTTCTGCTTTTCAGATCCTTCTGCTGCTCTTGTACAACAATTCAGAGCTTCCAACACAACCCTGATGCTCAGGCAGGCATGAGGAATGGCTGGGATCCTTCCCAGCTCTCCACAATGAAGGAGACCACCTGGATTTGCCAGGAAAACCAGCAAATCCCAGGTTACTCATGGAGTCCTTCACACGGAGTTAAACCCTCCACATTCAGCAGTTTGAAGTGGTTTAATATTAAGAATATTTAACAGAAGCTGTTATTTTGGCAATACCCTCCTCCAGTTTGATCCCAACTTTTCCCTTGGAAAATCCAGCTGGGATTACTGACAGCAGGTGCCAGGTTTTCCATAATCCAGCTCCAAACTGAACTGCACTTACAGACTTGTGCCTCCTTTTCTTGCTCTTCTTCTTGTGTTTTTTGGACTTCTTGTAACTCCTCTCTGCAGCCACAGGGAGAAACAAAAAACCCAGGAATCAATGGATAAATCCCCAGGGATAAACCCCCAGCTGCTGGGAAGCCAATCCCATCCCATACCGGATTCGGCGCTGGAAGAACGCTCGGACACCGACCGCGATTCCGAGCGCTGCCGCTTCTTCTTGGAGTGGCTGTCGTCGTCCTCGGACTCCGAGCCCTTCAGAGCCAGCCCAGGGGGAGAATGCCAATTAACAAATGGGAATTGCAGCAGGAATTAGTGCAGTTTGGAATTGCAGAGGGAGGATCTTCAGGCATACTCACAGAGCGGGAACGGGAGCGCTTCCGGTGATGTTTCTTGGATTTCTTCGAATGCTTCTTGGTCTTGGAGTGGTGGTGTTGACACTCGTGCTGTGGGCAAGGCAAGGAGGGGTGAGCTCAGAATTCCAGCAGGGATTGGGCTTGGAAAAACCCTAAAATCCCAGCCTGTTCCACCATGGGTAAGGACAACTTCCCTGGAGCAGGGTGCTCCAACCCGGCCGTGGACAATTCCAGGGACGGGGCAGCACAACCTCACCAGCTCTTACAGGACATCCCAAAAAACTGATGGGATCTTTCTCACCCACAGAAGTTGGGAAAGGTTAAAAACTCCATAATCAGCATTTAATGACAGCACCACCTCATCACTGCCCACAGGACATCCCAAAAAACTGATGGAATGTTTCTCGTCATCCACAAAAGCTGGGAAATGTTAAACGCTCCATAAAATCAGCATTTAATGGCAGCTCATCAGCTCCTACAGGACATCCCAAAAAATTGATGTTTTTCCTGATCCACAAAAGCTGGGAAAGGTTAAAAGCTCCACAATCAGCATTTAGTATCAAAATCCCTAAAAATGGGCACTGTTGCCATGTTGGAGCTGCCATAAAAGCAGCCAGGAGCAAGGGAAAACACACGGATCTGTTCCCTGGATCCAAGTTAAGCCTGGCCTAAACCCACCCCTTGCTCTGCCTAACTGGAAACTATAAAATGAGAAGGTAAAATGTCAGTTAAAATTCTTCCAAACTGCAGGAAATGGAACAAAACCTCCAAGAGTGAGAGCTGAAAAATCAAATTCCCTTCAATCCTTCCCCTTCCCACCCAATTTAGGAGGAAAAGGAATTTTTGTTGTCTGCTGTCGAATGATTTTAAAAATCAAGGAATAATTACCTCAAGTACGTGTAAGAAATCCTTAAATATCCTTTTCCTTTCAGATTCCAGGGTGATGTCCTCAAATGCTGGTTCCTTCACAAATCTGTCTCTGATCTGTCAGGAAAATAATTCTATTAATGATACTCAAAATAATTTAATGATTGATTTGTTAAAATACTAGAAAAGAATAAATAGAATATAATAATAAAATATAATATCGTCATAATAATGGCAATAACAGTAAGAAATAATAAAACCAGTAAGGAGTAACAAGAAAAGAGTAAGAAAAATAAAAATAAGAAAAATAATAAGGCATAATAAAAGTAATAAGGCATAATAAAAATAAGAAAAATAATAAAGAATAATAAAAATAAGAAAATAAGAAAAAAGAAAAATAAGAGAAATTAAGGAAAAGAAAAATAAAAATAAGAAAAATAAGAAAACTAAAATCTGCAAGAAATAAAACCAGTAAAAAATAAAAACAGTAAAAATAACAGAAATAATACAAATAATAAGAAAAAATAAAAATGAATAGTAAAAATAATAAGAGATGATAAAAAAGAAAGATAAAAACAATAAGAAAAATGAAAAAAATGAAGATAATAATAATTTTTAAAACAGTAAGAATTTAATAAAAATAGATTTATTTTCACCAGTTGAAAAAGCCCCTGAACTGGTACGAGGCTAAACTCTTTTAATCCCAGATTTCCAAGCAAATCCCAAACTTCCAGTGTTTGGGGAAGCTCTAACTCATGGAAACATGGAGAATCCCACTGTTTTTCCTGCACATTCCATTTAAGCATAAAAATCCCCAAATATTTCTAGAAATTGTCCTTGGAAAGGTTTTCCAGGTTATTTTATCCTGGACAACGTTTACACTTTTAAATAATTTCAATGAATTTTGGGAGCTTTGTAGGATTATTCGGGTTTTTTTTCCATTTGCTTTAGGAATTCTTTCATTTCAAATTGTAATCAAAGGGATCAGAATGAATTTCTCCCCATGCAACTCCAAATTTTCCTGAAAAAACCACAGGATTTTATGGGATTTTGACGTCCCATAAGCAGAACCAGGAAGAGCTTGGAAACCGCGGCGTTTGAAGGGATTCCCTTTGGGAATCTGGGAATTCTTTCCCAGGGAATTGCCATGCTTACATCCTCCCAGACAGCATCCAGCTCGATGGGGGGGGTGGCTTGTTTCAACATGCTCTTGAAGGCTGATTCCTTCCTCTTCATCTTCCGGGCTTCCTCCTTTTCCCGCTCCCTTTCCCGCGCTTCCGCCTTTTCCAGCAGCTGCGGGAAGCGAAAGGAACGAGGGATTGGAAAGCAGAAGGAAAATCATTCAGTTTCTTGGGGTTTTCGGGACAGTTCACCCTCAGAGTTGTGTCTCAGTCACATGGAAATGACAAGGAAATTAAGTACAGGTAAATGCATTAATTATTAAATCGAAGTTGTTATAATAAATGATTATTTTATCGCAGATTAATCAATTCTTTATTTTCCAAGCATGGAATTGCTGCTCCTGAGAATCCAATTATGCAAAATTATAGCAACGCACAAATCGGGGGAAATCTTATGCACAAACAGGAGAACATCATTAAATTCCTATCCCAGAATTCCTCAAGTCTGGGAACGTTGATGGCTTGGATTAAGGTTTATTTTTATTTTGGCAACTGGAATCAGTTAAATAACTCTAAATAACAGAATATTCCTCAACTATTATGGAATTACTTAGAAAATAAACCCTAATTCCTGTCTGGAGAAGGGATTTCCCATCCTAATTATCCAGATATCCCAATTAATTAATGAATGTATTAATTAATACTTACACTGTTGAAAGCCAGCTTGATGTTCCCTGCATCCAAAGTGGTGGCTCTTTTAGTGGAGCTGATGACAGTGACAAAATCCTCAAAGGAAGTGTTCACTTCCACCACAAATCCTTTATCCTGGAAAAAAGTGGCTCCTTTGGCATGAGGGAACTCAGGAATTCCCTCAATTCCCACAAGGAAATCCCAGCTCCCTGGGATGGGAAATGTGGAGTTCAAGGAGGAGCCAGGTAAACCTCACCTTTAAGATGTCTTTAATTATCTTCTTCTCATCGTGGTAACGAGCTTTCAAGTCCTCCACATAAAACTTGAACAGGTCAAGCGCAGTTGATCCTGAGGGAGGGTTTAGTTAAGCCACAGGTCAGGTTTAACCAAAGAGCTGCATTTTTAGGTTTTAAAAAATAGGAGTAAGTGCCCTGTCCTGCCCCAAATCCCAGGTTTTCCCTTCCTTACCAGGCTGGCCGAGCATGCTGGTGAATCTGATGTCGGAGCTGATGGCTGGATACAATTCCATCCAGGAGGACATGGAATGTAACTGGCCGTGCTCATGCAGCTCATCCAAAAACAGCTGGAAAACACGAGGAAAATGGGAATCTGGAGTCATTCCTCATGCTTCTCCTTGGTACCAGCTGGGATGGATTGTCTTGGTAACTGGAATTCCAGTTTTGTTCCAATAGCATTGAAAAATCACATTTTATGTTGTTCTTCCTGCTTTTCTCCACCATCTACAACATTCCAGCTGCATCTCCTTCCCATCCAGGCCTATTCCCTGTCACTTTTCCACCTTTCTGGCCTAACACAGCAGAGAAAATGCTACAACCCAACACCTGAGGCTTTAAACCCCCCTTTAATCAACCCTCAGAAATAAAAAACCCCACATGGAATATCCCATGATATTCCATGACATGTTTAAGACAGAACCCCAAATTCCACCAACCTGAAAAGACTCCCTGTTTTTACGCTGCCTCCTCCTTTCCCTCAGCAAACTTTTCTGCTTCTCCTCCTCCTCCTCTTTTTCCAAGGCCCTGATATGTTCCTCAAAACAGATCAGGGCATCCTCCTTATCCATGTCTAGCAAGAAAACAGGGGAAAAAAGGGGAAAAAAGATCAGGTTATTCCTTCCCACTCAGGAAGAAACCCTCCTTCCCAAAGAATCCCAGAGCCCATGGACATACTCTGGAGCTCCTCATCCTCAGCAAAGGTGGGGTTGTCCATGAGGTACTGCTGAGCCTCTGACCAGGTGGTGCAGTAGGTGACATTGGCCATGTTATCCAGGATGTTCTTCAGAGCTTCCCAGTTCCTCTTCCGGAGTTGCTTGGCTTGTTCCTGAGGGGAAAAGTTTTTTTGGGGGGTTCAGTTTGAGGTGGTTTGGACAGAAGTACAAGATACCAAGTGTGTTCTCCAAGAAAACGTAGAATTCAACTTTAATTTATATAAAATCATGGAATTCTAGAGTGGTTTGGGTTGGAAGGGACATTAAAACTCATCCCATTCCAACCTCCTGCCCTGGACAGGGACCAGGTTGCTCCAAGCCCCATCCAACCTGGCCTTGGACACAGAACAACACAGTTTTTCCGTATCATTATTGCTTCATTAATTTAGCAGGAAAGTCACCATGGAATTTATTTAAATCCCTCTAAAAATTCAACACATGGCAAAATCAGCAGGAATAAATCCCAATAAACCCAAAAAACTTCCCTAAAATCTGCTGTTTATCTGCCACAAAGCCTCAACCACAGGTTTAAAGTGATCTAGGAACAAGTGAGGAGATACTGGATGTATTTGAAGGGAATTTACCTTCTCCTTCTTGGACAGGAAAAACAAAACATCCTCATAAATCTCCAGCCGGTCCCGCTCGGATATGGCATTCCACACTTCCATCTCCCCAAACATTTGTTCAGCTTTTCTGGGCAAAACAAATGAAAAACACACAGCTCTTTATTTATTTATTTGTGACTAAATTATCCCATCAATCCCCAAGACCATCAGGGAGAGCTCTGTCCCAAGCAGGAACACTTTTATAGGAATTCTCCTTGATTTTCCCTCGAGAAAGTTTTTTCCAGTATACCTTTTAAATTTTTATAAATGAAGGAAAAAGCTAAAAATGGAAGTTGATGCCACTCCAAGCAGTGGATCCCATCAGGATTTTTATCCCACATTCCTGTCCCAAGTCCCTTACTTGTATCTGGTGGTGGATGTCATCTTCTCATGGTTTTCCAGGAACCGCTGGAAGGATTCCTTGGCTTCCTTGTACTTGGATCTGGCTTCTTCCTTCTCCTCCTTCTCTGTCTGAACTTTGTAAGCGTTAAAGGCTTGCTTTTTTTCACTCAGTTTTGCCAAAGCACTTCCCAGGAAAGAAAAGGAAAGAATAATGTCATTTATAGATAAAGAAAAGCAGGAAGAGAAGAAAAAGAAAGTCAGAGAAAAAGGAAAGGAAAGTCAGAGAAAAAGGAAAGGAAAGTCAGAGAAAAAGGAAAGGAAAGTCAGAGAAAAAGGAAAGGAAAGTCAGAGAAAAAGGAAAGGAAAGTCAGAGAAAAAGGAAAGGAAAGTCAGAGAAAAAGGAAAGGAAAGTCAGAGAAAAACTCAGAAACATCAGAAAAAGAAAATAAGAAAACAAGAAAAATACATAAGAAAATCTAAACCAAAAAGCACAAGGCAACAGGTTTGACTAATCCAGATTTAAGATAAAATCAAATATAATCTAAACATTTTAATCCCAAACTCAGCATAAAATACCAATTTCCAAGCTTTTTCCCAATGAAAATTAAGCTGTTTGAAGCGTTTCTTTATGGGGGAAAGGAGGAAAATTCCCTGCCAACGGCACAAAATGCAGGAATATCTGTTGCTGACAGAATCTTGGATTGTTTGGAAGGCAAATTCCCTAAAAAAGGGTTTGTGTGGAATTAAAGGAGGACTCAGTACCTGTATCTGGGGTCATTAATGATCATTTTCATGGCTTGCTCCCAGGAAGCATTAGATGGAACTCGCTGTGAAAACAGGAAATTATGGATTAATCAAATCTGGAATTAACATCCAACAAGGAACAATTCCTTAAAAACAGCCATTGGGGGGGGGAGGGAGGGGGAAAAAAGGCATTTTATTTTTGAGCTAAAACAACATTTCACTGGAAAGCTCTTTTCTTTCATTTCTACAAGAGTGAGGAATTCTTCACCAAAAAAATCCAGTAAAACCTGGTAAATAAAATAAAAATTACACCAGGCTTTGTAGTTCAGTAAAACATTAGTAATTGGTCAATAAAATACCAATAATTGGCCCAAATACCTTTTCTTTTAGCAGTTCTTTAAATGCTTGTTTAGCCTCTTCCTTTGTGTTCCACGTGTAGGTTTTTTTAACAGGTTGGGCATCCTCATCCTCCTTCTTTGCAGCAGCACTAAAACAAGAAGAATTTAATTATTTCAGCGGTTTTTTTCTAAGTTAGAGGCACTGAAGAGTCACAAACCATCACAGAATGAGTTTTTTAAATAGCAACTCAAAGTAAAAAAGTCATTCTGATAATTCATGTAAAGCTTTTCCTTACAGGCACCACAACTGATGAAAAAAAGATCAAAAAAAGCAAATTATTTCAGCAAAATATTTCCCTCCTGTAATTTGCTGCCTGCTGAAGTTATCTAGAAATGATTCATAAAAACATAATGTTGAAATTCAGCAGGAATATTGATATTTTATATAAAAACATAAAGAGAAGTGCCTAAAAATGTGCCTCTTATCCTTAATTATGTCTTGCTGTCTAAAATCCCCCACAGCATTTCTTTTTTACTTTGAATGATAAAAATCCTAAGTTTTAATTTTTCACATAATCAATTTTTCATTATTAAAATAAAAGGAATTGTGGCTGGAACAGATAAAAATCTCTTTAGTATTTTATTTTCTTCCAGTGATAACCAATGGCACAGAACCATGGAAAAGGAGCATAAGGGGGAAGAGTTTAATGGCACCCTGGGAAATTCTTACAGCTACTGGAAAATTTATGGAATGTTCCTGTCACTGAGGCTGCTAAGAAATGAAAAATGGCAGCAAAGCCATGTGGCTTCATAAATTATCATGGAATCATGGAATGGGTTGGGTGGGATGGGACATTAAGGATCATCCCAATCCACCCCTGCCATGGGCAGGAGCACCTTCCACTATCCCAGGGTATATCCCACCCAACCTGGCCTTGGACACTTCCAGGGATCCAGGGGCAGCCACAGCTTCCCTGGGACTTCCATCCCAGCCCCTTCCCAGCCTCACAGGGAAGGATTTCCCCCTCATATCCCATCCCAATCCACTTTCCTGGAGCTGCAATCCATGCCCTTGCCTTTTAACTCCACTTACTCTCCCGAGGCCTCCTGCTTGGCCGCCTCATCTGTGGCGGCTGCTGCCGTGTCCGCAGTCCCGTCCTGCGTGCCGGGGGCAGCGCTTCCCTGGCCCTGCTCCTCAGCCGTGGCTGCCCCAGCACCGTCCGTGTCCCCGTGGCAGCGGCTGGAGCAGATTCCCCCTCGGAAGCAGCTCCCGCTGGCAGCAGCCGTGGCCGGGGCGCTTTCGGCGGCCGGGGCCGCGCTGGCTCCGCTCGGAGCGTCCGTGGCTGCGGCCGGAGCTGAGGCGGCTGCGACCGCATCCTCCGGCTTCGTGCTTGGGATACAAACAACAACAGTCAGCGACAGGCACTGGTCTTAAAGATTCAGGGCAAGGGTAGAGGTTAAAGAAGAGATAAAGTGGGGAATGAGGGGTTTAGGGAGAGTTAAATACTTGGAAAAGGTTTATAGGCCCTCAGGAAAAAAGGAGTTGAAGACCCTCAGGAAAAAAAGGGGTTCAAGGCCCTCAGAAAGGTTTGAAGATCCCCAGGGAAGGTTGAAAGGCTCTCAGGAGAAGGGGTTGAAGGCTCTCAGGAAAGAAGGGGTTGAAGGCCCTCAGGAAAAAAGGGGTTGAAGGCCCTCAGGAAAAAAAGGGCTGAAAGGCCCTCAGGAAAAAAAGGGCTGAAAGGCCCTCAGGAAAAAAAGGGCTGAAAGGCCCTCAGGAAAAAAAGGGCTGAAAGGCCCTCAGGAAAAAAAAGGGCTGAAAGGCCCTTCAGGAAAAAAAGGGCTGAAAGGCCCTCAGGAAAAAAAGGGCTGAAAGGCCCTCAGGAAAAAAAGGGCTGAAAGGCCCTCAGGAAAAAAAGGGCTGAAAGGCCCTCAGGAAAAAAAGGGCTGAAAGGCCCTCAGGAAAAAAAGGGCTGAAAGGCCCTCAGGAAAAAAAGGGCTGAAAGGCCCTCAGGAAAAAAAGGGCTGAAAGGCCCTCAGGAAAAAAAGGGCTGAAAGGCCCTCAGGAAAAAAAGGGCTGAAAGGCCCTCAGGAAAGGTTTGAAGATCCCCAGGGAAGGTTGAAAGGCCCTCAGGAAAAAGGTTTAAACTCCCTCAGAAAAAAGGTTTAAACTCCCTCAGAAAAAAGGTTTAAACTCCCTCAGAAAAAAGGTTTAAACTCCCTCAGAAAAAAGGTTTAAACTCCCTCAGAAAAAATATAGCATAATATTAGAAACATACCTGTTCTCTTCAGCTTTAATCATTGCTAGAGGAAAAAAGGAGACAAACAGTTAAAATATTGCTTTAAAATAGTTTATATACACAGGGGGTTCTGGTGATTATTGATTTAATAAAAGCAAAGTTTAAAATATTTTTGTTACTACCAATAATTTTAAGTTTGTGCCCTTGAAAGATTAAATCAATTGAAATTAAAATAAGATTTAGAAAATGCCACTACAGGAAGATTGAGGAATATAAAAATGACTTTTTGGTTTAAAATAATTATTTTCATTTTTTAAAAAAGAATCCGAACACCCAGAAGGAAAGTCAGGATTATTAAACAGAATTTTTAAAAAGGAAATATTTAAATTACGGCTGCCTAGTCTTTTTTTTTTTTTAACACTTATTTTTTACCCCAGTTGATTTTGTTGCTATTTTAATTAATTAATTAATTTATACATATTTATAAAAATACAAGTCCAGCCCCCTTTTACCTTCAAGATCCTCCAGCTCTTTGGGTTTTGCCCAGCGGGATTCCTTTGTCTGGGAATTGTAATAGTAAGGCTTCCCAGAATCTGATTTATACTCCTTCCAGGGACACTTGGATAACAATTGCTGATGGACAGAAAACAAAGATTTTCCAAGGAAAATCTCCTTTAGCAATAAATAAACATGTAAAATAACAAGATTATAAAAAGGAGGGAGAGGGACTTTTTTTATCTGGGCACAAAGTGACAGGACAAGGCATGGAGGGACAGGACACAGGGAATGGCTTCCCAGTGCCAGAGGGCAGGGCTGGATGGGAGATTAGGAAGGAATTGTTCCCTGGGAGGGTGGGCAGGGGGTGGGATGGAATTCCCAGAGCAGCTGTGGCTGCCCCTGGATCCCTGGCAGTGCCCAAGGCCAGGTTGAAGCAAGCTGGGATAGTGGAAAGTGTCCCTGCCCATGGAATGAGATGATCTTTAATGTCCCTTCCATCCCAACCCATTCCATGATTCTGAAATTCCACATTACTTCTCTAAATATTAAAAAAATACCTATTTAAAAAAAAAACCGACCCTATCTAACAATAAGGAAAATTGAAGAATTTTGGCCACTTTGCACCCTCTGGTTCTCCCGACGTAAGGAGAACGATCCAAATGCTTCAGGAACATTTCTTATTGGAAGAGTTTGCTCCCATTGCTTCCAGCAGAATTATCCCTGCTGCAGGTGTTAGGCTTGGGAATCCTCGTGTTCACACAAGCTCCCAGAATTAATTTGGGATTTGGTTACCTCAGCAGGGGTTTTGAGGTCATCTGGCTTCTCCCACGTGGACTGCTTGGTCTCGGTGTTGTAGTAATAAGTTCTTCCATCCGGGGATTTGTGCTCCGTCCACGTGGATTTCTGGGAAAATTCAAAGCCAAATTAATAATGAACAAAAGGATGGGATCAAACTCCACAAGAATAGTGGGATACAGACCTGTTTGGAGTGGTCCTCGCTGGCAGAGCTGGTGGTGGTGGAGCTTTGCTGGACTGTGGAGACCACGGGATGCGTTGTCTGAGGAGGAGACAAAACAGGCCTTGGAAAATCCTGATTAATTGGTGGTTTTCACCTAAATATCCTGGATTTTCCAAGTGCTTCAGCAGCACAGGAAAGGCAGGGACCCAAATCCACACCTTAAGTCAGTATTTTTCCACAAAACCTCCTTCTTTGGGAGTGAAGCTGTTAAATTCCACATTCTGAAGGGGCTAATCCCCACCAGAAAGTGGAAGTGAAGGGGTCAGACTCCAACAACTCCAAGACAAAATTCCAGCAGCACTCCCTGTTCCCAAAACTTCAGGAAAATTTATTCAGGAAGATTCTGGCTTATTGAGCTTACATCAAACTTCCTGCTGCTTTCCATGGCCAGTTTTCCTACGAATTCCCTGGAATCAGGACTGTATCCACCTGCTGTGGATCAGTGACTGGATATGGCCAAGGGGAGCTGGATTTCCTGACAGTCCAATGGCGCAGGATGGAAATCTCCCAGAAATAAAATGGATATTCATCTATATTTAATAATTAAGCTGGGACAAGGCTCACAGATTTCAAGGAACAACCAAAAACTTGGAAAAAGGCGGGGGGGGAAGGAGGGGAGGGAAAGAAAAGGGGGAGGAAAAAAAGAAACAAGGTTTTCCTTGAAATTCCTAAAGCCACATTTGCCCCACATCACATTGGAATTCCAACCTTCTGGAATTGTGCTTTCCACATACCTGAGTTCCAGGAGGGGTCACACCTAAAAAATAAAATAATTAAGAATTAAAAACAGGTTTGGTTGCTTCATTTTTCTAAATATTCCTCAATGTGTGCCAGGAAAAAAATGTCCTGGGCACCAATGGAGATTCCAGGACTGAAATGCTCCATCACATTTTAGGGAAAAGTGCAATTTTTTAATATTTCAGCTGAATTGGGGTAAATATTTTGAAATTATAACAAGCTTTTTACTCACCTACTTGTGCATCCATGCTGTTCACCCCTGGCTGTAAAAATAATTAAATTAAAACAATTAGGCATTTAAACAATTAAATGTAAATCATTAAATACTGAGGAATTAAATCCTAAAAAAATCCAATATTCATTATTCAAACAAGGACTTTCTGCCACAAAAGGCTCTAATTCCTTAAATAAGGATTCCTGGTTCCCTCTTAATTATTCCTGCTCCTTAAATAAGCAATTAGGAACATCATTAGTTGGGATAATTATGTGGCAAAAGGCTTTGGATGTATTAAAGTTGCATTCATGGAGCTCTTCCTTCTTGAAATTCCTTACAGTTAGGAAAAAAAAAAAATCAACAAAATTCAAAGTTTTCCCATTTTTTTCCTTGTGGATTTAGCTTTGATTAAGGTTTATTTTCAGTTCTCAGCTACAAACCTCAAATATTCCTCAAGAAAACAGAAAAATTGGTTAAAAAATGAAAATAAATCACATTGGATCAATTTGATTTGATATTATCCAACTGGAAGAAACCGGGAATTCACAGGAATTTGCTGTGTATTTTAAGAGCATTAATTTGATCAAAATTGTAATTTTTTGTGTATTTTATGAGCATTAATCTGACTAAAATACTGATTTTTAGGAATTCCACTGCTTCTAATCAGCTTCCCAGAGGGGAATGACCTGGAAAAACCACAATCCTTGGGTGACACATTCCAGGATCATCCAGTTGGCCTCAATCTTTATTCAGATTAGGTTTTCCACCAGGCAGCCAAAATAATCCACAAAAATGGGAGCAAAGGTTTGTGCTCTGCACTAGAGGAAATTCCAGAGGAATCTCACTTAGGGATATAAATCTGCATGGGAAAAAAACATTAAAATAATTTATTTCTACATTTAAGTGGCTGGAACTGGTTTTAAGTGGATCTCTTAGGGTTGGACTGAATTTATTTCCTAGGAACAGAATTTAATTTAAATTTTCTCCCCTCAGAGATTTCACCTGTATTTCATTTTAACGTTTCCCTCTCCATTTCCACCCAAAGAACTCCTCATTCCTTGAGCCATTCCAGCAATTTTTATACTCAACTGAATTTCAGGACCTTGTACAAAACAATCTCTTTCTAATTGATTCAGATCTCATTCATATTGAATTAAAACTCTTCAAAAAATTAAAATTTAAGAGAGAAGAATCTCTTGGTCAGACAATTTTTCCTTCCTCCAAACAGTCCAAGGTCACAGTGGTTCCTGCCAAACTCCAGGAAGTGAAGGACAAGGAATGTGGGGAAGAGAATCCAGAAAGGAAAACTAAAAGGAGTTTAAAGACTGATGAAAATCACAAAATTCTTTGTTTTACAATAATTCAAGAGCCACATAAAACTCCATTGCAATGAAAAATATGTTTAAAACTGAAATTCTTATTTTCTGATTAAAGAAAGTAAAGACTGAACAACAGCAACTGCTAAAAAGAGCTTTTAAAAACTGGAAAACTGAAATGAAACTCACAGGAACCGTGGGCTGCATGGCAGCCTGGGACATGTGGGACATCATCATTCCAGGCATCACTGACTGCATCATTCCAGGCATCTGGAATTCAAGAGTATTTTCCATGTATTTTACCATATTCTCAACATATAATACAATATTTTTATTGAAAAGCCATTATCTGATACTTCTTTTTAATTAAAAAAACCCCAAACATCCCTCTTAGGTGACATAAAATAGATTTGTGGGATTGTGATTCCCTTCATCACACTCCCACTACACAGGGATCCTCATATGAGGAATGACATGTCCAGATTCCAAAGTTGGATACGAAATATCAATAAAGACCATTTAAACCCCAAAGGAACACCATCAAATGATGAGAGGGCTGTTAATAAACCATCACTGAAATCCTAAGTAAAAGCAGGAAAAAATAAAGGTTAGGAATGATTTCTGCAGAATTCCAAGGCTACAGGGAATAAAAGAACAAAGGAAAGGTGAACCCCCAGACACGACATTTACCTTCAGGTTTTTGCTCTCCATCTACCAAAAAGTCCTGAGTTGCTCCCTAACATGTGAAATATTTCCTGTCTAAAGAGTGGGAATTGTGGAAAAGAAGTTACAAAAAAGTAGAGGAACAGAATTTCTGCTTCGCTTTCTAATGAACACACACAGTGCTAATGAGTCAAATCCTCCTCAGTTTTTAAAAAACTGCTTTTTTTTCACCCCAGAAGCTGCAAATTCACAGTGAAGAAATTCCTACCAAGCCTTTACACTCCAATTTAAGGAAAAATACAGATGCTGTGTCCAAGGAATTACAAAGGAAGAGTTGCCACCATGGGCTGTTCCCAAAGGTTTAATCCTTCCCTGTCATCCCCTCTCTGCCCAGTCTCCACTTCCATAATCCACCACCACAGGGAGCATCCCTAGGATATTAAGCATTCCTGGGATATTTATTATATCCAGAAAGAGAATTATTTCTTTCAGGAGTTGAGGGTTTAATCAGAAACCACACAGGAAATGTGATAACTGAAAAGAAAAGCTGCCAAAAGCAGGGCCATGCTTGTGGCTGTGACACTTCTCAGGGCTTTTTTCCAGTCCCATGGCATCAGCAACAACGGGATACAGGGATTATAAATCAATCCCTAGGATTCAAGCAGGAATTCTGCAAAAATTCAATATGTATTTATTTCTTCCCTTGCTGTAATGTTCTTGTGTGTGGATGTAGGAATTGGCCAAGAATTCAAGAGACATGAAGTCCCAAAACAACCTTATTCCTTCAAAATGTACAGGAAACTTCCAATAAACTTTAATAAACCCCAAATTATGGATTCATACCTGTTTATAACTGGAGTTAGAGGTGCACTAATTACCTGTTCGCATACCAATTGATAATTAAAGTTACAGTGTTCCCTGTGAGAACAGTTTTAACCTGGAGAGGATAAAATTCCCTGAATTACTGACCTTTCCTCTTCCCAGGGAGATTTACCCAGCTCAGGGATCCCTTGGCATCATTATGGGAAGACAGGGAATAAAATGATCCTTGTGGAAGGGCCTTACCTGCCCCATTGGGGGTCCTCCCATGGGGGGCATCATCTGAGGCATCATCCCGTGGGGAACTGGGGGCATGTTGGGAGGTCTCTGTCCCATGGGATGCATCCCCATGGGGGGGTAGTGGGGCATTCCTGGGTGTCCCATCTGGAAAACAGCAACAAACAGGGAAAATCAGCAGGAAGGCAATGACCCAAAACATTCACTAAAGGGAATAAGGGAGATCCCTTTCCTGCTTTTTTAATTATTGAAACACTTTAAGAACTTTCTGTTCCAAACAAAGGCAACAGCTCTGAGAGTACCTCAAGGTAAACCCTGGGCAGAATTTCCCTTTGGAAAACACATTTAACGGGGAAAAAGAAATCAAATTATTGACTGCAGAATCCCAGAATGGTTTAGGTTGGAAGGAACCTTAAAGCTCATCCAGTTCTACCCCTGACACCTCCCACTATCCCAGGGTGCTCCAGCCTGGCCTTGGACACTGCCAAGGATCCAAGGGCAGCCACAGCTTCTCTGGGAATTCCATCCCAGCCCCTCCCCACCCTCCCAGGGGAGGATTTCTCCCTAATTACCCCTAACTCTACCACCTTTCAGTCCAAAACCAGTTTTCCAATGATTTTTCTTAGGCCAGAAACCACAAGTAACTAAAAGGGTTTGAATCTTCTGGACAGGACACCTGACTTTTCTCAATCACATCCTCTCACAGCACATGCAGTGACAGCTCCTGTTTCCCAAGTCCCAGGTAATTCCAGGTGGAACAGTGTTCCTTAAAATTCTCCTCTGACCTTTTTCAGTGTTCTCTTGAGTTCAGAGGGACCTGTCACCCTGGTGCTGTCTGTCACCAATTGTGGAGAGTGAGAAGGTCCCCCTGAGCCTCCTTTTCTCCAGGCTGAGCCCCTTTCCCAGCTCCCCCAGCCACTCCTGCTGCTCCAGACCCTTTCCCAGCTCTGGATACAGCCATGTCTGTGATCCAGTGTGTCCTGGGAGGCATCAGGAAGAACATTTCCAGCAGGTCAGGCAGCTGATCCTGCCTTTCTGCCCAGCTCTGGGAGGCACCTCTGGGGTGCTGTGTCCAGCTCTGGCTCCTCAGCCCAGCAGGGCCAGGGAGCTCCTGGAGAGGCTCCAGCGGAGGCTACGCAGCTGAGGAAGGGCCTGGAGCAGCTCCGTGCCCAGCACAGGCTGAGGGAGCCGGGGCTGCTCAGCCTCGAGAGGAGCCCCAGCTGAGAGGGGCCCTCAGCCCCGGGTGTCCCTGGCTGCAGGGAGGGCTCAGGGCAGGGCCCGGGCTCTGCTCCGGGGCCCGGCAGCGGCACCAGAGCCACGGGCAGGGCCTGAGCCCGGCAATTCCCCCGCACAGGAGCAAGAACTTCTTCCTTGTGCGGGTGCCAGGTACCCAGAGAAAGTTTGGCGCTTCCCTCAGTGGGGATACTCAGAACCGCCTGCACACAACTCTGTGCCATGGGATGCCCATCCCACCCAACCCTGGCATGACCCCGCTAGAGCAGGGAGGCGGGACCAGCTCCCCCACGCTGTGACTCCGCGCCCCCCCACCCGAGCCCACACTCACCATGAGGGAGCCGCGGTCGACGCCGCCGGGCCGCATGGCGGGGCTGAGCAGGGAGCCCCCGCAGCGGCCCAGGAGGCGCCCGCGCAGCGGCGGCCGCGGGGCCGCGGGCCCGAAGGGCAGCAGCGGCTCGGGGTCCCCGCGGGGCGGGAGCAGCGGCGCCAGGAGGCTGACGGGCTTCCCCGCCGGCCAATCGGGGCGCGCCGCCAGCCGCGCGCTCTTCGGCGATTGGTCGGCGCCCGAGCCCACCGGCCGCACGGCGTCGCCCGGCGTCAGCTGGCATGAGGGGCGGCGGCTTCGGCAGCGAGAACGGCAGCGGGCTGCGGAGAGGCGGCGGCGGCCGCGGCCGTGGAGTCCCCGCCGGACATGGCGGCGGCGGGCGGCGCGGCCCCGCCGCGCGGGGCTCGCTCGGGCGGCTCCCGGGAGCGGCGGGGGCGCGGAGCGAAGCGGCAGCTGCGGCGGCCGAGCGCGGGGCACGCCGGGAAACCGCTCACGTGGGACGGGGGCGGTGCGCGATGGCCGGGCGGGCACCAACAGCGCCGGGAAGGGAGGGGGGACTTCCCGCTCCACCTATTTCAGCTTGGCGTTCAAGCGGACCGGGAGGTGGCGGTAGATCTCCCCTCAGCCGTGCTGCGGGGTGGTACGCGCCGAGCTCATGCGCCCCCCCCGTGGCGGTGCGGGGTGGTACGGGCCGAGCGCGGCCGGGCCGGTGCCCGTTCCCCCCCGCCCGGCGCGCCGTGGTTGGTGCCGCTGAGGGGGAGCGGCCGCCATGGCCATGGCGGGCGGGGGAGATCCCGCTGGGATCGGGGAATATCCCGGTGGGAAGGGACCCACAGGCATCAGCCAGTCCGACTCCTGCACCTGCACAGCCCAACAACCCCCCCTGTGCCTCAGAGCCTTGTCCAAGCGCTCCTGGAGCTCCGGCAGCCTTGAGGCCGTGACAATTCCAGGGACCCAGGGGCAGCCCCAGCTGCTCTGGGCACCCTGTGCCAGGGCCTGCCCACCTTCCCAGCCAGGAATTCCTGCCCAAAATCCCATCCATCGCTGCCCTCTGGCCGTGGGAAGCCGTTCCCTGCGTCCTGGCATTGCAGGGCCCGGGAGAAAAGGCCAAAAAGGAGAACTGAAAACAGAAACAATGTTAAAGCTCAATGTAACTTCAGCTGGAATTGTCTAAAATGTAACTCTTGGTTTTCAAAGAAGAGTTAAAATCCTGGTGTTTTCCTCGCACAAATTCCTCCTGCCAAGGTTTTGGTGTGGAGGAAGGAGTTAATTGATTAAATCACGGTAAAATTGTATATGACCTAAAATTAGTGCTCATCAATCAAATCACTGGGAGAGATGCATTTGATTTATTTGATAATCTTGGTTTAATATCACAAATCCGATATCAAGACATCAAGATCCACCTGAATAAAGTGGGAGAAGGTCTGGGAAAGGTGGGAAAAATTCCCAATAACTTATACTTTGGTTTCGTACCACTTCCCATCAAGTTTAGCTGGGATGGAGTTGATCCCACACAGCAAAGTGAGAGAGGGCTGAGAATTCTGCGGGATAAACTGGATTTAAGTGGGAAATCCAAAGGGGCGTGACTTGGGAGATCCAGGGAATGACCTCTGCTCCCTCAGCAGGTTTATTTATGCCGTGGTCCTCTTCCCGTCCCTGGAGTTGCACAACTTGGAATATTTCCCTGTCCCCAGCATTGCATCTCCCGTGTCTCATTGTCATCCTGCTGGAGAAGAGGGGATGTTCAGGGATGTGGATTTTATTTTCCCATCGTATTTCTGGATTTCCACACACTTCCATTGCTGGCAAACACTATTCATTTTGCAATTTGGGGGTACAGATGCTTAAATCCCTTTGCTGCAGCGAGGCAGGAGCTGGTTTGGCTCAGATCACAGAAATGTGGAATGGTTTGGGATAAAAGGGACATAAAATTCCTGCAATCCTACCCCTCCAGTCCCACACCTCCCACTATCCCAGGGTTTTCCAGCCTGGCCTTGGACACTTGGAATAAACACCAACCCTGACCCTGACCCATCGGACTGAGCCTAAAGAATTCTCTAAATACGTCCACACTAAAAGGCCTTGATTCGTCTGATTTTCCTGCCATGATCCAGCAGTGACATTAAAGTCTGAATTGATTTTTAATTAAATCCTGAAATCTCGTTTCGATCTCCCTCGTGGTGTGCAGGGAGCAGAGCTTCAGTGGGGCACAGCTGCTTTTGTCAGCCTGAGGTGTAACTTCACTACTTAGAGTATTTTTATTTATTTATTTTTAAACACAGCTGCCTAAAAATGTCTAAATCAAGTGAATTTATTTACTTTTTCTGATTTTTTAAGCTATTTGTATGGTTTTGCAGAAATTTTGATAGAGCATCCAATCCTTCACTCTTCCATCCTGATCCTGGAGGAAACTCTCCTGGTTTTTAATCTGGATTTTCAAATAGATCTTGTAGGAAGCTTTTGAAATACTGAATTCTGAAAGGGAGAATTTTGAAATACAAATTCTGCAATAAAACCTCAGAAATGCAATTCCTGAAACAAAACCCCTGAAATACGAATTCTGAAATAAAAATTCTGGAACAAAAGCTCTGAAACGCAGTTTCTGAAATAAAAAAACCCCAAAATACAAATTCTGAGATACAGATTCTGAGATGCAAATGCTGAAATAAAAATTCGGAACTGCAAGTTCTGAAATAGAGAATTTTGAAATATAAATTTGGAAACACAAACCCTGAAATGAAAACCCTGAGGCACAAATTCTGAAATACAAATTCTGAAACAAAAAACTTTGAAATACAAATTTTGAAATAAAACACTTTGAAATACAAATTTTGAAATAAAAATTCCAGAAATACAAATTTTTGAAATAAAAAAATCTGAACTACAAATTCTGAAATGAAAATTTGGAAAGCTAAATTCTGAAATGCAGATTCTGAAAATGGAATTCTGAAATACAAGATTTTTTTGGGACAATGATCCCTGAAATTCCTTTTCCCTGGAATTTTAACTGCTACTTGGAGTATATTCAACCGGTGATCTCTTAGTTTTACTCTTAGAAAAACTCTTCTATTTCCTGTAAACTCAATATAAAATTGCTCTCAGATGTTTCCTAGGCACCGATAGAAGGATTTCTTTTGGAAGCACAGAGAATTCCAGGAGAATTCCCGGAGTGGCCAGCAGGGAGAGGACTTGCACACGGAATCTTTAGGGCAGGGAAGCACCAGGGAAGCTTCCAGCTTGTCCCGGGATTCGCGAATCAACAGGAGCTGGGTAAGGACGAACCTTTTACAGATACTTCTCATTTCAATTCCATTTGGAATTCTGTGCTGCTTCCCAGGAAAAGCCGATTTCCCGTGTAAAAGCCGGGAGCTGTGGGTTTAATGGGCAGAGTTGCCTTGGCAACCACGTCTCACTTCCAGGAGAAATTTGGAGCTGCTGATTCCACCCCACCCGGGTAAAACCTCGCTCTGGACATTCCCAATCCCAAAGCCGGGACAACGGGATCCAGCAGGAAGCTGGGGCTGGGTTTCCTTGGATGGTTATTCCCAGCAGCGGCGCCTCCAGGAGATTTAGCTCTGGGGTTTTTTTCCATTAGAGCTCATAAGTTATTGAAGAATTGCAGTGATTCGGGTTTTTAAAGCCACGGTTCTCCCGTGGCGAGGGTGCGGCTCTTTGCTTTCCTTCCAAGGAGTGCCAGGGATGTCGGAATCCATGGATTCAGCCCATCACCCTTTGGAAAACAGCGGCAGGGAGCTTTTCCCCATAGTCCTGAAGTATTTTTTGCAGTTATTTCTCCCTCTGAAGAACTTCTTTTTCACTCTTTAGCCCATGAAAATCAAATTTTCCAGCAGTGAACTTTCCTTACAAGCTGTGGGATTGGGTTTCCTGCTGGATGCTGCGGTATTCCCTACGGGAATGTGTTACCCCAGTCATGTCCTGCTCTGTCATCCCAGAAAACAGCAGGCTGCAGCTGGATTCTCGCCAGCCCAATGTAGGGAAAAGCAAAAAGAGTAATTCCAACTTTTTTTCCTGGAAAAAAGTCTAAAGCTGAGGATTAATAATTTCTAGGGAATGTTTCATGGGATGGAAACAGAATGCCTCTGGAAATGAGGTGTCACCTCTGGAGGCACACCTTGAGCATGGATGTGTCCATTTCCTGAGATCCCTTTGAGGGAATTTGGGAGCCTGGACAACTCAGGATCTGGGCAGTTCCTATTTATTCACAGCTCAGGAAAGTGAGAATTTGAGGGATGGGAGCCATGAGGAGCAGCACATCCCAAATCCAGGCCAGAGGAAGGATGGGAGGCAGCTGGAGCAAAGCCAGGCAAAAATGCAAAGGAAAAGATGTGAGAATTCCAAAAGTAAATTGATATCCCCCTTGGATACCTCCTGGCTCATGGGAATTCTCACTCCAAGAGGGATAATTTGGGCTTTGTATAATAAATATTGGAGTTTTCCCACCTGATTTGCCCTCCAGGAGAATCCCAGTTAAAACCTGCTGCACCTCACATGCCTAATCCCGGATTTGGATGGATAATAAGGGATTTGATCCTAAATAATTGTGTCTCCCACCTTATTGTTTTCATCTGCTTGTTGTTTTCCATAAAAATCACGCCCTGGGACATAGATCAGTAATACTTCTGGCTTGATCTTGCTGCTGCATAGCTGATGAATTCATGGATTTAGGGCAAATAATCCCGATTTCATTACCAGCAAGTGCTAGAAATAAAAATGGGCTCCGGACTATTGGTGGAAAAACAAATCCCGGAGTCGTAAGAGAGGATTAAAATTGGAACGATAAAACATCTCTCCAGAGAAATGTTAAAAAGCCAGGAGAGTGGTGACAGCTGCTTCCCAGAATCCAGCTCTCCGGCGGCACTTGGGAGCCTTTGGATACGGGAAATAAAAGTGGGGAAGGTGGGGGGAGCAGCGTGTGGAGAAATCCCGATAGAACAGCCCAGGGTGAGCTGGAATTGTTGTTTTCCCAGCTTTGGAGCTGTCTGGGATGTGCCCTAAGGAGCCTAATGAGGCTCAAGATAAAAGCGTGCGGATAAAGCTTAAAGGGCAACAGAGCTGCAGTTAATTCCCAACCCCAGCGGGGGAAAAGGGGGATAATGGCCATTCCCTGCTCCTGAGCACGGGGCCGCTCCCAGCAGGAGGGGAAACAAAGGCGGCCGCTCCGGGGAATGCCAGCTGGGGCTGGAGAGTCGGAATAAACACCCTGGGAGGGATATTTGGACATCAGCTCGCTCCAGATCCAGGTGCGGCCTCTCCCTCAGGAAGGCAAATTCTTTGTGAATAATCCTCTGGAATGATTTTTCTTCCTTCTTTCTTCTCTATTTTCCTTTTTTGTTATTTTTTTCTCTTCTTCCTTCCTTTTTTCTTTCTTCCTCTTTTACTAAACCTTATGTACCTTATCCCAGTTCTGGAGTTCATTCCATAGAATCCCAGACTGGTTTGGGCTGGATGAGACCCTAAAGCCCATCCTATCCCCCCCTTCCATGGGCAGGGACACCTCCCACTGTCCCAGGCTGCTCCAGCCCCAGTGTCCAGCCTGGCCTTGGGCACTGCCAGGGATCCAGGGGCAGCCACAGCTGCTCTGGGCACCCTGTGCCAGGGCCTGCCCACCCTCCCAGGGAACAATTCCTTCCCAATCTCCCATCCATCCCTGCCCTCTGGCAGTGGGAAGCCATTCCCTGTGTCCTGTCCCTCCATGCCTTGTCCCCAGTCCCTCTGCAGCTCTTCTGGAGCCCCTTCAGGCCCTGCAAGGGCACAATTAGGTCACCTCCAAGCTCCTCTCCTCCAGGCCAAGCTCCTGAGGAAGTTTTCAATTCATTAACTGTGTTTAAAGGCATTGGACATAATTGGGTTTTTTCATTTGGATGCAAAATGCAATTACAGCACCTTGTGTTTCCATCCTGGCAGTGCCTGTGCCCCTGAGCTGACTTTGGACAAGGCCTGGAGGGACAGGACACAGGGAACGGCAGGGCTGGATGGGATATTGGGAAGGAATTGCTGGCTGGGAGGGTGGGGAGGGACTGGAATAGAATTCCAGAGCAGCTGTGGCTGCCCCTGGATCCGTGGCAGTGTCCCAGGCCAGGTTGGACAGGGCTGGGAGCAGCCTGGGAGAGTGGGAGGTGTTTAACACAAAACAGGAATATTTATCTTCCACACAACAAAGTTCCAAACCCCTGGGATATTTTCTGATTTTCTCGATGTTATTTTCATGCTGGTTTTGGGCATGCGGAAAAAAGCAGGCAAAACCAATTTACAATTAAAATGTGATGAAATCCAGTAATTTTTCCTCACTTCTCCTTCTGTTTAACTTCCACCTGATAAAAAACAGCAATTTTTGGTTCCTATATTCAAATCCTCGGGCTCGGTGATATTTGTACAGCACTGTTTTATTTTCTAACCCTGCAGGGACTGAGTTATTTAAGAATTTTTATTGGATTCAGTGAAAACAGGATTGCTCTTCTATCTGATTTTAGGAGTTTCTCTTCCCTATGGTTTTTATAACTCCTGGAGTCATAGTTCCATACCAGGCTTTTGCTGCCAGGCGAAAATTCCAAAATTAATTGCACCAAGGATGTAAAAAGGTTTGGACAAACAGACAAAGGATAAAATGGCTGCTGTGTTATTGGACATTTAAATTCTATATATTTTAGTGTTGTTTAGAACTGAGTTGCAGATTTGAAGACTAAATAATTGCAGGAGGAATTATTAGGGGAGGTTTTGTCTTTACAAATGATCTAAACCCGCTTTTCCTGCACGATTTTTCCCAGGAAAATCAAGTCTCCAGTCGTGTGTGGAATTTTGTTTGTCTCACTTAATTTCCTTCATACAATTCATGAGGGGGAAAATGTGGCTTAGAGAAATATAAACTGGATGTGTGTCAGAATTAAATCGTGGAGGAACATTCCCTGTAAGAAATGCAGGATTTTAAGGAATTCTTTATCCCGGGAAGCCTGGGAATGAGCCGTTCTCTGGGAAGATGTGCAGAAAGCCCAGCCCCAGTGGCAGCAGGTGTTTGTGTGACTGACAGCCCCTATTAAAAATGTACCAACCCCCATTTTGATTGGTACAAAAATGCATTTTATTCAAGCAGGTGCTGTCTGTGGGAGAGCTCAGCAGGTTCTGCGCTGGCTGTACAAAGCGCTCAAACCAGGCCTGTCCTGTTCCTCCTCCAGCTGTCGCTGTCAAAACACCAGGAAAACAAATTCCTGCTCTCCAGTCTCCTCACCTTCAGGATTTGAGGAATTTCAAATAAATGCATTTAAAAGTCAAGATGACTTTGCAGAGCCCAGTTTGGTTATTGAAATAATTCAATAAAATGGGGTTTGTGGCTCAGCTGGTGCCACCAGCGGGGCAGAGCTGAGGGGCTGAGGGAGGCTGGACCTGGAATTTCTCCACCTGGGATGGAGCTGGGATTTCTCCCTGTGTGCCAGGAATGGGAGGGGAATTGCATCTGCACGTCTGGAAAAGCTGGAGCTTTCCAGCACAGAATCCCAGATCCAGCACAGATCTCTGAGGTTGGAAGAGGCCTCTGAGGTCACTGAGACCCAGCTGTGCCCGATGCCCACCTTGTCCCCAGCCCAGAGCACTCAGTGCCACCTCCAGGAACACCTCCAGGGATGGGCACTCCACCATTCCCTGGGCAGTTCCAATGCCTGAGCACCCTTTCCATGGAGAAATTCCTGCTGATATCCACCCTGAGCCTGCCCTGGCCCAGCCTGAGGCCGTTCCCTCTCCTCCTGTCCCTGTTCCCTGCCAGCAGAGCCCGACCCCCCCGGCTGCCCCCTCCTGTCAGGGACTTGTGCAGAGCCACAAGGTCCCCCCTGAGCTCCTTTGCTCCAGGCTGAGCCCCTTTCCAGCTCCCTCAGGAATTCTCCAGCCCCTTCCCAGCTCCCTCAGGAACTCTCCAGCCCCTTCCCAGCTCCATTCCTTTCCCTGGACTCACTCCAGTCCCTCCGTATCCCTCTTGTCCTGAGGGTCCCAGAACAGGACACAGCCCTGGAGGGGCCTCCCCAGGGCCAGCTCCTGGCCTGTGCTTGATGGACAAACCCATCCCTGACCCAGACTTCCACCTTTTCCACGAGCAGGATCAGATTTTCCCGAGAGCTTTCCGATTTCTCTCAGCACCAGCTGTCTGGAAGAACAGGGCAAGGACAGTGGCTCGGATCCAATTCCGTGTCACTGGCGGAGTGTTGAGAGTTGCCACAGCTGTGCTCGGGTGGCCTCATCCCTTCTCCTTCTTTTTTCCTTCCTCTTGTGTGGATTGAAACTTGACCTTCCAGCCCTTGTCATTCCCTGCAGCCTCACCCCCCTGGATGGCTCCCAAAACTCTTCGCTCTGTGGAGACAATTCACAATTTCTTTATCCCAACGTGTGAGTCCGGAGCACACCCAGCATCCACCGGGGATTTTTTTTGAAAGTTTATTTTTAGCTTTCTCAAATAATTCCCAGATTTGGATTAAATTTCCCTCCTTGGAGCAATTTCAGGCCATTGGTTTGTGCTCAACGTCTGTCGCTGCCAACGGTGACCTACAAAAGCCGGGTGATGATATCCCAAGGATGAATAATTCAGCTGCTCTCACACTCTGGAGATCCAGGAGAGGCTCTGGAAATCCACACTGAGCCTTTGATCCCATCCTTCCTCCCCTTCTGGCACTCGGCCTCAGCTGCCTTTGGGGAAGAGCTGCTGGAGGGGGAGTGAAACCGTGGGAAGCACCACGGGAAGGAGATGGAGAAGGGACGGAGAGGTGAAATGGTTGTTAAAGGAATGATGCTCAAGGATAAAATCATCGGTTGGAAAAGTCCTCTGAGATCATTGAGTCCAACTGTTCCCAGCATGGCTTTGAAATCCCTCCAGGGATGAGGACTCCACCTGAGCACCCTTTCCATGAAGGAATTTTCCCCAATATCCAGCCTGAGGCCGTTCCCTCTCCTCCTGTCCCTGTTCCCTGCCAGCAGAGCCCGACCCCCCCGGCTGCCCCCTCCTGTCAGGGACTTGTGCAGAGCCACAAGGTCCCCCCTGAGCTCCTTTGCTCCAGCCTGAGCCCCTTTCCCAGCTCCCTCAGGAACTCTCCAGACCCTCCCCAGCTCCATTCCCTTCCCTGGACTCCTCCAGCCCCTCAGGGTCTCCCTTGCCGTGAGGGGAAAATCAAAAAGTGGGAGAAAACGTGAGGGGAAAGGAAAGTGAGGGAAGTTTGGGGAGGGCTCTGCTGCAGAGCTTTTCCCTTCTGCATCCTCCTTTGCTCCAGGCTGAGCCCCTTTCCAGCTCCTTCAGTCGATCCTGGTGCTCCAGACCCTTCCCAGCTCCATTGCTGCACACGAAGTTTCTGCCCGCTCCATGGATTATAACAGATCTGGGAAAGAGGTTTTTTTGGGAAGGAATAAAAGAAGAACGATGGGAAAAGGAAGACGGCAGCAGCATTGATAGCTGCAGGTTTCCAGCCACTGCTGCCGTGCATCCATGGATTGGGATCAAAATTGATGCCTCGTTGTCGGGCACGGACAGAGCCTGTGGGAAGAACCAAATGTGGCAGCAAAACAAAGGATTTTCCAGGAAAATATTCCTCTTTCGCTGTTATCTGTAACCCTCCATCCCTTTAGGTTTTGTAGGATTTCTAAAACTGACCTGGGCTTTTTTCCTGTCAGATACAGAACCTGTGGCCCGTTTTAACTCCCACTTTTTGGGTTAACTTGTGAGAACAAACAAATAGTCCTGGAAAGCTGCAGCTGAAGCAAAGGATGCTATTTTCGTTAATTTATTCATCAACACAACTCTGCAAACGAGCTGAGAATTCCACGTTCCCTCAGCTTTTCCAAGGGGTGGTCCCTGTTCCCTGTTTGAGCTCTGAAGTGTTGTGGATGTTTATTTAAAGGCACTCACTGAGTTGGTTTTTAGGCAATAAAGATGCATTAAGGAAATGCCACGTGATCCCAGTGCAAAATCCTGGGAAAAGCAGGAAATTGGGAGAGAGCAGTGCTGGGGGACTGGGAGAAATCTTATCCTTTTCCCAACAGGTGGATGCAGCACCAGGAAAACCTTTGGCTTTTGGGAGAAAATAAATGGGATTGATGTTGTTGGTGCAATGATCCAAGGGCTGGAGGCAGGCTGGGAGAGCTGGGAATGTTCACCTGGAGAAGGGAAGGACACAGGGAGAGCTCCGAGCCCCTTGCAGGGCCTGAAGGGGCTCCAGGAGAGCTGGAGAGGGACTGGGGACAAGGCCTGGAGGGACAGGACACAGGGAATGGCTTCCCACTGCCAGAGGACAGGGCTGGATGGGAGATTGGGAACAGGGAATTGCTGGCTGGGAGGGTGGGGAGGGGCTGGGCTGGAATTCCCAGAGCAGCTGGGGCTGCCCCTGGATCCCTGGCAGTGTCCAAGGCCAGGTTGGAGCAGCCTGGGATAGCAGGAGGTGTCAGGGGTAGAAGCAGATGAGCTTTGATGCCCCTTCCCACACAAAAATCTGGGATTCTGGGATGATTCAAGGAACTAATGAGCAAAAAGCAGCTAAAAAGCCCCATTAAAACCCCCTCTTTCTTATCTCTTTAATGACAGCTCGGCCTGAGTTCCATTGTGAGGCTGAAATTACTGAAAACCCTTTTTCCTCCCTGGTTAAAACACAATTTGCTGAGGCTTTTGTGCTTTTGGTCTAAATAAATAGAAACTTCTCTTGTTCTGGCCTTTCATCTGCATAAATTACCATATTTAATGTGCAAAGTGATTCATCCGTGCCATGGGCACTTCATAAATCTGAGTCCTGATGTTTTACACCAGCGTCGAGTGGTGCTTTGTGTGGGAATTATGTGGAGGGAATAAAGGATGTCCTGAGAGCTGCTCTTCGCGTCGGAATACGTCCCTGGGAATGAGGTGGAATTAACGGGCACAACAGGAGCTGCGGCTCCTGGGGTCTGATGGGCTTGGAAAAGCCTGGATGGCAGGGGAAAATCAAGGGATGGTGTGTCCAATGTTCCGTGGGAAATAACAAAGGGAAATGTTCGGGTTTGTTTCTCTCTGGTCCTCCCCGGTGCCCCACAAAAATCCCTTTTCTTTTCCAAGTGCATCCATAGGTTCAGGATTGTGCCTTTTTCCAGCCCGGACAGCTTCCTGCCCTCAGACACGGGCAGAGGGTGGATCTGCTCCCTTGGAATCCAGGCAGGGGTGCAGAGTGAGCCTGAGCAAGGGCTTCCAGAGGCTGATTCCAAAATTAGGAGGTGCCACTGGGGCAGGAAAATCCATGGATGCTCTGCTCCAACAGCACCGTACAGGACACAGGGATTACGAATCCTTAAATATTCCCCCAGTTTGCAGTGCCTTGAGCTCCCTGAAGGTCCTTGAAGCACAAAATCATAAAATCTTGGAATGGTTTGGGATGGAAGGGATTTAAATCTCATCCCATTCAACCCCTGCCATGGGCAGGGACACCTCCCGCTCTCCCAGGCTGCTCCAAGCCCCATCCAACCTGGCCTTGGACATTTCCAGGGATCCAGGGACAGCCACAGCTTCCCTGGAATTCCATCCCAGCCCCTCCCCACCCTCCCAGCCAGGAATTCCTTCCCAATATCCTGCCTAACCCTACTTTACCACAGCATAAGCAAAGCCCAGCTCCTCTGAGCTCGGATTTACCAAGCCCAGCTCACACTTTGCACCCTGCAGCTCAGCTCAGCCCCAGCTCTGCTGGCGTCCAAAAGCACCAGAGATTCATCAGGAAAAGCCTCATCAAGCCCAGTTTGAGGCCCTGTGGATGCCTCATTTCCATCAGGAGTTATCCCTGCAGCTAATTGAGGGATCATAATTCCATGGCTTGATTGCTCTCTGCAGGAATGAACAGCCCTGAGGATCCACTTCCATCCCCGTGATGAATCCCAGCCTTGGAACCACGGCCTGCAGGGAGCGTGGGGCGAGCTGTCCCTCAGAAACTGCTCCTACCAAAAACTGTCCCAGCCAAATATCCCAGCCCTCCTGCAAGATTTATGTTCACAGGGCTTAATGGAATGAAAGTTCTGGCATTGGCATGGGAGCTCTTCCAAAAAATAGAGGGATCTTGGGATTGTTCAGCCTGGAGAAAATTCAGGGGGTCCTTCCAGGACCTGGGGGGAGCCTGCAAGAACGGTGGAGAGAGACTTTGGGAAAAGGGTCTGGAGTGAGAGGATTCAGGGAATGGCTTCCCACTGCCAGAGGGCAGGGATGGATGGGAGATTGGGGTATTGGGCAGGAATTCCTGGCTGGGAGGGTGGGGAGGCCCTGGCACAGGGTGTCCCATCCCTGGCAGTGCCCAAGGCCAGGCTGGACACTGGGGCTTGGAGCAGCCTGGCATAGCAGGAGGTGTCCCTGCCATGGCAGGGCTGGCACTGGGTGACCTTTCCCATCCCTTCCAACCCAAGCCATCCCGTCATTCCCCCATTCTCTGACTCCAAGGAGCACGGAATGTCGCTGGTAAATCCCAAGCGTTCCCTGTGCAGGATCAGAGCCGTCCCCGCGTGCCCGGCCCGCAGCTGGCACAGATGGCACCGGATGCCGCCCCGACACCGGCCCCGAGCAGGCACAGCTGGGCCTCAGCGCTCCAAGGCCGGGAAAAGATTCCGTAAGGATCCCCCAGCGCCAACAAGGACACGGGGTGAGCGCAGGGAGCAGAACTGATTGCAGGGGCCCGAGAGGGCCGCGACGAGGAGCAGCAGCGGCTGAAGGGCACGGCAGTGCCACCCTCGCCTCGCCAGGGCCGTGCCAAGGGATGACTTCAGCGCCTGCATCCTGCTTTCCCTCCGGATCCCGCTGATAGCGGGCCGTGGGACCAGCTGGGAACGGGGGCTGCCTCCGGTGCTCTCCATGGAGCGAGCGTGCTGGGAACGGCGGCGCGCTGCCACGCTGGCACTGCCCACGGCCTGCAGTGGCAGCAGCACGGGGCTGGGCTCGGCCTCCAGCGGCTGCCTGAGCGAGGGGGCACCGAGGGGCAACGCTAATGAGGAGTCATTAATGGGGAGTCGCTAATGAGGAGTCATTAATATCCACCTGGAGGGCCTCTGGCTAATCCAGGAATTCGGGAAGATTTCTGAGTCCTGAGTGTGGTTAGGATTGGTCTGTCCTGGTGTCCCAGAGCTTCACTGGTGGCAGCTGCAGCCCAACCCACTGGAGATTATTTATATTTATATTTATATTTATATTTATATTTGTATTTATATTTATATTTATATTTGTATTTATATTTATATCTATATTTATATTTATGTCTATGTCTATGTCTATATCTATTTATTTTACCTTTATATTTTGACTTTTATTTTTATTTTTATTTTATATTTTGTATTAATATTTATTTTATATTTATATTTATATTTGTATTTATATTTAATGCATATTTAATGCATATTTATATTTAATTCATATTTATATTTATATTAATATTGTATTTGTACTTATATGAATATTTATAATTGTATTTATATTTATATTTATATTTATATCTATATTTATATTTATTTTGTATTTTATATCTATTTATTTATTTATTTTATATATTTATTTATTTGATATATATCTCTTTATTTCATATTTATATTTATGCTTATATTGCATTTATATTTATTTTATATTTAATCTGGCTATAATATCGCTACGTTCATATTAATATTTATATTAATATAAATATTAATATTTGTAATTATATTTATATTTATATTTATATTGTATTTATATTATATTTATGTTTATATTTGTGTTTGTGTTTATGTTTATGTTTATATAACTATAAATATTAATATCTGTAATTATATTTATATGTATATTTATACTATATTTATATTTATACTATATTTATATTAATATTTATATGGATATCAATGCAAATATTTATACTAATATTTATATGGATATTAATGCAAATATTTATATTTATATTTATATTTATATTTATATTTATATTTATATTTGCATTGTATTTACCTTTATTTTCTATTTAATCTGGCTATAATATCTCCATCTTAAACAATTACTGGAAACGGAAAAAAGCTTTACAGCTCTTGAAAACTCTGAGAATTGCACTTTTTATCTAAATAAATGAGGATATTTCCCATCACCATCTCCTCGACGCCTAAGCCCGTGGTGATTTTCATTTGCTTGGCTGCTCCTGCATTGTCGATCAGGCTCCAAAGCACTCCCAGTGCCATTCCCGGGATTTCTTTCTCTCGGACAGCGACTTTGGGGCCGCGGAGAACACGAAGGGCCCGATAAATCTCATTTTCGGGGGATGCTGCCCGGTGGAACGGCTCCATAATTCCCCGCATCCCTGGAGCGGGCCTGGCCGCCTCTTGCAGGGAAAAGCTCCCCAGGGCAGAGATTTCCACCCAAACTCGGCTTCTCCTGGTGTCCCACACAGAGCACCAGGAGCTGCCGCAAGAGCCGCCAGCCCTTCCCGCTCGCTCCTGTTCCAGCAGGTTCTCCAGGGCAGAGATTTCCACCCAAACTCGGCTTCTCCTGGTGTCCCACACAGAGCACCAGGAGCTGCCGCAAGAGCCGCCAGCCCTTCCCGCTCGCTCCTGTTCCAGCAGGTTCTCCAGGGCAGAGATTTCCACCCAAACTCGGCTTCTCCTGGTGTCCCACACAGAGCACCAGGAGCTGCCGCAAGAGCCGCCAGCCCTTCCCGCTCGCTCCTGTTCCAGCAGGTTCTCCAGGGCAGAGATTTCCACCCAAACTCGGGCTCTCCTGGTGTCCCACACAGAGCACCAGGAGCTGCCGCGAGAGCCGCCAGCCCTTCCCGCTCGCTCCTGTTCCGGCGGATTCCGCGAGGAACCCGTGAGATTTCTCGCCCACGAGCGTCGGGATCAGCCTGGCTGCAGCTCTTGGCAAAAGGAGCTCGGGGCGGGGTTTGAATTTTATTTATCCCAGCCATAAATGAGAGAGAGGAAATGAAAATGTAAAATTGAAGTGAAAGTTAAAATGAAAATGAAAATTAAAGTTGAAGTTAAAGTTAAATAAAGTTAAAGTTAAAATTAAAATGAAATAAAGTTGAAGTTAAAATTAAAGTTTAAAGTTAAACTTAAACTTAAAGTTAAACTTAAAGTTTAAAGTTAAAGTCAAAATTGCAGTTAAAATTAAAATTAAAATCAAAATTAAAATTAAAGTTAAAGGTTAAAGTTGAAGTTAAAATTAAAGTTAAAATTAAAGTTGAAGTTAAAATTAAAATTAAAATCAAAATTAAAGTTAAAATTAAAATGAAAGTTAAAATTAAAATCAAAATTAAAGTTAAAATGAAAATTAAAATTAAAATTAAAGTTAAAGTCAAAGTTGAAGTTAAAATTAAAATCAAAATTAAAATTAAAATTAAAGGTTAAAGTTAAAGTTAAAATTAAAGTTAAAATGAAAATGAAAATGAAAATGAAAGTTAAACTAGGTTGGACAGGGTTTGGAGCAACCTGGGCTGCTGGAAGGTTTCCCTGTCCATGGCAGGAATGGGATGGGCTTTGAAGCCTTTCCCACCCAAACCAATCAGAAATTCCAGGAGAAAAGCCCTAAACCTGAATTCTGCTGGAAGTTTCATGTGCTGTCCACCTAAAGTGCAGCTTCATTAAAAGCAGTGACTAATTAGAGCTCTGATTTTACCTAATTATTGCTGGATTTTATGTTCCAAAGCAGCTCAAAATCCCTTTCACAATTCCAGTGAGTTCCTTAGAGATGAGGATGGTTCTCCCATCCCTGTGGGAATCTCCTGCTCATCCCGTGCTGTGCAATTGCTGGGATGATAGTAAAATCAAAATTAAAATCAAAATTAAAATTAAAATTAAAATTAAAATTAAAATCTAAATAAAAATCAAAATCGAAATAAAAATCAAAATAAAAAAATAGAAATAAAAATAAAAATAAAAGTAAATATAGAAATAAAAATCAAAATCAAAATAAAAGTAGAAATAAAAGTAAAAAGAAAAGTAAAAAGAAAAGTAAAAATAAAAATAAAAATAAAAATAGAAATAGAAATAAAAATAAAAATAGAAATAGAAATAGAAATAGAAAGAGAAATAAAAATAAAAGTAAAAATAAAAGTAAAAATAAAAATAAAAATCAATATAGAAATAGAAATAGAAATAAAAATAGAAATAAAAATAAAAATAAAAGTAAAAATAAAAGTAAAAATAGAAATAAAAATAAAACAAAAACGAAAATAAAAACAAAAACAAAAATAAAAATAAAAACAAAAACAAAAACAAAAATAAAAATAAAAACAAAAATAAAAACAAAAATAAAAATAAAAATAAAAATTAGAATTAAAATTTAAATTAATCCTTACTTAAATGATTCTGAAACACTGATGAGCATTGGGGAAATTGGCCCTTTTAAATTAAACATCGGAGCAGCCTGATCAGGCTTTTTGCAGGAAAAGTTGGGAATTTTCTGGAGCAGATGCTGCCGGTGTCCTTCTCCCAGCTGGATGGCTCAGTGACAGTCACCTGCTGGGATTCGCTTGTCCCAGATCCAACATTTATACGGAATTTTCATGGAAATGAATCATTTTTGGAAAACAAATCCCGTGTGAGTGGTTAGAGTTAATACGGCATAAAGGTGATTACATCCCATGAAATCATAAAACCATGGAATTGTTGAGGCTGGAAAAGCCCTCCAAGGTCATTGAGTCCCCAGGCATTTCCAAACTCCCAGCGATGCCTCCCAGGCTCCCGCTGTGTCTGCAGGGCTTTGGAGCTGGATGGGGAACTGGGAATTTTGGGAATCTCCATTGGGAGCAGACCATGGATCACCTCCCCAGCAATGGGCAGATCCGCTATGGCCGCAGCTGGGAGAACCGGAGGGGAGATTCCCAAATCTGGACTTGTGGGAGGTGGGGAGGGAAGAATTCCCCCATCCCGGAGAATTCGGGGCAGGCTGTGTGTTTTGTTGGGATTGCTTCATCTGATTTCACCGGGAAAGAAGAATTTACCCCCCGGAGGATGTTGGGACTCAATGTCCAAGGAATATTCATTTCCATGGACTGCAGCTCTGCGAGAAGCAGCTTGGAGAAGGTTCCCACGTTCTCCACACCCTGATGGAAAGCGGCTCCATTGACCTCCCTGCGGAATTGTGGGATTCTCTGGAGCATAAACGGGTGCTTGAGCAGCCCAACAGGGATCCAGCTCCACGTCTCCCTGGATTTGCCATCCTCGCTCCTCGGAGCAGCTCAAAGGACCCCAGTGGGGAAGGACTGGATGGAACCCATCCCATTCCCAACATTCCCGACAAAACACCTCTCCTGGAAAGATTTCATCCCCTCTTCCCTCTCACGGATTTCCCACCTTCTCCCAAGCAGCCAGGAAGACGGTGAGTGTGGAAAAGCTGGATGTGGAGCATCCCATCCTCAGTATTCCAGGGGATGGGCTGGAGACTCGGCTCCCACGCTGCTCTTAAAGCTGTTGGGGATTCAGCCGGAGCTGCCAACGGAGCAGGGACAAATGCAGGGATAATCCTGGCGCTGATGAATATCCAGGAATATCCCTCCCAAAGTGGTTTAGCCACAAATTAGGAGCCTCTGCTACCAAGTGAAAGTGCTCCCAGCCAAATCTGGACTTTATTGGAAGATTATCCCAAGAATCCAATAGATTCTGCCCAGCCTGTGTTTAACAGTTCATGTCTGGAGCAGCGGAGACGCCCGGAGAGCGGGGCTGGGACTGGAGCATCCCTTTCTGGGCAGCATTTCCTTGGGATACCCCAAATAAATCCCTGATTTCAGCCAGGAACAGCAATTCCAAACTTCAAGGACAGTGCTGGCCTTTGGGATGGGTTTCCTGGCACTTTTCCCCCACAGCAGAACATCTGTGGCTCCCTCTGTCCCTGCTGCTCCTTCAGCTCTGGCCTGTCACCCTCAGCCTGGCCCAAAGGAACATTTGGAGCTGTTTCCCAAGTTTTCCTCAGCTTTAGGAGCAGGGAATTAATTAAAATCGTGGCAGGTGCCAACTGTATTGGAGAAATTGAGCATCTCCTGGAGATGAAGGTGGGAGAACAAACCCTGAGCTCGCCACAGCCCCGGGCTCTCCACATCCTCTGTGGAACCTGGGATTGCTGGGATGATCCATGGCTGCTCTCCTCCAGCTGCTCCATCCCCAGGGAATTTTAACGGGATCTAAAATATTGGATTTATGGGAAAGCCTCAATGCTGCCTTTGATTCCAGCGGCAAGGAAGGAAAACTCAGCAGGGAAGTGCCCTCTGTTGATCCCTGGATCTTCCTCACTGAGTGTGAATCCTTCTCTAGTGGGAAACTCTCGGAATTAGATCCACAATGTGCAATCTGGCTGGAGGTTGCCCGGCTGAACTCCAAGGGTTTTGGCTGATGGGGTGTGGATGCGCTAAGCCAGTTTTGGAGGGATGTTTGTGGGCACCTCCAGGTTCTCCAGTTGTACAATCCCACGCTGGCCTGAGCTTTTAGGCTCAAATATTCCCAGATGGACATTGGGAAAACTGATGGTCCTACACAGGGCTCCAGTCCCAAGGTGGGATTTGATCATGCCAGGGTGGAATTCTGCTTCCAGCCAGCGTGGTGGGAACGGCTGTTTGTCCATCACTGCTGAGGAGACCACGGAGCCATGGAATTGCTCAGGCTGGAAAAGTCCTTTGGGATCATCGAGTCCAACCCAGCAGCACCATGGTCATCACTGCCCTGTGTCCCCAGGTGCCACTTCCACAGGTTTGGACACAATTCCAGGGATGGGGACTCCACTCCTGCCCTGGGCAGCTGTGCCAGGGCTGGGCAGCCCTTTCCATGAAGGAATCATCCCAATATCCACCCTGAGCCTGCCCTGGCCCAGCCTGAGGCCGTTCCCTCTCCTCCTGTCCCTGTTCCCTGCGAGCAGAGCCCGACCCCCCCGGCTGCCGCCTCCTGCCAGGGAGTTGTGGAATGAGAAGGTCCCTCCTGATCCCGCTTTTTTTCCAGGATAACTCCCTCATTTCCCTCCGGAAAGATCAAATCCAGCAGTGCCAACAGTGGGGCCGGATCCCAGGCATGGAGCAGGCTGCGCTGCCATTCCAATTCCCAACCCGCCCCTAGAGATAATTCCCTGGAATTCCCACCGTGCCGCGGGCCAGCCCCCAGGAGCCGATTCCCAAATCAAGCTCTCGCTGCTGTTCCCTTCGTGTCTCCTTGATCCTCATCCCTGTCCGGGCCGGCTTCCCATGATCCCGCCGATCCCGTGTTTCCCACGTGCGTGTCCCGAGGTGGCAGCGGACGGCGCCCAGATGTGCAGCGGCTCGGGCTGCGCGGAGATTCCGGCTCCTGCCAGATGTTGCTGCACATCCCAGGGAAGCAGAGGCGCTGCCGGCAGCTCCCTCCCGTGGGATGAGCCCAGGATCAAGGCCAGGGAGCCGCTCCCGGCAGGAGAGGGGAACTGGGGCTCTGCACCTCGGCTTTGGGGCGAGACAAGCATCCGGACAATTAGCGCCGGGCTGTTAATGAGCACTGAGGTGCTGGTGGCTGAGCACGCGATTCCCGAGGGAAAAGGAGGGATTGGGAAGGGATGGATGGGTTCTGGCAGCTCCTCGGAGCAGCCACCACATTCCCGGAGCCCATCCCGGGATCCACGTGGGACTGCCAGGCAGAGCTGAAAACCTGCTTTCCCAAAGAGTCTGCCCCTGCTTCCCCCAAATTCTTCCCTTTTCCCGAATTCCAGTGAAAGCACTGCTAAAGGTTTTATGGATACGACAGAAATGCCTTTAAAGCGCTTTGGCACTGAAATGGCTGAGCCTCGAAGGGCAGGGAAAACCTCCCTGGACAGGGAGATCCTGGGATTTACCTTGGAGCGGGGAATGGGATCTCAGCTAATGGGAATTGTAGGAAAAGGGGCCGGCATGGCTACGCTGGGATGTCCTTCCCTGCCATTCCATCCCTCAGCCCAGGAACACTCCCTGTGTGTCTGGAGCAGCAGTAGCAGCGGGACACGGCAGGGACACAGCAACACTGGGGGAGAAAATATGGAATTATTGCTCTTTTTGGGGGCAAAACTGGCTCCAGCCAGGGATGGAACATTCCCTTTGGGAAGAGGCTCCTCCAGGCCACTCCCGTGGCCTGCAGAGTGCAGGATCCTGCTCACTGGGGGGGCTGGATTTGGAGCTGGATCAAACCTGAATTTTTAAGGATCCACAGGACAAATATTTGAGGCCACTCATTGAATTAGGAATTCATTGAATTAGGAATTCGTGGAATCCCGGAATGCTGGCATGGCTTGGGTTGGAAAGGAATTGGAGATCACCTGGTTCCAAGGACAGGTGACAGCAAAGGCAGGGACACCTTCCACTATCCCAGATTGCTCCAAGTCTTGGCCTTGGATGTTTCCAGGGATGGGTCAGGAATGTGGGTCCCTTCTGGGATCATGTCCCACCTCTGGGAGGATCCCTGTCCTGCTCCAAGCTCCATAAAATCCCACATCTTGCTGAGAAATCCTCTTGCTATGCAGGCTGTGTCCCTGGCATGGAATTCTCCCGATGCCTGCCCTGCTTTCCCAACCATTCCCACATCATCCTTACGTTTATTATTTGTGGGATTAATGAGCTCCTCTGGGGCTTTATCCAGCCTGGATCTTTCCAGTGGGGGAAACAAATGTTTCCATGGATTTGGGGCACGTGACTGGAATTTTAAACTATTTAGTAACAATTCCATGAATATACATTTGTATGGGAATATAATATACACACATAGATGTAAATATAATATATGAGATAGGATACAGGCGCTTTGATTGGAAAATTTGGGATTTAATAGATCTGCATTTACAGGATATTTTGGAATTGGATAGATCTGTATTAATAGGATGTTTTGGAATTTCATAGATCTGTATTAACAGGGTATTTTGGACTTTATTGTCTCTGCATTAATAGGATGTTTTGGAATTGGATAGATCTGTATTAACAGGAAATTTTGGAATTTCATGTATCTACATTAATTTGACATCTTGGGTTCAGCTCCCCCTCTAAATGTGGGATTTTAAATGTCTTTGGCACCAGAGGATGTCCAAGAAGAGCCTGACAAACCCGACTCCGTGCCTGGATCATGCTCTTGTCATCCCTGGGAATCTCAGGATCATTGGGCTTGGAAAAGACCTCCAAGCTGACCAAGCCCAACCTTTGGAAAACACCACGGGAAGCAGAGCTGATGGAAAACCCCCCACGATTCCCAGCCTGGAGCCAGCCTGGCACAGCTGCTGATCCAGCGGGGTTGTGCCCAATTCCCAGTAGCCAAATTCCCAAACTGGGAAGCTGTGCCTGGATCTGCCATCCCCCACGGGGCGGGATCACTCCCCCACGGGATCCCTGTGTGAAGGGAATGTGTGGTTTGCTCTCAGCACCTCGTGCAAACCCAGCAAGGGGAGGATTTCCTGAACTCCGTGGAATTACGTCAGGATATCCTTGATCCCAGAAAGGATCTTTGTGCTCGGATCGGCTTAGGACGACTTATTTTCCATCTGTGGCCTTTTTCGCTGCTGGATTTAACGAGCTCTTAGGACTGGGCTTCGTTTTGCCTCCTTCCAGGCTGGTTCAGAAAGCTGGGAATGTCCTGAGAGCAGCACAAAGAGCTGCTGGGTTTAATTCCTCACGAAAATCCTCAGGATCTGCCACTGCCTGGGAGCTTCTCCTGCTGGTGGTCCATGAGAAATGTCCTGGTGGGATTGGGGATATCAAACAGGAGTTGCTGGCCTTGAGCAAAGTCCAAAGCAGCTCTTAAGGAATTAATGAGGCCTTGGGAGCACTCTGTGTCATCTGGAGACTCGGAGAGCTTGGAATTTAAGGCAAAACTTCCCAAAATCAGCTCCGGGGCCTCTGAGGACTGGAATGATTCTGGAGGAGGCCCCAGAGCTGCTCCCAGGGCTGGAGCCCCTCAGCTCTGGAGCCAGGCTGGGAGAGCCAGGGGTGTTCCCCTGGAGAAGGGAAGGACACAGGGAGAGCTCCGAGCCCCTGGCAGGGCCTGAAGGGGCTCCAGGAGAGCTGCAGAGGGACTGGGGACAAGGCCTGGAGGGACAGGACACAGGGAATGGCTTCCCAGTGCCAGAGGGCAGCGATGGATGGGATACTGGGGAGAAATCCTTCCCTGGGAGGGTGGGCAGGCCCTGGCACAGGGTGCCCAGAGCAGCTGGGGCTGCCCCTGGATCCCTGGCAGTGCCCAAGGCCAGGCTGGACATTGGGGCTGGGAGCAGCCTGGGACAGTGGGAGGTGTCCCTGCCCAGGGCAGGGGTGGAATAAACGGGATTTAAGGTCCCTCCCAAGCCAAACCATCCTGGGATTCTGCAATTCCATGAAAAGGGCAGGAAATGACTCACGGATTTATATCCTGGCTGTTCTGAGCTCCCATGTCAATAGCAAAGAGCAAAGCTTTTGCTTATTGACTCCATTTTTTTTCCCTTTCTCCCGGCTCCCACCTTAAATTGAAGGAATTAACTCTGGAGAGCTTCCCTTGGCACCCAGCAGGGACCTGACTGCTCAGGAAATTCCTGAATAATTCATGGCTGCCTCCCTGACTGATGTTAGTATCAGCTTCCCCACTCCAGAGCACTCCTGAAATGTTCCCTGGCCAGTCCCAGTGGATCAGGACACAATTTCCTGCCTGGGATCCAGGAGATGCTCCCAGCTGCCTCCTGGAGCAGCTCCCAGAGATCCTGGGAAGCAATTTGGGATCCAGGGATGAATGCTCAGTGTCAGTATTAACCCTTCAGCGCTTGGTGCGGGTGTTCCAATGTTTTTATGGATGCAGGGCAGGATTTGAGGACTGGATTTAAGGACAGTGTGAGGTTTCAGTCCCAGCCCTGGGGGCGGCCCCAGGTTGGTTTTGGGGTTTGCTTTGATCTTGCAGGACCTGGCACACGGCGGTTTGGAGCTGCAGCCACTCCATGAGCAAATATCCCACAAATTCTCTTGGAACATCCCACATTTAATAGGATTTTCCCAACTCTGCTTCCTTCCAGAGGCCGTATTTTGTATTTTCCTGTCCCACGGGAATGCTATCCTGGATAAAACAACGTGAATTGACATTCCATGTTCTCCAGCTCCCTGGATAGGCCCGTATCCCTCTGCCTTGGGAACAGGCAGCTTCCTCCTGCTTGGGAATGGCTTCCATGGCAAAATAAACCTGAGGGAGCAACACCAGAGAGAAAATAACCTGGGAGCAATCAGGAAGGGATAAAATCAGGGCCAGGACCCAGGGAATGGCTTCCCAGTGCCAGAGGGCAAGAATGGATGGGGTACTGGGAAGGAATTCCTGGCTGGGAGGGTGGGGAGGAGCCAGGGTGGCATTCCCAGAGCAGCTGTGGCTGCCCCTGGATCCCTGGCAGTGCCCAAGGCCAGGCTGGAGCACCCTGGGAGAGAGGAAGGTGTCCCTGCCATGGCAGGGGGGAATATGGGATGATTTTAAGGCTTCTCCAACCCAAACCAGTCTGGAATTCTGGGATTCCGTGACCTTGCAGGTGCTTCCACCATTCCAGTGCTCATCCAACCCTTCCAGGAGAACTCGGAGATCATCAGGACTCCAAATCCACTGCTTTTTGTGAGTAATGATTCCCAAAATGCTCTGGGTGTGGAAAACTTCCTAAACCCGGGCCTTGCTTGGGATCAAAGCTGGGTCTGGAGCCCGCGGGGGGAATTTTCGGAGCTGCTCATGTCTGTAACTCCTCGGTGAGCAGAGCAGCCGTGGCCAGAGTGACCTGTGCCTCTAAAACAGGCCCTTGGAGGGAAAACCGGGAATCTTCATCCCTCTGGGAAACTTCACCCTCCAGAGGAGCGGAACAAGTCCAGTGCAATTAGTGCTGATCATTTATTGTTCATTAACCACATTTGGGGTTCACTTAAACCAGGGATTGTTTGAAATCCTGACTGAAGGGTCCTGTCAGGACTGGGAACTTCAGTCTGGGATGTTTAATCCCGATTTTTGGGAATTTTTTCCTCCCTTGGATGTCCCCCTTCCCTCAGCGGGTGAGCAAAGCAGCTCAGCCTTGTCCCTGATAGGCCTGGATCATCATCATGGAATGGTTTGGGATGGGAGTGACTTAAACTCATCCCATTCCAGCCCTTCCACTGTCCCAGGCTGCTCCAAGCCCTGTCCAGCCTGGCCTTGGGCACTTCCAGGGATCCAGGGGCAGCCAAACTTCCCTGGGAATGTGTTGTACCACAGCTCTGTGCTATTCCCACGGCACAGCCTCCACCTCCTTGGATTCCTGGATGTTTTCCCTCCCTCCCGGCCGGCCCAGCAGTAACTGAGGGAATTCTGTGGGAAGCCTCTCCCAGCTCGGCTGAGCTGGTTCTGGATTAATTTGAGCCTCTGGAACGGACACCACGGGCTCGTGCAGCTGTTCCCACAGCCAGAGGCACTGTGGAAGGGCGTGGATGAGGGATTGAGGCCGGCAGCCAGGAGCTGTGGAGACGAGGAGTCCAGAAGGAATCCAAAAGGAATCCAAAAGGAATCCAAAAGGAATCCAAAAGGAATAAAGAGGGAGCGGCTGCTCCGCCTAATGAGGGCAATGAGGCAATAAAAGCTCGCTCCCGCTGCAAACCTCCTGTCAGCTGGGGACTGGGAATGAAGTACTGGGAACGGGCTCCTTGCAGCCTGGGCTTCCAGGCCCTCCAGCCCCTGGCACCGTCATTACACCCCGACCTCCTTCCTGCATCTCTTCATTTTTATGGAGCCTGAGGCGCTGGAGCCGATCCCGAAATTCTCCCTGCTCCCGTGGCTCCCTGGCTCTGGCGGGTTGGGAACGCTCTGGGAATGCCTCCCTCGCTCTGTCGCCTTTGATCCCGAGAAATGAGCCCGAGAAGCGATCCCAAGAAATGATCCTGAGAAATGATCCTGAGAAATGAGCCCGGGAAATGATCCCAAGAAATGATCCCGAGAAGTGATCCCGAGAAATGATCCTGAGAAATGAGCCCGGGAAATGATCCCAAGAAATGATCCTGAGAAATGATCCCGAGAAGTGATCCTGAGAAATGATCCTGAGAAATGAGCCCGAGAAGTGAGCCCGGGAAATGATCCTGAGAAATGATCCCGGGAAATGATCCCAAGAAATGATCCCAAGAAATGATCCCAAGAAATGATCCCAAGGAATGATCCCGGGAAATGATCCCGAGAAGTGATCCCAAGGAATGAGCCCCGCTGCATTCCCAGCACTCCGTCTTTTCCTGCCCCTATTCCTTCCAGGAATTGTGCCTGGAATCATTTTTATTCCCTTCCTCCGGAGCTTGTAGGAACGGCAGCGTTTTTAGGTGTTACAAATCCGGGTTTCTGGGGGATTTTGGAAACAAATCCTCCTTCCTGTGGCTAAAATTTGACTGAATAATTGGAAATATTGGCAGACCTTCCGAGGGCTTTGTTTTCCTTATCATATTTCTTTCCCTTCCTGGTTTCCAGGGGTTATTCCCAGAATTGGTTTGGTGCTGGAATGTTTTAAAAAATAGAAATATTAAAATATTATATATATAATATATAATATTAATGCATGCACTGCGTGCATTTGTATTGAATTTAGAATTAATTTTTAATTAATTAATTGGAATTAATTTAACATTAATTTAAAATTAGAATTAATTTAAAATTAATTTTAAAAATTAATTGGAATTCCCCTTTGCAACTACATCACTTCCAGGACTATGCTCACTAACCCATGACATTAATTAATAATAATATTTAATTTCTAAATGATATATATAATATAGAAAGATATCATAACACATATTATTTATTTCTTTCATTATAATAAATAATTAATTTTCACACCCTCCCCTGCCTTTAGGCTGCTTTTAGACCCTGTTAAACTTCATTAGTGAAGTTTAAAGCTGTGTTAGGCTCAGTTTAGTGAAGAAAATTCTGCTTTGGCGTGGTCTAAATGCTCACTTGGGTTTAAAATATTCCTCTGGGAGTTTGCCTGAACTTTCTGTGTGCTAAACCCAGATATTTCCATCTAAAATGTAAATTTGAACTTCAGTTTAGGTCTGAATAGAACAACAGAACAGCAGAGGGAAGTCCTGCTTTATTTGGGATGGTTGTGATGGCATAAGAATAAAAAAAATAATAATAAAATTTTTTTTAAAAATTAAAAATAGAGAAATAATAATAGAAATAAAAATAAATATCATAAACAGAATATAAATAAAGATAATAATCAAAATCAATCTAAAAATAAACATCATAAACAGAATAAAAATCAATATGATAAAAATCAAAATCAATATAAAAATATCATAAACAGAATAAAAAAATATAATAAAAATCAAAGTCAATATAATAAAAATCAAAATCAATATAATAAAAATCAAAAGCAGAATAAAAATAAATATAATAAAAATCAAAATCAATATAATAAAAATCCAATATAAAAATATCATAAGCAGAATAAAAATAAGTATACCAAAAATTTAAAATCAATATAAAAATAAATAGCCTAAAAATAACAAAAATAGATACCATAAAACATTAAAAAGAAATATAATAATAAAAAGAAATCTCATTAAAATAACAAAAATATTAAAAGAAATATAATAAAATCATAAAATAATAAAATATTAAAATAAATATCATCAAATAAAATGATTATAAAATAATAAAACAAAATAATAATGAAATGACGAAATAATAAAATAATAACAAAAATATTAAAATAATAATAAGATAAATATAATAAAAACATAACAAAATCATTACAATAAATAAATAAATTAATAATAATAATAATAATAATAATAATAATAATAATTTCCTGTGCTTTAACGAAGCCCCATCTTTCAATTTTGCACGGACTGGAGCCTCTTTGGCAGCCGTGGCTCATCCCAGAGCTGCTCTCCCGGGAATTCCCGTGGCTCTGGAATGAGAGGAAACCTTCTGCTCGCCCGCCCGCAGAGCAAACATTGACACTTCTCCCGGATCGATCCCAAAGCAGCCGCACCTTCGATGGGTTGGTCTTTAATCAGCCCTTAATGAACAGCGCTCGCTAACGAGCAATCCCTGCTCCAACAGCACGGGGACTGCGCTCGGCATCTTGGGATTCACCGGGATTTGGGGCTGGGATTTTGCACTCCGGGATGAAAAGTGGATGGAATGGGGGTGATCCTTTGGGAAGGGAGAGCAGCAGGAGCAGGTTTTCCATGGCTGAAGGAGGCAGGTGCTGACCCCGGAGGGAAGTGGGGACAGGAATTTTTAGGGTCACACTTCGGTGAGGGAATACAGGCACTGTTTCCACAGAATCCCAAAACTTTTTGGGGACTGAACTTTAAATCCCATCCCATTCCACAGGGACACCTCCCCCTATCCCAGCCTGGCCTTGGACATTTTCAGGGATGGGGCAGCCACAGCTTCTCTGGGAATTCTGTGCCAAACCCTCACAGGGACCAATCCCTTCCCAAAATCCTCCTCCCGGGTGCAGCTTCTTAGGGAAAAGGTTGGGGGATGAGCAGCTACACCTGGTAGTACCTGCCTGGGTATAAATGGGCTTGGAGGGGATTTGGGGCAGTGGGAAGTGGAAAGGATGAGTTGGGATGGTCCTGCTGGGTTTGGCATCCAAGACTGGCAAAGGTTTGGCTCCCCCTTTGGAGGGGTTTGGATGTGGTGATGCTTATTGGACATTTACTGGGTATTTGAGGACATTTGTTGGATATTTATGGACATTAATGGGAAAGTTATCGCCTGGGAACATGCACTGGATCAGAAGGGAGCTGTGAGGAAAGCAGGATGGGAAAAAGCCACCAAGAGGGTTTTTTTGGGGTTTTTGTGAGGGAAATGTGTGTTAGTACCCAAATCTTTGGGATATGCTCACTTTATTCCATTATTAGCCCCTCTTTTCCCAAATAATTCTATCCTGGCTCTCCCTGTCTTTATTTCTGGGTTTACCTCTGTCCAGCAAGCTCTGGGAGCAGTTTTAAATTCCCTGCTGAGGGTGGGAATTATAATTTGAGGCTGTTGTTGCCCTTTTGACCAATTCAGTCAGAATTTGGTGACTTGCTCTGCCTTCGAGAGGCTTGGAAGTGGTGGCATTTCCTTGATATTTATGGACATTTATTGGAGAATTATTGGGAAATTATCAGCTTGGAGCATGCACTGGGTCGGAAGGGAGCTGTGAGGAAAGCAGGATGGGAAGAAGCCACCAAGAGGGTTTTTGTGAGGGAAATGTGTGTTAGTACCCAAATCTTTGGGATATGCCCAGATGATTCCATTTATTCCCACAATATTGGGATATTATTTAGGAAATAATGGAGTTTGAGCACGAAGATTTGGGCTGTCTTTAGAGGTCCCATGTGAATTTGAATGGTTTTACATTAAACGCCCCTATGGCATTTCCTCCACGTAGGAATTTTTCCACTCCTCGCAGTAATTTAAAGATTGATGCCTGGTAATTAAGTGGCTGATAAGGAGGCAGGATTAATTGGGAAAGCAGGTGAAACCCATAAGGGATGCCTCTCTCCATGCAGAGTCCCTTTGCTCTTATCAGATGACGAAATTTCCCTTTTTGTCTTCCCTCACAAACTGTTCCTCCCTTGCAGAGGTGGAAAACAACGTTGGATGTTCCAAAAGATAAACCCGGGAGTGAATTCCTCCCTGCTCCAGACGGGGGTGTCCTCACGGAAGGGTTCACTGGGAACCATACAGTTCTTCTTGGGAAAACCATAAAGCTGTCATGGGGAATGGGGGATTTATGTCTGAGCGTGCTGCCAAGGCACAGGGATGTTGTTTAAAATCACCAGGATTTTCCAGGTTTTATTAGGTGCTAACTGAACTAATCCTGATGCTGTGAATTCCCTGGATTTACTCTGTTGGATCAATCCACGATTTGGTACAATTCCAGACTGGCTTAGGTGGGAAGGGATCTTAAATCCCATCCTGTTCCACCCCCAGGGACACCTCCCACCGTCCCAGGTTGCTCCAAGCCCCAATGCCCAGCCTGGCCTTGGGCACTGCCAGGGATCCAGGGGCAGCCACAGCTGCTCTGGCAATTCCAGCCCAGACCCTCCCCACCCTCCCAGGGAACAATTCCCGATTCCCAATATCCCATCCAGCCCTGCCCTCTGGCACTGGGAAGCCATTCCCTGTGTCCTGTCCCTCCAGGCCTTGTCCCCAGTCCCTCTGCAGCTCTCCTGGAGCCCCTTCAGGCCCTGCAAGGGGCTCGGAGCTCTCCCTGGATCCTTCTCTAAATGTTTTCTTGTATTCCTGAAAATATCCCAGCCTGCTTCCTGGTGTTATTTTTCCCATTATCTCCCACAACAATGAATCCCTGACATTTATCCTTCCTGTGCCTGGAACACAAAGCAACCCCACTTCAAAAACCAGGGATGGAGGAGAGGGAATGTGAGCAGGAGGGGGTGGGAAAGGATCTCTGGATGGTTTGTGCTTGCAGGGAAAGGTAAAATGTGGATTTGGCTGAAGGTCAGGGAGGAGATTCCAGTCATTTCCTGGATTTTAAAGCCTTTTTTTCCACGTGGGAATGGAAATGAATCGAGGTGATAAAATTCAGGGATGATTTGCTGTTGGTGGCTCAGCAAAATGGACACTTAGACCCTCCCAAAGCTGTTCCCTGAGAGTCCAGAATCCCTGGATTTGGCTGAGCACTGAGGTTCCCTCAGCAAAGGGGGAGAGAGGGCACAAAAGGCAAAATCCACGTGGGGAATGCCAGGCCCAGGACAACGGGAGGAGAGCTGGGAATGGGGTTATTCCTGAATCTCTGCTCCAAATGTCCCTGGCAGTCCCAAGGGAAGCAGGAGGGAGCTGTGGGAGGTTTTGTTCAGCCACAAAACCTGGCAAAAATGATGGAATGGTGCAAAATCAGAGTTAAAACATCTCCATTCCTGAGGGTGCGTCCTCTTCCATAAAACCTGGCTGTGTCAAATCCCTCAAAGTTCCAGGCTCCCTGAGCTGTCCCAAGGTGTCACTTCTCTCTCCGGTGCCTCTGCCTTCACCTGCTCTGATTCCCAGCCTTATCTCCCACCTGCTGGGAGCTGAATTGTTGGGAGGTTTGAATTCCAAAGGTTCAGCTCCGCTGCATCCCGTCTGTGCTGTCACTCGCACCCTTAATTAGCTCCTAATTAAAATCACTCTGAGTTTTGGGGGCCCGGCGCCTTTTCCTGGGCTGATTCTGAGCCTAAATGGTTCAGGTGAGAGGTGGGGTTTGGTTCAGGGTTGGTTTTGGGGATCTTGGGGCTGTTTTCTAATCTTGATCCTATGAAAATGAAGGGTTTGGGATTCATTTTTAGCAGTGGGCTTTGCTTGGAGTGCCAGAGTTGGAGTGGACACTTCCTTCTGTTTAGCCAGGAAAACTGGGATTCCAGGAGCCCAGAGAGGTCAAATGAGGCTCTGGGGTTATCCCAGAAAAACCCAGCCAAATCCTTAACCCTGCCCTCTGGGAATGGGGTTGTTTAGGCAGGAATAGCCACAAGATTCCAGGATCCAGGTGCAAGCAGAAGGAATGTGGTGACTTTGAGCCTCAGGTCAATTAAAAGACATTAAAAGGACTTGTTCACCTCCTCTGCGGCTTCCTGCAGGAGCCAGGAGCTGGAAAAACTGGAGGGATTTGGGCAGGAAAACTCTCTTTTCTTCCTCAAAATTCATCTCCAGAGGGAGATATCCAAATGTTTCCTACAGCGGGAACGGGGAGAGAGACAAAATTGTCCTGGCTGGGATCAAATCCCTTTGGGATTTGCCTGAGTGGCTGAGCAGCACCAGCTCCTCTGCTCTGCCAGAACATCCCGAGCCTCCTCCGCTGTGCTCTGGGATATCCTGGAGGGAACAGCTTTAATGGGAAGAGCAGGAATGGCTTTGCTATCCCACGGATCACCCCCAGCCTCTGTTCTCAGCAGGGGCGGCTTGGCTGCTGCTGTTAAATAAAAGATGCTCCGGAGTACTGGAGTCAGGATTGGCTGGAGGGGGGGGAAGCCATTAGTTTTCCTCTTGGAAAGATGGATGGGAGGTTTTAAGGAGCTGGGGCTGCATCCCGGGATATTTGCAGCGGCTGCAATAATTCCTGGGAGGTGATGAGGGAAGTGACAGCAGGGCTGGGGTTTGGCTTGGGAGGAGGCCAAAAAAAAGGACAAAATTGGGCTTCAGGCATCAAATCCATCACTGGGAATGAAGGGAAGTCAGGGCAGCTCCGGAGCTGCGCTCCATGGAACAGCAGGAGAAATCCTTGCTCCCACAAAGATGGGGAACAAATCCAGGGGTGCAGGGGGATCCTGGGCCGGTCCCACCCTTTACAGTCCCTGCTTCGGAATGTTGCGTTCCCATCGAAGCCGGTTCCAGCGATCCTCGTTCTTCTCCCACGCTGTGTTCCTGAAATCCTGGAGCAGCTGATCCCTGCTCTAGGGCGAAATGAAGGGAGGGATTTTACAGCTCCTTGTGCCCCATTCCCGCTCCCATTCTTCCCATTCCAGAGGTGCCCCTCCCTCCTCACAAAGCCCGAACACCTCCTGCTCCTGAAGGAAACAAATGGCATTGTTTTCCCACCTGGAAAAAGTCGGAGTGGAAGAAATGGAGCATCAAATATCCCACAGCAGGTGGCAATGGTGAAACGAGCAAAACCACGGAATAACTGCTGAGCTGCTGCTTGTTTTCCTTTTTTTTCCCCCCAATTTTTTCTTTCCCAGGAGGGGAAAATGATTCACAGAATAATTTGGGATGGATGCTCAGAGCCTCAGGGGTGTCAATTTTCCAGGGCTGAGGGATGTGGATCTGAATCCACCCCCTCAGTGGGGAGCCAGCAGCTCTTATTTGGAGATTTTTTTATTTTAATGAGCACACGGAAGTCAGCCCAGGCTCCCAGACAAGCTGAAATCAGGATATTCCCAGAAGATTTTCCCTCTAAACCCAGCTCAGAAGCTGGAAAAATGCGGGTGGAGGTGTCAGTGCAGGGAATTAGTGCTCAGAACTTGGGAACTGGGGGGGAAAGAAGCAGTGGGAGCTCTTGGATATTGATCATTAAATCAGTCTTGGAATTCTTGGTGGTCAGTGTCCTTTTCCCGATATTCCTGCTGTCTGTTTCCCTCCTGGATGTGTTTTTCCCTCTCTTTGAGGAGCCCTGGGAAGCACCCAATGAGCCCCTGGATGCAGGTGAGGGAATGAAGTTCCTCCTCTCCCAGCAAAAACTCCCAGGATGGAGTAAAAATCTTGGGAATTGAGTTGATCCCTGCATAAATTAATCCCAAAATTCAGGCTCTGCCTGGTGTCTTTTGGATTTGAGACTGAATTTTGTGGACCAACAAAATCCTGCTGGATTCTCGCAGGCACAGGGTGGGATTGTTGGGATGCCTGTGCACAGCCAGCAGCTGGAAAAATGATCCTGTGGGATCCTTCCAGCTCGGGATATTCCATGATTTTCAAATTTGAGTAATTTGGGGTGATTTCTTTTAGGATTTCCCTGGAATCCTGGAATTAAAGTCTGTAAGGAATTGTTACTGGTGAGAAATTGTTGTTTTACCTTCCTAGCATTGCACAAAACCTGGATTATTACAGAAATTGGGAATTCATTGGTCTTAATTAAGCCATTCTTGGTGTCTTCTGGAATTCTGACACCTGGAAATTCCCAGGGATAAATGGACCATGGAAACAAAGGATTGTTCCCAGGTTTCCTGAGTGCAGCTTCCCCTGCGAAAAACCTGGAGGAAATGGGAATTGTGCAATTCCCTCTGCCCGGGCCTGCTCCAAGCTGCTCCTGCAGCTTCCCAGGAATCCATTTGGCACTTTTTGGGAGCGGTACAACAGGATTTGAATCCGGGGAACAAGTGAGCAGGGAGAGGAATGGTGTGTTGGGATGTGGGAGCAGAGCTGCTGTAGGAATTCTGGCTGGGATGGGGTTTTATTGGGAATTCTATTTGATATAAAAACATGAGGCAGGAGTGTCCCTGCTGGGAAATCCCTGCTGGAAAATCCCACCTGGATGTGGGTCTGGCCAGGGAGCTTTTTATGGGATTGGGGGTGCATGGAGCAGTGAAAGCACTCTGGAAAATTCTAGGAATGAGGCTTGCATTAAGGGTGATGGATTGTGTGCTCCATGCACTCAGAGAAGCCTTTACCACTCCAGCTGCATTTATTCCCATCTTTTCACTTCCATCATCTCCAGTGACGGGAAGTTTCCCAAGTTAATTGGATTCTTCAGCAGTTTTTGGGGTATTTTTCCCAGGGAAAAAAAGCAAATTGATCTCCCCCATTGCCCTGAAGATGCAAAGCTTTGAGATGGAGCTGAGGTGGAATTTATTTTATGACAAAACAGGAGATGAAAAACAAGTACCGGGAATGAGCCATGAATTTTTCCTTGGGAGTGGGAGAGCAGTGGAATATTCTGGATAATCCCCTGGCACCTGGAGCAGCTCAGCGTGGGGGTGTGAGGGCTGAAACATTCCTGATCCCACAGGGATTGGTGCCGCTCTCCTGGAGAGCTGGGAGCCAGAGGGTCCTGCAGGGATGGATCCCAACAGGGCAGGGATGGGCTGGGTGATCCAGGATCCAGCTGGGATGGGGTGGGAGAAGGGAAGGACACAGGGAGAACTCCGAGCCCCTTGCAGGGCCTGAAGGGGCTCCAGGAGAGCTGGAGAGGGACTGGGGACAAGGCCTGGAGGGACAGGACACAGGGAATGGCTTCCCAGTGCCAGAGGGCAGGGCTGGATGGGAGATTGGGAACAGGGAATTGCTGGCTGGGAGGGTGGGGAGGGTCTGGGCTGGAATTCCCAGAGCAGCTGTGGCATCCCTGGAAGTGTCCCAGGCCAGGTTGGATGGGGCTTGGAGCAGCCTGGGATAGGGGGAGGTGTCCCATGGCAGGAGCTGGGGAATTTTGAGCTTTAAGGTCCCAGCCATTCCATGATTCTGTGATCAATAACTCCCCCATCCCTCTCTCTAATTAAAAGGGGTTCTAAACAAAACACTGGGAATGCTGGTAGGTTATGGGATCCTTAGTTCTGTAATTAAATGTCTGTTTGGCTGAGATAAGGATAATTAATCCAATTACTATTCTGGAATAGAATCATTTTAGAGATAAGAAAATTGAAATGTAAGGAAAGGTTTTTCCACCGAGGGTGGGGAGGCCCCGGCACAGATTCCCAGAGCAGCTGTGGCTGCCCCTGGATCGCTGGCAGTGTCCCAGGCCAGGCTGGAGCACTGGGATAGTGAAGGTGTCCCTGCCCATGGAGCAGGTGGAATTAATGATCAGAATCATTTCTCTCCCATTTTTCTGCTTCTAATCTTGGGTTTTATTCCCAGGTGCCTGAGGACATGAAGGGAATGAGGGATGGGGCAGCTTCCCTGGATAAGCTGTGCCAGCTGCTCCTGAGCTCTGGGGCTGTTCATCCTGAAAAACTCAGCCACCTCTTCCCTCCCTGAGGATCCTGCTGGATCTGGTCCTCCTGAATCCCCTGGGAAAACGAAATATTTGGGCTTGGATGAGGCAGGGAGTGCTGGGCTGCCGGTGATGGCTGCAGATGGGGATTTTGGATCATCTCACCCCTGTCCCACATGTGGGGCAGCCCCAGCTGCTCTGGGGGAACATTTCTGCCTTTCCCTGAAGGTTTAAACCTGTCCTGGCTGTCAGCAGCTCTGCCAGGAAACACAGGGAGTGTCTCCCAGAGGATAAAGATGAAGGGAACAGTGCCAGGGAGACGTCTGAAAGCTTGGGAATGAAAGGAGAGCAGGGAACAGCTGAAGGCCTCACAGGCCCCGAGCTGCCAGCAGCCAGCCAGGCTTTCAAATCGTGATTTGCCAGCTCAAATTTGTGTCCAAAAGGCAGCTCTGCTCCCTCCTGGAATTATTATCCTGGAATAAAGCTGCCTCCTGAGCTGCTGGTTTTTGTGGCAATGTCTGAGCACCTGGATGAGAGGCTGCACGTGAATTCACCGGCTCTGGGTGCGGGGCCTGTGAAGCTGTCCCAGCTCTGGGCTGGAGACTGATCCATCCCTTCCATCCCTTCCATCCCTTCCATCCCCGTCTGGGAATGCTTTATTCCCAGAAAGGGCTGGCCAGTCCTGGCACAGGGTGGGATCGCCAGCCCTGGAGGGATTTCCAAGCATGGGGGACATGGGGCAGTGCTGGGAATGGCTGGGCTCGATCTTGAAGGGCTTTTCCAACCTTGATGATTTTACACTTGATTCCATGGATGCCATGGAGTTTTATTCCTTGTCCTGGTTGCAGGCATGCTGTGGAGTTTTATTCCTTGTCCCTGGATGCTTTTACCTCCCCTTTCCCTGGTTTTTTCCTGCTTTTTCCACCACGGTTGAGGTTTCTCCTGGCCCAGGTTTCTCCTGGCTGCCTGCAGAGCCTGGAACACCCCTGAGGCAAAATCACTTCCCTGAGTTCTGAATGTCCAATAATTCCTGTTCAGTGTTCCCTGAGGTGATGCCGAGGGATTTGGAAGGGCTGGGGAAGTTTGGACAGGGAGGAAAAAACCCTGAAGGGTGTGGGCTGGAGATTTCTGGCTTTGAAGGTGCTCAGAGGAGTCAAACCAGGCTTGAGTTTGGGTTTAAATTGGGGGTTGGCTGCCCATAATTGCTGAAAATCTGGGAAATTAATGTTCAGCAGAAGCACCAGGAGGAGTTTGAGCAACATTTCACTGCTGGCTCTGCCGTTCCTTGGTGATTTGTTGGATTTGAAGAGCTCAAGGATCACCTCACCACTCAAACAGGAGGGTGGGAACATTCCATGAGGGGAATGTTTGGGAATGCCGTTAAAAGGAAAACCACTCCAGGAAGGGAAAGGTTCTTAGGTGCATGGACTGATTTGAAATCCATTTTTTAGCAAGAAAAAGTCAAATTATAATCCTGCAAACAAACCCTGTTCTGTGCCTTTATTCCCTCCTCAAGGCAATAAAGCAGTCAGGACAAAAAGCTGCTTTATTACAGCATCTCCAGTCCTGCCTTGTCTGCTCCCAGGATGTAAATTGTGGAGTGACAGGAATAAATCTCCATCTCCAGGCCTCTCCCAGAGGTGCAATTCCAAAGGAACTGCAGCTCTCACAGCATGCTCGGGGCTGGTGCTGCTCGGTGCAATATGAAGTTGTATTTACCCATTTTTCTGTGCTTTCTCAGCAATGGAAGTGCTAAAGCTGCACAATAAATCAAATCCTGGGAGTGCAGTGAGTGCTGCCTGTCCTGCTGCTGCTTTTATTCCCAGGCTTTGATTCCAGAGCATGTGGAGAAAAATTCATCTCAAATCCAAGCTCTGCCTCAGCCTCATGGTAGAGAGCTGGGAAGGAAAAGTGGATTTGTCCGAAATAAATCTCTCTCTTCAGCTCTGAAGATCTCTTGGAAAATGCCTCTGGCTTGACTGTGGGTTTGGTTTTGCTGGAAATGGGAATTTGGGGCAGGAATTCAGCTCTCAGGTGGGAAATGAGGAGGGATGGGGAGCCTCTGGCCTCCCAGCAACACCCAGAAATTATTCAAGGTTGGGCTGGTTTGGGTAAAAGGCCAGTTCAGGACATGAGTTGGACTGGTCAGACTGGTGGGGTCTGGTCTGGACATGGAGCTTTTGTAAATCCCAGAATCTCTGGGGACTTAAATCCCATCCAGTGCCACCCCTGCCCTGAGGTGAAAGTTGGGAATGTGAGCAGTGTTTGTGTGCAGGGAAGGGAGAGAGGCTCTTCCTGCCCCTGGGCCTGGATTTGCCTGGGCCACAATCCCACAGGAGGAGAGGAAAAATGTGGGCTTGGACTTTATGGAATGCCAGGATAGCTGGGGTTAGAAGAGACATTAGGGATGATCCCATTCCATCCCTGCCATGGGCAGGGACACCTCCCACTGTCCCAGGCTGCTCCAACCTGGCCCGGGACCCTGCCAGGGATCCAGGGGCAGCCACAGCTGCTCTGGGACAACATTTGTGCCCTTCCCTGAATATTGAAGCCTTAACAATTCCACTGGCCTGGCTTTTCCTGCTGCTCTGGCTGGGAAACATGGACAGTCTGTTCAAGGACGAGTTTGTGTTTGGGAGGCCTGCTGCCCTCGAGGTGTCATTTCCTCTTTAGCAGAGGCAGCTTCAATAAAGCCAATTTTTCTTGTTATCATCTCCTCTTCCTTCCTCTGGCTGCCCTTTGTGCCTCGACTGATGATTTTTAAAGGAGTTATTCCAACCTCTGGGAATGCTGCCAGGTCTGAGCAGGTTTTTGTGGGCAGATGCTTCACCTGTCTGTGTGTTTGGGAACCTCCTGCTGCTGATCCCAGATTTTCCCTGGATTGTAGGATTTGAGTGGGAGGGAAGATAGCTGAAGCATTTTTTAAAGCACATCCCAATCCTTTCTCCACATCAACCTGGACTAACACAGGGTGGTGTGATTCCTATTTTAGTCCTGGTTTAATGCCCTATCTCCTCATAAAGCCAGGCTGGATCTTATCCCTGAAATCTGATTTGTGCCATGGGCCGGAAGGCAGGAGAAGCATTTTCCAGGGTTTATTGTGTTTTATGAGGCTGTGGAGCTGTGTAACCCTCTGTGCAATAAGGCTGTGGATGAGAGATGGACACAAATCCCTGTTCCATAGGAAGCCCCAGAACTGGGGTACAATGAGGCAGGAACGGGGGGAAATGTGGCATTGAATCCCATTCCAACACCTTTGGGGCTCCACAGCTCCAGGCCCCCCACATTCAGTGTAATTTGGGGCTTTTAGGTCCTATTACCCCATTCCAGCTTGGCACTGAGCAGGGAAATGGGATTAAAGGCTCATCCCAAAAAAGCCTGAGGGCTGCCAGGAGCTGCAGGTGGAGCAGGATGTTGGGATTTTGGCAAATTTCCCACCCCTAAGGAAATGAAAGTTGGGAATGCGAGCAGTGTTTGTGTGCAGGGAATGGAGAGAGGCTCTTCCTGCCCTGGGGCCTGGATTTGCCTGGGCCACAATCCCACAGGAAGAGAGAAAAATGTGGGTTTGGACCTCATGGAATACCAGGATAGCTGGGGTTGGAAGAGATGTTAAGGATGATCCCAATCCACCCCTGCTATGGGCAGGGACACCTCCCACTGTCCCAGGCTGCTCCCAGCCCCAATGTCCAGCCTGGCCTTGGGCACTGCCAGGGATCCAGGGGCAGCCACAGCTGCTCTGGCAATTCCAGCCCAGCCCCTCCCCACCCCTCCCAGCCAGCAATTCCCAATTCCCAATATCCCATCCAGCCCTGCCCTCTGGGCACTGGGAAGCCATTCCCTGGGTCCTGTCCCTCCAGGCCTTGTCCCCAGTCCCTCTCCAGCTCTCCTGGAGCCCCTTCAGGCCCTGCAAGGGGCTCTGAGCTCTCCCTGTGTCCTTCCCTTCTCCAGGGGAACATTCCCAGCTCTCCCAGCCTGGCTCCAGCCCTTGGAGTTTAAGGGCTGTGGGAGGGGTTTTCCAAACAAGGTCCATCCCACAGGTGGGAAGGTCTCCTGGTGGGATATGGATACAGGTCTGGCTGCAATTCCCAAGTCTGCTGAGTCCCATTTTCCTGGTTTTTAGAACCCTGCCCTGTTCAAACCCACTGGCAGCTGTTCCCAAAAAATCTGAAGGTCAGCCTTTGTGCCAGAATCCTCTTTTCCCAAAAACATTTTGTCCCAAATCAGGTGCTTTGATGAAGAGCTTTGACAAGTGGGATTGTTTTCAGGGAAACAGCCGCCTCCTCCTGGAGAAACACATCCCATTTCCTCCTGGAATTTTGGCTTCCATTGCCCAGAGGATTTTGGTTCAGTCATGGGATAAAATCGAAATAAATCCAAAATAGAATTGAGGCCCTTCCCTTTATTCCAACAAATCCTGGGATGATTTAAAGGAGAAAAGGAGGATTTTGGAAGGCTTCTCCTACAGAAAAATGTTGGCCAGATAAACAGGAGCAATTAGAGCTTAATGAGGACACCGAGTCCCAACAGTTTAAGTCTGAACTCCCACGTTTATTTTTCCAACAAAATGCATCCAGACCAAATAAAAAAGATCCCAGAATTCATCTGTGCAGGGATTTTTTGCTGGGCTCTCTTGCTCCTAAACTGAGTGAGTAATTTGCATTTAAATCCAGCACTTCCATGCACTCTTTTATTCCTGCTTAATTTAAATATTAATTATCCCTTTAACATCTCGTTGTTTTTATTATTTAAGTTTTATAGAGGTGGTTGCTGTTAGTTTTTGTGCTGTTGGACAAATGGAAGCTGCGGCACTGTGATAGAATCAGAGATTTCTGGATGTTTCCAGCAGCTTTTGCTGTGGGGTCCTCCTGCAGTTTGGATGTGCAATTCCAGGTTGGATATTGCTGCTTGTTATGACAATTGCAATTAAGCTTTCAAAATAAATTGGCAGGAATTAGCCTAAAAATTGGGAAAGTCATCCAAATATTTCTCCAAGTATGAGAAGAGTTTGGCTTTATTAGAAAATGAAATTAGGTTTGAACTGCAGCACAAAAGCTAAGCTTAAAATAAGCCCATTTGTTTTCTCCAGCTGCTAAACTGCTGCTTAGACCCTGATTAGTGCCATTAAAGCAGTATTCACAGAACTGTGTCTGCTTTAAATAGGAGTTTTCCTTGAGGAGAAATTCCAGCAAAAGGAGAAAATACTGATGGAAAGAAAGGGGAATATGTGGGAAGCGATGGGGAGTGAAAAATCAGGGACCAGAGGGAATGTTAAGAGTGAGAATAATTCATTTCCCCCATATCCAACAGCTGGGAAACTTCCTGGGGGTGCGTGGATAAACCTCTCCCAAATTCCAAATAGCAACAAGCGGAGCCAAGGTGAAATCCTGGTTTATTTATGGGAATGTTGGAGCTGGGAGCAGCCACTCCTGGAGCTCCTTCAGCAAGGACTTCGTTGTTGTTCCATGTAAATGCAAAGACTTTGTAAAAATCGAATTTATTCCAAAGGTGGGAAGGAGCTGGAGGAGGGAAGGTTTCATGGGATATTGGGAAGGAGTTGTTCCCTGTCAGGGTGGGGTGGGCCTGGAACCCTTGGCCTGCTCTGTCTGTGGGAGGAGTGAAAAGAAATCCAGATAAATTTAACTTTTCCCGAAATTTTGGTCACTGTTTTTTGTCCTGCTGCAATGCTGGGGTTTGTGTGGAAATAAATCAATGGGAATTTAGCTCATTCCAGGATTCCTGTCGCTGGGTTTTGCTGGTTTTGCACAGCACGAGGCCCTGACATTTCACTGGAACCAGAGGGGTGCCAAAGGCAGCTGCAATTCCCAGGTTTTAATGGGAGGAGTGCAAATTTTACATCTACTACGGTTAAATGGGGTTTTTTCCCTCATTTTTCCCTCAGATCAGGAGTGAGCAAAGACCTTGGCTCACCTTGGTGGCATTTTTATTCCTTTTAAAACAAAACTCCAGCAGTGCCAACAAACCCTTTCTTGGGCATGGATTGGTTTCCCTGCAACGTGAACACATGCACATTCCTGGATGTGGAGTCTCTTTTTAAAATGATCTTTTCTGTTTTTTTCAGCCAGCTGTGCTTGTTACTGATTTTATTTGCAGCTTTTTGTTGTAGAGTTGGACTTTTAAATTCAAAACCTGTCCAGGTACGAATCCATCCTGGAAAAAGCAGCCTGGGAGCAGTGGAGAGATGACTCCCACTGGGCAAAAAAGGGGGGAGTGATTGAGAAGATGGAAAAAAGCCCAAGCCAGGCTGTGGATGAGCCTGTCCTGCTTTTCCCTGCCAGGCTCTCTTCCTGAATCTCCACAACTCAAACGCTACTAGAAGGAGTAACTCAGGAGTAACAGAGCCAGAGGTGCTCCCTGATCCTTTAAATGCCTTTAAATTTGTTGGATCTCAGGCCAGGAATGCTTTGTTTTCCCACAAATGCCCAGTTTGGGAGTCCAAGGAGCTCCCAAATCCACTGGAAGGTGAAAATGGCCAAGACCTGGATCAAAAGGAGCATTTCCCACCCAAACCAGGGTGATTTTCGTGGAATTTGGTGACCTTTGGGTTTTCCCATCGGGTGCTGGAGTGGCTCTGAAATCCTAAATGAGCTCCAGCATTTTTCCTTAAGGAAGGAGGAAGAGGTGGAGAGCGGGATGTGAGAAAAGCAGGGTGGTGGTGGGCTCCCAGATTCCAGCTGGGTTTGCGATCTAAGGTGAGGAATTGTGTTTTCCTCATGCTAATTCCTGCCTCTGGCATGAAACGGGAATGGGACGGGAATGTGGTGCAGGAACAGCGGACAGGAGGTGTTGGGTGAGATGAGACTTCCCAGGAGAAGGATAAAGGCAATTTAAAATCACCTGACTCCATAAAAAAGAAAATACATTCAAGGGATTGTCAATAATTCCAAGAGGAATTTCCTTCCCAACCCCAAATTCTGGAGGCAGCTGAGGAAAGGGCAAAAATGCCAGCCCTGATGGAGCTCAGGAGCAGAATTTTCCTGCAGTTTCCATGGGGGTTTTTTGGGACAAACTGGGGTGGCTGGGGGGGGTCAGTGCTGGGTAATTTGGTTTTTTAAAATAAAATCAGCCGCTGAGCAAGGGAAGCAGGGATGTGACGGGAGAGTGGCCTGGAAAAAAGAGCTGCCCTGGAGCGATATTGGAAGCGGATGGATTTTCTGTGTGTAACTCCAAGGCAGCAGGGCAGGAAAATCAGCTGGGAGGAGCCGTGTCCCACTGCTCCCGTGGGGATCTGCTGGGAGACTCCAGAATTCTACAGAATATTCCATGAGAAGGCGCATTTCTAGTTTATTTTATGCCAAAGTCAGGATGTGAGAGCGGGGAAAGTGAACATGTGGGATGTTTGCAGTGTACCGTCGGATGCTGCTGTTACATAACCCCAGGTTCTCGGCCGCTCCAAAATCAATTGTCCTGGGAAGCGCCGTTCCATGGGGACACAGGGCAGCACTTTGTCACAAGGCATCAGGCCACGCCTCGCTGAATTCCCGGGATCCATCCCCTCTGATCCATCCCCTCCGATCCATCCCCTCCGATCCGTCCCCTCCCGGGCCGCTCGGGATGGGCAGAGGCTCCCCCCGCCCGGAGCAGCTGCTGCAATGCACAAAAGGCATGGGAAGGTTTTCCTGAGCTTTTCCAAATGGAGGAGGCTTTAAAGAGGAATTAAAATATTTAATGGGAAATGGGAATGTTGTTGGAAAGTGTTCTGTCCTTGCTTTGGAGCCAGGCTGGGAGAGCTGGGGGTGCTCACCTGGAGAAGGGAAGGACACAGGGAGAGCTCCGAGCCCCTTGCAGGGCCTGAAGGGGCTCCAGGAGAGCTGCAGAGGGACTGGGGACAAGGCCTGGAGGGACAGGACACAGGGAATGGCTTCCCAGTGCCAGAGGGCAGGGATGGATGGGAGATTGGGAAGGAATTGCTGGCTGGGAGGGTGGGGAGGGTCTGGGCTGGAATTCCCAGAGCAGCTGTGGCTGCCCCTGGATCCCTGGCAGTGCCCAAGGCCAGGTGGACATTGGGGCTGGAGCAGCCTGGGACAGTGGGAGGTGTCCCTGCCCATGGAATGGGATGGGATTTAAGGTCCCTTCCATCCCAAACCACTCTGGGATTCCATGATTCCATCCCGCCTTGGTTTGATCCATGAGCAAAACCCAGGGCCACCAGTGCCAAGACATCCCAGTTCCCATCACTTTCCCAGCCTGCAGCCACACTGGGAATGGCCCTGGAATTTTCCTGGCTGTGAGGTTTTTCCCCCATTTTCCTAGGATACAAACAGCCAGGCAAAGCCCCTGTTTTGTCATGACTGATCCAAGGATATACAGGAAAATTTCCCAAAAAATGGGTTATTGGAGCCATTCCCACCCTGGGAACAGCTCCCAGAGTCTTCCCCTCGCTGGGAATGCTGCACAGCCACTTCCTGCTCCCTCTTCCTGGAGGGTCACGTTTCCTTTTGCATCCAAATTGTACCAAATCCATTAAAAATTACATTTAAATATGCAACTGAATCGCTGAAAGGTCAATATTCCCTGAGCCGTTATTCCCTGCATGGCAGGAATGGGATATTTTTAAACCAAAGGAAATATGGCTGAGAAGAGCTCCATATGTTAATGAGAGCTGATTGGTTCCTACCTTAATTAGGGATGGGAGCAGGGGAGCCTGAGTGACATCTGTTACTTCCTTCCATAGCTCTCCATGTTTTCCATGGATATCACTCCAGGAGAAGCTCATTCCTGAGGCATTTCTTCCCAGGGAAATGGTTGGATGGTTTAAAAATGAACGACAGGATCGGCTCTTTTGGGAAATGGAGCCAACATTGGAATATTTTGGATTTTGCTGGGTTTGTGTTCAGGGTGTCCATCCAGGGGGTTTGGTTTTAACGGAGCGTCCCAGGGGGAGAAATGTGATCCCAGAAGTTGGATTGAATCCCGGGATCTGTTCTGCTGCAGGGGTTTAACCTTCCTCAGCCAGGCTGGGCAGCACACACTCGGGTTCCATGGAATCATGGGATGGTTTGGGGTGGAAGGGACCTTAAATCCCATTTATTTCACCCATTCCATGGGCAGCGACACCTCCCACTATCCCAGGGTGCTCCAGCCTGGCCTGGGACACTGCCAGGGATCCAGGGGCAGCCACAGCTGCTCTGGGAATTCCAGCCCTGCCCTCCCCACCCTCCCAGCCAGCAATTCCCAATCTCCCATCCATCGCTGCCCTCTGGCACTGGGAAGCCATTCCCTGTGTCCTGTCCATTATCCTGGAGGACTTTTCCAGCCTAAACCATTCCACGATTCCATGAAACAACAAAAAATCCTTGTTGAGGGGAGCTGTGTTTGAAGGGATGAAATCCCTGAGCTCCCAGCGGGGCTGGAATTCCCTGGAAGTGCTTTTGGAGAGAGCAGCTGGAAGCACTTGGAGATAAATGCTTTTAAACACCATTTTTGCCTCTCTCCCGTTTATTTCCATTGGGATACAAAGGGATGGCTCCATAAAAATCTGGAGTGGAGCTGCTCAGATGAGATCCCAGCTGGAAAATTTGTCATTGGAAGGGGAATTTGTCCCATTTTGACAGCAAACATTAAATCCAAGAGTAGCTGGGATGTTTCCATGGAATATTTACAACTCTGTGCAAAATGAACATCCCTTTCCTATCTGAGCTTTCCTAATTTGGCAAAATTATTCCAGTTGGGAAAAAAAAAAGGGATTTATAGGAGTGTAGAGCTGGGAATCGACACCCAAAGATTCCGGGGTTCCCCAAATCCCTGTTTTCTTCCAGGAACTTTCGGCAGAGCCCAACCTCCCCCAGATGGGAAGAGAAACTTTGGGAGAGAAATCTTTGTGTCCAAGAGAAATCCCTATTTTTCACTAACCCATCCCTTCGGAATGTTTAATTTGCAGGGAATTTTTGCTGGTTTATTTTCACGGAAAGAGGAGCTCCGTGGTTGAAGTCAACCTCCCCCTTTTCAGCGGGATGTGCTTTTGGGATAAAATCTTGTTTTACTCGAGGATTTGGGATCCAGGGTTAGGTTTTTGGAGTTTTCCTTCCCTTTTTTGGGAGTTTTCCTCCCCTGTTTGGAGTTTTCCTCCCCTTTTTGGAGTTTTCCTCCCTTTTTTTGAGTTTTTCTTCCCTTTTTGGAGTTTCCCTTCCCTTTCTTAGAGTTTTCCTCCCCTTTTTGGAGTTTTCCTTCCCTTTCTTAGAGTTTTCCTCCCCCTTTTGGAGTTTCCCTCCCATTTTTTGGCATCCAAGGCCCCCTGGACATTCACCACACCCCGAGTCAGCAGGACTGGGATCCCTGTGTTTATCCCACACCATGGAATGTTTTTTTGTGAGCGGTTTCTGTCCGAAGGCCCAGCTCCCAGCACATTTGGGACCTCACTTTCACTGGAATAGCGGGTTTGGGATGGGTAATCCATGGAATGTTCCCTGCACGAGAGGGGAAGGTTTGGTGGGAAGCGGGGCGGAGCCGCTCCTGCTGCTCCATCCGTGGCTGCCCTGCTTCCATCTCTTTGCATTCCCGCTTTTTTGCAGGAAAAGCAGAGCTTGGCCGCATCCCAGACTTCCATTAGGTGGAATTCCCGGGGGGGAATGAGGGAAGAGCCCCGGGGCAGCTGCATCCACCTGGCAGCAGCTCCCGAGGAGGAGAAGGAGCAGCGTTTGGAAGGGGCTGGGGCTGGCACCAGAGGTGGCTCCAGGAGCCTTGGGAGAGCTGATCCAAGGGATTTAGGGATGAGGAGCCTTTGGAAATGCAAACTGTGGGATGGGAGGAGTTAAAAATAGAAATTCTGGATCTGTGTTAATTGACAGAAAATATTCCATTTCTTGGTGTTTGGGGATCCCGAGGAGCTTCCAGGGAGCCTCTGGGATTCAGGAATATCGTGGAATGGTTTGGCTTGGAAAATCCCTCTGAGCTCACGGAGTTCAACCATTCCCAGGCCACCCCAATCCATGGCCTCAAGTGCCACATCCACACCCAAATCCCTCCAGGGTGGGAATTCCAGCCCTGCCCTGGACTGGACAAGCCTTTCCATGAGGAATTTTCCCAGTATCCAACCTAAATCTTTCCTGGCCCAGCCTGAGGCCGTTTCCTCTCATCCTGTTGCTGTTCCCTGGGATCAGACCCCAATCCCCACCTGGCTCCACCTGGGAATTGCAGAGGAAGAAGGTTTTTCTCTGACAATCCAGGCAGAGCAGGGAAGGGAATAATTCCTCCAGGCTGTGGCATTGCCGACACATTCCCATCTCCATGTGTTTTTCCATCGTTTCTCTGGATCTGACCCGGTGGTTTCCGTTAATCCGATGGATTTCAGAACTAATCCTTATGGATCAGTGGAGAGGCTTCAATATTCCCTGATATCAGGCAGAGGGAAGGGAATCTGAGTCCTTCCCATGGTTACAATCGCCAAGGAAACCACTCTGCTGGTATCCAGGGCTGGAATTTCAGCTTTCCCTTTGGGTGGCTCCTGGAGAACTGATTCGAGAAGGAAAACTCCTCCAGTATTCATGGATCGCTCCAACTCCTCATCCTTTTATATCCCTTTATCCCAGAGTTTCTCCCATCCCTCTGGAGCTCCTTGGAGCTGCTGCTTTTCCTTCCTCAAAAAGCAACCAAATTTTAAAATATGGATGGACACGATGGAAAGCCAGGATTTAAGGAATTCTCAGTATTCCGAATGTTTCCCAGCCAGCTCAGATCTTTCCTAAAAAAATCCATTATTTAAACGTTTCCTTGGAATCTTTATTTCAAAGTTGGCCGCCCCAAAGAATTTCCAGAGCTTTGGAAGATTTTCCCAAATCAAGCAAAATTGTGGAAAATAATTGGAACCTACGGAAAAATCAGTGGGTTTTGTGGAAAAGCAGCTTTCTGAGATGGGGAAAACATTGGAATGTGGTGCAAAACTCCAAACAGCAGCTTTCCAGGTGTCCCAGTAAACTTTGGGATGCCTGACTCTTACTGGATCTCTGTTACTTGTGGCCATCCGTAATTTTCCCAAATACATTTCTTAAGGAGATCTTTCAGACTTCAAATCTTAGGAAAAGTGACGGAATACTGCTACAAGCTCTTTTTAAAGCCAGGAAATGAGGAGAAGAGTCATGGAATTGTTTGGATTGGGAAAACCCTTGGAGGTCATGGAATCCAAGCAAGGCCACCCCGATCCATGTCCCCAAGTGCCACATCCACACGGATTTGAAATCCCTCCAGGAATGGGAGGGATTGGGGCAGTTGCATCCAGGGAATGGAGCCTCAGGGAATGTTTTTCCTGGTTCTTTGGTCCATGTCCCTGCTTTGGCAAACATTCCAGAGGTGGGATTGCACTGGAGTGGAGATCCGTGTCCTCCGGACGGGGGGACAGGGACAGGGAATCACACGGGATTGGATCGGGAGAAGATTCACTCCTTTGGCATTCCTGCCTGCTGCAAGGCAGGAAAGCAAGAAGGCGTTAGAAAAAGGAGTCAGGGAATCCCTGGAAGCTGAATTCCAGCTGGATATGGGGCTTCAGGAGAAACAGGGAATTCCAGCTTTGATGGGAATTCAGAACTGGTGAGGAGTCGCCTAAAGCTAAACCTGAGTTTAGAGTTAACCCTGGCTGCAGGTGTCCCTCTGTGTCCCGAAAATCTGGATTTGGGATGGATTTCCTGGGACTTTCAGGTGTGTTTCCCTTCAGAGATTCCAAAGGGAAGCCCTGATCCAAGAGGCAGCTGCATCCCTGTTTCTTTTGGGAAGCAATCCCTCCCCAGAGGAGGCCAAGCCAGAGCTGGGGGAGCTGGGGGACAGCAGGAACTTGGATTTGGTGGCTTTTCCAAACAACTCCTTTGCCATTCCCATGTCTGTCCATGCGCTAATGAGCCGTGCATCCGGATCCGGGATTTTTAATGGGCTTTCAGTGGGTTTTGTATGGGAGAGGAGAATTCCGGATAATTCTCCCGGGGAAGTTTTCAGTGCTGGAGGCCACCATCTCATCTCCATCCTCCTTCCCATCCCTTTAAATGAGCCTTTCCCGAGCACACGGAATTTTTCCGACACAAACGCTTCATCCCTGCTTATCAGACAGAAAACGCCGGAGAAATTACATTACATCCAGCAAAAAGCATGGATCAGCCCCCTCTCCCCCTCGGAGATGGATTTGAGCCATTGTTCATTTTTCTCCTGTCATAAAATCTTCCATGCTTTATTTTCCTTTTATATCCCGTGCAAACCTCCTGCTTTTCCTTTATTTCCATTTGTTTCCCTTTATTTCCAGTGCAAACCTCCTGCTTTTCCTTTATTTTCCTTTATTTTCCTTTATTTCCAGTGCAAACCTCCTGGTTTCCTTTTATGGGATGAGCTTTAAGGTCTTTTCCAACCCAAACCAGTCTGGAATTCCAGGATTCCATGATCCATTCCCAATAAAAGATTCCCACCCACTGTCCTCGTAGCCCCACAAGTTCTGCAGGTAGAGAACAACATTAGAGGGGAAAAAATCCCAACTTTTTTACCATAATCCCCTTCCCAAATACATTTTCTTCCGGAATGCCTTCCCCCTTTGGGAAATTCGGGAATTTAGTGCCAACGTTTGGACATTTGGTAGGATTTTATTGATTTATGATTTAATTCCACGCTATCCATAAAAAGCTGGAGGTGTGGGAGGATCCTTGGCCAGCCATGTCCTGCTCCTGCCACATCCCTGGAAAAGCTCAACACCAAGCTGGGGACAGGATTTGATGGAACTTTCCATGATGGAATGAGATGAGGTTTAAGGTCCTTCCTACCCCAAACCATTCCAGGAAAACCCCACACATGGTGTGGAGGCAAATCCCCGGAACTGGCCGAGAAAATGTGGGTTGGCCATGATGGACACGGATCCCAGGGCAGGATTTATCCATAGAAAGCTCTTCCCACCACCCTGAGCCCTTTCTCCCAGCCCTCCATGCCTCTTTTCCAAGCAGATCATTCCTGACGCCGGGATGGCAGCAGAGGGAATCCAGGATTTCCTTTCCACCGGCAGCTCCGTGACAGCTTCATCCATAACGTTGGGAAGCGGCTGCAGCAGCTTTTCCTGGGAAAATGGTGCCTGCACTGATTTTTTCCTTTTTCTGGCTATTTCAACCAACTCCTGCTCTCGAAATCAATGTGGGATTGGGAATTTTTTCCCTCACAAAACTCAATTTCCTTTAATTACGCTTTGAATTTGGGGAGTTCAGCCTTGTTCTCCCATCCCGGCTCCAAGCGGGAGCTTCATTCCCTCCTGGCTCTCTCCCCACCTCTTGTGGAATCCTGAATTAGGAGGAAACATTGGATGGAAAAGAAAGGCAGAAGCTTTGTCCCAAAGACCCGAAGAAAATGAACTATCCCAATGAATCCGCCTTGGGATGTGGAGGGAGAATGGCAAAACTCCCCTTGGGAACTCCAGTGTGGAACCATTCCTGTAGCCCGATCTCCATCTTTCAACTGGGATTTATCCCAGCCTGGCCATGCTGGAATCCCCCCCATCCCATCTGGCACCAGCAGCAGCAGCTGGAAGGGCTGCTCTTCCCAGGGATCCATCCCCAGGGAAAGGGCCTTTGGAGATTGATGGAGGGAGAGAATTCCTCAGTTTCTTCCTTCCATAAATCCTCAATCTCACGGAGCTCCAGCAGGAGCCGAGGCTGTTCCCCACTTCCTGGTGAATCTTTGGAGTCACCCAGAATGGAGAAATTGAAGGATATTTCCCTGTTTTCTTCTCCCTCACCCCCATTCCCAGGTTGTATCCCACTATTTCCCTTCATCCTGAAGGAAAATGGTCCCGCATCACCCAAAATGACCCTCCCTGGTCCTCAGGGGACTTCCTGCTCGGGATAATCAGAAATCATGGAATTGCTAAGGCTGGAAAAGCCCTCTAAGCCTTGTCCCCAAGTGCCACATGCACAGGGCTTGAAATCCCTCCAGGAGCAGGAATTCCAGCCCTGCCCTGGGCAGCTGTGCCGGGGCTGGAGGATCCAGAGCTTTCCTGCAATTTTTTTGGGATTTACATGTTTCTGTTCCTTCTTGATTCCTTATTATTTATTATTTATTCATCATTTCTTATTTATTGTTTATTCCTGCCTGTCCAATCCCAGTTTGGATTTTTATTCCCAAGAGAAGCAGCTGGGATTTCACCTGGGAATGCTCAGCTGTGCTCCGATGGCTGAGGGAGGGATGATTCCCAAATTAATTCTGCTTCCAGCTCATTTTTAAAGGATCTCTGAGCTCTCCCCATCCAGGGCTGGAGCAGAGCAATACATTTCCTTTCTGGCCTCATTAAGTCATTCCCAGTCTGGATTCAATCCCTGTCCTGCCAAACAATTCCCTAAAAATCGAAACAAAACAAAACACGGATGGGAAGGGAGGTACCACCCAACTCCTGAGTCCTGGCCCAGTTTTTGTGGGGCTTTTTAGGATTTTTCACAACCACCATGGGATGTTTGTGCTCTCCGTAATTTGGGTTTTCCTTTTGGATTTGGGAGGAACAAGGAAGGAAGAGGTTTTGGAAGGAAGAGTTTTTGGAAGGAGTTTGGTCAGCCCCGGTTTGGGGATGCAAGAGCAGGAGGTGCCCATGGCAGGGATGGAATGAGATGGGATTTAAGGTCCTTTCCATCCCAAACCAGCCTGGAATTCCATGATCCACTACCAGCTCCCTGGAATGCTCCAAGCATCGCTGATGAGGATGAGGGAGCTCTGGCTCGGAAGCAAAGCCAGGCTTGGACTCTTCCAGGAGCTGCACATTCCCGCCATGTGTGGATTGCCAGGATTTGGCATTTTGACAGGAAAACTTCCAGAATAAATGAAGGAACGTGGTCCTGGCTGGAATTTGGCACCTCCACCCTGAGCTGACTACCCCTGGCACCCCAATCCATCTCCTCCATCTCTGCTCCATCTCCTCCATCCCAGCTCCATCTCCTCCATCCCAGCTCCATCTCCATCTCCTCCATCCCCTCTCCATCTCCTCCATCCCCTCTCCATCTCCTCCATCCCAGCTCCATCTCCCTCCCTGGTTCCTCCAGTCAGGCTCCCTGGAGACACTTCCAAAATAGCAGCGAGTGGTGGGGAAATGAAACCCTCCTGGCTGCGGTGGAATGACGGCCGGGCAGTGATGGATTGCTCTGTGTGTTTGTCATATCAGGTGCTCCTGACACTGTTTTTCCATGGGCTAAAAATACATCCCATAACTGCGGAATAGGTCCCAAGCTGCCCGTGGCCAAATTGATGGATCTGCTCAGCCCTGGAAAGCTCCCACTTCCTTCGGTTTCCCTCTTCAGAGGAAGAGTCTGGGCCCCGGCGATAAAAAATATCGGATTTTGGGCATGAAATAATAAAGGTGTCCCATAAAAAAGGCAGATCCCTGTAAACTCATCAGCGATCATTGAATGAGTCATGGAATTATGGGATGGTTTGGGATGGAAGGGACTTTAAAACCATCCCAATCCACGTGTTTCATGGGCAGGGACACCTCCCACTGTCCCAGGCTGCTCCCAGCCCCAATGTCCAGCCTGGCCTTGGGCACTGCCAGGGATCCAGGGGCAGCCCCAGCTGCTCTGGCAATTCCAGCCTGCCCTCCCCACCCTCCCAGCCAGCAATTCCCAATTCCCAATCTCCCACCCATGCCATTCCCTGTGTCCTGTCCCTCCAGGCCTTGTCCCCAGTCCCTCTCCAGCTCTCCTGGAGCCCCTTTAGGCCCTGCAAGGGGCTCGGAGCTCTCCCTGTGTCCTTCCCTTCTCCAGGGGAACATTCCCAGCTCTCCCAGCCTGGCTCCATATTCCAGAGGGAATAAACTGTATATCCACCAATATTCCTTGGTCTGAAATTCAGTCCAGTGAAGGGAGAAGATGCTGCTGCTAAAATTTCACCTTGGAGGCCTCATGGAATCTTGGGATGAGAAAAACCAGCCCTGAATTCCAACAGGTCCCCGAACACTTCAAAACAATTCCCACAACAACCCTTTGAGTCCAGAGTTGGGGAATTACAATTCCAGGCTCAGGGGCTGGGAGCTGGCTGGAGAAATTTGGCTGCCAGCAACAGCTCCGAAAATCCAATTTTGGGGCAGCAACTCCCAAGTTTCATTCTGGAGCTGCCAGTGCTGGATTCTCTTCCAAAGGAATCGGAAGAGTCGCTGTCCCCTGGGGCTCCGTGGGCTGGGCCAGTTATTCCTGGCTGGAATCAATGGATACGATCCATTCATGGACACACACACAGGGCTGGGAGGAGGAGCAGCCCCGCTAACGAGCCGCTCGCTAATGATCATTAATGGGATCCTGTTAATGAGGGGGCCCAGCTGAATATTGGGATTTTTAGAAAGGGATCCCAGCTGAATATCAGGAATTTTACAGGGGATCCCAGCAGAATACTGGGATTTTTAGGGACCATCCTTTCACTAAGAGCTGCCAGCCCCAGCGCTGTGGGATCCAGGAACGGATTCCACTTGGAATGACAAATATTAAGGCGAACCAGGGAGCTGGAACAGCTCTGGCCCTAAAAGGTTTCATTTTCTTAGCTCCAAATGAACTTCGGGAGCAGATTTTCCTCATTCGAGCTGAGCTGCTTTAAAAATCGATGGGAATTTGGCCTGAATATGGAACTGGAATTACCCCCCCGCCCCTGGTGCGGCTGAGCTGCCAAAGTGCTCCTTCCCTCATCCCTCGCCGGGGCTGGACGCTGATTCCCGAGACGAGGTGGAGAGCAGACACTGCAAAGCACGGAGCCATTACCGGGAGTGCATTCCCGGGGCTATCCGGAGGCTCCGGCAGCTCCCGGAGTGTTTTTAATGAGCGGCTCCGGGCTGAGGTATCGACCCAGCCGCGCCAGGGAGCGGCCGAGGCGCCTCCGGGTTTGTCTCCGGAAGGATCCGCGGCACCTCGGGGCTGGAAGCGTGAAATCCATCACTGCTCTTCCCAGCCTGCATTCCTGGAAGGAAGCGCAGGCAGCAGGTGCCCCTCGGATCCAGGGGGCAGTTGGGTGGGTTTGATGCCCAGGAAAGGGTTTTTCCCGGGGTTTTTCCAGCTGGGAGCTGAGCACTGAGGGGTGTGTGGCCCTGAGCTCTGCCCTGGAGCTCCTGGCACTGGGATTTAATCCATGAAAGTGGTGATGTCATGGCTGTGGAGACAGGGATTAGGAATTCAGGAAGCCTGAGGTGAGGCCACTCCAACCCTGGCTCCAGGAAAGTCACATTGGAGCTGTTCTGTTGCCGTACTCCAGGAGAATTCCAAATATTCCATGAGGGACCTGCTCTCCCTGGGGCTGCAGGGAATTCTTGGGTGTCGTTCACTCCGAAACAGCCATAAAAATTTCCAAACTGGGTCATGGGATCCCAGAATGGTTTGGATTGGAAGGGATCACCTCATTCCAATCCCTGCCATCCCAGTGGGAATTCTGCAGGGACAAGGCCCTGCTGCAGAGTCCTTCCCTGCCAGGAATCATAAGATTTTCTCAAAAACTGGAAATATTCCCAATAACACCTCACCCTGGGACAAGGCATGGAGGGACAGGACCCAGGGAATGGCTTCCCAGTGCCAGAGGGCAGGGCTGGATGGGATCTTGGGAAGGAATTGTTCCCTGGGTGGGCAGGCCCTGGCACAGGGTGCCCAGAGCAGCTGGGGCTGCCCCTGGATCCCTGGCAGTGCCCAAGGCCAGGCTGGACACTGGGGCTGGAGCAGCCTGGGACAGTGGGAGGTGTCCCTGCCATGGCAGGGGTGGATTGGGATGGGATTTAAGTTCCCTCCCATCCCAAACCATTCCAGGATCCCACCCTTCTGGGATCCCACAGCAATTCCTGAGAGCTGCTCACGTCTCCCAGGTCACTCAGTCTTCTGCTCCTCTGGGAATTCCATGGATGGAAACATTGTGGAGAAGTGGGAACGCACAGTGAGGAAAGGGCCTGGAATTTGGTGGTGAGATGGGAAAAACACCACCATTTTGGAGGAACCATCCAGGCCCAGGGAAGCCATTCCTCGGGCTCTCCTTACACCAGCTCCAGGATTGTGGAGCCTCCTGTGGGGACCCGCGCTGGCTTCATCCCAAATACCCCCCTTTCCTCACCCCTCAGCACCACAAGCTGGATTTGTTTTTCCAGGAGCTGACAGAGCTGGGCTTGTTGATCCCACAGGCTTCCCTTGCAGCTTTCCAGGTGTTTTCCAAAAAATGACGGGAGCAGCTGGAAAATCTCCATTCCCCCTGAGGTTCCTGCTCCTCTATCACCCCAAAAATGCGGGATTGAGGTGATCCCAGAGTCTGAGAGGTTCTTCCAGCCCTTCCCTCTTCCTGCCCGTGGACAGGGTATAAATATCCCATCTGTTCTCCGTGCCAATTCCCAAATCCCCACGGGACAGAGGGAGAGAGGCCCAAATCCCACAGATGCCCTGGATGTGTCCCAACACCTCCATAGCACCCAGCAGGAAAAACCCTTTTCCCAACTGTTCCCTGCCTAAAATGAGGGATATTTTTAGGGATTAGAGCCACCAACACTGGGTTAGGGTGGGGGCACCAGGCAAGGAGGGGTCTTGGATTGAGGCTGAAAATTCCACAGTTTTAGGTCAGAACCAGGAGTTTGCCTCAGCTTGGAATTGTGGTGTTGGGAAAAGCCGTGGCTCCCGGCAAAGCTTAATCCAAATGCCTTCTACTCCAAGCATTCCCTGTAATTAATAAAGGATTCCTGATGGATTAACTCCCAAAAAGTGCCCGAGCGTTCAGTGCACTCCTGGATATTCCAGGGTATGGGAATGCTCGTGTTCTCCGCTCCACCATGAAGTGATTCCAGTTGAACAGCTGGAAGTGCTTTGGAATGACTGGAACCTCTCTATTATTTCTCCCTCTTATTGCGTTATCCTAAAATCCCGCTTTTCCTAACGTTCCTCTGGCACTAAAGGGTAAAAAAGGGGAATTTTGGACAGATTTCTCCAGCTGGTTCAGCCGGGATGCCTCGGGAGCGTTTCTGTTCCGTGGTGCCCGATCCAGGGTGTGTTTGTTCCCGGGAGAACAGGCAGATCTGTTCTTTGTCTTTCCCTTAAACGTGGCTGGAAATGAGGGATCGCTGCCGAGATTCCTGCCGGCCTCAGGGAATTGATTCCATGGGGATGCTCTGCTTTGTCTCAGCTTCTCCCAGGAGTGCCTCTGGCAGCTCCAGCTTTTCCCGCCCCCTTCCAGCCCAGGTGTAAATGGATTTCACCTTTTCCACTCCAATTTAAACTCCTCATTACCTCTCCTAGGGGTGTCCATAAAATTTCGGGAGCTCGGCCATTTCCAGCCCCGGGAAAAACCAGGAAGCTCCAAAAAACTTCCAGCCCTAAAAACCTGGACAATGAACATCTCCCAGCAGGAATTTGGGTGTCGGGAGAACGATTTTCTCTCAGGTTGTTGGAGCCTCTTCGTCCCCATGCCGCTGCCGGGATTCCCGGGAAGTGGCCACCCCTCCCCCAGCCGATGTGGATGCATGGATTTATCTCCAGGAGGATCCCGCCGGGAATGGGAGAAACACCCGGGAAAGCTCGCACGGAAAGATCCCTAGGGAGGGAATGGACGGAGGAATCCAAATCCCGTGGGAGCAGCGGCTTCTCCCTCCCTGGAATGTGCCCGTGCGAAGTCACCTGTTGGGCAGGATTTTAGCTGGGATAATAAAACCCGGATTTGGGGGTTTTCCACAGTCAAAATTCCCGCTGTGTTCCCGGCCAGCGGGATACAGCCGGGGTGGGCTGCGTGGATTCCCTGGGCACAGCCGCGATCCAGGGGCAGGAACGTAATTCCCGCATCTCCCCGCGCGCAGGGATGCGGGTCCCGCGTTCAGCCAGACGCGGGGGCTGGAAAAGCGCCGGAAAAGCGCTGGAAAAGGGAAGTTTTAACGCGGCTGGACGGGAAATCCCGCCCGGACGGGCCGCGGGGGGACAGGGAAAGCTCCATCCTGGCCGCTCCCCGCTCCCCTCCGCGGCATCCCGGGACTCGCGGGCGGGAGGGATGGGATGGGATGGGATGGGATGGGATGGGATGGGATGGGATGGGATGGGATGGGATGGGATGGGAAGGGATGGGATGGAGGCGGACGGAATAAGCAGCCCAGACCTGTTGCCATCAGAGCACGCTTTACTTCGGCAGCCGCGGGCGGCGGGACGGGACCGGGGGCGGACCGGGACGGGCCGGGATGCGCCGGGATGGGCCGGGATGGGCGGCTCCGGCCACCCCGAGCATCTCCTGGCCTCCGGCATCCCGGGATCCGTTCGCCTGCTGCTTTTCAGGAGGCTCCAAGCCGAGCCCGCGTGTCCGCGGGAGGGCTGCGGGCGGTCAGTCCGGCGGCCAGCGCTGCGGTCAGTCCGGCGGCCAGCGCTGCGGTCAGTCCGGTGGCCAGCGCTGCGGTCAGTACGGCCCCACCACCACCGCCTCCACCTCCTTGGACGGGCGGCGGTCCTTGACCAGAAAGTTGATCATGCCCTCGGACTTGATGAGGAGGTTGCAGCCGAGGAAGAAGATGCCGAACACCACGGTGAGGGCCAGCACGCACATGACGGCGATCTGCACCACGCGCATGATGTACAGGCTGCGCTCGTCCGCCGCCGCGCCGCTGCCGTCGGTCACCACGGAGGCGGCGGTGCAGCAGCGCAGCGCCCGCTCCAGCTCCAGCGCCAGCAGCCCCGCCGCCGCCGCCGAGGAGCCGTTCAGCCCCGCCGGGATCGCCAGCGAGCCGTTCATCCCTCCTGGAATCCCCAGCGAGCCGTTCATCCCTCCTGGAATCCCAGCGAGCCGTTCATCCCCGCCGGGAGCCCCGCCGAGGCGCCGCTCGTCCCGCCCGGCAGCCCCGCGGCCGCCGCCGCCGCATGCAGGCGGCCCGAGCCGGGCCGGGCGGAGCCGCGCCGAGCCCAGGCGAGCCCAGGCGGGCCGGGCGGAGCCGTGCCGAGCCCAGGCGAGCCCAGCCTGGCCGCTCCGCGCTGCCCGCCCGGCACCGCCCGCTCCGCTCCGCCCCGCGGGGACAGCCGGGGAGGGGACCGGGATGGGATGGGATGGGATGGAGAGAGGGAGGGGAGAGGGGTCGGAGGGAGGGTGGGTGGGGATGGGGAGGGAGGGGAGAGAGAGGGTTGGGGATGGAGGGAGGGATGGAGGGTGGGGATGGGAATGGGGATGGGGAGGGAGGGGACGCGAGGGAGGGGAGAGGGCTTGGAGTGGGAGGGTTGGAGTGGGGATGGGAGGGAGAGAAGGGAGGGTTGGGATGGGCAGGGAGGAAGAGCGTTTGGGAATGGGAAGGAGGGTGGGATGAGGAGGGAGGGTTGAGATGGAGAGGGAGGGGAGAGGGTTTGGGGTGGGAGAGGGAGGAGGGAGTGGGGAGGGTTGGAGGGTGGGAAGTTGGGCTGGAATGGGAAAGGATCAGGGAGGGGTTTTGGGGGCACAGAGGAGGGGTCGGCGTGGGGAGGGCTCGCGAAGGGGAGCGGCTCCTTGGGAATCGGGATGGGGGATCAGGAAAGGGGGAGGGCGGCGTTTTGGGGGTGGCTTTGGGAAGAGGGAAGTGCATTCGGCTTGGAAAAGGGTCGGGAAGGGGAGCGCGTTTGGGGAGGCGGGAGGGGGGTGCGGGAAGGGGTCGGGAGCACAAAGGGCTGCGAGGGGGCTGCGAGGGGGGCCAGGGAGAGTGGGGAGGATTTGGGGAGCAGGAGAATGGGATTGGGGGCTTGGAGAGCTGGATGGGGCAAGGGGGGGATGTGAGGGGCCTTCAGGGAGCGGGTTTGGATGGGAGAAGTTTGGAGGGGGATGAGGAGGGGGATTTGGGGGAATTGGGGGTTTGGGGGCATTGGGGCAGCAGGATTTTTGCCCGTGGGATTTGTGCTGGGTTTTGGCGAACGGATTTCAGGGCTGGACTCTCCCAAGGGAGGGAGCTTTGGGAATGGGGTTTGGGAGTGCTTTTAGGGGAACTCACAGGGATCAGATTTTGTGGGAGCGGGATTTCCCACGTGGGTTTTTCTTGTGGCAGCGAGTTCTGGGCTGTGCTATCCCAGGGAGTAGGGTTGGGAAGTGGTTTTTTGGGAAAACGCGTCCGGGAAGAGGTTCCTGTGGTGAGGGGATGCAGAGCCGCTCCTGGGAACTGCGGGAAGAGCCAGAGCCGCCCTTTGGGGCCCTGTGGGCTCAGGTGGTCGAACCCCCCATTCCCAAAGTTCCCCCAGCTCTGTTTTCATGGAAGATCCAGCTCCAAGCGTTTCGGAGCCTTCCCGCGTGCCCGGGGGAGGCGGCAGAGGAGCGGGGACAGCCGGGTGTGACCCTGGGGTGCTCCTGGGCGCCGCGCACCCCTGAACCCCACTGCCCCTCCCTGGGGAGCCCCCGAGCACCCCAGGCATCCAAACTCTTTCCCAGGGGCCTGGGGATTTGGGGGAATTCTTGTCCCCCTCAGCTCAGGGGAGTGCCCAGCCCGGGGCTGCTCCTGGGACCAGCTTCCCACGGATGATCTGGGAGGTTTTGGGGATAACTGGAGCAGCTCCCGACAGCCAGAGCCGTGGGTTGGCTGCACATCCCGACATTCCAGCTCCTGGCGTTCCCAGGGATGGGCAGCACGATCCCGAGCTCCGGCCGAGCCATGACTTGGGAGATTTCCTGGAGGAGGCTCTGGATGCAGAGCTGGGAGCTGCGGCCCAGCTTAACCCTGCGCTGTCCTTGCCCGAGTGCGGTTGGGATCATCCCAAACATCCTGAGGGATCCCTGTGTGGTTATCCCAAACATCCTGAGGGATCCGTGTGGGATCAGGGGCTGGGACAATCCCTGCCCGGGGGTTGCAGTGGCCTTGGGGCTCCTGGGGATTTCCTGGGATTCTCCTCTTGGGAATGAACCAGCAGAGAGGCCCAGGCCTGGAGGAAGGATGTTTTCCAAAGCCCTTCCAGCTGAATTGTCCTGGTGTGGTGGCTTGGGGTGGCACTGGGGATGGCATTGGGGGTGACACTGGGGTGACACTGGGGTGACACTGGGGTGACACTGGGGGTGACACTGGGGTGGCACTGGGGTGACACTGGGGTGACACTGGGGTGGCACTGGGGTGGCACTGGGGTAGCACTGGGGTAGCACTGGGGGTGACACTGGGGTGGCACTTGAGGGCTTAGTGCCAGGGGAATTCTGGACTCGATGACCTTGGAGGGCTTTTCCAATGAAACCATTCCACGATTCCATGTTGCACTGGATCATGGGTGTCACCTGTCCCCACGCCCTGTCCCCTGCACCCCTGGGCCACCTTTAGGGTCCCCTGTAGGGGTGACGGTGCCCTGTGGGGTCCCTCCCTGCCGAGAGCCCCCCAGCAGTGGGGCCGTGCTGGCCCTGCCTCGCTCCCCCAGCGGATGGGACCTTTTTGTTTTCCAGTTGGAAGAAAAAGATGGGATCCATCCTAATGAGCCAAGGCAGTGCTGGCAGTTACTGCAGCCAGAGGAAAAGCTGGAAGAGCTCTCGGAACTCCACACGATTCCCGTTTGGAGCGTGGTGTCCTCCCTTCTCATTGGGCATGTAGGGCAGGGTCCGTCCTTGGGCCCTGCTCCAAATCCCAGCTCCTGGCAGCTCCATGGGAAAATGATTCCAATCCCTGAATTAGGACAGGAACAATCCCGTCCCTGAGTTGGGACAGGACCAATCCCATCCCTGAATTAGGACAGGAACAATCCCGTCCCTGAATTAGGACAGGAATGATCCCATCCCTAAATTCTGTGGGAGAAATCCCGCGTGTGCTTTCAGCTCTGAGGAGTGAGGCTGAGAGCAAGGAGAGTTGGAGCCACTCCTGCTCTGGGAATGCAGGTTTTCCATGGATTTATCCTTTGCAAATCCTAAATGTGAAGTGCTTTGGGAATGTTTTCTGGGAAGTGATGCCCTGAGCAGAGTTAGGCCTGACTTAGCAGAGGGACATGGCAGCCTCGTGGTGGCTGTGTCAAAATGCACGAAAACCTCAGAAATCATGGAAAACACGGTCCCTTTCCCATGGAGATCCCATCTTTTTTGGTTTTCTGGGATAAGGGAACAATACCAGGAGTAGCCTTGGTCAGAGCAGGCACCCCTGGGGGGTTCTACCACCCCAGTGGAATGTCAGGGCAGGATGAAGGCAGGACTGGACCCCTGGATGTCCCTTTTATCCTTGGGATTTGCCAGCTGGAATGGGATTAGCGCTGGGAAGGAGTCTGCATTTCATCTTTCCAGGGAAAGAAGTCCCTAGAAGCCTTGGGAACAGGGATTTGGGGCAGGGCAGTGCCAGGTGGGTGCAGAGCCCATCAGGGCTCAGGGAAGGGATCGCTCCTCTTCCCGCTGGATTTGTGGATCATCGGAGGTGGAAAGGCTCCTGTTCCCTCCTCCCTATCCCACACATCCCTGTCCCGTTCATCCCTCCCTATCCCACACATCCCTGTCCCCTTCATCCCTCCCTATCCCACACATCCCGGTCCTGTTCCCTCCTCCCTATCCCACACATCCCTGTCCCGTTCATCCCTCCCTATCCCACACATCCCGGTCCCGTTTCCTGACTCGGCCCCGTATCCCGGGATGCGGAGCGGGGCCGGGATTGCCGGGAGAGCAGTGACACCTAGTGACACCTCGGGACTCCGAGATACCGGGACTCAGGGATACAGGGGCTCCGGGATACCGGGATACCGGGACACAGGGATGCAGGGATACAGGGATACAGGGATACAGGGACACGGGAATGAGCCCGGGAACTGGGACGGGCGCGGCCACGGGCTCCGGGCAGCCGTTTCCCCACCGCTTCCATTTTCCAAGGACAGGAATCCCATTCCTGAAATCCCAGGAGGGCCTGCCTGACTGGCTGGTACTGCAGAGTACTTCAAATTCCCGGGAATTCCATGGCTGGAATCACGGACCATGGGATGGTTTGGGGTTGGAAAGGACCTTAAATCCCATCCCATTCCCCCCTTTCCACAGGTGAGGACACGTCCCACTATCCCAGGCTGGCAGGGACCTCCTGCAGCCACCACACCTCACTGTGGGAATAATCCCGGGAATCCCAGGGCTGGATAAAAACCTGGGATTCTCCCCAGGGGAATTTTAGAGCCCCAGCAGTTTTAATTTTTCCCTGTTTTTTCCCCTACATTTCCACTTTGGTTGTGGTCGGGATTTGTTCTGTTCCAAGCAGGGCTGTGCACACAAAATTTGGGAAATTTTAATTTGGGAAAGGATTGTGCCAGGATCCCTCTCATCCCAGGATCCAGCTGGGAATCCACACTGCCAGCAGGGCCGATATCCCAATATCCCACACCAGGATCCTCCTTTTTGGGATAGAAGAATTCCCAGCTTGGTTCTGCTCCAGTTCGTTATCAAAGTGGGATAAGCAGGAATGAAAGGGTGGGAAACAATCCCATGGATTGGTGGGATGTGGAGCTGGTGAGCGACTCCAGAGGCCATGGAGAGGTTCCAAGGGCTGGAGCCAGGCTGGGAGAGCTGGGAATGTTCCCCTGGAGAAGGGAAGGACACAGGGAGAGCTCCGAGCCCCTTGCAGGGCCTGAAGGGGCTCCAGGAGAGCTGGAGAGGGACTGGGGACAAGGCCTGGAGGGACAGGACACAGGGAATGGCTTCCCAGTGCCAGAGGGCAGGGATGGGTGGGAGATTGGGAATTGGGAATTGCTGGCTGGGAGGGTGGGGAGAGGCTGGGCTGGAATTCCCAGAGCAGCTGGGAATAGCAGGAAAGATCCTTAGGAATGCAGAGCGGGTTTACAGCCACCGGTGTCGGTTTGATCCCAACACATTCCCGTTTATCACCAGCCATCCAATCAATACGGATTTCTTCAGCTTCCCAAATGTTTGGGATCATGGGATAATGGAGGAAACTCTGGTCACATTCCCAGAGCAGCAGTGACAGAGTTTCATATAAAGGGCAATTAAAACTCCAGTTAAATTCCAATTAAATTCCAATTAAATTCCAATTAAAATCAATCTGCCAGTGCCATCCAAGAGTTCTCCTAGGGGATGGAAGAGTTTTCCCAGGGAATGGTGCTCATCCACTGTGTCAGTGGATAAGGAATGAGGGAGTGGCCTTATTAGAATGTTTTAAAAGGAGCAGGGGTCTCTTTCCTTGGGATTTGGGAATGAAATCCCAGATCCAGGTGCAGGGATCAGCCCTTCCCACCCCCTGCATATCAGATCCAGGTGTTCTGGGTTGGGAAGAGCGTTCTGGGTGGGGAAGGATCCCAGACTTAAGGGATTTTAGGAGTGCTTGAAATCAGGGAATCTGCCTGGGAATGCGGGATCTGTGACCTGGGATGTGAGAACTCCCAGAGATGGATTTTAGGAACACTTGAAATCAGGGAATTCCCTCGGGAATGTGGGATCTGTGACCTGGGATGGGAATAGACTCCCACAGAGGGATTTTAGGAGTATTAAAATCAGGGAATCTGCCCGGGAATGCGGGATCTGTGCCCTGGGACAGAGGGATTTTAGGAGCATTAAAATCAGGGAATTCCCTCGGGAATGCAGGATCTGTGCCCTGGGATGTGAGAACTCCCGGAGATGGATTTTAGGAACACTTAAAATCAGGGAATCTTCCCGGGTATGGGATCTGTGTGCTGGAAACCTTAAAAGCACAGTGGATAAAAATGCACTGGTCTGGCAAATTGGGACGGACATTCCAAGAGGGATTGGAACACCGTGGGAGGCTCTCCCCCAAAATCCCATCTGATTTTCCATCCTGCTCCTTCAAATACGGCAAAATCAAGACACTTCCCACACCTCGTGGAAAGCATTCCAAAGAAATAGGGGGGAGGGAGAGGGGGAAATCCTTTAATTCCAGAGTGGCTGGAGTGGGAAAGGACCTTAAATCCCACCCCATTCCATGATTCCTTTCCCATATCACCTCCCACTATCCCGGGCTGATCCAAACCCATCCAGCCTGGCCTTGGATGCTTCCAGGGATGGAGCACCCATGGAATAACCTGTGCCAGGACCTCCCCGCTCTCCCAGCCAGGAATTCCTTCCCAAAACCCAACTTAAATCCCCTCTTCCTCAAATAAATCAGGGCTCTGGAATGAGAGCAGAAACCTGGAAATGCCAAAGAAACCCGGGAATAAAACCCAGAGCTTGGGAAAAGCAGATGCTAATAAAGCTCAGCCGCCATTCCAGAGGGAGGGATAAAACTTCCCAGATGGAATTTATGCTCCCTCTGCACAGCTGCAGTTGGATCCTGTTCCAAGGCTAAGAAATTCCCGCAGAAAAGCTTTCCCTGTGGATCACAGCAGATTCCCGACTTTCCCCACCTTCCTCCCATTCCTGGTTCCCCAAGGATTGCAGCCTCTGGATGCTTCCAGCCCTGTTTGCCATGGGAATATCCGTGCTCCAGAGGCAGGATGGGAGTCAGGGAAGATTCTGATCCCCTTTTTTTAGGGGAAACTTGCTGCAGAGAACACTGAGCTGAAGTATTCCTGGAATATTTAAATGAGGAAAATCTTTCCAGGGCATTTTACATTTTGGTTGGATCAGGTCCTGTCAAACGTGGAATTTCCTGAGGTTTCCCCCAAATTTTGAGCCTGGAAGCTCCAGAAAATGAGATTTCAATGGCCCAATCCCAGAACCTGCTGTTCCTTAAGCCCCAACATCCCCCTGCTCTGTGGGATAACGCACCAGGAATACGGGAAAACAGGGAAAAATCCCAGCCCTGGTGCTCACAAGTGAAACAGCTCTGGAAAAGGAACGGAAATGTTCCAGGCATGGATAAATCCTTGGATAGGACCCCTTTAAAAGGAGGCGGGAGCCCAACACCGAGGGCGTGGATTGGCTGCTGTGGGATCGGGATAGCCCAAAAACCCTCTGGAATTTTCCCCTGGATGGCGCTCGTTGCTTTATCCCTCTTTTTTTTGGTCCCAATCCCCCCCCATTCCATAATTCATCCCATTTCCATGAAAATAAAGGAGGGAGGAAGGATTTATTCCCGATGTCTCTTCCCATGGCTGGGCATGGAATGAGCTGAGTTTCTCTCCCCCCAAATTCTGGAATTCTCTTTGGATACGGACACTCGGCCAACAAATGGGGCTGGGTTTGAAATGAAAACCATTCCATCCATGGAATTCTGTGGGGATTGGGATCCTCTGGACTCGCACTTGGAGCCAGGGATGAACATTCCCAGTCCTAGCAGCTCCTCATCAGCATTGAAATGGATTTTTATTGTTTCAAGGTTGACTTTAAAGAGATTCAGCATTTTTTTGCTGGAATTTTTCTAAAAAAAAAAAAAAAAAAAAAAAAAAAAAAAGAAAGGGAAAACTGCAGCAGCTCCAGCTGTTTTTTCCATATGGAAATTCCATACTGTATTCCTGTGTCTTAATTATCATTTTTAATGAGCGTTTTCCAGCTAATTTCGGAGTTTATTGTTCTCTCCTTGCTGTTTCCAAAGGTTCCATGGAATTTTCTTGCACACAATTCAAAGGGAATTTTTTGGGAACGTTTAAAATTTGTTTTGCTGTTTCCTGGAATTTTTTAATTCCAGCGAAACTTGGATTTTTGGGTTCTGTACAGCATCCATTCCCCATCTCCACTCATCCAAGGCTTTTTTCTGGGTGGGAATTTCTTTTCCAACTAAAACTTTTCTTTGTCCCAGGAATTTAAAGTTCCCTTCGCTCCCAGACACAGAAGCGGCGTCGTGGTCCTTGCATCCCAAAATCCCGGAATGCTTTGGGTTGGAAGGGACCTCAAAGCTCAGCCCGCTCCAGGATTCTTCCGTGAGTAAAACAGAAGGGTTTTCCTGCTGCTCTTCCACAGGGGTGGGATTGGGATCAAATTCACAATTCAACCGTGGAATTTTGCAGTTTCTTCCCTATTTTTGAGGATGGTTTGAACGGTGCCAGACTCCATGGATCAGGAGTTCCTTGGATTGCGGTTGGAGCAAAGCCCTTCCCGCGAGTATTGCCCCGAGGAGGGAAGGGATGCTCCGCGATTTCCCGGGAATTCTCCATCCCTGCATTCCCGGGAAGGGATGAACGCGCCCGGCCCTGGGCAGGGCTGGAGAGGAGAGCGCTGCAATGCAGAGGAATCCCTGGCTCATCCTCAGGGATGCAGGGAATGCTGGATTCCCGCCTTTCCTCACTCCCAGCTTTCCTCAGGAATCCTTTAACCCTTCCCTGAGCACCCCAAAGGGAGGGGGAAAATCCCCAAGGAATTTTTCGGGGGGGGAGGGGGGATTGGGAAGAGAAAGAGGCCCCTGAATCGTTGATTAAATATTTTAATTAATGAAAAGCGCTTTTATTCCTTACTTTATAAGGAAAAAGTTCCTTTTATGGCTTCTTTTATAAAGGAAAAAGGGCTTTATTTATTTATTTTATAAAGAAAAAATGCTTTTTTAACTTATTTTTTTAAAGGAAAAAAATCCTTTTGCGACTTGTTTTATAAAGGGGGAAAAAAGCTTTTTTGGCTTGTTTTTTAAAGGAAAAATAAAGGTTTTTATTGCTTTTAGGGGGGAAAATAGGGAGAACTTGCTGCAGAGCACACAGAGTCAAAGTATTCCTAGAATATTTAAATGAGGAAAATATTTCCAGGGAATTTTACATTTTGGCTGGATCAGCTCCTTTCAAACGTGGAATTTCCCGAGGTTTTTCCCAAATTTTGAGCCTGGAAGCTCCAGAAAATGAGATTTCAATGGTCTGATCCCGGAACCTCCCTGCTCCATGAACGAATGAAAATTAATTTTCATTAATTATGTTTTTAGGGGAAAAATGTTTTCATTATTTCTTGGATGAGGAACAAAATCCAAGGTACCCGGAGGTTTCCTGTGTCTGTCTGTGCCTCTGGTGTTCAGGAACAACAAATCCATTTATTGTTAAACCGACAATCAAATGTTGTGAGTCTGGAGTTCCTGGCACTGCCGGACAGACAGGAGAGGGAAAGGAGCGCAGGGATCCCTGGATCCAAGAAAACCTCCCTGGAGCCAGGCTGGGAGAGCTGGGAATGTTCACCTGGAGAGGAGAAGGATCCAGGGAGAGCTCCGAGCCCCTTGCAGGGCCTGAAGGGGCTCCAGGAGAGCTGCAGAGGGACTGGGGACAAGGCCTGGAGGGACAGGACACAGGGAATGGCTTCCCAGTGCCAGAGGGCAGGGCTGGATGGGAGATTGGGAATTGGGAATTGCTGGCTGGGAGGGTGGGGAGAGGCTGGGCTGGAATTGCCAGAGCAGCTGGGGCTGCCCCTGGATCCCTGGCAGTGCCCAAGGCCAGGCTGGGCATTGGGGCTGGAGCAGCCTGGGACAGTGGATGGGATGGATTGGGATTTAAGGTCCCTTCCCACCCAAACCATTCCAGGATTCTGGGATTTCCCCATGAACCTGGGCAGTCTGTTCCCGGCTCCTCCTGCACAGAGGATGAGCAGCTTCTACCTTTTGGTTTCCTTTCCCAAAGAGCGAATTTCCCTCCCAAAAGTCAGGAAATTCCAGCCAAAGGCCGGCAGGAGAGGTGCAGCCCCCGGGACTGACGGGCGTGAATCCAGCTGGGATGGGAACGGCCCTTGGGACTGGGGACCTGGAATATGGGAAATAGCTCTGCTCCAGTGCCCGTGCCTGCCTTCCCTGTGCTTCCCTCGGCATTCCCTGTGCTTCCCTGGCCCCCCCAGCCTCCCCTGCTCCTTTCAGATCCACATCCCACATCCCTGATCCCCTGCCCTCCTCATCACCCCTTCCCACATCCCCCACATTCCCCCATCCCCTCAGTGTCCCTGCCCTTCCCCTGCTCCCCTCATCACCCCATCCCAAACCCCGATCCCCCCAGCGTCCCTGCCTATCCCTGCTCCGCTCAGCACCTTACCCCAGCTCTCCTCATCCCCTCTTCCCGCATTCCCGGCTCCCCTCCTCACCCCCCGACCCCTCTCCATCCCCGCCCCATCCCTCCCCATCCCCATCCCCATCCCCGCCCCCTCTCCCCCGCCTCCGCCCCTTCCCTCCCCGCACGGTTCGCGAGGCCGGAGCCGCCCCCGGCACCTGCCCGGCCCTTCCTCCCTCATCCCTCATCCCTCCCTCATCCCTCCCTCCATCATTTCCCGTCTCCCAGCCCTCCCCGCTGCCCCCGGGCCGAGCCCGCAGCATCGCGGGAGCCGCGGCCATTGCGGCCGAGGCGGGGCCGCTCCCGGGCCGCTCCCGGGGCCGCTCCCGGCGCTCTCCCCGCTCGGCCCCGGCCATGAGGAGGAGGAGGCGGCCGGCGGCTCCGTGCCGAGCCCCCGGTGGAGGCTGAGAGTCCCCCGGCACCTTGCTGGAGCCCCGGACTGACGGTGCTGAGCCCCCGGTGGAGGCTGAGAGCCCCCCTGGATGCTGCTGAGCCCCCCCAGGACTGGCGGTGCTGAGACCCCCGGACGCTGAGAACCCCTTAGGAGGAGGGTGCTGAGCCCCCCTGGCCGCTGCTGAGCCCCCGGAATGGAGCTGCTGAGCCCCCCTGGCCGCTGCTGAGCCCCCCTGGCCGCTGCTGAGCCCCCCGGACTGGCGGGGCTGAGCCCCCCCCGGGTCAGTTCCGAGCTCGGGGCTCCTGCCGGGCTCCCCCCGCTCCTCCAGCCCCGGCTCCGTTCTCCCCTCCCGAGGGATCCCCTCGCTCCCGGCTCGGTTTTCCAGAGGGATCCCCTCGCTCCCGGCTGCGCTTGCCCTGCCGCTCCCCCCGCTCTCCCCGATCCCGCTACCGCCGCCTTTCCAGCCGCTTCCAGGGAGCTTTATTTAATCCGGGATTCAGCCGGGCTGGGGGCCAGCGATGTGTGACAAGCCCTGACTGAAGCCCGGCCCCGGGATTTGCTCGGGAGCTCCCCAAGGAAGCGACACCGGCTCCGCTGGGCTGCGAGGAAGGATCCGAATATCCCTGGAAAACGGCACACGGAGGCTGCTTATGGTAGGATGGAGCGACGTTTTATCCATTTCGTCCGCAGGTTTTCCTGGAATAGCGCTTAGGGCTGTGGATTTCAGCCGTAGGTTTCCCTGGAATACAGCTTTGGGCTGTGAGGATTCCCTGGAATTGCGTTTGGGGTTGTCAGGATTCCCTGGAATTGCGTTTGGGGCTACTCCAGCCGCAGGTTTCCCTGGAATAATGCTCGGGGCTGGCAGTCCCAGCCGCAGGTTTCCCTGGAAGCGCCTCAGCCTGGCTGCTTCCCGTTTTTCCCGGTGGTTTTTCGCAGCGCTCGCACCGAGCAGGATGCGCCGGGATAATTCCACTTAAATTCCACTTAAATTCCTCCCGCATGGAAGTAAGGCGAGAAACAACCCGGACTGCTGGAAATGGGATTTGGCACGGCTCTTAAAAGCTGGGATTTTCCCTCGGAAAATCCCAAAGTTGGGATGCCAGCCGCTTTCCAAGGAATCGGCTAAAAGCCGCTCCCAAGCTGGTGGAAAAGAAACTTTAATTTCCATTTTTTGATTAGAAATTGGATTGATCTGAATGGATAAAGAGACAGTAACTGCTGAAAGCTGCTCTTTGGCGGAAAATAACGGGCAGGAATTTATTTGGACGCTGGGAATAGCGGGAGGAAAGATTAATGGGAGATTAAGGCACGCTGGGAATGATGGAGGCAAAGATTATTTTAACTCTTGGTGGCTGCTGGGCTTTGAAGGGGAGATGAGGCCTTAAAACTTGAGGGGTTTAGGGTGTTTTTTAGGGGCTTTTTTTAGGTATTTTTTTGGTATTTTTAGGTACTTTTAGGGTGTTTTGAAGGTATTTTTTAGGTATTCTTCAGGTATTTTTTATTGTATTTTTAGGGTGTTTTTTAGGGTATTTTTTAGGGTATCTTGTAGGTTTTTAGGGTATTTTTAAAGGGTATTTTTTTGGTAGTTTAGGGTATTTTAAAGGGTATTTTTAAAGAGTACTTTTTAGGTACTTCAGGGTATTCTTAAGGGTAATTTTAAGGTATTTTAGGGTATTTTTGGGATGTTTTTAAAGGGTATTTTTTAGGTATTTTAGGGTATTTTTAAGGGTATTTTAAAAGAGTACTTTTTAGGTATTTTAGGGTATTTTTAAGGGTATTTTTCAGGTATTTTAGGATATTTTTTGGGTGTTTTTAAAGGGTATTTTAGGGTATTTTTAAGGGTATTTTTCAGGTATTTTAGGGTATTTTTTTGGGTGTTTTTAAAGTTTCCTGCTGTGCTGCACACTTGGTGCTTTGTGTTATCAGCAAAGCCACTCGAAAGTGATAACGAGGAGAGCTGGAATTCCGCATCCATCAGAAAGCGCCGCTTTATCTTTCCGTGGCTTTTCAGCCAGGCCTGGGACTCTCAAACCTTTTGGGTTGTATTTCTTTGGGGATGTAAAAAGTGGATTTTGGAGGGGATGAAGCCTGGTTTTAGAAGGGGTTTCTTCCCAGAAGTTGTGTTGGAAGAGGCAAATCGTGCTGTGTGTGCCACCTGTGTGATCCCACCGGTGTCCACAGGGTCCCAGCGTCGGGAAAAGGGCTGGAATTCCGGACTTCCCATCTCCGGCGGGCTGGGCATGAGCTTCGGGAAAACACCAGGGGGAAAATCTGCTTCTCTTGTGTAAAAACCCCGAATTTTCTTGGGTAAAAATCTCCCTTTCTTGTGAAAAGCCTCATTTTTTTGAGTAAAAATCTGCTTTTCTTGTGCAAAAAAGTGAATATCTTGTCTAAAACCCCACTTTTTTTGAGTAAAAACCTCCTTTTTTTGTGTAAAAATCTACTTCTCTTCTGCAAAAAAAGTGTTCTTGTCTAAAAACCCACCTTTTTTGAGTAAAGCCCCATCTTTTTTGAGTAAAAAACCTCTCTTTTTGTGTAAAAAGCTGCTTTTCTTATTCAAAAAAGTGATTTTTGTGTCTAAAAATCGGCTTTCCTGGTGTAAAAACCTCCTTTTTTGAGCAAAACCCTCCCTTTTTGTGTTAAAAGCTGCTTTTATTGTGCAAAAAAGTGATTTTCTTATCTAAAAACCTTATTCTTTGAGTAAAACCCCACCTTTTTTGCATAAAACACACCTTTTTGAGCAAAAGTCCCTCTATTTGTGTAAAAAACTGCTTTTCTTGTTCCAAAAAGGGATTTTCTTGTCTAAAAACCTCATTTTTTTGAGTAAAAACCTCATTTTTTGAGTAAAACCTGCCTTTTTTGTGTAAAAAGCTGCTTTTCTTGTTCAAAAAAGTAATTTTTTTGAGTTAAAAACCTCAATTTTTTGAGTAAAGCCCGCCTTTTTTTTGTGTAAAAAGCTGCTGGTTCAAAAAGTGATTTTTTTGAGTAAAAACCTCAATTTTTTGAATAAAGCCCGCCTTTGTGTAAAAAGCTGCTTTTCAAAAAAGTGATTTTTTTGAGTAAAAACCTCATTTTTTTGAGTAAACCCCTCATTTTTTTGAGTAAAACCCACCTTTTTTGTGTAAAAAGCTGCTTTTCTTATGCAAAAAAAAGTGATTTTCTTGCCTAAAAATCTCCTTTTCTGGTGTAAAAACCTCCTTTTTTTGAGGAAAAAACCTCTCTTTTGGTGTAAAAATCTACTTTTCTTGTTCGAAAAAGTGAATTTCTTGTCTGAAAATCTGCTTTTCTTGTGAGAAAGCTGCTTTTTTTTAAGGGAAAAATCGGCTGCTTTTTTTCTCCCCTCCGAGGGGAGGGGGGGACGTGATCCCACACGGTTCTGGGGTTTTTCTGCCTGTTCCCACCTTCTTCCCACCTGCTCCAGAAACAGCTCCATTTCCTTGGGAATGAGAGGTGCCAGAGCTGCTCCCACCATCTGCAGCCCCAAAAGGCCGTTCCGTAGGAAAACTGGGGCTGGTTGAAATGTGGGAATGTGGGGAACGGGATGGAGTTACTTTCTCCTAATATTTAATGGAATTTGGGGTTTGCAAAGTACGGGAATGTGGGAAGCAAACCCCGCCGATGGAGGGCAGGGAAACTGTGGCTCGTGAGGGATTTTCCAGGAATTGCCTGGAAATAGGGAATTGGGAATCTCTCCTTTATTGTTTTAGGTAAGAAAATTCCCGAGGGTTTTTTTGAACCCAAGGAAAACGTTGCCTGGAAATGTGGGAGCATTGAGCTCCACGTGGCTGCACTTTTATGGACACGGGAGAAGAGGTTTGGGGGTTTTTTGTCTTATTTTTAAATCCCACATAGGGAGAGCCAAACAATTCCAGCAAATCTGCTCCCCTCAAAAGCTTGGGCATGGGGGAAGAATAAAGCAGGAATGGGCAGAGGAGATTCCAGTCCTTTTGTGAGGATGGGTCTGGAGCTGGGGCGAGTGGGACGTGACAATTATTGGTTGTCCCAGCGGCTTTTGGTGCTCAGAAATTCGGTTTCTTTCCCGAAGAAGTGAGGGAATTCTGCTTGTCCATGGAGCACGGGTGGGATGAGGAGAAACTGAGGGAGCTGGGAAGGGGCTGGAGAATTCCTGAGGGAGCTGGAATGCGGCTCAGGCTGGAGCAAAGGAGGCTCAGGGGGGACCTTGTGGCTCTGCACAAGTCCCTGACAGGAGGGGGCAGCCGGGGGGGGTCGGGCTCTGCTGGCAGGGAACAGGGACAGGAGGAGAGGGAACGGCCTCAGGCTGGGCCAGGGGAGGCTCAGGGTGGATATTGGGGAAATTCCTTCATGGAAAGATTGTCCTGCCCAGGGCAGTGTGGAGTGCCCATCCCTGGGAGTGTTCCCGAAGCTGTGGATGTGGCACTCGGGGTCAGGGTTCAGTGCTAACACAGGGATGGTGCTGGTTGAGAGCTGGAGTTGCCCTTAAAGGTCTTTTCCAACTTCAGAATTCCATGTTTCTATGCCTGGTGCAATGGGGATGTTCAGTGATTTGTGCAGTGTTGGTGTCCTGTTGATAATGGCCCCACACCTCTGTGGGGTGGGAGGTGTCCAACCCCCTTGGGCACAGCTCCATGGGGACACCCTCTGCTCCGTGGGGGACACCCTCTGCTCCATGGGGACATCCCTGCTCCCTCGGCACATCCTCTGCTCCATGAATTCCCCAGATCCCAGAATCCTGGAATACCAGAGCTGGAAGGGACCCCCAGCATCACTGACCCAACCCCTGACCCTGCTCAGACACCCCAACGCTCCCACCCTGGCTCTGACGTTCCTGGCGCTCCGACAGCCTTGGGAATGTGACTATTCCCTGATTTCCCTGCTCCTTGGGTCACTCTGGCTTTCTCCAACATTTCCTTGTGTTGGAGGAGCTGGAAAACTCCTCCTGGGTGGGATCTGCCAAGCTGTCAGTGCTGCTCAAGTGCTTTTAATTCCCCGGGAACGTGGGAGAGCTCCCAGCTCTGGAATGGGAATATCCAGAGGCAGCTGTGGCTGCTGATCGGCCTTGATGAGGCTCTGCAGCTGCCGAGGGGGGAAATCCCTGCCTCACCTGGGAGAGGAGGAGATGTGGGAATGGGAGATGCCAGGGCTGCCTGGGAAGGAGGAATTTGGGAGGTCGGTGAGCAAAATCCTTCAATTTGCTTTTGTAGGTGGGCTGTGTTTGAGGGAAAAACCTGGAGAAGGGAACAGGAACAGGAGGGAGGTTTTGAAACGGGGCTGTCCTCTCATGCTTGGGTGCTGATTCCCAACATCGGGTTGTTCCCAGGCTGCCCCTGGATCCCTGGAAGTGTCCAAGGCCGGGCTGGGTGGGGCTCGGAGCAGCCTGGGATGGTGGGAGGTGTCCCTGCCCATGGATTGATGTCCCAGCCGAACCGTTCCAGGATTCTGTGATATTCCATTAAGATTCAGGGATTTTTGTTTATCTCTATTTTAATTGACTTCAGGTTTTTGATGCTCTGTGCCAGCACAGCACCAGGCCTTTAAAGGAGAGGGAAATCCAGGTAAATTCCCAAATTTCCCATCGTTTCCAGCTGAGTGGCTCTGGACACACGGAGCTGTTGGGAATGTGGTGCTGGGAGGATGGAATTGGGGAGAATCCCGGAATTGTGTGGCTGTGGCCTGAACAAAGCCCCCCCAACCCAGGGCAGGTTTTCCTCCCGAGTTCTGGGATGAGAGGAATTAATGAGGCTTTTCCACCCGGATTCCTGAGTCATGGGAATGCATTCCCGAGGGAAGAATGGGGCTATTATTGAATTTCAGGAGACGAGAGAGGCAGAGAAAATTTAATTCTGAAACCGCAAAACACTGCGTGGCTCTGACTAAAGGTACCTGGTTCCTTTTTTCCCCCTTCCCCCCCCCCCATTTTTATTCCTTACTAAATTTGAAAGAGCTTTCCCCGATTGGAGTTCGACAGTTCTGGCATTAAAAGTTCTTCCTTATCCATGAATTAATGAGCTGCTCGTGGAATTAAATGCTGATTTGTGGGGTTTGGAAGGTGGATTTTATATTTGGGGTGGCTTAGATCAAATAGAATTTAAAATTAGATTTTAATTGAATAATTTCAATTTAATTTGATTATTTTAATATAGTATTTTATATTATCATTTTAAAAAAATTGATTCTTTAAAAATCCAGCTGTGCCTTGGAAAGGGGGAGTTCCAAACCTTCCTTGCCATGTTTTGTTGTGCCACTTAAATATTTTTGTGTGGTGAATCCCAGGACAGCTGTGAGGAACAATCCTTGGATTTATTAGAGGGGAAAGCTGGGAATTCTGCGTGAGGATTCTGCCTTCCTTCAGTGGAAAAATATATTTGGGAATGATTTTATTCCAGCTTGGGAGTTTTTCCCAGAGAACTTCCCGACCCCTCCTGGCTGTGGGTGAGGTTTAATTCCCTGTTTAACCAAACCAGCAGCACAAAGGATAACAGATTCCCGGGAATATTTCTGATCCCATTTCCATGGCTGAGCTCTGGTGAGAGCTCTCATCCTGCAGGAGAGCCAGCGTGGATTCTGGGATGTTTTCATTTCTCTTCCTCAGTCCTTGTGGTGTGACCAGGGGACAGGAGGAGGGTTCCTTGTCCTTCTCCTGTGGGAAGGCCCCTGGGGTTGGATGGATTCCTGGATGATCCCGTGGCACTCCCTGGAGGAGCTGGGAACCCCTTGGAGCATGGAAAACAAATCCCTGAGAGCAATCCCAAAGCTGGAAAGCCGGGCTGGGCTCCCCGGTTCCCCATACTGGATCTGATGGACAAACTGGGGCTGCACTGGGCAGCCTGGGAGGCTTCGGGAAGGGCTGGGAACCCCTTGGAGCAGGGAAAACAAATCCCTGAGAGCAATCCCAAAGCTGCTGCAGCCCAGTACTGGACGTGATGGCCAAACTGGGGGCACTGGGCAGGTCTGGGTACCCAGAGGAGCATCCCTCTGTTGCCAGGCAACCGCTGGTGCTGCTGCAGCTGCCTGGGGCTGCTGCAGCTGTGGCCACATCTGGCAGGGGAGGAGGGGAACACCCCTGCCCCAGCCTGTGCCTGTTCCTGTCACACAGCTCGGGTTAAGCTGAGCTTTGCCAGGCCCAGCTCATGGAAACCCTCGGTAGGGTCGTAGGGTGGGTTTAGGGTGGCACTAAAAGCAGTTTTGACTCGTGAAATGTTGTTCAGCCCCGGTTTAGGTTTCACCCCATAAAAACGGGATTATTTGGCTTGGGAGCAATGCTGGCAATGATTTGGGTTTTGTGCCCTTCCTTACCCAAGCACCTGGGTGTGGGCACTCGGTTTGGTATTCCTGGGAATGCAGGTGGCCAAGAAAGGCTGGAGTTCCACAGGTTTGTGGGGCCACACTGAGGTCAGAGTGGTTCTGGTATTAATTAGGAAGATTTCATCACATTCCCAGGATGCAGCTGGATCTGGAATTCCAGCTGTGCTCCTTTGCTGAGTCAGTCGAAGAGCCGGGCGGTAAACTGGACAATTCCTCCGATTTTCTCTGGGATTTTCTTTGGGAATTTCCATCACAGGTTATTCCTGTCCTGCTGAGGATTGGGACACTTCATTTGTGATGAGCCTGAGGAGTGACAGAGGATTAAGGAGCTGCTCAGGGCTCTGCTGATCCGGATTTACAGGAAGTGCCCGTTTGGGAATGGAAGGGCTTTGACCTCTTGGAATGAGGCCAGAAAGGCTGGGAGAGCTGGGAATGTTCACCTGGAGAAGGGAAGGACACAGGGAGAGCTCCGAGCCCCTTGCAGGGCCTGAAGGGGCTCCAGGAGAGCTGCAGAGGGACTGGGGACAAGGCATGGAGGGACAGGACACAGGGAATGGCTTCCCAGTGCCAGAGGGCAGGGCTGGATGGGAGATTGGGAATTGGGAATTGCTGGCTGGAATTGCCAGAGCAGCTGTGGCTGCCCCTGGATCCCTGGCAGTGTCCCAGGCCAGGCTGAAGCACCCTGGGATAGTGGAAGGTGTCCCTGGGGGTGGAACTGGATAATCCTGAATGTCCCTTCCAACCCAAACCAGTCTGGGATTCTGTGATTCCCTAAAATGCTGAGTTTTTTTCTGAACCCCTTTTCATTTCCTACCCCCTCCATGTGCTGCTGCAATTTCCACCTCTCCAGCCCCCAGAAGAGTCAGAAATGACCCCAAGTTCCACTAAAAAATGAAATTGCCAGCAGTGGTGGGAAAATGCAGCTCAAGAGGGGGGGTTCTGCTGTATCCATGTTTATTTTACCTTGCAGGGAAGCTGGGAAAGGGAATGAACTGATGGATTCTGTGGCTTTGAGCCCCGGGGAAAATGAAACAGTGGTCAGGTGTGGCTGTGGGGATAACCAGGGGCTCTGTGGGGTCACAAGAAAGAATCCTGGACAGTTGTTTTATATCTGCAGAAACTTGGGATCTTTAATCCATGGCAAAGGTCAGTCAAGGTTTGGAACCTTGAATTCCCATTCACTGGGATTTGCAGCCTCCGTAACGCCCCAGCACAGCATCCTGTGGGGTCAGTTCTAGGAAAGGCTGGCAGATTCCTCATTTTGCCCCATTTCCTATCCCCAAATCCTGCTTTTCCTGCTTCCAGCCCTGCCCAGCTGCAGGGTTTGGGGCAGGAGTTCCCCTGTGCTTTGCTGCAGGATAATGGGTTAAATTGGGTTTATTCCAGAAGTGGGAGCTCAGAAGCTCAGGATTTGTCCCTTCCTCCTCTTCCTGCAAACCCTGTCAGGCTCTGTTTAGTTCAAATAAATCCTATTTTTTGGGCAGCTGCTTCCTTTTGGGGGTTTGGAGGAGGGGATTTTATGGAATCATGGAATCCTGGCATGCTTTGGGTTGGAAGGGACCTTAAAGCTCATCCCATTCCATGGGCAGGGAGTCCTCCCCCTATCCCAGGTTGCTCCAAGCCCCGTCCAACCTTGGACACTTCCAGGGATGGAGCATCCACAGATTTGCTGGGAAATTTGGTTTTTCTTCCTGATTTTCTTCCTGTAATAGAGCTGTTCCCTGTGACTGGTGTGGAAATGGATTGTGTTATCCTGGAACAGCAATTCCTGGAATTTTAAATCCGCTGCCTGGGAATCCCTGAGCAGGAAGAGCCATTGGCTGATATTTAGGACAGATGGGAATTGTTGTTAATGAGGAGTCGGTACAGAAATGCTGCAGGAATGATGAAATAAATCATTCATTTAATTTATTTAAATCATTCCTGCTCTTCCGTCCCTGATGAACTTGAATTAAAATGGGATGGAAAATGGAAAGATCCCACTTGGGATACTCCTGGAATGAAGACTGGAGGGGTTAAGATAAGGAAGTTAAAATGAGGACAAAACTGAGGAGAGATTTTTAATTATAAAAAATTTTGTTATAATTCAGGAAATACGGAAAAGTCATTGGGGTTTTCTTCTCTTTTTGTTTTCCAGGCACTTGGAAAATCATCCAGAGGTTCAGTGCTGAGGGAATGCTTTGGGAGCATGGCTGGAGCAGGACACGGAGTCTGGGCACGGAATGCAGGTGATGGTGAGTGGGAGTCGGTAATTACAGACCTCTAATTGCAAATCCCAGCCACGGGGAGATCATGGGATCCTGGGATGGTTTGGGTGGGAAAAGACCTTAAATCCCATTCCATGGGCAGGGACACCTCCCGCTATCCCAGGCTGCTCCAGCCTGGCCTGGGACACTGCCAGGGATCCAGGGACAGCCACAGCTGCTCTGGGAATTCCAGCCCAGCCCCTCCCCATCCTCCCAGCCAGGAATTCCCAATTCCCAGTCTCCCATCTATCCCTGCCCTCTGGCACTGGGAAGCCATTCCCTGTGTCCTGTCCCTCCATGCCTTGTCCCCAGTCCCTCTGCAGCTCTCCTGGAGCCCCTTCAGGCCCTGCAAGGGGCTCGGAGCTCTCCCCGGATCCTTCTCCTCTCCGGGGGAACATTCCCAGCTCTCCCAGCCCGGCTCCAGCCCTTGGAGAACTGGACATGGAGGCCTCACCTTTAGCTTTGTTTTCCAAACTCCCTAATCCAGGCAGGAGCCCAAATCCATGGATGTGTGACCGCACTGCCCTTTCCCCAGGAATCTTTGGTGGCCACGAGATGGCAAGATAAAAACCCAATACTGAGGAAAGACAAAAACCATTCTTTGAGGAAAACGAAACTTTCAGTGCCCAGTAATGTCCAGTAAGTGGCTGCAGACCCGTGAAATCCAGGAATCCCCGCAAAGCGGGCGCTGCTTTCCCTGTGCCCGCAGTGGGATGCCGCTCTCCGCCTCCCTGCTGGGTCTGTGCCGTGGCGCCGTGATCCCGCTCCGCTCGCGCCGCTCCCGGGGCTCCGCAGCAGCTCCCAGCAAGGAGCCATGAGGAGGTTTGGCTACTGCAGGGTGGTCCTGGCCACGTCGCTGCTCTGGGTGCTGCTGGACGTGTTCCTGCTGCTCTACTTCAGCGAGTGCAACAAGTGCGACGACAGCAAGGAGCGCTCGCTGCTGCCGGCGCTGCGGGGTGAGTGCCGCTCCCGCCCCTTCCAGCACCTCCCCTGGTGCCCCTCAGTGCCTTCTCCCAGCAGGGAAAATCCCGGGATGGGCAGCACTTAGCGCTGCTTTAGGCTTGTCTGAGTTTGTGTTCCATGGAGTGCTTGGGGTTGGGAGGGAGCTTAAATCCTGTCCATGGGCAGGGACACCTCCCACTGTCCCAGGCTGCTCCAGCCCCAATGTCCAGCCTGGCCTTGGGCACTGCCAGGGATCCAGGGGCAGCCCCAGCTGCTCTGGGAATTCCAGCCCAGCTCCCCCCCACCCTCATATCCAGGAATTCCCAATTCCCAATCTCCCACCCCAATCTCCCCTTTCCCAGTGGGAAGCCATTCCCTGTGTCCTGTCCCTCCAGGCCTTGTCCCCAGTCCCTCTCCAGCTCTCCTGGAGCCCCTTTAGGCCCTGCCAGGGGCTCGGAGCTCTCCCTGTGTCCTTTCCCCTTCCCCTTCCCCATCTCTTCCCATTTTTGGCTCAGGGAAAATGGAATGTAAGCCCTGGACCCCCATGGAAGTGAAATTCCAAAGGGATTTCCAAACTCCCATCAACACAGGGTGGGGTCTGCTTTAAATATATATAAAAAATGACCCAAATAAATTTTTTTAAGGAATTCCATTAGGAATTTGGTGGGAAAATCTGGTGCAAATGGAGAAATGATGGAATTCCAGACTGGTTTGGGTTGGAAAGGACCTTAAATCCCATCCAGTTCCATGGGCAGGGACACCTCCCACTGTCCCAGGGTGCTCCAAGGCTGGCCTTGGACACTTCCCAGGAATCCAGAGGCAGCCACAGCTTCTCGGGGAAACCACCCTTCCATCCAGGAATTCCTTCCCAATATCCCATAAAAACCCCTGTTTCATTTTAAATCCATACCTATTAAATACAATTAAATTATAAATTAACTTTCCCTCACAGACTTGCAGGAATAAGCACAAAATCCAGATTTCCCCTATTTTCACTCAGGATTTTTCAATTCCTGCGGGTGTTTTCCATGTTTTTCCCCATGGATCCAGCCCTGTGTCCATGGAATCAGCTCTCCCACCCCCTCTGAGGTGCTGCAGAGCTCTCCACGTGCAGCAGGAATTTATGGAAAGCTGCCCATGTGCTGCTGAAATATTCCTGAAAAAGCCTGGCTCGGCTTTCCACTCATTTCCTTCCCTGTGCTTGCTCTTAATGGGGATAATTGGAGATTTCATCAGCTGGAGGGGATTTTTAGGAGCAGAATTCCCTTGGGAGCACCTTGTGACACACCAGAAAACAGAGAAATTATTATTTTAGATCCAATTCAGCAGCTTGGCAAATTATTTTGGGAAAACTCTGGAGTCAGCACCGTGTTTTGATATCCTGAGCTGGAGGAATTCACTTGTTGTCGTTAAAAATTGAATATTTTTAATATGAAATCCCACTTCGTCATTAAATTATGGGTTTATTTTATGTTCCCTTCAATCCAACCTGAATTTTAGGGATTAAATGGCTGAAAATCGGTCAAATTCCCTTTTTTTTCTTCCTAGCTAATTAAAAGTTGTGGATTCCCAATGTTTGGTGGGACAGGTTTGGGCCTGGATTCATCTTTGGGCCCTCAGTTTTTAAAAAAAGCTGGAATTTTTTCCCCAGAATGTGAATAAAACTGGGCTGAGTCTCTCAAGACTCTTCCCAAGGATTTGCTGCTCCAGGGTTTGGAGCTTAACAGGATATTTTGGATTTAGGGAATACCTGTGTGTTGTGAAGGGGGATTTTGGGGTGGTTTTCCCTCTTGGAAAACACAAAAAATTGGATCCCTAATCTCCAGTGGATTCTGTTGGAATTTTGCTTCCTTTGTGGAATCAGGGGGAGATTTCACTGATTTCTTGTTTATTGCACCAAAATATTTGCTGCAGGAGGAGTCCTGAGATTTTGGGTGCATTTGCTAAATTTAGGAGCCGAGTTCTTAATCCTTGGAAATTTCGGCTCCTGGGAGAGCGACTCTCCCTCCTGATCCAACAAACCGCAGGAAAATGGATTTTAATTCCGTTTTCAACCTCTGCGTTTTCCTTTTCTTGCTGTTTGGATACGAGTCCACCTCCCCCATCCCTGACTTCAGCTCCTGCCTTCCCAAATTCCCGATTTTCTCATCCGTGGGACCTGGTGGAGCACAAGGAATGTCCCACCCTCGTGCAGATTTTTTTTATTCCCCTTTGGTTTTTTCCCCCCCTTTGGTTTTTCCCCCCCCTTTGTTTTTTCCCCTTTTTTCCTTTTCCCCCCCTTTTCTCCCCCTCTTCCTTTTTGTTCCCCTTTCTTCCCTTTTTCTCCTTTCTTCCCTTTCCCCCCCTGCTCCTTATTCCCCTTCTCCCCCTTCCTCTTCTCCCTCCCCCCTTTTCTCCCCTCCTCCCCTCTCTCCCCCTTTTCCCCTTCTCCTTTTCCCCTTCCTCCCTTTTTTCCCGGTGCTCCAGCCCCTTCCCAGCTCCATTCCCATCCCTGGCCACGCTCCAGCCCCTCGGGGTCCCTGCTGCAGGAGAATCCCAGCAGTGCCCTGGGCTCTTCCCACCCTGCTTTGGCCACAGAAATCTCCGAGCTGCTGTCCCCTTCCAGCTCTTCTCTTGGAAACCCCGGCCAGGATCCGTAAGAGGATTTCCCATTCCTCAGAAATGGAATTTTTTGGATCTCTGCTGCTGATTTTATTCTCACTCCAGCCCTCCCCGCTCCTCCTGAGCTGTTCTGCCTCGAGGCTCTCTGAGTGTGGGCTGGGCTCTCCACACAACACAAAAGTCTATTCCTGGCAGAACTTCCCAGGAATTTGGATGCTTTTAGTCTTGAAAAGCAACTTTTGGGGTTTTTTTTTTTTTGGAATGCTGGCACTCCAATCTTGAGGAATACTGTGAGGGAAATGATCTCTTTAATGATGCTTTTGGCAACTCGACAGCATTTATTGCTGCTGGATAATTAAATCTGGAATTCTTCGTGTTCTGGATTGAGCTAATCCAGTGTGGAGTTCAGAGCAGCAGAGATTCATCATGGGAATGGCAAATTGATCCCTTATTTTGTGGGATTCATCATGGGAATGCCAAATTGATCCTTTATCTTATGGGATTCTCTGTGGATTTTATGGAAACAGCATGAGGGACAAATTCCTGGCTGTGAGGGTGCCCAGAGCAGCTGGGGCTGCCCCTGGATCCCTGGCAGTGTCCAAGGCCAGGGTGGACATTGGGGACGGTGGAAGGGAACAAATCCAGGGTTTTAATCATCTTAGAATAGAACTGGATGTTCTTGGATCCAGAGAGGGATAAAGCTCCCAGTGGAGCAGGGAAAATGGGGGTTGTTATTGGATTTCCAGCATTTCTTGTGGAACACCAAAAGCTCCCAAGGCCTGGAGGATAAATGCAATTCCCACGTGCTCGAGGTGCCTGTTGCTGTTGTGTTTTCCAGCCGTTATTTCCCGGAACCAGGAAGGCCCTGGGGAGATGGGCAGGGCCGTGCTCATTCCCAAGGAGGAGCAGGAGAAGATGAAGGAGCTGTTCAAGATCAACCAGTTCAACCTGATGGCCAGCGACCGCATCGCCCTGAACCGCAGCCTGCCCGACGTGCGGCTGGACGGGTGAGGCCAGCCCGGCAATCCCGGGAATGCTGCGCCATGGAATGGGCTGGGAGCTCCAGTCCCCTCCATCCCAGCCCTGCCACGGCAGGGACACCTCCCACTGTCCCACCTGCTCCAAGCCCCAATGTCCAGCCTGGCCTTGGATGCTTCCAGGGGCAGAGAGGGAAGGATTTCTTCCTAATATCCCATCTAAACCAGCACATGGAGTCCTGGAATGGTTTGGGTTGGAAAAGACCTCAGACCTCATCCAGACCATGGGCAGGGACACCTCCTGCTATCCCAGGCTGCTCCAGCCTGGCCTGGGACACTTCCAGGGATCCAGGGGCAGCCACAGCTGCTCTGGGAATTCATCCCAGCCCCTCCCCACCCTGCCAGGGAACAATTCCTTCCCAATCTCCCATCCATCCCTGCCCTCTGGCAGTGGGAAGCCATTCCCTGTGTCCTGTCCCTCCAGGCCTTGTCCCCAGTCCCTCTGCAGCTCTCCTGGAGCCCCTTCAGGCCCTGCAAGGGGCTCGGAGCTCTCCCTGTGTCCTTCCCTTCTCCAGGGGAACATTCCCAGCTCTCCCAGCCTGGCTCCAGAGTCAAATGGAATTTGCTCCAAGTTCTGTGGGAATGATTTGCCTCATCAGGATCCCACAAAATCCCCATCCTGTTGCTGTATCCAAGCAGGACCGACTCCCATTGTATCCCTGCCCTGGGATGGCTGATTTAATTCCAGCTGATCAATGGGATCAACGGGATCTCACACAAAGGGTTTCATTTGCTTCCCATTCCATCCCGAGTTTTCTGTCAGGGAATGTCCCTGGGTTGCTGGGGTCCTGTTGGAAATGGCCAGGCTGGAGATTGTAATCAGAGCCAGCTCTAATTAGGAGCTGTTGATTAAACCTTAAACCCGGCTTAACTCACCAGAGAAATGCCTCATTTCATTCCTAAGGATTTTCTCCGGCGAGGGAAGAAATCCATCCTCAATCTTTTCCGGATGAGTGAGGCTGCAAGTGCCATTCCACAGATTGCTGGAGCATCCTAATTGGATTTTCTCCTGGAGATTTCAGCTGGAATTGTCTCCTGGGTGTGTTCCAGTGCTTGGGAACATCCAGGGCTGAGCAGAAACATTGGAATTTTGGGAATAGCAGCCAGGGTTAAACACGGGGCTGGAGTTTTGTGGGGATTCTCCAAAGGAAGAAACATTGGGATATGATCCTGGGTGGGGAAAAGGCTTGGGAAGGAGCAGGGCAGGGGTGGCGATGGATGTCTGGGAAAACTTCCTTTAATTGGGAAAATCCTTCCCTCAGATCCGTGTTCCAGGGCAGGGAGCCTTGACTGGATTTTTCAGGTGACACCAACATTTGTTATTCCTGAAATTCAGCCCTCAGGGGAGGGAAATTTGGTTTGTTTTGGGATGTTCACACCTGATCCATTGGTCCTGCACTGGGACCTGTTGGATTTGGGGTTTTTCCAGCTCTAAGTAGTGGTGGATAAAAAATTCCTTCCTCAGAGGGTGGGGAGATCCTGGCACAGGTTTCCCAGGAAAGCTGAGGCTGCCCCTGGGTCCCTGGAAGTGCCCAAGGCCAGGCTGGAATAACCTGGGATAGTGGAAGGTGTCCCTGCCCATGGCAGGGGTGGGATGGGATTTAAGGTCCCTTCCACCCCAAACCATCCTGGGATTCTCTGATTCCATGGATAAGGGGTGGCAGTGACAGAACTCCTGTCACTCCAGGAAATATCCGTAAGTACTGGAATTTTTTCCATGGGCATGGACACACTTGGATTGTTGAAGTTCTCCTTTATTCAGAGAACATCAAAAATTTCTCTTCCAGAAGCACAATCCTTGTTCTCCCCTCCGTGTTTCCCACGTGGGCTGCAGCTGCCTTTGGAGCAGCCGTTTGGATCGGGAGATAAAATTGGAAAATGGGAGCTGTCAGCTCCTTAATTAGTGTTAAAATCATGGAAAACAGATTTTCCTCCCTGGCAGCCTCAGAGGGGCCCCCAAGACATCCCTGGATGGAGGAGAAAAAGGATTTTACTTATAGGAAAATTATTCCAGAGGGGATATTTTTATTTCCTTTATTCCTGGTTTCAAGGGGCTTGGAATTGCAGTAAAGGCTGGAACAGTTTGGATAAGAGCCCAGATTAACTCAGGGCTGTTTTGCAGGAATTCTTTTTCCAAGGATGACTTTTCAGGCTGCCTTGGAAGGGCCCTCACCTCCTTCCCAGGATACCTTCTCCCAGAAAATCTGCAGGACAGCCAGGATCCCGCTTTTCCCACAGACCTCTGGAAATGGGGGTTGGGAGGGGGATTAGAAGGGTTCGGTCTGCATGGATGAGCTTTGAAAAATCCGTGGCTGTTTCCCATTTCTCAAGGATGTGGAGGTGCCCCACATTCCTGGTTTTCCTGTAAATACCCTAAATAATGGAATGCTGCTGGGTTAAACTGGATTCAGCCCTGGAATGGGAACTTTGGGAAAACAGGCAGGGTTTAAACGTTCCAGGTAGATCCGTCCTGAATCAGCTCAGCTTTTCCTTGGCAGCTCATCCCAGGCCATTTCCTGTGTGCTCCAGAGCTTCCCTGGAGCCGAATCCACCTGGGAATGGCTGTGCCTGGAATGTGATGAAACAGTGCAGGGCTGAAATGGATCCGTGGGGTCCTTGCCTGGAATGTCAGGAATGGGAGAGTGAGATGAGCTCAGAGGTTCCCTGGCAAAGGTTTCCCAGGAAAGCTGCGGCTGCTCCATCCCTGGAAGTGTCCCAGACCAGGTTGGACAGGGATTGGAGCAAGCTGGGATAGTGGGAGGTGTCCCTGCCATGGCAGGGTGGCACTGGATGGGATTGAAGTCCCTTTTTGAACCCAAAACATTCCATGATTCTCTGAAAATCCCAGAATAACCCGTAATGATCCCAGGATCTGCCCACAACCAGCGGGAAGGAGGGGGAATAGGTGGGTTTTCACTCTCATTTCCGTGGTTTTGATGGTGGGAAAGGTGTTTTGCTCTCATTCCCGCAGCTGAATTTCCTCCATGTGTATTCATTCCTGAGAAATTATTTTCTACAGGAATAAAACCAGGATTTTTGGGACAGCAGTTCCAGCGTCGTGGGAGTGGGAAAATCAGGGAGCAGTGTAGGGAGTGTGGGGGGATGGGGAGGGAGCGTGTGAGGAGCAGGTGATGATTCCTCATTCTCCAGCACCAGCTGGATTTCGGGATTAGGAAAATCCCAGTGTGAGTCACCATCATGGGGAAGGGCAGGAAAGGTTTTATCCATGTGCTCCCAGCTCCTGGCAGGTGCTCCTGGACACAGCGGGAATGCAGGGGCTGGCTGGCACTGGGAAGCTCTGTCACGGAGCTGGGAAGGGGCTGGAGAATTCCTGAGGGAGCTGGGAAAGGGGCTCAGCCTGGAGAAAAGGAGGATCCAGAAGGAAAAGCTCTGCAGCAGAGCCCTCCCCAAACTTCCATCACTTTCCTTTCCCCTCACATTTTCTCCCACTTTTTGATTTTCCCCTCATGGCAAAGGAGACCCTGAGGGGCTGGAGGAGTCCAGGGAAGGGAACGGAGCTGGGAAGGGGCTGGAGAATTCCTGAGGGAGCTGGGAAAGGGGCTCAGGCTGGAGCAAAGGAGGATCCAGAGGGATCTTTTTCCTCTCTAGAATTCCCTGACAGGAGGGGGCAGCCGGGGGGGTCGGGCTCTGCTGCCAGGGAACAGGGACAGGAGGAGAGGGAACGGCCTCAGGCTGGGCCAGGAGAGGGGCAGGGTGGATATTGGGGAAAATTCCCTCCTGGAAAGGGCTGTCCAGCCCTTGGAGCTGTGATGAGCATCAGGCTTGGAGCATGGCCATGCCCAGCCAAGAATGCCAAGGAATTCAGGGTCCAGATTAGTCAAGTTTTCTTGGATTTTGATGATATTCCATTGCACCTCCCAGAAATATCCATGGGAATGGCTCTGGGAGCAGGAATGGTGATGGCACACCCGCTGTCTCTGTCCTTCCTGATCCTGGTTGTTTAAGTGACTCAGAGACTCCTGGAAGTGGCTCTGAGGTGCTTTAGTGACAACAGCTCCACGTGTCCCTTCCTCCATCCAGCAAACACCTCTTGGGAAAGGAAAATCTTCCCTCCCAAGCTGCCCCAGCCTCAGAGCAGTTGGAATTCCAGTGTCTGGATCTCCAGTTTGTTCCTTAATTCATCCCCAGCATTTTGAAATGTAGCAGGTTCCCCTTGGAGCAGTGCCATGGCTGCTTCCAGGCCCCTTTTCCAGCCTGCCTCATGCTCAGAGCAGTTGGAATTCCGGTCTCTGGATCTCCAGTGTGCTCCTTGATTCATCCCCATCACCCTGAACTCCCTGGATGTGGAACCACCCCTTTGGAGCGGTGCCATGGCTGCTTCCAGGCCCCTTTTCCAGCCTGGAAAGAGGCAGAGCAGTTGGAGCTCCAGTCTATCTCCACTTTGTCCCCTGAACTCATCCCATCACCCTGAACTCCCTGGATGTGGCAGCAGCGCCGTGGCTGCTTCCAGGCCCCTTTTCCATCCTGGAAAGCCGCACATCTCCTTGGGTCTATTCCTCCAGCTTAACCCCCTTCCCCTGTTTTTTTTCCCTGCTGTTTTCGGGCAGGTGCAAGACCAAGGTGTACCCGGAGGAGCTGCCCAACACCAGCGTGGTGATCGTGTTCCACAACGAGGCGTGGAGCACGCTGCTGCGCACCGTGCACAGCGTCATCGAGCGCTCCCCGCCGCGCCTGCTGGCCGAGATCGTCCTGGTGGATGACGCCAGCGAGAGAGGTGGGCCTGGGGCTTCCCCATGGACACGGGGGTTGGGAACGAGTTCCTGCCTCTGCCCAGGCCTCTGGCACTAGACAGGGGTGTTGTGATCCTGTTTTAAGGTTCTTAGGAATGCCTCTGCCCGAATTAAGGTGCGAGCGAGATCGTATGCCAGGGACAATAGTAAGGGTTTTATTTGATGGTCAATATGAGAGAGAGAGAAGTAGAAAATAGGTGGGGGGACAGAAAGAGAGTGACAGGGACGGAATAAGGAAAATATCAACACTCTGTGGATCCCAGCAATGTCCTGTTGGTGCTCTCCAGTGGGTCTTCTTGGTGGTGCAGTGTAGGATCCCAGGGTTTGGTACACCCTTGAGCCAGGTGGCAATGGCCAGGCATGTCCCCGTGGGGTGGGGGCCAGTCCCTCAGCGCGGGCTCTGGGTCTGTTCCATCACGTGCAGCCCTGTGGGGCCAAGCCTCTGGGGAGCCCTTTGGGGGGTCTCTGATGGATTGTGACTCCCCCTGGGCTGCCTCTCACGCGGAAGTCCCGTGGATGTGCCCTGTGGGGTTGGGGGTTCCACAGCTGGGCCCGTTTGTGTAACTGAGGATGGGTGTTCAGTGCCTCTGAGCAGAGGTTGCACCACGCACCCAAAACCTCCTTCTCCCCCCTCGGCTGGGGGGAGTCTGTGTAAGCCTGGCTTCTGTGAGCTGTGCTCTGCCCCCAGCCCAAACTCAGCCGGGGATGATTGAACAGTGTGCTCCCCTTTATCTAACCAGCAGTTTGACTTTCAGTCCAAAGTCCCACTCTTCAGGGAGACTTCTTGGGTTGTAGCTTCTTTATAACGAGCAGAGCTTTGTATCGATGTTTGAGGCATGAGCTCTTTTCCGTCTCTGACAAGGGGTTTACTGAGCGCCCCAAAACCCCGTCTGCTGCGCAAGGTCTTGTGGTGTCCTGAACCTTGAGCTTGAGATGGCTCAGACAATCACCAGTGAGGCTGTGAGCACAAGCCAGGCTTAAGTTAAACTACAAAGCACAGTGGATTCGCTGGCAAGATTCACTCTGCTTCCAAGGGGCGGCTGAGGCACGGCAGGGAAAGCAGCACCAGCAGCACCAAACGAAACCCAGGCAGTCAGAAGAGCGGCTTTGGTGCCAGGAGATGACCCTTGCTGGGCCTTTGAGCCTCCTGGGTTATCTGCTCCTTCTGCCTCTCAGGGTGTGGAAAAAATTCATGGAATCCCCGGATAGTTTGGCTTGGAAGAGACCTTTAAAGGGCTCCTAATCCAACCCCTCAGCATGGGCAGGGACACCTCCCACTATCCCAATTGTCCAACGAGGCCTTGGACACTGCCAGGGCAGCCACAGCTGCTCTGGGAATTCCAGCCCAGTCCCTCCCCACCCTCCCAGCCAGGAATTCCTTCCCAATCTCCCACCCATCCCTGCCCTCTGGCACGGGGAAGCCATTCCCTGTGTCCTGTCCCTCCATGCCTTGTCCCCAGTCCCTCTCCAGCTCTCCTGGAGCCCCTTCAGGTTCTGGGTCATATCCTGCTCAGTTAATTTGGTATTCCTGGAAAGGTCAATCCTTTCCTTCCTGACTCTCAACCCTCCTCATTCCATGTTTCAGATTTTCCTGAATATCCCCACTAAGCCAATTCCATGAAATCCCAGAACAGTTTGGGTTGGAAGGGACCATCTCATTCCAGCTCCTCTTTGGGCTTCATTCCCTTCTCTCCTCACTTTTTTTTTTGCCTTTTCATTTCTGTTTTAACCCTAGCCTTTAAAAAGCAAACTCGGCCTGTGGAACTGGGACTCCTTGGAAAAGGAATCCCATCAGATTCCTTAAATGGAATCCATAGGATGATAAAGGATCCTGCAGCAGCCAAATGGGCACTGATGGCAAATTCACCCCAGAGCTGCTCCAGGGACAGAGGCTGCACCCGCTCCATCCTTCGGTTCTGCCCCACGGAGCGTTAATTGAACCCTAATTACTCCTGCATTTCCCTGCTCGTTAAGTGGCTTCACGATTCCCTGTGCCAGAAGGTGGAGGAGGACTTGAGCCAAGTAATTCCCATTTTTCCTAAAAGCATTCAAAGAGCTCCAATGGGGAAATCCATCCAACAAAGGCATTTTTTGGATTGAACCAGCAGCAAATTGCCCCAAAGTGTCTTCATTCTGTGGTTGCTGGTTATTGCAAGGAACTGGTTGTGCTTTATTTAAAATTCCTGGGATATTATCCTGGAATCAGGGACAGGTTTGGGTTGGAAGGGACCTTAAAGCTCCTCTCATTCCAACCCCCATGAGATGCTCCAAGCAGGGAGCTTCTGTCACTACCTTGGAATAAAACCTCCCTAAAAATCCCGTTTTCCCTCTGTTTTCCCCTCAAATTTGGCAGAGTTTTTGAAGGCCTCCTTGGAGAATTACGTGAAAAAGCTGGAAGTGTCCGTAAAAATCCTGCGGATGGAGCAGAGGTCGGGGCTGATCCGGGCACGGCTCCGAGGGGCAGCAGCTTCCAAGGGCCAGGTGATCACATTCCTGGATGCCCACTGCGAGTGCACCCTGGGCTGGCTGGAGCCGCTCCTGGCCCGCATCAAGGAGGACAGGTAAGGAATTCCCAGCTCCCGAGGCAGGGAGCTGCTCCAGGCCCTTCCCTGGCTGCTGGGAAATAGGAATGAAAAGGATTCACTGAGCTGGAATGAAGATTTTTTAAAATTATTTTGTTTTAATTCGCTGCTGTTTGTATGAAAATCTCATTCCTAAATAAATGTGGGAGTGGAGCAGCTTTCCCAAGGGATGGATCTCTCCCACTCCAAAGGAAGCTTCCTCCCTCTTTTTTACCAGGAACAACTTCGCTCTGATCTCCTGAACTCATGGAAATTTGCACCCTTTTTTTTCCTTCTCTTTTTTTGGTTTCCCTTTTTTCACCCTTTTAACCATCCTTTTCCACCCCTTTCCCCTCTTTTTTTGTCCCTTTTCCCCTGCTTCTTCCCTTCTTCCCCTGCTTTTCCTCCCTTTTTTCCTTTCCTTCTTTTCCTCCATTTCCCCCTTCTCCTCTTCCTCTTCACCCTCCTTTCACCTTTTTCCCCTTTCTGCTTTCCTCACTTACCCCCTTTTTCCCCTTTTCCCATCTTTTTTCCCCCTCCTATTTTCCCCCTTTATTTCCCCCTTCCTTCCCTCTTTTCCCCTTCTCCCTCCTTTTATTCCCCCCTTTTTCTCCCCCTCTTCCCCTCCCTTTTTCCTCCTCCTTTACCCCTTTTCCCCTTTCCCTCCTTCCCCTTTTCTCCCCCCCTTTCCTGCTCCTCTTCCCCCTCTCTTCCCCATGTCTCCCCCTTTTTCCTTCTCTTTTTTCCCCCTCCTGTTTTCCCCTTTCTTTCCCCCCTTTCCCTCATTTTATTCCCCCTTTTCCCCTCTTTTTCCTTCTCTTTTTCCCCTCCTATTTTCCCTTTCTTTCCCTTCCCTTTCTTTCCCTTCCCTTTCTTTCCCTTCCCTTTCTTTCCCTTCCCTTTCTTTCCCTTCCCTTTCTTTCCCTTCCCTTTCTTTCCCTTCCCTTTCTTTCCCTTCCCTTTCTTTCCTTCCCTTTCTTTCCCTTCCCTTTCTTTCCCTTCCCTTTCTTTCCCTTCCCTTTCTTTCCCTTCCCTTTCTTTCCCTTCCCTTTCTTTCCCCCCCAGCCAACCCCCCAACCCCTCCCACCTCCCACCGTGACCAAACACCACCATAACCCCCAGATTCCCGGTTTCTTTTCCCAGGAAAACCGTGGTGTGTCCCATCATCGACGTGATCAGCGACGACACCTTCGAGTACATGGCGGGCTCGGACATGACCTACGGAGGCTTCAACTGGAAGCTGAACTTCCGCTGGTATCCCGTGCCCCAGAGGGAGATGGAGCGCAGGAAAGGGGACAGGACCTTGCCTGTCAGGTCAGTGCCCCTCTGTTCCCACAAAATCCCCCCTGATTCCCAAAATCCCGCTGCAGGATCGCAGTCAGAACCGCAGGGAAGGCCCCATCCTGATGTGTCCTTGCTGCTGCAGCGTGGGGCTCGGAGCTGGCAAACCCCATTCCATCTTTTCCCAACGTTCAGGAATTGCAAATGTTCCTGCTTGCGCAGCTCCCTCTGTGAATTTGCTGTGAGTGGATTTTTGTTCCTGGTTTTTGGGAATTTAAGGCAGATATTCCAAAGGTTTTCAGAGCTTTTTTGAGTGTAGAACCCCAGTGATTTGCACTTAAATTCCTGGTTTATTGCTTGGAAAATAGGATTGATAACAGAGCACCCTGAGGGAAAAATGATCCAAGAGCATGTCCTGACCTCTTCCATTTAATTGCTGGAATCATAGAGTGGAACAAAACCTCTCCCAGGATTGGAAATGGAGCTGAAAGGGAAAAAATGGAATAAATTCCTGGCCATGGGATGTTTGCTCAGCTCCAGTGGCTGCTGGGGCTTCCTGCAAAGTTCCAGAAAGGATGAAGAAAGGTTTCCCGAGTGCATGGAATGGTTTTAAATCTGGGAAGTGGGTGGAATTCCTGTCCTGCAGATGCCTGGAGCGGGCAGGTGGAGGGAGGGGCAGCTCAAGGGTCAGTGTGTCCAGGCAAGGAAGGGATGGAAGGGCAGGAAAAACCTTTCCAAATTGAAATTTTTGTCCCTGATTGTCCTGGAAAGCCTGGAATCAGGGAAAGGCTGATTTGGGGTTTATTCCCAGGAAAAGCAGGCAGGCCCTGGCCATCAGAGGCTGTTTTGGAGTCCCAGGAATTGTTTTCCTCCTGATCCAAAATCTCCCCGCTGGGCTGTGGATCAGGCCAGCAGCTCTTGATTACAGCTCAGGTGTGCATGGAAATTGGGAAAGTTAATTATCCTAACGAGCTGCAGAGCCGTGCTGAGCTCCATCCATCCTGGCTCTCCGGAACCCATTCCTGGGCACAGGGAATTTTCAAAGGAATGCAATCCCAGTTTTTATTTCCTTACCTTGAAATGGAGCAGGGCTCAAAAGTAGTCCTGGCTCAGACACAGAATTGACTTTTAAAATCAATAAATCAACCAAAAAAAAAAAAGGTTTTTTTTAAAATTCCTTTTTTTCCCCCCATCAGTTTTTGCCTGGAATTTTGGGGGATTCTCTGGATAAAATGGGTGTTGGGAAGCAAAGGGGGCAGAGGGACGAATGTCACCTGTGCCACAGTTGCCACAAAGAGCTGAGAGTGAAGGGTTGGTGCTTTAGGCTGGATTAAATCCAAAGTCTTGGGCTTTAGTCCAGGCATTTCAGTCTTTGGTGTCAGAGAATGCCGGAATCATGGAATTATCAGGGTGGAAAAGCCATCGAGTCCAACCCAACAGCTCCACTGTGTTCATCGGCCCTGAGGTGTGGGGAACAACCCCAAATTCCACATCCAAAGAGCTGCATTCCACCCTCAGGCTGTGCCAGGTTGGATATCAGGAGGAATTTCCCCATGGAAAAGGTGCTCAGGCACTGGAACTGCCCAGGGAGGTTTGGAGTCCCCATCCCTGGAGGTGGGGATCAGGAATAGGTTGGACTCGATGACCTTGGAAGCCTTTTCCAACCTCAACAATTCCATGACAAAAATAGTATTTCACCCCTGTCACAAAGAGTTTTGGCAGCTGCCACTGAATATTCCAGGAAAAAGAGGGATGGAATAAAGCCCAGCCTAACCCCACAACTTAGAAGCAAATTCCGAGTTCAGTTTTTATTCCATGTTGCTTTCCCTGTCCTGTAATGTCATTCCAGCCTCGTTTTTATCCATCCTGTTGCTTTGTAATCAGTGGAACCGGGAGGAAATAGGAATATCCCTGGATTCCGCTTTGTCCGTGTCTGTTCTGGAATTGCTGCACCCAAACTCTGCTTCTGGACCATCTCAAATCCATGTAATCCACACAAATTCCACTCCAAAGAATTTTTCTTCTGTAAGAACAGGGATAAATCCTGACCTTTGCTCCCTAAATTTCAGATTGTAGCTCTTAAATTATCCAACCATGGAATATTTTAGATGGGATTTCTTATTTATGTGGGATTTGTTATCGGAGAAGGGTTTTTATGGAAAAAATGAGGATGGATTCCGAAAAAGAGCTGGTGGTGGGGCTGGACAGAGCTGAGCCATCCCATTCCCTGAATTATCCCGTTAACCCTGATGGAATTAAAGGCAGGAAGTGCTGAACTCCTGGGAAAGGGTCCCTGACTCTTTTTGGTCCATGGATTTGGGTAGTGCCGGAAGGTTTGCCAGGGGAATTTCAGGAGCTGATCCATCCTGAGTCATGGATCTGCTTTCCCTGGAATCTCCAGGGTTAGTGGGAAAGGGTAATGAATTCCATGGCTCTGCTGTGCACATCCCAGGGCTCGTTGTGCTGCGGCACGGCCGGGAAGGAGCTGCAGCATCCCTTGGAAAAGATGGATTGTTTGCCGTGCTTTTGGCAAAGGGAATGGCTGTGCTGAGCAGGGACACCTTGAACAGCTCCGTGCTGAGCCAGATTCCATCCTGGAATGCTGCTCCTGCTTTTCACACTCCCCATTTCTACCACTCTGCCCCTATTCCTTCTCCTGGGTTTTAATCCCAACCTCAGATCCCTTTGCTCCTCACTTTCTTCTCCCTTGCCCACCATGAACACCAGGTGGGAATGGCCTTTCCCCAAAATAATCTAAAATGGGATTCTATCCCAAGGAATCCCAGGATCTGTGAGGCAGCTGGAGCCTTTCCCAACGCTCAGAGGAGCTGGATGGAGGTGGGAAGTTTTTGGGATGGGGACTGGCCCAGGCACTGGATTCAGGTCAGGGCATCCATGGGGATGAGGCCATGGAAGTTGGTGCTGGTCAGATCCTGGAATTCCTTGGAGGATTTCGGATGTATTTCCAGTTTTTTTTACCACCTACAGCAGGCTGGAATGTCATCACTGGAATGGCCAAGGCCAGGTTGGAGCAACCTGGGATAGTGGAAGTGTCCCTTCCCATGGATAGAGGAGCTTTAAGGTCCCTTTGATCCCAAAGCATTCCATGATTCCATAATTCCGTACAATGATCAGGAGCAGAAGGAGCATCGGAACCTTGCAGCTCCTGAAGAGTCTTTGCTGAAATTCCAAACTGAGGGGCCATCCAGGAGAAACCCTGGAATTAAAGATTCTTCTGGAGTCAGAGCTGCTCCAGGCAGATATTCCATTCTCTGACTTCCACTGGGATCGCTTGGAATGTGTCTTCTCCAGAAATTCAGGAGGAGCTGTGGTTGGAGTGCAGGTATTCCCTGAGCCTTGGAGCATGCAGAATTCCAGGGGTTGGTGTCGTGCTCCAAAGGTCCAGCAGCCCCCAGGGATTTGTTGCAGTGGCTTTTTAGGGAATTTTTTCTGGATAACAAAGACTATTCCCTGCTTTTGGCTGCACCTCAGGATTTTATCTGATTCCATGTGAATGCTGCAAATTCCGTTGTCACTGGGATAACTCCGGCTCTGGAGATGTTACCAATCCTTAGGCCTTGTCACAGTGGGATATCCCTGTCCGGGTGAATTCACTGAGCTTTGGTGCTGAGGGCAGGGGAGGAAGGTGAGCGCTGGGGACGGTGGGTTTTCCTTGAAAAACGGTGGGAATTCTTAGGGGGAATGATGGGCAGCTGTTGTGGAAGAGGAAATACACAGCAGGCAAAAATCCCTGGATTTGTGGAGTTGGAGAAGAAATAAGGACCCCTCGGTGGCAGGGCTGTGTCCGGAGCACCGCTGGGCTCTGTGCGCAGGGAATTCTGCAGCCAGTCCACGTTCCCTGGGGGACACACGGAAGCTTCTGAAGGGAGATCTGATCCATGCCAGGCAATTCCATGGATGGCACCTCCCATGGAGTCCCTCTGGCAGCTCTTTCCTGCATTTTTCAGGAAGCGTTTGCTGCTGGGAGTTTGTTGTGTGTCAGTGTTTGCTCAGGGCAGGATCCAGAGGAGCTCCCCAGGAAGCTGAGGAAATGTGGGCAGGATTGCTGATGGGAATGCTGCACCTGGGTTTCTGACATTCCCACTGCCTTCCCAAGCAGGCTGCTGAATTCCTGGAGGGAGGAGCTCATCCTTGGCCTGCCAGCTGCCCTTACTGGTCCTGCTGTGGTGGCACTGGGATGGGCTGGGCTGGAGTCACGCTCCCAATCCAGGGTCACCTGCTTGGCCTCGGTTTGGAAGCTGAGCATGGGAATGTGGCTGATCCCTGATCCATCTCTGTGAGGGTGGGGAGGCCCTGGCACAGATTCCCAGAGAAGCTGTGGCTGCCCCTGGATCCCTGGAAGTGTTCCAGGCCACGTTGGAATCACCTGGGATAGTGGAATGTGTCCGTGCTCATGGCAGAGATGGAATGGGATAGGCTTTAAGATCCCTTCCAACCCAACCCATTCCAGGATTCTGTGACACCTCAGTGTTCCCAGAGGTCCTCACCACCAAATCCCACAGGTTTAGGGATGCTGGGACCTCAGGAGATGGTGCTGGGATGAGCCGAGCCCCCAACCCCTTTGGCTGTGCTGGGACAACTCAGAGGAAAGCTGGGATTTGGGATTGAGTTGTTCCCTCCCAAATCCCTGTGCTCCCACCAGCTGGGCTGGGCATTCCTGTGTCGTGTAGGCTTTGGGTGCTGGAAAACAGGGAGCAGACATTTCCAGGGAAATAGGCCATCCCCACACAAAGCACTGGGGATTTGCCTGTTGTAAGGATTTCTAATCCTGTTAGGAGAGATTTTCCTGGGAATTTGCTGCTGTTTTGGGCTCCCTCTGAGGCAAAGCCAAGCCATTAAACTCCTCCCAAGCATTCCCGATTGGATTTGAAGTGCTGCTCACTCAGGAGGCCCAAAATTCCACCCACTTTACCCTCACAGTTCTGAAATAATCCATGGAAATGGGGGCAGCCCTGGAGTGTGGCTGGGCCTGAGCTCTGTGAGTTTTGGGGAAGAGCAAGAAAAACCCAGTTAAAATTGTCTTTATTGCTCCTTGGAGTGTGGCTGGGCCCAGGTTCTGTAGATTTTGGGGAAGAGCAGGAAAAATCCATTTAAATTCTCATTTTCTCATTATTTTCCCTAGAATTGCTGTGTGGTGCAATGTGTGAGGCACTGAAATCTGCTGCTAATTCCAGAGTTTCCTTTAAAAGGTCTTTTCTTCTTTCCATCCAACTCCTCCCAATCATTCCCAACTGGAATTGGAGAGCTGTTCACTGAGGAGGCCCAAATTCCACCCACTTTACCCTCACAGTTCTCCTGAAATAATCCATGGAAATGGGGGCAGCCCTGGAGCGTGGCTGGGCCCAAATTCCGTAGATTTTGGGGAAGAGCAGGAAAAATCCAGTTAAAATTCTCATTTTCCCCTTGTTTTCCCTAGAATTGCAATGTGTGAGGCAGTGAAATGTGCTGTAAATTCCAGAGTTTCCTTTAAAAGGTCTTTTTTCTTTTTTCTTTCCTTTCTCCCTGTTTTTCCCCCCTGTTTTCCTTTGTTTTTTTCCTGTTTGTTTCCCACCCAGGACCCCAACTATGGCTGGTGGCCTGTTTTCTATTGACAGGAGCTACTTTGAAGAGATAGGAACTTACGATGCAGGAATGGATATCTGGGGTGGCGAGAATCTTGAAATGTCCTTTAGGGTAATTCCTGTTTTCCTTCCTTTTCTCTTCCCCCAAAAAAAAAAATTCCCCCCTGTTTGTGCTGTCATTCCTTCAGGGAGCTCCTGCTTTAGCTGGCCTGCAAGTCATGGGTTAAATGGAATTCTTAAAATCTGGGGAAGCCTCGTCGGGGTGTTGTGGGGCTTTTTTGCTGCATGAAATGTTTTAATTTTGGGGGGTTTTTATCCCTGCAAAATTCCAGATATTTTAGTCGTTCCTTCATGGAAGAAACGAGGTGCCCAGTGGGAATTTGATGTAAATTTATGTTTAAAAATGACATTAAAAATACGTTTTAAAGACGTTTTGGGAATGGTGACATCATGGACTTGCAAGTTCTGGCTGGAATTCTGGGTCTGTGCCAGGGGAATTCCATATCCTGCGGAAAATGCTGATACTCCTGCTGGGATAGGTGTGTGCCCCACCTCGGAGGGAAATCCATTCAGTCACTGCCCTTGGGATAGAAAGGAAAAGTGGGAAATTGAGGCTTTGCTAAGGAATGGCTGGAAAGGATGTTGGGAATGGGAATGTTTGAACTCCTCTGATGTGTCCAAATTTATGGATTGAATTCTGGGAATAACCCCCGGGATCCCTGCCTGGTCCCCACAGCACATCCTGGGAATGCCCCTTCCCCCCTTTTCCTCTCTTTTCCATTCAACCAGGACCATTTGCCATGCCAGGAACCCCTCTGAAGGTTATTAGGAAGCAGATTCTTCCAGGGAATTTGAAAGCTTTTCCAGGCCATTCCTCTGGACTTCAATTGTTCCCTTTGCAGGAAAATCAGAGGTTCTGTTCCCTTCCTGAGCCTGGATGCTTCAAATGAGGAGATTCCCATATTTTTTGGTGCTTTAACCCCTAAAATTCCTCCTTGGATGTGCCTAGGCCCCTGTGCGGGAATTCTTTTCCCTGGTTTTCTATGTTTCAGAGGAGATCCCTGGAGCAGAGTGGCAGGCACTGTTAAAGCATGAAAAATGTGCCTTTCCCACCCTAAACCAGTGAATTAATGGGGTCAGGAACGGAAATAAATCGGGATATTGCCATGGGAAGGCCAGGGAATCACCTGCTGCTGTCTGCTGGGATTTAGAGCCTCTGGAAGGAAATCCAGCCGAAAATCCAGGGATATTTTGTGTCACTTTATCAGGGACAGCAAAGGGGTTCAAATCCCGGCTGAGGGAACAAATCTGTGGGAAGTTGGGAGCTGAGAGAGCCAAGGGATGGGGGAGGTTCCTGCAGCTCCAAAGCTGCCGTTATCCAGCGGGATTCGGGAATATCTCCAGTCAGGAAAGCACCGGGAGCAGGTCATGGCGTGGGAGATGACTGGGGTTGGAGTGAGGCACGGGGATGTTCCTGGAGCTGTTCTTGCATCCAGGATTTTATCACCAAGTGGGAGGGAGGAGGTGTGGGATTGGTCCAGAATAATGAAAATAACCTCCAAAAAATAAATCCCAAAAAATAACCCCAAGCCCCCATAATTCCCAAATCCTCAAAAACGTTACCCAGTGCCTTTGCTCTTCCTGGATCGTGTCTGACTGTCTCACCTGCATCCAGCTCCAGCACTATCCCAAAGAATAATGGAAAGGATTTCCAGCGTTTTTGCTCTCAGAGGCATTTCCAGGAGGAGCATCCATGGGGTATAATTGGATTATTTGGGGAAAATCCATGGTTTTTTCTTCTGGCTGCTTCTTGTTGCTGATGGGTCTTTAATGACTCCTTTTAGGAGTGTCTTTTAATTAGGGAAAAATAATAATAATTCCTGGCGGGAATCTCTTACAGCTCCAAGGGTTTGCTTTAGTCAAGGAAAACCTGATTTATTCCTAAACCTTATTTTTATTTATGGAATTACTGCAATTTTTAGTTTCCTGTTAAATTCTCCAAGTGTTTTTTTCCCCACTTGGAAAATGCCCTGGAAACTGGATGCTCCAAAAGGAATAACTATGGCTTTGGAAATGGAATTTAAAATAATCCATCTGTCAGAAAAAAAAAAGATTATTCCTTAGGATAATCCAGGCAGGGCTGGGAAAGGGAATGTGAGCTCTGAGGGGGGTAGGATGGGGTTTATTTGGGATTTCTGGCACTGCTGGAAGTGCAGCAGGGACAGGGAAAAGGGGATTTCCCAAGGGATGTGACAGTGCCGAGTTGTTCTGATCTCTGGAATACCTGCTTTGGCTGTTGTGGGAATTGTGACAGGAAATGGATATGGAGCAGGAAGGGTTAATTCCTTTAGAATCCAGTCAGAATCCTGGCTCTGGAGCCGGGCTGGGAGAGCTGGGAATGTTCCCCTGGAGAAGGGAAGGACACAGGGAGAGCTCCGAGCCCCTTGCAGGGCCTGAAGGGGCTCCAGGAGAGCTGGAGAGGGACTGGGGACAAGGCCTGGAGGGACAGGACACAGGGAATGGCTTCCCAGTGCCAGAGGGCAGGGATGGATGGGATATTGGGAATTGGGAATTCCTGGCTGGGCTGGAATTGCCAGAGCAGCTGTGGCTGCCCCTGGATCCCTGGAAGTGTCCAAGGCCAGGTTAGATGGGGCTTGGAGCAGTCTGGGATGGTGGGAGGTGTCCCTGCCCTGGAATGGGATGGATTGGGATGGGATTTAGTTCCCCTTCACATTCCAAACCATTCCCTGACTCCCTGGAGTCAAACCAGCGAGGGATGAATGCATTCCATAGTCCGTGTAGGGAACACAGTCCCTGGGTAGGGAATCCCTGAAATCCCGTAATCCTTAGGCAGGATGGGAACTTTTGGAAAGCAGTCACATTCCCAGGGAGTATCCCAGAAGTTTGATTTGTTTGGGATTTTTAAATAATATTGAAAAATCCCTTTTCCTAAGAGGAGGGTGCAGGTTCCCCCACACCCAATCCCAGCTGGCACAGGGATTGCTCCAAGGAGAGCCAAAAATGGGCTGGAAAAGTGTCCAGGAAGGGATATTTTAAAACAGTGGCATGGGAGGAATTTCCTGCCAGCTGGAAGGGGAAAACAGCAAGGGAATGCTGGGAGTTGGGATGGAGGGCACCTAAAACTGGCTGTCCTCCTTCCTGGCGTGTCCAGCTATTCCCAGATTGCTCCATGAGCACATCCATGGGGAATATTTCGGGATTTATTCCATGCTCCCAGGTCACTCTGGGAATACATCCCTGGGCTATATTTGGGATTTATTCCATGGACACATCCCTGGGGTGTATTTGGGATTTATTCCATGGACACATCCCTGGGGTGTATTTGGAGTTATTCCATGGACACATCCCTGGGGTATATTTGGGGTTATTCCCGGATTTCTCCATGAACACATCTGTGATGTATATTTGTGGTTATTCCATGGAATTATTTGGGGTTGTTCCATGCTCCCAGATTGCTCCATGGACACATCCATGGTGAATATTTCAGGATTTATTCCATGCTCCCAGGTCACTCTAGGAGTACATCCCTGGGCTATATTTGGGATTTATTCCATGGACACATCCCTGGGGTGTATTTGGGATTTATTCCATGGACACATCCCTGGGGTATATTTGGGATTTATTCCATGGACATGTCCCTGGGGTATATTTGGGATTTATTGCATGCTCCCAGGTTGCTCCATGAGCACATCCTTGGTGAATATTTGGGATTGATTCCCTGAGGTATATTTGGGGTAATTCCATGCTCCCAGTTTGCTCCATGGACACATCCCTGGTAAATATTCTGGAATTTATTCCATGCTCCCTCTGGTATTCCCTTCATCCCTCATCCCAAAGTTCCCCCAGAGTCACTGAGCAATTAAACTCTGGGATATTTTGCTGCTGATCCCACAGAACCCATCCCTCCTCATTCTCATGGAATTCTGGAAAAGGAGGGAGCCCTAATTAACTAAATCTGCCGTGGTTGCCATGGTAACTCAGGTCCCTGTCAAGGAGCTCTAATTCCAAGATTCCACCAGAGCTTCTGTTTAAAACTCCCCAAAAACTCAGGGATTTAATGCCAGGAGTGGCCTGGAAATAAAAGAATTGAAATAAAATAATTGCAGTAAATAATTGAAATTAAAAAATGAAGTAAATAATTGCAGTAAAAGAATTAAAATTTTAAAATGAAATAACTGCAATAAATAATTTAAGGAATTGAAATAAAATAATTGAAATAAATAATCAAAATAAAGAATTGAAATAAGAAATAAAAGAATTGAAATAAAAGAATTGAAATAAAAGAATTGAAATAAAAGAATTGAAATAAAAGAATTGAAATAAAAGAATTGAAATCATTGAAATAAACCATTGAAATAAATCATTTGGATCCTTCTGGCTGCTTAGGAGAGGACTAAAGCCCGGGGCACTGGTGGAGTCCCCATCCCAGAGGATTTAAAAGCCATGGATTGAGGACATGGATCAGTGGTGGATGTGGTTGATGCTGGACTCCGTGATCTTGGAGGTCTTTTCCAACCAAAATAATTCCAGGGTTCCCTGCCTGTCTCACTCCATAGTGATCCAGCAGCAAGATTTGTTATTTTATTTAAACCAAAGTTCTGAATCCCAGGATTCCATCACATTTTGTATTTGGGCATCACACCAAGGGCACGGAGCTTGTCCCGAGCATGGATTTGGGCTCCAGCACTGGAAGGGAAAATTTCCATCTGGGAAGAGTTCCCCACGTTGTCTTCGTTATTTATTATGGGATTTTTGGGATCTCACCTGCACGTGAGGCAGAGAACACACCTGGTATTCTGCACCTCTGAGGGGCTGGGATGTGCTGCTTTGTGTCCCTGTGTGTGACAATATCCCGGGAATGCTGGGGCTTTCCTCAGGGTGGCCATGGGCAGCATTCTTCTTGGAAAAACTTACATTCAAATACATCTATCAAATGTAAATAAAGATAAATATATAAATACAGATAATTGTATATAGAAATCGATGAACATTTGATATCTGTATGAGTGTGCAGGTAGAAGTTCTGCTCTGTTCCTTGATATATGATGGAATCCTGGAAAACCCATGGCCTCCATGAATCCATTAAAAGATGGGTGGGATGGGGCCTTGTTTGTGCTCCAAGGACACAAATCCAAGTGACCCTTTCCCAGCACTTCCACTCTGGGCACGTTTGTTGCCACGCAGAGCTGTATCCCTGAGTTTTCCCTTCGCATTCCCTTGAACTCCCAGATAAATGGCGTGGGCAGACGAACGGGGACGCGGCTCCCACGCCGCCAGCCCCTGCAGCGTCTGGGGCTGTTCTCTCCACCCTTGCCGTGTTCCCATTGCAGATCTGGCAGTGTGGGGGCTCCCTGGAGATCGTCACCTGCTCCCACGTTGGCCACGTTTTCCGGAAGGCCACTCCCTACACGTTCCCGGGAGGCACCGGCCACGTCATCAACAAGAACAACCGGAGGCTGGCCGAGGTCTGGATGGACGAGTTCAAGGATTTCTTCTACATCATCTCCCCAGGTAAGGCTGGATTTGGGATTGTCTCGTGGTCTGGAAAGCTTCCTGGAGAAAGGGAGCTGGAAATGTGAGGCGTCATGGAGTTGTTTAGGTTGGAAAAGTTCCCCAGGATCATCGAGTCCAACCATTCCCAGCAGTGCCAAGGGCAGCACTGCCCCATGTCCCCAAGTGCCACATCCACAGGGTTTTAAATCCCTCCAGGGATGGGGACTCCACCTGAGCACCCTTTCCATGAAGGAATTTTCCCCAATATCCAGCCTGAGGCCGTTCCCTCTCCTCCTGTCCCTGTTCCCTGCCAGCAGAGCCCGACCCCCCCGGCTGCCGCCTCCTGTCAGGGACTTGTGCAGAGCCACAAGGTCCCCCCTGAGCTCCTTTGCTCCAGCCTGAGCCCCTTTCCAGCTCCCTCAGGAATTCTCCAGCCCCTTCCCAGCTCCGTTCCCTTCCCTGGACTCCTCCAGCCCCTCAGGGTCTCCTTTGCCATAAGGGGAAAATCAAAAAGTGGGAGAAAATGTGAGGGGAAAGGAAAGTGAGGGAAGTTTGGGAAGGGCTCTGCTGCAGAGCTTTTCCCTTCTGGATCCTCCTTTGCTCCAGGCTGAGCCCCTTTCCAGCTCCCTCAGGAATTCTCCAGCCTGTTCCCAGCTCCATTCCCTTCCCTGGACACCCCCAGCCCCTCAATGTCCTCCTTGTGCTGAGGGGCCCAGGTTATCCCTAAAATCTCCAGGGTTTCCCAGAGAAGACATCAGTGGGAGGGACAGCAGAGGTGTTCTGGGTCATGGTCTGGAGAGCAGGAACCCTTTGGAGCACACCACCGGGAATTACCTTCCCTGCATGGGGTAGAGAGAGGCCATGGCCTTTGGAACTGATCATTGTGAGATAACTTTCCCATTTTGCCATCTTCAAACTTCCTTCCCATTGGAATTCCGTGGCAGCAGAGTCAGCTTCAATTTTCCCTGGAAAGTCAATAAGATCCGTGTGAGCTTTGTGCTTCAACTCCTGCTCAATTTGCTGGTGTTATCCCTCAGCCTGTTCCAGCTGCTGTTTTCCACAAGCTGCTCCAGGACTTTGGTTTTTCCAGAGGTTCAGGACATCAGGAACCAGCATTTAATCCCAGCTGGAAAGTTGGAGCTCTGGGATTCTGCTCATGGTATCCCACTTCTTCTGTGGCTGCATAGGATGTGCTCGTAGAATATTCCCAGTCCTGGAAATCCCTTAATGAGACAGGAAATTTAAATTTTAAAAAGTCTATGCTCATTTTAAATGCCTGGTAATGGTGAAAAAAAAAGATATTTATGGATCTCTCCCTCATGGATTTTGTCCCAACAATTTCTAAGGAAACTATTCCTTTTAAACAGAAAAATTAGGATGAAATGCCAAACGGCCTTTTATATTTATTGTGAGGTTATTCCTTGTTTTTCCATGAGGAAAAACTGCCTTTCCCTTCTGGAATGAGCCCAAATCCAGCTGGAATTTAGTGCTCCTAAGTGTTCGCTCTCTTCTTCCCAGTTACTCATTCCCAGGATTTGATACAAAATTCCAACAGAGAACCCTTGGAGAAAATGGGATTGCAGGGAAAGGGTGGAATTAGGTCACTGCCAGTGACAAGGTTTGTGTAATCCCAAATTTCAGTCATGTGGAAGAATTTGGGAATAGGTGCTCTCTGTATTCCCTGATCTGTCCCCAAGTTATTCATTAATATCTGTAGTAATTAATTGATAAATTATAATGAGGTTGTTCCCCAGCATTAAGAAGCAAATGGGGGGGGAAGGGAGAGGGGGGAAGGGAGATAAAAGGAACATTTTAATGGAAATTCTCCATAAAAAAAAGTAGGAAATAATTGATTTTTTTTTTTAGTAGGGCATTCTTAAATATCAGAAATACTCCTAAGTATTTTTAATTTGCTTTTTGATCCTTTTCCCTTCCTATTAATGAGGAAAATGGAGATCTCTGGCTAATTCTTCAGGAGAACAAAGGAATTTGCCTGTTGGTGATGAGGGCTCTGCTATCCATGGGCACAGCCTCATCCCCCAGCTCCTCTGGGAGCCGATTCATCCCATTCCTGAGCCAGGATCCCAGGAGAGAGAGGAGCTCCCAGTGTGAGACAGAACTCTCAGCATAATTGGGGGCACACCTCATGATTGTATCCCAAATTAAAAGTCAGGAGCAATCCCGATCCCTGTGAAAGTAAAATTCTGCTGGAAGAGAGCCCAGCTCTATTTTTTGGGATCTTGAGCATATTTTTAAAGGGTGCCTTCTTGTGGTTTTGTGTGGATAACAAGAACACCTTTATTTGGGCTGAGATGAGTCAGGAGCCAGAGTTTGTAATAAACCCAACCTGGATTTAAAAAACCAGGGAAAAGATCCCAAAGCAGCGAGGAAAACTCCCCTTTTGGGATTAGTGTAGCTCTGCATTACCAAGGAATTGGAGTTTTCCTTTACTAGTTTGGAATATGAAGAAATCAAGGAATTCCATGGTCCTGCCTTTCCGGATCGATAAACGGCCTGGAAAGGAAAAAGCTCATTTGCCAAGCATTTCACTTGGCTCCATTAATTAACTAATTAATGAATTATCCCGTGCACAGCTCCACAGAGAGGCAGCTGCTCATCCCTCACATCCTGTGCTCCCAATCCCAGCACGCGGATCTGGATCAAGGGGAGCTGGAGGTGGCTCTGGGATTTTCCCTGGCTGCTGATGTCTGATGGGCTCTTGTGTCCCGTTCCAGGGGTGGTGAAGGTGGATTATGGAGATGTTTCTGCCAGGAAAGCCCTTCAGGAGAGCTGGAGGTGGCTCTGGGATTTTCCCTGGCTGCTGATGTCTGATGGGCTCTTGTGTCCCGTTCCAGGGGTGGTGAAGGTGGATTATGGAGATGTTTCTGCCAGGAAGGCCCTCCGGGAGAGCCTCCACTGCAAACCCTTCTCCTGGTACCTGGAGAACGTCTACCCCGACTCGCAGATCCCGCGGCGCTACTACTCCCTGGGAGAGGTACGGCCCTGCCCTGGGGTGGAATAAACTGGGAAGGGCAGCAATCCAGTAAAGAAAGGAAACCAGTAAAGAAAGGAAACCAGTAAAGAAAGGAGACAAGGAAGTGAAGGAAAGCAGGAGAAGAGGAAACCAGGAAGTGAAGGAAATGAGCCTGTGCAGGAAACCAGTAGTACCACAAACTAGTAAGTAAAGAACAAACTGGAAATCAGTAAGTAAAGAACACCAGTAAGTCCAGGAAACCAGTTACTCCAGCAAACCAGTGAAGTCTAGGAAACCAGGAAAAGCAATAAATAAAGGAAACCAGTAAGAACTGGAAACCAGTAAGAACTGGAAACCAGTAAGAACTGGAAACCAGTAAGCAAAGGAAATCGATCTTACACATAACCAGTAACTACAGCAAACCAGCAAGTAAAGAAAACCAGTAAGAACTGGAAACCAGTAGTGCAGGCAGCCAGTAACTACAACAAACCAGTAGTACAGGAAACCAGTAAGTAAAGAACACCAGAAATTACAGGAAACCAGTAAGTGCAGCAAACCAGTAAGTCCAGGAAACCAGGAAAACCAGTAACTACAAGAAACCAGTAACTACAAGAAACCAGTAACTACAACAAACTGACAAGCACAAGAAACCAGTAAGAACTGGAAGCCCATAAGTAAAGAAAACCAGTAAATAAAGGAAACCAATAGTGCAGAAAACCAGTAAATACATAAAACTGGTAAGTAAAGGAAGCCAGTAGTACAAGAAACCAGTAAGAACTGGAAACCTGCGAGGAAAGAAAACCAGTGAGAGAGGAAACCAGTAACAACAAACCAGTAAGTGCAGCAAACCAGTAAACAAAGGAAACCAGTAGTAGAGGAAAACAGTGAGTAAAGGAAAAACCAGTAGTACTGGAAACCAATAAATAGAATAAACCAGTAGTACTGGAAAACCAGTAAGTAAAGGAAATCAGTAATGCAGGAAACCAGTGAGTAAAGGAAAAATGAGTAGTATAGGAAACCAGTAGGAACTGGAAACCAGTAAGTGCAGGAAAGCAGGAGGTGTCCAGAGCCAATGGGGCCATTCCCAAGGGCATGAGGTGGCTTTGGAGCCAGGACTCAGGTGCTGGAGTTCCCTCCTTGTCTCTTTGTTCTCTTTAGTTCTTATTTCTCTTGATTTCTGTGTTGCTTTACGTCCTTTTCGAGGGGAAGTTGCTCTTCCAAACGTGTTCCCTCTCCTTAAAAATCTCCCTTTGAATGGAGTGTCTGTTCCAAATGCTCACCAGCCACACTGATCTCCCAATGGAGCAGGAGACTGGAAGAGTGAAGTTTGGCATTAATATTTTGACACGAGGAATATGCAGCTGTTGAGGGGAACCTTCCATCATCATTTATTGCTTAGAAAGAGACTGAAAACGGCTTTTTTGGGATTGTTTTGGTAAAGAAATGTTTGTTCACCGAGTGTTTTCCAGCCTGGAGCTGAGGATCATGGACATTCCTGCTAATCCCAAGGTTCTGGGACCACCAGGAGCTGGAATTTCTTTCAAATCCAACAAATTCACAGTTAAAAATATTCCATTGGGTTGTTCCTACTCTGCCTTTTAAAAGCTCTGGAATGGGTTGATTTAAATGTGATGGGATAACAATCAAAGGATTGGATGATGGAATAACACTCCAAGGAACAAATGGCTTTTTTTGACAGCCAGGGAAGCAATTTCCCATTGAAATTTGCCATTGTAGGCAGGGATAAAAGGCACTGGAGGATTCCCGGTTTAATCCTGCCAAAACAAAGGGAAGTGTGGCTTTCCAGCGAGGAAAGGACTTGTCTAAGGAATGTCAAATAAAGTGGGATTGTGCCACGTTGGCAGGCTGGAAAATGGGAAGAGAAAGGCAGAAAATAGTGATTAAAACACCTGATTTGTGCAGTGGGGCCTCCGTTTCCATGGAAACAGCAGCTCAGGCAGGAGCTGGGAATGCAACCCCTGCTTGGCTGTTCCAGTGGAGCAGAAAGAGGGAATTTTAGCCTTAGAGCAGAGAAATGGGGGAGTTTTAAGGCATTGGAAGAGCATTTTTTGGACATTTTCCTGCCTTTCAGCAGAGATTTGGGCAGGATTTGGTCCATCCAAGCTGGAGCAGCAGCATTAGGTCACAAATGATCCGTGTCCTGCCCTGGATGGGCTTGGCCAGGCTCCTCCTTGGCCCAAATCCAAGGGAAAATGATGTAAATCAAACGGGATCAGCACCAGGCCTCAAAGTGCATTTCCCAAGTGAGGATTTTGTTCTTTTCAAGGATAAACAGGGAGAAAAAGAGTGGAGATTTGAGATAATCATCCTGAATTCCCTCGTGGCTTGACATGGAATGGAGCTGGGACAGTGTGAGGTGTCCCTGGCCACGGATGAGCTTTGAGGCCACTTCCAACCCAAACCATTCCATGGCTCTTTGGGAACGTGATCTGTTTACAAAGTGCAATTTGCTGCACAAATGGGACAGCTCCAGGAAGTTTTTCAGGGAACATTTCACCTCTTTTCCTTCTCCAGATCAGGAACGTTGAAACCAACCAGTGCTTGGACAACATGGGCCGCAAGGAGAACGAAAAAGTGGGATTTTTCAACTGCCACGGCATGGGAGGGAACCAGGTAAACAAAACCAGGGAAAAGTGGCTTGTTTGGCCAAGAATTCCTTCAGAATATTTAAAATATCCATCTCAATTCTGGTTTTGTGTGAAAATAATGGAAAAATAATCAATGAGAGTTCCGAATATTCAGGATTTTAAGAGTACTCAGCCATTTTGTTCCATTTCAGCTCCAAATGTTTTGGGAATGTTGGTGCATATCCATAGGAAGTATCCCAGGGAATATATTGAATATAATCCTGCTGTCATTTAATAATCAATTCAACATTCCAGACACGAGCATTAGGGAATTTGATCATGAATTTGAATTTATTTTCATGCAAATGAAAGGGGCAGGAATCTCCATGAATGTGGCTGGATCCATCTGTTCCGAGTGTGTGTAGGGAAGAGAAATATCCAGAATATTCATGGAAGTTCAGTTCTTTAGTGGAATTCCAATTGTGGGAGTGGGAAAGTGGATGGAATTCTTTGGTCTTGTGCCCAATGACTCTGGGTTAATTAGAATAAAATTTGCATATCCCAGTGGGTATTCAAATTAGCAGGGCTGCTTCACGTGGGGTTTGGGGTGTAAATTATAATTAAGGGGCTTTTAAATTAATGAAATGAATTATATTTTAATTCATTAGAAGTTTCAATTAATTATGTATATCATTTTCCGGGGGGCAGTGCCAGTCTGGCATGGCCACCATTCCCTGGTGGCTCTGGGATTCCAGCCACCTGCTCCTGGGGAAAGGCTGGGATGCTCCATGTTCCCATCCCTGATTTATCCTGGAGGTTCATCCCAACTCCTGCCATTCCTCCTGTCCCTTCCTCCATCCTCACTTGGCCTCATTTTGCTGCTTTTGCGTTGGAAAACCTTCCCCTTCTCCTGAATTCCAATGGATTTCTCCAAAGAAAGGCTCCTTCAGCTCCTGAGACACCCCGGGGTCGCTTCCAGGGCTGGCTTTGGAGCCTGCAGCCCTTTCCCAGCCCCGCTTTGTGTTCCAGGTGTTCTCCTACACGGCGGACAAGGAGATCCGCACGGACGACCTGTGCCTGGACGTGTCGCGGCTCAACGGCCCCGTGCTCATGCTCAAGTGCCACCACCTGAGGGGCAACCAGCTCTGGGAGTACGATGCCGAGGTATCCCGGGGCTGGCCGTGGTTTTGGGACAATCCCAGGATCCCTGAGGCTGGAAAAGCCCTCCCAGCCCATGGAGTCCCAGCTGTGCCCGATGCCCACCTTGTCCCCAGCCCAGAGCACTGAGTGCCACCTCCAGGGATGGGCACTGCACCATTCCCTGGGCAGCCATTCCAATGTTTAAGAACTCTTTCCGTGGGGAAATTCCTCCTCATGTGCAGCTTGAGCGTGGAAAAGGCCTCCAAGGTCATCAAGTCCAAGCTGTGCCCCATCCCCACCTTGGCCCAAACCAGCCACGTGCAGGAATTCCTGGGACACTCCAGGGGCGGGGACTCCACCATTCCCTGGGCAGTTCCAATCGCTGACCACCCTTTCCATGAGGAAATTCCTGCTGCTGTCCACCCTGCCCCTCCCCTGGCCCTGCCTGAGGCCGTTCCCTCTCGTCCACATCTACCTTCAGTGTGGATTTGCTCCTGAGCTGATTTGATGATTCCCTGTGGAATTTTCTGTTCTGCATCCCAGGAACATTCAGCATCTCCATGTGATTCTGAACTGGAAATTCCCACCTGGATTTCCCGAGGGGCTTTGCATCCAGTCAGCCTTTCCTTGCTGTGGGGCACCGCCCCCTCCTCGCATCCTGGTGGGAGGACTCTGGGAATCCACGGCACTGCTGATTCCCAAGGAAAAAATCCATCAGCTCATGGAGAACTGTTCTAGGCCCCTCCTCCCTCCGTGTCCGTGCTGGGAGCAGCGGGAAGGAGCAGCCTTGGGAACATCCAAGGGAATTTGAGGGGAAAGCCCCGCTAATTCCGGGGTGTTCCCCTTTGTCCTGTGGGATGTCCCACCTGAGCCTCCCTGGCACAGCCTGAGGCCGTTCCTGGTTTTTCCTGGAGTGATGGGGATGTCCCTGTGGAGCGGGGTGTTCCTGAGGGAAAATGACTCCACTGAACGCCAGCTTCCAGGCTGGGGCTTTATTTTCCATGTAACAACTCCATACATTCTCATTTTAGTGGGATGAAAAAGTCTGTTCTGGTTTAAAAAGCCTCGTTCCCAGGAGCTGCCGCTGGGCCTTGTTTGGGAATGGAAGAATTGTGGGCAGTTTTTACAGAAATGAAGGAAAACCCCAAATTCCTTTCAAGTTCAGTGACGTTTTCCCAGTTTATTTATTCCAGTTGTATTAAAAGGTGGTTGATCCCTTTCTGGATCCCAGTCTCCTCCTCAGTTTGGCACCTCCATGAGGCGGGAAGTGCCTTTTCCCAGGATTTAAAGGGAGTTCATGTTGAAGAAATGGGATGAAATTCCCAAATTAATATAAAAGAAGTGTGGAATCTCAGGATTTTATGGCCAAAAATCCTTCTTTTTAAGGGAGACAGGAGATGAAAATTAAAAATTCATGGAAAGACTTGTCCAGCCCTGGCAGCTCCTCATTCCCAGAGGGATTTAGGAGCCATGTGGACACGGGATAATGGCAGTGCTGGGAATGGTTGGACTTTGGGATCTTGGAGGGCTTTTCCAACAGAAACAGTTCCATCATTTTCATTTGAACCCCTTTTCTCTTTAACAAGGAGATTCTTTTTCTCCCTGCACACTTTGCAAAGTTTGGGTGGTTTTGGGAATGTTCATTCCAGCAGGAAATCCCTGGAATTTCAGGTCTTGCACCTTCCTTCTCTTCATTCCTGAGGAAATGAGGATGAAAATTGATTTTTAATCCGTGTTTTATTGGTTTTGATGGATATTAAGGAACATCCAGAGGTCCAGGACATGGATTTGGTGTCCCAGGTTCCTGATCCATCTCCAAACCCAACATTCCCTTGCTCCCAGTTGTCCCAGAAGATGCAGGCAGGGCTCCAGGGATCCAGGCTGGTTTTGTTTGGAGAATTCCTGGGGGATCCCGCTGGATCCAACATTCCTGATGCAGCAGGATGGTGGGATCTGCCCTCTGCCACTGGCTCAAGGTGCAGCACCTGAAAACACCAGATCTTCCCACCCTAGAACTGGGATATTCCACATTGGGCTCAGCAATTCCTCAAGGGATAAATGGAAAAATATCCATGTGAAAAATGAATTCTGTTGGATTTTTCCATGGCTGCAAAGGTGGGAAAACACTGATGGATTAGCCGTTGGATTTTTAAAGGTATTTCCAACATTTCACAGGAATTGGTGTCACCTTCCTGCCTGGAAAGCTGGAATTCTTCCAATAACACACACACAGGGAATGGGCCGGGTTTTCCCTTAAAGTGAGCAGGATTTCCCAGGAATTGTGTAAATCCCGGCTCGGCCATGAGATGGAGCTCCTAGAACAGGAATACTCTGGGTTTTCATGGCATCTCCAAGGGTTGGCCACTTGTTCTCCTGGAAAACATCCCATTGCATTCCCTATCCCTGGATTTCTTGACCAAATCCTTTTATTATCAATTTTCCTTGGAATATTCAGATATTGCCCATTTTCCCTTGTATTGCTTTATTTCCATTAATTATATATTTATTGGTGTATTATTAACCTCCAAACATTCCTAATACCCAGGATTGATTTCCCAAGGACACAAACAGTTGTGATATTCCAATTTTTTTTTTTCCCAGAGAAACAGTTCTGGGATATTGCCTGGATCCCTTGTTTGGATTAATTTGGTTTTCCAGTGGGATTACACTGATTGTTCCTTTCCTTGCTTATTCAGGAATTGCACAGAGGGATTTGGGGTGGTTTTTAGGAATTCTGACTTGGCACTGGACAACAAAAGCTGGACATGGAATAATCCTAAAAAGGGATTTCCCAAAGGGACTTTCAGGGAATTTTCTATGATTTCCTGCCATTATTAATTTTTTATAATCTCATAATTGAGTTTAATTTGTGTTATTTCAATATTGCATAAAATTCCAGGCTCCCACAGCCAGGGTGATTCCCGTTGTGGCATCCAGGGAAACCTCTGGATGTGGAGAGGGATGAAATCTTGGCACGTGACACGCAGGAAGGAATCCAGGGAAAAAATAAGGCTGGAAATGTGTCACAGGTGATAGGAAGGAGTTGAATTCCTTGTGGATGGATGGTGATGATGTCAGGGTTTGTCCCCGACAAATCCCTCAGGGTTTACTCCTGGCAGATCCCTCAGGGTTTACTCCTGATGGATCCCTCCAGGTTTATTTCTGACGAATCCCTCAGGGTTTATTCCAAGGCTGCCAGAGCTCCAGGAATGTTTGGACAACGCTCTCAGGGACAGGATGGGATTGTTGGGATATCCTGGCAGGGTTGGGGGTTGGATCAGTGATCCCTATGGATCCCTTCCCACTCAGAATTCCATGGGTTTTTCCTGTATAATTGCCACTGTTTGCCCCTAATCGCAGTGTCCTTGCAAAGCTGTGGAATTTCCATCCGGGGAGAGCTGAGGGGCTGCACAAAAGATGGATCTTGGGTCTCTGACTCCACTTTCCTTTTGTCTTCCCTTCCCTCAGTATTTTGGGAAATGGGAATATAGCTTCGAGGTAAGTCTGGTGCCATCCCTGTGCCGCATCCCAACCCCTGGAGCAGCTCCTCCAGCAGCGCCTGTAGCAGTGCCCTCACTCCGTGCTTCTCCACAGCTGCTGCTCCAGCATTCCAGAGCTTCCTGCTCCCTGAGCCAGGCTGGGAGAGCTGGGAATGATCACCTGGAGAAGGGAGGGATCCAGGGAGAGCTCCGAGCCCCTTGCACGGGCCCCAGGAGAGCTGGAGAGGGACTGGGGACAAGGCATGGAGGGACAGGACCCAGGGAATGGCTTCCCAGTGCCAGAGGGCAGGGATGGATGGGATACTGGGAAGGAATTCCTGGCTGGGAGGGTGGGGAGGCCCTGGCACAGGTTATTCCATGGCTGCCCCTGGATCCCTGGCAGTGCCCAAGGCCAGGTTGGACATTGGGGCTTGGAGCAGCCTGGGACAGTGGGAGGTGTCCCTGCCCATGGATTGGGATGGGATTTAATGTCCTTCCATCCCAAACCATTCCATGAATCCACATACCAGGAAAAGCCTGCTTGGATTCCCACCATCACGTTTATCTTCATGTGAGGAATCAGCTACCTTTGGATATTTCATATCCTGTAAACACCTGGGAGAGAATTCTGAGTCCTTTATTCAAGGACCTCTGCTTTCCCTGGAAAGATTCACAGACAGATGGGAACAGGGAGCGCTGATCCCGAGTGATCCAGCCCTGATGTCCCTGGCAGTGACTCCAAGTGACATTTTAGGGACACTTGGCCTTGGTATTTTTAGTGGCTCCTTTATCCTCACGTCACTTTTTCCATTCCCAAGCCAAAAACATGGAAAAAGAGAGGGTGAGGGCTGGGATGTGGGAAGAGCATTCCAGCTGCTCCAGCCCTGGTGCCACAGTGATGGGGTGACAGTGGGAAGAGTTTAGGGAAGGGGAAGCTTCCCTTCATCTCACCCCACCTGGAGTTGGCACCAGGAGGGAAAAGCTGGAATTGTTGGGAAAAGAAGTCAGAAATGTTTAATTAATTCTATTTTTAATTGGGTCATTCCCAAATGGGATTCAGGGTGGCTTGTGCAGGAAAAACCCCATCTGTGCCTGGATCTTTGTAGTGGGGAATTGCAGCAATCCAAGGGGCTGGAGAGGCGGGATTGGGAGCCACAACCTGCTCTGGATCCTGGGAATGGTCTCAAGAGCCGGGTGGAGATTTTGGGTGGAGCTAAGTCCATGAATTTCCCTCTGGATATTCATGTTTGTCCCTGGAGCATTCCCAGTCCATTCTCCATCAGTAACTTTGTCCCTGGAGCATTCCCAGCCCATTCTCCATCAGTAACTTTGTCCCTGGAGCATTCCCAGCCCATTCTCCATCAGTAACTTTGGCCCTGGAGCATTCCCAGCCCATTCTCCATCAGTAACTTTGGCCCTGGAGCATTCCCAGCCCATTCCCCATCAGTAACTTTGGCCCTGGAGCATTCCCAGCCCATTCTCCATCAGTAACTTTGGCCCTGGAGCATTCCCAGCCCATTCTCCATCAGTAACTTTGGCCCTGGAGCATTCCCAGCCTGTTGTCCATTAGTAACTCCCAGTCTATCCCTGTGTGTTTTCCCTGCTCTTCCTGCTGAGCATTCCCGGTTTTCCAGAGGCGCACATTCCTGCACATCATCACGCAGTCGTGCCTGACGCTGGGCAGGATCGAGGACGGCTCCCAGGGCCCCACGGTGGAGGCCTGCGATGGCAGCCCCCTGCAGACCTGGATCCTCAGGAATTATTCCCGCCTGGAAGTCTTTAGGAAGATTTACTACAGCCCCACTGACTATTTCCTTTAGGGACGTTGGGATTGGAAGGAAATCTGGGATGTAGTGGGGTAAGGAATTCCCAGGGAGTCTTCCCGCGCTGGTCTCTGCTGGAGGAGCTCGGCGGGATTTCTGGCTTGTTTTATTTGGAGGTGAAACGTCAGAGGTTTTTAACTTCTTGTATCTTTTGGAGGGTCTAAAAAATGTTCATTTGTCTGTAATTGGTAGATTTCCGTGGAATTCTTTCATGGAATTTTCATGGATTTTTTTTCATTGGATTTCTCGTCGAATTGTATGGATTTTTTGGATGGAATTTTCATAGGATTTTCTTAAATTCTTTCGGAGAGTTTCCCCAGAACTTTCATAGAATTTTCTTACAGTTTTTCATAGAATTTTCTTACAGTTTTTTTTCATAGAATTTTCATAGAATTTAATGGAATTTTGCATCGAATTTTAATAGGATTTTCATCAAATTGTGTAGTTCTTCCTAGACTTTTTCATGGAGTTTTCATAGAATTTGATAGAATTTTTCATATCATTTTCATGTAGTGTAATATCATTTTAAAATATCATTTCCTCAGGCTTTCCTTAGAACTTTCCATGCCATTTTCGTAGAATTGGATGGAATTTTTCCACACCCTTTTCATATCATTTAACAGAATTTTTTCATATTGAATTCTCCTATAAAACAAGACAGAAGGGGATTTTGTAGCTTTAGGATAGAACAGATGTTTAGTGTTGGTTCTTAGTTTGTCTTAGTGATTATTAGTTACTAGCAATTATTAGTGTTAATTATTATTAGCTTTAATTCATTTTAGATGAATTAAGCTCCCTTGATCTCCTGCTGTCACCGGGATTGTTCCAACCTGCAGGAGGTGAAGGTTTGGTTCTTATTCCGACACATAAAAATCATTCCAGTTGCAAAAGATTTTCTCAAAAAGGTTCGGCTTTTCCTGGAATTCTCTGTGGAATTCTCCGTGGGACTTCTGTTGGATTTTCGTAGAAATTTCATGGGATTTTCGTAGAAATTTCATGGGATTTTTGTGGGATATTCATAGGCATTTCATGGGATTTTTGTGAGATTTTTGTGGGATTTTTGTGGGATTTTTGTGGGATTTTTGTGGGATTTTCGTGGGATTTTCATGGGATTTTCATGGGATTTTCATAGAAATTTCATGGGATTTTCATGGGATTTTCATGGGATTTTTCAGAGATTTTCGTAGAATTTGGTACATGTTTTCATAGAGTTTTTATATAATTGTTCCCAGAATTTTCATCGACTTTTTCATGGAATTCAGAGAGAATTTATTACACTCAGTGGAGGAGCCCAAGGAGAAAAACCAAATTCCTTGCAGGAATTTCCCAGCAGTTCAGTTGGAACGCCAGAAAAAAGTCTTTTTTCATATATTTTTAAGATTTGATCTCTATAGGTGTTCTTTTTACATATTTTTATTTCTAGATAAAAATAAAACTGATACAAATACATGAACTTTAATAGATATCAATTGGCACTGCTGAACACCAGTGTAGGTTTATTATGCCATCTAGGACTATAAAGCCACATTAGTCCATAAATATGATATTATACAGAAATGTTACAAATAATGAACATAAATGGTGTTTGTGAGCCCTGGGAGCACCAGACACTTGTTAAAATGATTCCTGATTCTCCTTCAGTTATAATATGATAATATTTGATACTCATTTATATTTTATATTATTTTCTGCTACATGATTTTTATATTAGCTGATATTTCATAATATTTTAAATTATTTTATATTAATTTATATTTTATATTATTTACATTCTTCTTATATTATTTTTATATTAGCTGCTATTTCATAATATTCGATATTATTTTGTATTAATTTATATTTTATATTATTTATATTATTCTTATATTATTTTTATATGATCTCATGTTTCGTATTGTTCTATATTATTTTATATTAATTTATATTTTATATTTTAATATTCTTTTTATATTCTCTCATATTTCATATTATTCTATATTCTATTTATATTTATATTTTTTCCTGCTACATTATTTTAATGTTATTTTTATATGATCTCATATTTCATATTATTCTAATTTATATTGTTTTATATTAATTTATATTTTATATTATTTTCTGCTACATTATTTTTCTATTATCTGATATTTGATATTATTCTAGATTATATTATTTTATACTAATTTATATTTTATATTATTCTTACATATTATTCTTTATGTTATATTTGATATTCATCTAGATGATATTATTTTATACTAATTTATATTTTATATTATTCTTACCTATTATTCTTCGTTATATTTTTATATTCATCTAGATTATATTATTTTACATCTTTTTGTCTTATATTTTATATTAATCCATGTGATTTTATACAATATATCAATCTTAATATTTTATATTAATCTATATTATAGTATTTATATCTTATATTTTTATATTATATATAATCTTTTTTATTATTTTCTATTATTTTATATTTTCTCGTATTTTTTAGTCTTTTCTATTTTTTACACATTTTATATTTTTTTTTGTTATATCAGTATTTATCCTCCTGGGTGAGCCCAAGCCCTCAAGCAGCTCCCACCATCCCAGCCCCCCTATCCCTAAGGCAATCCCAAGTTTGCCCTCAGCCCGGGCTGTTTGGGATGAATTTTGGGATTAATCCCTCCTTTCTCCCCTGTCTGGGAGCCTCCAGGATTTTCCTGCCCATCCTGGTTTTCCCGCTTTGTTCCCTTGCCATAAAATCGGGCTCTGCTCCAGTGGATGCTCTGCAGGCAGGAGTTCAATCCTGAAATTCCCCATTCCCAGGGGTATTGGGAGAGCTGGGAATGTTCCCCTGGAGAAGGGAAGGACACAGGGAGAGCTCCGAGCCCCTGGCAGGGCCTGAAGGGGCTCCAGGAGAGCTGGAGAGGGACTGGGGACAAGGCCTGGAGGGACAGGACACAGGGAATGGCTTCCCAGTGCCAGAGGGCAGGGCTGGATGGGAGATTGGGAATTGGGAATTGCTGGCTGGAGGGTGGGCAGGCCCTGGCACAGGGTGCCCAGGGAGGGAGGGAGCAGCCCTGGCTCAGCTGGGCTGTACCTGCCCTGTTACTGAAGTGCAGAATTTCCTGCTCAACTTCCCAGGATTGCTCCGGGAATTTGTTCTCCCAGTGCAACAGTTGGTGTTTTATTCCTTCCCCATCCCTCAGAAATGTGGTGGCAACAGAAGGGGTGTCCCAAGAAGGAAAAATGCCCTGGGAACAGGAGCGTTTCCATGGAATAGTGAGCAGATACATTTCCATCAGCTCACAAACATTCCATGTGGCCACGGAGGCCAAACTCCTCCATCCAGCAGCTGTGCCTTGGCAATGAGAGTTCCTTGGAATTGCCTTCCCGTTGCTGGGGGATGTGTTGGTCCAGCAGAGCTGGGTGGCTCCATGTGGGACGAGGCTGGCAGGCCCTGCGTGCTCCAGGAGGTTCCCATGCCGCGCCCGGGCCGGGCCTGAAGGATCTTCCCGACGGGATGTTGGGATTCACGGGAATTCTCTGTCGCCCCTTGCAGAAGCTCACCCTGAGGCACCTGAACAGCAACCAGTGCCTGGCGGAGCCGTCGGAGGAGGACCGGCTGGTGCCCACCATGCGGGAGTGCGGGCCCGGCCCGCCCAGCAGTGGCTGCTGCGCAACATGACCCTGGCCGCCTGAGCCCGCCGCTCCCGCCGTGCTGGAGAGAGCCCAATCCCGACCCCAGCCGAGTCACGGGGGCTTCCCGGTGCCACAGGCGCCCCTGGACCCCTCGGAGCCTCCGAGTGATCCAAGGCCTGCTGGTAGCGACTCCAGCGTGCTCCAGAGATTCCACAGGCACCATCCGCTGGAGAAGTTGGGATATGGAGGTGGGGCTGTCACCATGGAGAGGTGGCCCAGTATAAAAGGCTTTGTGGCACCAGTTTGGCACTGGGAGCCATGCTGGGAGGCGTGGCTAGAGCTGGTGGGATGTGCTGGGCTCTCCTGGAAAAGCTGGAGGAGATCCTGGAGAATATCCTGGAGGACCTTGGGTGTTCTCTCGTGCCCAGCGGGATTTGGCAGCACCAAAGCTTCCTGGGTTGTGCTGGGAAAAAATGGGATCTGGTGCTGGGAAAACCAGGCCAAGACTGCACTTCACCAGGAATCCCAACAGGAGACACGGGAATGCCGAGGGGAAGGAACAGCACACACGGGACCTCGCAGTGGCACGGAGGGAACTGTCCCCTCCTTGCATGGGACTGGAATTGTCCTCTCCATGGGAATGGAACTGGGGCCGGAGCTGGGGCTCAGGGAACAGCTGGAAGGACCCAGAGTGCCCCTCTGAGGCCCCAGAGCCTGGAGAGCCTCCATCCCTCCATCCCCAACTCATCCATGAATCCCTGCATCCCGCAGGCCGCAGGCAGAGCTCAGTCCCTGCATCCCCTCCCAGCTCTGCCTCCAGCTGTTCCCGCTCCCGTAGGAACCACAGAGGCTCCTCTCTGCCTTTGGGAATTTTGGGGCTCGATCCTTCTGTGGGCGTGGCTGTTCCCAAAGCGCCGCTGGCACTCGGGAGCTGCTCCCAGCCGGGATGTGGGGACAGGGCCTGTCCATGCGGGGACATTCCCGAAATGTGTGGGGGACATTCCTTTGGGGGCCACCCCAGTGCAGCTGTGTCCCTCTCTGGGCTGGGATTTTGGGAATTCTCAGTGCCCAGGGGCTTCAGGAGACTGAAATCCCAGGGCAGCGGGATCCCGGCAGGCGTAAGTGGGGAAACACTTCCCAGGATTTCCCTCACAGTTCCCACAAACCTCTGTAAATGCACTGGGTCATTAAAAATGCCGGTATTTTCTGTATCCCGCTCTGGTGGTCATGGATTCATCCTGGGATATCTGGGTATGGTGAGAACTGCAGAGGAAATCTGCTGGATACACAGCGTGAAATGGGAAGCAGGAGGGAGTTAAACTGGGAAAAGGGATTGCTGGGCGTGCATGGAGCTGGAATATCCTGGATTAATTTGGAGTGGGGGCTCATCTCCAGCCTCGCTGCCCAAATATTCCCGCTCCTCATCCTCAAATCACCCCCAAAATACAGAATGTGGCTTAAAAGCTCCCCAGAAAGGGGAGATTTTATTCTGCTTTGTAAAAAGAGCAGGAAAACATCAGGATCGAATTGAAACAGGAATTTCCATGCAGGAAAAAAGGAATCAATTATTTATTTCATCTCCTTCCCGAGGGTTTTGGCCTCACCACAGCCCTGGGTGGGTCCTGTGGCCGGGAATTTGGGAAGGAGGAGGTTGGGAACGTCCTGGGGACTGCGGGGGAGGGCGGTGTCACTTCCCTGTGGAACACCCCCGGCTCCAGAGGGGGACAGCTCCACATCCGTGCCCCATCCCAAGGTTCCTCGACGTCGGAGCTATGTATAGAATCCTAATTAGAAATACAATTGATACATGAATATATAATTTCAGAATTCCTACACTGCTGCAGCGCCCTTCAGTCAATTACATCACCAAAGGACTAATTAATACCTCGTTTAATGAGATTCCCCGCATCCAGAGTCTCTTCCTTATCTATAACCCCAAATAAATCCCCTTTCCCAGTAATTCCGTGTTCCAGGCTGGCTCTGCAGGTGACACCGAACCCCGGCCAGGCCCAGCCTCCCGGCTGATAATTAACGGACTCTGCAGAGGGGCAATTAACTTAATAATTAACTGCTCCTCTTAATGACGGGCTGCGGAGCCTGGCGGTGAATCACCTGGTGATCCCTTTGGGAGGGATGAGTGCCAGTGTGGAGGTATTCCCCTTTTTTTTTGGAATTTCTCAGGAATGTTAATTATTAAGATTGACAGAAGATGACAGAGAGGGAAGCAACCTCCATCGCATTCCCTGGAAATCTGACTTAATCCCTGTCTTTGGGATTTATTTAAGGGATTTAGGGATTCTCCCCTCTGGATGAAACCCTTCAGGATGTTTCTGGGGTCAGGAAAATCCTGGCATTGGTGCCATGGCCGCCTGCTCCAAGTCCCATTTCAAACTGGAAAAGATTTTTCCAAGGGAAAACAGCAGGATCAGCCCTCAAATCCATATCCAGGCACCTTCCAGGCAGTGGGATTGGATGAGCCAGGTTTGGGAATGTCTCTGTTAATTCAATAATTAATTTAAGCATTTTATCTGTCGTCATCCCTATGTCAGCTGAAGCCTGGAAAAGCTTCCAGGTGCTGAAATCGGGGAATTGCAGGTAAGAAATGGAACTGCAGGAAAAGGAGCTCCGGAGGGAATTCCTGCGCAGGTGAGTTTAAATGGACCCAAACACAAACCTCGGACCGTGGGATGGGAAAGCTCAGCTGGAATGTTCCGCTGGGATGGCAGCAGGCTCTGGGCAGGGACACCTCCCACTGTCCCAGGCTGCTCCAAGCCCCAATGCCCAGCCTGGCCTTGGGCACTGCCAGGGATCCAGGGGCAGCCACAGCTGTTCTGGGAATTCCATCCAAGCCCCTCCCCACCCTCCCAGCCAGCAATTCCTTCCCAATATCCCACCCATCCCTGCCCTCTGGCAGTGGGAAGCCATTCCCTGTGTCCTGTCCCTCCATGCCTTGTCCCCAGTCCCTCTCCAGCTCTCCTGGAGCCCCTTCAGGCCCTGCCAGGGGCTCTCAGAGTGAGGCAGATGCAGCTTCCCGCATTTTTTCAGGAACGGGGCAGATGTGCGGCCTCACATCTGTTCCGGGCCGCTCCTCCCTCCGTGTCCGTGCTGGGAGCAGCGGGAAGGAGCAGCCTCGGGACATCAGAGGGAATTCGAGGGGAAGGCACCACTAATTCCAGGGTGGAATGTGCTGGGCTCTCCTGGAAAATCTGGAGGAGATCCTGGAGAATATCCTGGAGGACCTTGGGTGTTCTCTCGTGCCCAGCGGGATTTGGCAGCACCAAAGCTTCCTGGGTTGTGCTGGGAAAACCCAGGAAAACCCCGTGGCTCCGGCACGGCGGGATCAGCTGGGAGTTCTGTCAGTCCGGGGGGAAGAGCTCTCCCAGGGCTCCCTGGAGCAGCTTCCCGTCGCCAGGACCCTTGGGGTGGCGCTGCTCCATGGCCGTCATTCCTTTCCCACTCTTTCCTCGTCTCCCCCCGGATGGCAGGACACGGATGCTGGGAATCCGCTCACCCCAAAAAGCAGCGATGATGCGGATTTTAATTGCAGTAATTACAGGGAATGGCTCCCCTTGGATTGTCACTGTACGGATCACATGGAAGCTGCCCAATTCCAGCCCAGGGATGGGAAAGAGGTGGGAGAGGCCTCTGGGAAAGCAGGAGGGATGGAGGAAGCCGAAATGGGAGATGGAAAGCTGGCGAGGCCTGAGGATCTCTGAGCCAGGAGGGTTCTGGCAGCCTGGCACTGCTCAGCCAGAATTTGGGATGAATTCCACCCAGGATTCCCTTTAAGTGGGTGGGGAAAGGAATGGACAGCGTGTGTTTCAGGGAGAAAAGGTTGGGAACAGGAGAATGGGAATAGAAAATAGAAAAGTGAGAAACTAAATTCATTTTCTGGCAAAAAAAATAACCAGAAAAAAATAACAGAAATGCAGTGGCAGGAAAAATCCTTGGGAATTATTTCTGAGGAAGGTGAAGGGATAAAGAGGCAATGAGGTGTGGCTGGGCTCTAGCACATGGCTAAAAGCTGACAATCCAAGTTTTCTCTGGAGCACCAGGAGAAGGAGTGGGTGAGGAGCACCCTTGGATGCAGCCTGACCCTTCGGAGCAACCCCAGCTCCCTTCCCACCCAAACTGTTCCATGATTCCCTGTGTATTCATCCAAACTTTGGGGCTGATTTCCCACTTCCCACCAGGTCTGCATCAGGGCTGAGCTTTGTGGCTCTGCTACTTTTAGGGATTTCCTTCCCAGGTGGAAGGGGCTGTGTCCCCTCTGTCCTGGCACTGCTGTGAGGATCGAAACACTCGAACAGCTTAGAATAGAATAGAATGCAGTGAAGGGAACAATGGGATAAAAGGGGATGGGATAGGATGGGATAGGGTAGGACAGGATAGGATAGGAAGGAGTGGGGGTGCCCGGCCTCCCCTCGCCCCCTCCTGGTTGGTTCTGTGGGAGCTGGAGTCCCTCCGGGGGTGGAGGAGGAGGAGGAGGGATGGAGCCCCGGGTGAGGATGCTGGGGGGAGGATGCTGGAGAGAGAATGATGGGGAGGAGGAAGATGAGGGAAGGATGCTCGGGGGAGGAAGATGAGGAGCGCACTGAGGATGGCGAGGGTGAGGAGCGAGATGTGCGCGGCAGACGCTGCGCGGGGTCAGAGGGGGCGGACCTCAGGGTGGGGCGGGTCCAGGTGCGGTGCGCGGGGCGGTGCGCGGGGGGCGGATCCAGGGGCGGTGCGCGGGGGGGCGGGTCGCTGCGCGGGGCGGTGCGGTGCGGAGGGAGGGTCGCTGCGCGGGGCGGTGCGGAGGGAGGGTCGCTGCGCGGGGCGGTGCCGCCCTGCCCGGGGCCGCTGCCGGCGGCTCCGCGTGGGTGGCGGCGGCGGCGCCGGGCGGAGGCTCCGCGGCCGCGGCGCGGCGGGCCGGGCGGGCTGCGCGGGGCTGCGCGGGGCTGAGCCGGCTGTGCGCGGGGCTGTGCGCGCTGCGCGGGCTGTGCGCGGGGTTGAGCCGGCTGTGCGCGGGCTGTGCGCGCTGCGCGGGGCTGCGCGGGGTCGAGCCGGCTGTTCGCGGGGCTGTGCGCGCTGCGCGGGGCTGAGCCGGCTGTGCGCGGGGCTGTGCGGGGCTGTGCGCGCTGCGCGGGGCTGAGCCGGCTGTTCGCGGGGCTGTGCGCGCTGCGCGGGGCTGAGCCGGCTGTGCGCGGGGCTGCGCGGGGCTGTGCGGGGCTGTGCGCGCTGCGCGGGGCTGAGCCGGCTGTGCGCGGGGCTGTGCGCGCTGCGCGGGACTCTGCGGCTGCGCGGGGCTGTGCGCGGTGTGCGCGCGTGCGCGGAGCATGTCGGCGCTGCGGCGCAAGCTGGGCGATGAGTACCAGGTGGTGAGCACCTCGGCCAGCGGCGGAGGCCTCCCGCCCCCGCGCAGCGCCCCGCGCGGGAAGCGCCAGCGCTTCGTGGACAAGAACGGCCGCTGCAACGTCCAGCACGGCAACCTGGGCGGCGAGACCAGCCGCTACCTGTCCGACCTCTTCACCACCCTGGTGGACCTCAAGTGGCGCTGGAACCTGTTCATCTTCATCCTCACCTACACCGTGGCCTGGCTCTTCATGGCCTCCATGTGGTGGGTGATCGCCTACATGCGCGGGGACCTCAACAAGGCGCACGACGACAGCTACACCCCGTGCGTGGCCAACGTGTACAACTTCCCGTCCGCCTTCCTCTTCTTCATCGAGACCGAGGCCACCATCGGCTACGGCTACCGCTACATCACCGACAAGTGCCCCGAGGGCATCATCCTCTTCCTCTTCCAGTCCATCCTGGGCTCCATCGTGGACGCCTTCCTGATCGGCTGCATGTTCATCAAGATGTCGCAGCCAAGAAGAGGCCGAGACGCTGATGTTCAGCGAGCACGCCGCCATCTCCATGCGCGACGGGAAGCTCACGCTCATGTTCCGCGTGGGCAACCTCCGCAACAGCCACATGGTCTCGGCGCAGATCCGCTGCAAGCTGCTCAAGGTGGGTGCTCCCAGTGGGGTGGTGGGGAAACTCCTCCCTGGAAAGCTGTCCTGGGCAGCAGTGGAGGCCCCATCCTGCGTGGATGTGGCGCTTAGGGATGCGAGGGCCTTGGCAGTGCTGGGAGTGCTCGGACTCCGTGGTCTTGGAGGGATTTTCCAATCTTAATAATTCCATGAGGGCCTTGGCAGTGCTGGGAATGGTTGGAATGGTTGGACTCCATGGTCTTGGAGGGCTTTCCAACCGAAACAATTCCATGGTTCTGTGACAGAAGCGGGGCCCCACTGCCGCTCCCCCGGGGACATCCGTGTCCCCTGGACACCCCTCGCTCCTGCCCGTGCCTGTCCCCGTGTCCCTGGGGCTTGGAGCAGCCTGGGCCATGGAAGGTGGCCCTGCCCACGGCCAGGGCTAGGACTGGATGATCCCGGATTGTTTTGTGGGTCCTGCTGCTGTCCTAGTGTCCATCCCTGTCCTGCTTTCCTGCCTCAGGGAGCATCTCCGGGAGCCATCAGGCACCGCATTCCACCCTCCTCGAGGATAATTCTTACATTCGGCGCAGGATTGGGATGGATATTTATAGATTCCTATAAAATGCTCCATTTGCCTGACAAGTAAATCCTTTGTAGCTCCAAGCCTTCCGTGAGCCGGGGAGGAGAAAGCTCCGGGCATAATGCTGAGCCCAGCCAGGCAGAACTTTATTGATGTGAACTCCAAGGAAAGCCGGGTGCCAGGGTTAGACCTGGAAAATCCCTGCCCTGGAGAGCTGGGAAGAGCCCGTGTTGGTGCGGGGCTCGCCCGGCGGGCCGCGGATCCAGAGGGGGAGAGGGGTCGGGAATCGGGATGGAGCGGTGGGAGCAAGGGGCCGGCTCGGGAGCGTTTGCCGCGTGCGGAGCATCCCGCATGGATCCCCCGGGAGCGGGGGTGCCCGCAGGTGGGTGCTGGAACGGGGTGTCCTGCAGGGAATGGGGGTGCCCTGCCCTCGGGATTGGGTGTCCTGCAGGGAATGGGGGTGCCCTGCCCTCGGGATGTGGGTGCCGCGTAGGGAACATGGATGTTCTGCCCTCAGGGTGGATGTTGTGCCGGGAATGTGGATGCCCTTCCCTTGGGATGGGTGCTGTGCAAGGAATGGGAATGTTCTGCGGGGAATGTGGGTGCCCTGGCTGGGATGTGGGTGCTGTGCAGGGAATTGAGGTGTCCTTCCCTCAGGATGGGTGCTGTGCAGGGAATGTGGGTGCTCTTTCCATGGGAAGAGTATCCTGCCGGGAATGAGGGTGCTGTGCAGGGCCAGGCAGGGTCCCCATTCCCGGGACAATCCCCCCTGGAAATGTGGCCGCCTTTGCTCCCTGCTCCCCCAGCCACCCCCAGGGACGGACGCTCATCCCCATGGGAGGCTCCTGAAGTTGTCCTGTTCTCCCCAAATCCCTGTTTCCCATGGGATTTTGGGATCAGTGCTGTCCCAGTGCTGGGTTCCCCTGAACCCTGAGGGAGTCTGTGCCTAAAAGAGGGAAAGAATTCCTAAAAAACTCCCCAAATAGCCCTTTGATAGCTTTAAAAGATGGAATATCCTTAATAAATAGTCTAAGTGCTAATGTATGTTTATAAATATTGGAAATATTGTTTATAGATATTAATTCTATTGATAAATATCTAAAAATAGCATAACAATATAACATCCTGGATTTAAATCGTATGCAATCATAAATGTATTTCTATTAAACAATATATTATTTATAAAATTCCTTTTGAAACATTTAACGATGAATGTATAAATATATATCTACATACTATAGAAATAGAAATATATTTAATAACTTCCTGTATTTCAAGCTATAAAAGATCAAAAATGAGACATTTCCAGGCCAGCATTTGAAAATGGCTCTTTTTTTTTTTTGGCTCTGGGAGTGCCACAGGGGGAATTTTAAAAGCTGGAGCTTCCAACTTAGCGTGGCTCCAAAAGAATTCCCTGGGTTTGAAATGTGGGGAAGGAAAGGTTTGTGCTTGGAAGAAAAGCAGTGGCTGGCCAGGCCTCCTGGGAAAAAAAGGGGAAGGAAAAAAAAAAGGGGGAGAAAGGATAATTAGAAGGAAAAAAGGGGAAAAAAGGAAAAATGGAGGAAGGGCAAAATAAAAGGGAAAAGTAAAATAAAAAAGGGGGTAAGGGAAATGAAAGGGAAAGTAAGAGGAAAAAATAAAATGAAAAAAGGGGAAAGAGGAAAATAAAAGGAAAATTAAAGAAAAAAGGGAAATAAAAGGAAAGGGAAAATTAAAGGGGGGGAAAAGGGTAAAAAAAGATAAAAAAAGGAATAAAAGCAAAAGGGAAGAAGAGGGGAAAGGGAAAATAAAATGGGAAAAATAAAAGAAATGGAAAATGAGAGAAGGAAAGAGGATAAAAGCAAGGAAGGGAAAATAAAAGGGACCGAAGAGGGGGGGAATAAAAGGAAAACTGAAAGAAAATAGGAAAAAGGGAAAATAAAAGGAAGAAATAAAAAGGATGAAGGGAACAAAAGGAAAAAAAGGGGGGAAGGGAAAACAGAAAAGCAGGGAAAGGGAAAAAAGGAAAAAAGGGAGGAAAAGGAAGCCAATAAATGGGAAAAAAAGGGAAAACTAAGGGGAAAAAGAGGAAACCAAGGATTGCAGCAGGGAGAGCCATCCCTCTTCCCAGGGCACTGCCGAGCCTGGTTTATATTCCCAGCTTTCGGGGGCACGGGGACGCGGAGCGGGAATTGGGGAGCTCCTCCCTCGGAGCTCCTGCCCTGGCTGGGAGTCACCTGTGTCAGCTGAGGTGCAGCCCCGGGGGGCCCGGATTTCCTTTGGGAAGGGCTTTTGGTATGGAAAAGGTTCTTTTCCTGCAGAACTGCGTGGAATTGGAACTCCCAATCCACGGGGGGATATTCCTTTCTTTGTCCTGCTGAGCTCAGCCCAGGAGCAAAGCCAACCCCAAAGCCCTGCTGTGGGAAATGAGTGCAAAGCCTCTTGTGCTGCAGTGGGAATTTTGGGATGGGTTTTTGGGAGTGGAAAGAGCTTTGATGGCCCTCAGAATTCCCGACTTTCCCTCCCCCTCATCGCTTGGAGCAAGGGAGTTACTCAGGGTCATTCCTTTGCAAAATATCCCCTCTGGAATTGCCTGGGGTCGGGTTCTTCCAGGGACTGGGGAGGTGTTCGCTTCTATCTGGTTTATCTGGATTTCAGCTCTGGAATTCCTTCTGAATTCCCTGGGAGCAGCTCGGAGCGTGTGGGATCCCAGCTGGATCCGGGAACACCTGGATTCCTGCAGCTGTCCCACGGCAGGGCTGCGAGGGATGTGCTGGATTCCCTGGAACCCCACGGATGCAGGGGAGGGAGGGAGGGCACTGATGGGCTGTGGGAATTTAACCTGGAGCTGGATTGGATATTAGGGAAGATTTCCCCATGGAAAGGGAAAGGGAGGTCAGGCGTTGGCACGGCCGCCCGGGGCTGGGCTGGAGTCACATTCCTGGAGGGATTTCAAAGCCGTGGATGTGGCACCTGGGGACCTGGGGCAGTGCTGGGAATGCTTGGACTCCACCTTGGAGGGCTTTTCCAACCCAAACTTTCTGGGATTCCATGATTTCCTTCCCCCCCCAGAGCCCATCCTGGACTTTCCCTGGATTGGCCGTGTCCCCAAGCACCACATTGTCCTTAACTCCCGATTCCACTCGGTGAAATCCCAGAACTGGGAATGTTTGGGTGGGAAGGGATTTAAATCCCATCCCATGGGCAGGCATTCCACTATCCCAGGTTGCTCCAAGCCTTGTCCAAGCTGGCTTTGGACACTTCCAGGGATGAGGAGCTCCAACCTCTCTTTCCCTCCTTGTCGCTCGCAGTCCCGGCAGACTCCGGAGGGGGAATTCCTGCCCCTGGATCAGCTGGAGCTGGACGTGGGGTTCAGCACCGGGGCGGACCAGCTGTTCCTGGTGTCCCCCCTGACCATCTGCCACGTCATCGACTCCAAGAGCCCCTTCTACGACCTCTCCCAGCGGAGCATCCACACGGAGCAGTTCGAGATCGTCGTCATCCTGGAGGGAATCGTCGAGACCACGGGTGAGTGGGGACACCGCGGGTCCGCGGGGCTGGAATTCCCTCCCGGCCTTGGAGTGCTCCCTGCTCCTCCGGGCACGCTGCGAGGTGTTCTGAGGCAGCCAAAGTTGGGCTTTCCGAATACCCACGGTTTGAGGCACCTCTGTCTTTTCCCTGGATTTGGAGCTCCAGGTTGGCTCCAGCAGGTGCTTGGGAGGAATTTTTTTCCTTGAGCTTCCTTCCCTGCTTTCATCCCTTGGCTCTGATCAGCTCCAGCACCGAGGGGTTTGGAGTGTGGAAAATTGAGGAAATATTGAGGAAATATTCCCAATAAATTTGGCTTTTGCTGGCTGCAGAGGCCCTGGAGATTTTTTGGGAGATGCCTGATGAGTTAAGCGGGATCTTCCTGCTCATCAGTCCCACCTGGCTGATGAAAATCCCCCTTTCCGATGCCTTCCCTCATGAAGCCGGATCCAGACGATTTGTCCAGGATGCCTCCCACCTGGATGGGGTCCGTGCGCTGCCTCTGAATTTTGGGAAACACCGACATTCCTTCCTGCTCTCCTTCCCCTCCATAATGACAGGGTTTGGTTGGAGGAAGAGACGTGGGAAGTGGATCCAGCGTATTCCCAGAGGGAGGAGGGAAGCTGGGAGCTTCTGATCCTTCCTGGAATTCCCTGGGGGGAGCAGCAGGGCTGAGCTGAGTTCTTCCCTTCCCAGATTCCAGCCAGGCCTTTCCTTTAGGGAAATGTCTCCTCTGAGGGATTTTTTAGGAGTCACAGCAGGGGTCACGGCCAAGGGTGATGGAGGTGATTCCTTGGGATGGTTTTTAGCTAAAAGAGGGAAGATTTGGATGGATATTGGGAAGGGATTCCTGGCTGGGAGGGTGGGGAGGGCCTGGCACAGGTTATTCCATGGCTGCCCCTGGATCCCCAGGAGTGTCCAAGGCCAGGCTGGACCCTGGGATAGTGGGAGGTGTCTGGGATGGAATGGGATGGGATTTAAGGTCCCTTCAACCCAAACCATTCCAGGATTCCATGACCTAAAATTCCTGCGTGGGGAGTGCTCTGAGTTCCTCCCAATCCCAGACCCAGGAGCTGGAGGATGCCCCACTCTGGGGCTGGGATTGTTCCCATTTTTTGGAGCCCTTCCCAGCGGGGATGCTCCAGGGGCTTTTCAGCACCCGGAGCTGCTGCTGATTGCTGAGGGTCAGTGCTGATCATTCCGGGTTATTCTGGATCTGTCTTCCACCCCTCTGTTATTAGGATAATGTGGAATTGGGGAGAACATTCCAAGGGTTTATTTCCCAGTTTTTGTCCTTGTTTCCCATGGTTGGGATGGAGAATTGGAGAATTGGAAGCTCTGTTGTCAGCAAAGCTTCCTGGTGCTGTTCCTGGGCAGAATTGGACTTTCATCCTGGATTTTCCTGCTGGGATTTGCCTCTGGATGTGTTTGGGATTATGCAACCTTTTATAATTGTGTGTATTATCCTGCAATTTATTGATAAGCTGCTAAAATTCCTGGAAAATGAACCCTTAATGGGAATCTGAAGCAGACAAAACTCTGCAGGAATGGTTTGTGCATCCATTTTCCAAACTCATTAAATTTATTTTGGAGACCTCTTCCCGTGATTTGCTGATTAAAGAGCTCCAGAGCCTGCCAGGCTTTTTAATTAAAGAAATCGGGATGGCATCAAAGGCCTTCTCCTCTGGATTTGCTTTAAAACAGGAAAAAACTGGAATTATGGAAGCACAGGAAGGGTTCTCTCAGATCCAGGGAGTGTGAGTTCAGAATGCAGCAACTGGAGGGAATAAAGAGCTGGGACCGAATTGGAAATTACAGGATTCTGATAATTCCCTTTAAAAATGGGATTGTTTTGGATGTCTGTTCTCAGGGTCAGTGAGAAACCTCAATACAAATTCAGGAACTTTAAAGGTGGAGAGCAAAATACCGGAATTCTGGAATGGTTTGGCTTGGGAGGGACCTTTAAAGGTCAATTTATTTATTTATTTTTATCTTTCCATTCGGATTTTGGGATTTTTTTTTGTGTGTTGGATGGGAGGGCAACAGGAAAAGAGGATTCAGTATTTCACACCTTGGAAGTGGCTTTGAAATTGCATTTATTTTATTTGAAATATTCCAAAGCATAACCTGAGCATGATAAAATAGTCCCTTAAAATATCCCTGTAAAACATTCCTTTAAAACTCTCGGGGCTGAACATCAGGCAGATCTTTTCCCAGTGCTGCTGTGAGACAAAATCCAGCAGTGGAAAATCCAATATTTCTTGGTCATGTGGACAAAACACGTTGGGCCCTGGCGGAGCCAGGATTTCCTGGGACTGGGACCTTCAGCTCCAGCTTCCCTCTGTCCCCCTGGAGCTGCTGGGCTGGAAAAGGGGGAAAAAGGGATTTTTAAAGCTGAGGAGAAGGTGGAATGTGCTGGGGAAATGCAGGGAAGGAAGTGTCTGGTGGGAGACAAGATCTTGGTAACAACAAATGCCTGGAAGTGTCCCAGGCCAGGCTGGATGGGGCTTGGAGCACCCTGGGACAGTGGGATGGGATTTAAGGTCTCTCCCAACCCACAGCAGCCTGGGATTCTGGGATCCATCCCTTACATAACTTTTATCTTGGATAACGCTCCCTCCTCCTGCCAGAGGCAGCAATTCCCCATTTCCCTGCATCAGGCCTTCCCTGCTCCCTCCTTTTCCTCCCTGAGATCCCTTTGGAGACCTGGGAGAGAAAAGTGGGAGTGATTTTGACCCAGAGCCGGGCAGGACCTTCCCTTTCCCCACGGATAATCCCGGTGATTCAGCGCAAGTCGTGGCTCTGCAAAAATTCCCTGCTCCCGCCTCATCAGAGAGAACTCCTCCTGCTTGAGCAGCCTCCTTGTGCTGACCCGGCGCTTCCACAGCCTCTGGATCAGCAGGCTCCATGTGGAGTTCCATTTTTCCCATGAATTAGTGTTGGAGGGCTGAGCAGGAGCGATCATGCCCGTGTGCAATCGGCCGGAGAGCTCGGGAGCACCAACCCCTGATCTCTGCTATGGATCTGCGCCTGCTGCCAGGAGCTGGGGGGGACAGAGCAGGGAAAAGAGGAATATGCAGCTCCCTGTGGGAGCTGTGTCCTGCTGCAGCTGGAGGGGGGGTCGGGAATGCTGGGGTGGGAAAGGGGAAGGCGAAGGGCTTGAATTTTTCATGGAGTGCTGGGATGTGGGGCTGCTGCTGGCTAAATATAGACACAGCGTGCTCCTCCTGGAGACATTCACGGACAAACAAACCCTGCAGTGCTCCAGTGGTGCTGATTCACGGAATCCTGGAATGGTTTGGGATGGAAGGACATTAAAGCCCATCCCATTCCATGGGCAGAGACACCTCCCACTATCCCAGGTTGTCCAGGGATCCAGGGACAGCCACAGCTGCTCTGGGAATTCTATTCCAGGGCCTCCCCACCCTCCCAGCCAGGAATTCCTTCCCAACATCCCACCTAAATCAACCTAAATCCTTCAGTGTAAAGCCATTCCCTCCCGTCCCTGTCACGCAGTGGCTCCTTGAATCCTTTATTGTTTTGAAATCGGAGCCATTTTTCCTCCGTAGCAACTTCTTCCCGCTCCTCATTCACCCTCCTGCATCCGCTGGCAGTGCAGCTTTCCCTGGATCTTTGCCCTCCGTGCATTATGGATGTGGCTGGCAGAAATATTGCAGCCGACTGATCCCTGTTCAGTGTTATTTATTCATCCCTTCAATAACCTGCAGCAGGGGCCCTGCCTCAGGCAGATGTGCTGCTCAAAACCTGCCAGGAATGCCCGGCTGCCTTTTCCATGGATACCTGCTCCTTGGCCTGGATCCCTTTATGCTCGTTATTCTTTATTTATCTACAGCTCTGCACAACGCACGGGGTGTTAAATGTTGCAGCTCCCTCCCGGCTGGTTCCTCACGGATGTGCTCTCCTGAGGGATCCTGGCTTGGGAATGGCCTTAAGGGAAGGTTTAGGTTGGATATTTGGGAGAATTTCTTCCTGGATACATCTGTCCAGGCCTGGCACAGAGTCCCCAGCCCTGGGGGATTTCCAAGCTCTGTGGATGTGACACTTGGGGACATGGGGCAGTGGTGGCCTGGGCACTGCTGGGAATGGTTGGAGTCGATCTTGTGCATCTTTTCCAGCCTAAACCATTCTGGAATTCCGTGATCCAAACTGAACTGGCCTTCCCAGTGCAGTTGTTGCAGTCCCTGAGCTGCCACACACGATGTCTCCTTTTGGAAAGGCCCAAACCCCTGAGCTCTCCTCGTGATTAACTCTGGGTTTCTTCTGCCTTTTGGAGGGTTTTGACCTCCTGGAATTCTCTGGGAAGCGTGTGGGGAGCAGGATGTGCTTTGGGGTGACGGGCTGTCTGTGGGCATGGCTTTGAAATCCCTCCAGGGATGGAGCCTCCAGCCTGTGCCAGGGCTGGACAGCCCTTTCCATGAAGGATTTTTCCCACCTGCCCCTCCCCTGGCCCAGCCTGAGGCCGTTCCCTCTCCTCCTGTCCCTGTTCCCTGCCAGCAGAGCCCGACCCCCCCGGCTGCCCCCTCCTGTCAGGGACTTGTGCAGAGCCACAAGGTCCCCCCTGAGCCTCCTTTGCTCCAGGCTGAGCCCCTTTCCCAGCTCCCTCAGGAATTCTCCAGCCCCTTCCCAGCTCCATTCCCTTCCCTGGACTCCTCCAGCCCCTCAGGGTCCCCCTTGCTGTGAGGGGAAAATCAAAAAGTGGGAGAAAACGTGAGGGGAAAGGAAAGTGAGGGACGTCTGGGGAGGGCTCTGCTGCAGAGCTTTTCCTTCTGCATCCTCCTTTGCTCCAGGCTGAGCCCCTTTCCAGCTCCCTCAGAATTTCTCCAGCCCCTTCCCAGTCCCATTCCCTTCCCTGGACACCCCCAGCCCCTCTCTTCCATCCCATCCCAGCCCAAACACCCCAACCCTTCCCAAACATCCACAGTTCCAGCAGTTGAGAGCTGAATTCCATATCCTGGGGGTTCATCCCAAGGGAAGAACCTGAGCCAGGCCTCGTTGTTTTGCCTGTCTGACACTTAGCAGCCGGATTTGTCCCAGCTGGGCACTCCCAGTTTACGGATGACATAAACCAGTTGTATTTTAGGCCTGGTTCTGTGCCTGTTGCTGGTTCTTGGGATGATTTTAAGGTGAGGTGTAAGAGAAAAGTGCTGGTGTAGCTCCTCGTGTGTTACACAATCCAAGCTGCACCGATGCCACTGTGAAGGAAATGATGATAAAAGTGCTTGGCAGGAGCAGGGGGAGAGGCCTGTCGTGGGTAAAATGCCGGGACATTCCAGGGGAGTCATCCAAAGTGTCAGGAGGAATTGGGAATTTATCGAGGGGAAAGCTGTGCTCGGGCTGGAAAGAGCCTGGAGGGCTGGGGCCCCTCCTGCCCCTTCCCTTCTGTCTGTGCTGGTTCTGTGGGATTTGGGGAGCAGGGGGAGAGGGAATGGGTGAGGGGGCTGCATCCCTGTGGGAATGCCGCTCCTGGGATGCAGCCCTGCCCACTCCTGGCTGATCCCAGGGCCCTTCTGGGGTATGGAGACAAAGGCTGCCCATTGTTTATTCACCGCTGAGCTGCCCCTGGAAGCATCCAGGGAGGATCCTCATCCCGCCTTGTTGCTCTGAATTCATCTGGGAGTCCAGACTAAGCCCTTTAGTGACCGTGACGGGGTTCCAAGGGTTTGGAGCCGTGTGTGCCATCCCAGCGCTGGGAGAGGCTGCTGGGAACAGCTCCCTGCCCTCAGTGCAGCATTTACTGCGGGCTCCTCAGCCTTGTTTGCAGCCTTAGTGACTCCCTGGAGCTCCCGGGGACGTCGTGCAGGACATGAACGAATCCTGAAGCTCCCAGCAGAGCAAACTCAGCCCCTGTGCTGTGAGTGCTGGGGCCTAAATCCTGGGATTCCACACCAAATCCGGGCAGTGGTGGGAACAGGGGGAGGATGGGGTTGCCAGGAGCAGGGCATTGGATCAGGGTGTCCAGGTGCCTCTGGAATCTGTGACCTGCAGGAAGGCGGAATTCTGCCCCTCTGCCCCGGCCAGCTGAGACCCCACCTGCAGAGCTGCCCCAGCACAGGAGGGACCTGGAGCTGCTGGAGGGAGCCCAGAGGAGTCCCCGGAGCTGCTCCAGGGCTGGAGCCCCTCTGGAGCCAGGCTGGGAGAGCTGGGAATGTTCCCCTGGAGAAGGGAAGGACACAGGGAGAGCTCCGAGCCCCTTGCAGGGCCTGAAGGGGCTCCAGGAGAGCTGCAGAGGGACTGGGGACAAGGCATGGAGGGCCAGGACACAGGGAATGGCTTCCCAGTGCCAGAGGGCAGGGATGGATGGGAGATTGGGAATTGGGAATTGCTGGCTGGGAGAGTGGCGAGGGTCTGGGCTGGAATTCCCAGAGCAGCTGTGGCTGCCCCTGCAATTCAACACTGGCAGGACAATAAAAATCCAACAAAGAAACAAACAATTGTGCCCCCAGACAGGAAAATGCTCCATGGAGTCGATTTATCCGGAGATCTATTGCTTGTGGAGCAGAGCTGGGTCAGCCTTATCTGCGTGAGGCTGTGGGCAGCAGGATGCAGCCTGGGCTGGAATCCCCCTCTGCTTATCCAGCTCCCGGATCTGCTCTGTGCCTCTGCCCTGCCCCGCCCCTTGTGCTGAAATTCCTGCTGTTGTTATGGATTTATTCCATTTATTGCCTCCAAGGATTCTTTCTGCTCGGGGTTTGTCAGAAATGATAACGATTCAAGGAGCCCCTGTGTGACAAGGACAAGAGGGAAAGGCTTGCAGCTGAAGGATTTGGGTTGATTTAGATGGGATATTGGGAAAGAATCCCTGGATATGAGGGTGGGGAGGGGCTGGGCTGGAATTCCCAGAGCAGCTGTGGCTGCCCCTGGATCCCTGGCAGTGCCCAAGGCCAGGCTGGACATTGGGGCTGGGAGCAGCCTGGGACAGTGGCAGGTGTCCCTGCCATGGCAGGGGTGGCACTGGGTGGGATTTAAGGTCCTTCCTATCCAAACTATTCCATGTTCTGGAATTCGTGGCAGTGATAACTTTGGGATGCTGTGAGGTCCCACAGCTGCTCTGGGGTGATTCAGGCACCCCCCAATCCCATCAGGAATCACCTCCTGTTCCATTGGGACAGGTCTAGGGAAAGATGACTCAGAGGTGCAGAGATAAATGGAGCCAAGGCAAGGCAGCCTCTGGAGCAGCAATTTTCCTGATGAGATTTCCTCTCTCCTCATTAAGATATCGATCCGTGGCTGCACCGGATCCGTCAGGACACAGCTCGGAGCTCCGGGATGAATAACCCGGGACAGGCAGCACTAACTGTGATTAAGGACATGGGATGGCTGCGAGTCCCACAGGGAGGGCTCTCTCCATCTTCCTGCTCCCCGTGTTCCTGGCTGTGTCCCGGCTTTGGCTTCTCCAGGAAACCTCCAGGGATTTAATGTGGGCTGGAGGTGGGTGTGGGGCTGGTTGTGGCTTCTGGAGTATTTTTGGGATCGGTGTAACCAAGAACTGGAACATGTTTAAATTTAAAATTACGTTGTCAGTGCGAGGGTGATAAAGATCAGGGAATCACAGAATCATGGAACGGGTTGGGTGGGAAGGGACCTTAAAGCTCATCCAGCAGGGACATTTTCCACTATCCCAGGCTGCTCCAAGCCCCGTCCTACCTGGCCTGGGACCCTGCCAGGGACCCAGGGGCAGCTGCAGCTTCTCTGGGCACCCTGTGCCAGGGCCTGCCCACCCTCCCAGCCAGGAATTCCTTCCCAGGATCCCATCTACCCCTGGGCTGTGTGACAAGGTGGGGATCAGGCCCTTGGAGGGCTTTTCCAGCCTCAGTGATCCTGGGATTCTGGCTGGGGTGGTGGTTCCTGAGTGCTGGGGTTGGTTCAAGCAGCAGCCGAGGGGCCCCACTCCAAGTCCCAGCTAAAAGCACATCCCAGAGCTCTCCAAACTCCCAAACCCTGATCCCTATGAACGCTTCATCCCTTTTGCCTTTCTGTTTCATCGCTTGACCCTTCCCATCTTTTAGCTGTGTTCACCCAACAGGACACAGCCCGAGGTGCTGAGCACATTCCCAATGCGCCTCTGGAGCCTTTCCCACTCCTCTCTGTGCTGCAGACACTTTAAATTCCCGGGGCACGGAGCTGGGATGGAATTTCCCCCAGTGGAACATTGCTGACTCCGTGTTCAGCGCTCCACGTGATGAAGGAGCTGGGATTTATATTTAATATTCCCTCCGATTTCCCTGCCCGTGGCTGCTTCCCCCAGTGCTGCTCGGCAGCCAGACCTGGGCAGGCTTGGGAAGCTCGGAAAAATTCACAGGGTGCTTTGTACCAGGGACCTCAGCCAGAACAAAATGGGGTTTTCCTTTTTTTTTTAATACCTGGCAGAGGTTAAGAATTTAAAAGCCGCATGGAAAACATGCCTGGAGTTGTGGCTTGATCCATGATGCCTGTGAAAGCATTCCAGATTTCCACTGTAGATGGGATATTGGGAAGGAATTCCTGGCTGGGAGGATGGGGAGGCCCTGGGATGGAATCCCAGAGCAGCTGCGGCTGCCCCTGGATCCCTGGAAGTGTCCCAGGCCAGGCTGGAGCAGCCTGGGATAGCAGAAGTGTCGCTGCCCATGGCAGGGGTGGATTGGGATGGGATTTAAGGTCCCTTCCCACCCAACCCATCCTGGGATTTCATGGTGGTGAGTCTGTGTTCCCACAGGAACACAGTGTCTCCAGGAGCAGTTATTTAGGGAATGCTGTTCCCGGGGTGCTGGGGCTCGGGAGGCCTCGCTCCGAGGCAGCAGCCGAGCTCACCTGGTAATTAATTCATCAGCAGAGCTCCCTGGAATTAGAGCTGTGCTCGGAGAGCTCCTAATTGGGAGTTAATGGCTCATTAGCGCTGAGCAGATCAGCCTGAGAGCCCCGTAAACACAAACAAAGCAATTAAGGATTCTCAGGGAGTGGGATCCGCTATTCCAGAGGCTGCTACTGTCCTCGGGAGCACCGAGATGGGTCTGGGCCGGGTGCGCTCGGGAGCAGCTGGATTCGGGGGGCTCTGGGATGCTGCTGCAAAGGGAATTCCCTCTGGAATGCCCTTAGGGGGTGGAAGGGCTGGGATGACCGTGTGGGGTGGCTGTGGCTTCCTGCTTTGAAGCCTTGTCCCTGTTCATCCCAGACTGGACACATGGGAATGAGATGGGGATAGGGAAAATGAGCAGCAGTGGCTCCTACCCAGGAAGTTTTAAGAATGTAAATCACAGAATTTCAGGATGGGCTGGGTGGGAAGGGACCTTAGAGCCCATCCCAGTCCATCCCTGGCACCTCCCGCTATCCCAGCTGCTCCAAGCCCCGTCCAGCCTGGCCTTGGACACTTCCAGGGAGGGGAACGGGCTCCAGGAGAGCTGTGGAGGGACTTGGGACAAGAAGTGACAGGACACAGGGAATGGCTTCCCAGTGCCAGAGGGCAGGGTTAGGTGGGATATTGGGAAGGAATTCCTGCCTGGGAGGGTGGGCAAGCCCTGGAATGAAATTCCCAGAGCAGCTGTGGCTGCCCCTGGATCCCTGGCAGTGTCCAAGGCCAGGCTGGAGCAGCCTGGGACAGTGGGAGGTGTCCCTGCCCATGGCAGGGATGGAATAGGATGGGATTTAAGGTCCCTTCCCACCCGAACCAGGCTGGGATCCTGTGGAGGTGTGGAAGCACCTCTGCAGCCCACCAGGATTTTTCCTGGAAGCAAAGCAGTGCCCTGACATTTGGGATGGGCCAAGGCAAAGAGCAGCAGCCAGAATTCCCAACGTCACAAATACCAAGCCGCTCCTGAAACCTTCAGGAAAAAAAAAAGGCATCATTTCCCCTAAAACGACAAAAATGCTCCAGACTCGGAGGCTTTTAAGCCAGCCTGGGGAGAGCTCAATCAGCACGCTCGGGATGGCAGCAAGGCTGGGATGTAAAATTAGAAACCCCCGCAGGCATGTGGGTATTTGTGCGGCTCGGGCTGGGACGTGGCGGATCTATCCTCCTGGGAACAACGAGCCTGCTGGATGCCATCCCATCCCCAGGGATGTGGGCCCTAATTAACCTTCCCTGCCCTCGGGATCGACTCCTTCCCTCCCTCCCTCCTGCCCACGCTGCAGGAAATGATTTCCCTCTGTGCCGCCCTCGGATCTGAACCGCGGTGGGAGCCACAGGGAGGGAGCAGCATCCAAAACCTCTGAGCCCTATCTGCCTCTGCTCCAGGAAACGCCGGGCCTGTGGGATTTGGGGGTGTTTATCCCACGTGTTTTGGGGTGTTTGTTTTGCCCCGGGAGAGGTTTGAGGATGCTGCGGATGCGGGAGCAGCTTGAAGGTGTTGAGCACCTGGTGATGCACCTGGGGGGAGCAGGAAAACGGGTCACCAGTGGGGAAAATCCAGCATGGAATTGCTGAGGGTGTGGAGATGCTGGCTGGGAAGGTTTTGCAGGGGGAAAAGGTTTTCAGCTCTTCCAAGTTGGGGAGGTCACACTGAACTCTCTGCTCCCTGCATGGGAAGGGGAGACTGCCCCATCCCTGGGAGTGTTCCAGGCCAGGCTGGAACAACCTGGGATAGTGGCAGGTGTCCCTGCCCATGGCAGAGGGTGGAATGGGGTGGGATTTAATGTCCTTCCCAACCCAAACCACTCTGGGAGCCTGTCATCCCATGCTATTTGTATAAATTTGTATATATTTATATATCCATGGCCCAGCAAGGTGTGTGTGGATTCCCGAAGAGCCTTTTCCAGCCCCAAATCCAGCCTGACAGCCGTTCCCGCAGTGCTGACAGCCCCGATCCTCTCTTTCCCGGGAGCGCTGTGCTCCCGGTGTCAGGCAGGGAATGTTTGTCAGCTCCTCCCGCCGCCTGCGTGCCACGAGCTATGTTTAGTTCAAGGGAGGTGGTGTTGGAGCTGTGCATGGATCTGAAATACATGACAGGAGCTGTTCCGGCCTGGGAGAGGTGGGGATGGGAGCTGGGATGTTCCCAGTGCCAGACAGATGGATGCAGGTGAGGAGCTGGGAAAGCTGCTCCAACCCAGCCTCAGCAGCTGTCTGGGGCACAGAGGAGCAGAACAATCCCTCAGAGCAGGAGGTTTGGGGTTGCCTGGGGTTGGTGATCCCCTTTTCCAGGTGCTCCTGTCCCACAGCAGGCGGTCACTGGCCCCATGTCCCCTCTGTGAGGGGTCATCCCCTGGATCCAGCCCTGGGATACCCCTGGGAACACGGGAGTGCAGTCTGTGTTCTCAGGAATTTTAAATACTGGGATCCCAGGAGGGGATGGTGAACGAGGTCTGCATAGAATCAGGGAATGTCAGAGCTGGAAGGATGTACAGGATCGTGGATCCAGCTCCTTCCCTGCACAGACCCCCCAACAACCCCACCCTGGGCATCCCTGGCAGCGCTGTCCAAACGCTCCTGGAGCTCTGGCAGCCTCGGGGCCGTGCCCATTCCCTGGGGAGCCTGGGCAGTGCCCAGCAGCCTCTGGGGGCAGAACCTTTCCCTGAGCTCCATCCCATCCCCCTCTGGCACAGCTCCAGCTGTTTCCTTCTCTCCTGATCAATTCGGGGGGGGGATCTCCTTGAATTCCCTGGCCAGGCCGGGACTGCAGGTGAGGAGCAGGAATCACGGAGCAGCTTTGTTGGAAGCAGTTGTGGGGATTAATTGATGGCCTCAGAATATTTAATATTTTAAAGATACTCAACAGGTCAGTCCCTGTGTCAGACCAGTGGCGCTAAGCCCCGAGAGGTTATTCCCAAACAGCTCCGTGCTGCCTTCTGTAAAACCATGGAGTCCCAGATGGTCTGGGTGGGAAGGGACCTTAAAGCCCATCCTATCCCACCCCTGCCATGGGCAGGGACACCTCCCACTGTCCCAGGCTGCTCCGAGCTCCATCCAGCCTTGGACACTTCCAGGGGTGGGGCATCCACAGCTTCTCTGGGCAATCAGAGGCGGATCGTCCTCCTCTGGATCACCCTGCCGTTGATACAGGTTACTTGCAGCTCAGAAAGCGCCTGCTGACTTTCTGTTCTATTTAAATCAGTCTCCCAAGCATCCTGAGAGCCTTTTTCCATAGGGTGGATGGGCAGGGATGCTGGGTTGGAGCAGGTGTCCCTCTGGCAGCACTGAGGGAACGTCCCCAGGCCCTGGAGCCCAGGAATGCTCTCCCTGTGTGGCCCCGCTGTCCGCCCCAATGAATTGTCCCTTTCCATCTGAAGAGAGCTGGATTTTCCGTGCCAGGAAGGCGTCTCTGGCTCCCTCGGGGTGTTGGTAGGGCTGCCAAGCCCTGCAGAGGAGAGCTCTATTTCGGTGCTGAGCCCATATGGCCGGGTGGGAGTTTGGAGGAGCGGGAGCTGCTGGAGGAGCGGCTGTGAGAGGGGAGGGAAGGGCCGGGCTCAGCCTCACAATGGAAGCGTTCCCGTTTGGAGAGCAGGAATTCCTGTCCATATCTTTGTTTTCCCCTTTTTTACTGACTTCCCTCAGGTGTTGCTCCGAGACACCTCTGATCTCCTGGGATTTCACAGAGCATTCCTTTCGCCCTGGGGCTCTTCCCTGCCATTCCCAACACTGAGCCACAGATGAATCCCCTCATTTCCAGCTGCACTTTGGAGCCCACGCTCCATGGAAAGCAGAACCAGCTCCATTTTTTAGGCTGGAAAATCCCTCTGAGCCCATGGAGTCCAACCATTCCCAGCACTGCCCAGGCCACCACTGGCCCATGTCCCCGCATCCACGGGGCTTTGGAATCCCTCCAGGGATGGGGACTGCCAGGCCTGGATTGTTTTTTCCATGAAGGGTTTTTTTTCCTGGCACAGAGTGCCCAGAGCAGCTGTGGCTGCCCCTGGATCCCTGGCAGTGCCCAAGGCCAGGCTGGACATTGGGGCTGGGAGCAGCCTGGGACAGTGGGAGGTGTCCCTGCCCATGGCAGGGGCTGGATTGGGATGATCCTTAATTCCTCATCCCACTCAAACCAGTCTGGGATTCTCTGTTTAGCATAAGGAATGTTTTCACAGGACTGTGCTGTCAGGAAAAATCTGGGAATACTTGAGGCTGATGGGAGCTCTGGAGAGCATCCACTGCTTTTCTCCAGGGCATGGATGGGCAATTCCAGTTTATGTCCAAACCCTATTTTATCCATGTCCCCAGCTCCCTGGGAATATCCCCATCCATGGGGAGGGATGCATTGCCTCTCCCATTCCCATCCCTCCTCCCTCCATCCTTTTCTCCCTGCCCTTCCCGGTGCATCCGAGCAGGGAATGAAATCCTTCCCTTCTGGTGCTGCTGAGTCAATCCTGGCCGGGTGGGAGGGGAATGATGCAAACCTGGGAACGTGGCAGATGGCTCTGGGAAAGGAACCTGCTCCAAGGAAGGGGCTGGAGGGGCTGGGATCAGCCCTGATGCATTCCAGCCGTAGGGAAAGGAATGGAGCGGAGTCTGGGGTTGGGATTAAAAAAATCAGGAGAGGATAAAAATAGCAGGGCAGATTCCCCGGATTAATTATTGCATGGAATGTGCACCGGGTGGTCTGATCCAGATAACTGCTCCTTCCTCTGCTCTTCCAAAAGGATGGAAAACCCTGCTCCAGGCCTGGCAGGGCAGCCCTGGAGGCTGCCAAACTTTCATTTTCCCCTCTTTTTTTGATACAAAAAAGGGATGTTCCTCACCTGCCAGCAGCCTGTTGCGTCCCTGGGTGTGGGAGCAGGAGCAGGATGTGCTTTCCTGTGCTGCTTCCATGGGATTTTGGAAACCTGCCGTGATTTGGACTAAGCATGGTCCTGGCAAACACCCGACCGAGGTGCTGAGGGTGCCAGGGAAATCTGGGGCTGTGAGGGATTGAAAAGCGCCCCGGGAAGAGGCCTGGCTGATAAGGGAAATACCTTTGGTGTCGTGGATGTGTTTAAATGTCAGGAATGCTCCGGGAGAACAGTGGGAATAAAGCAGGAGGTATTTATGGAGTGGAGATAAACAAAGGGTCTGGACTGAGGAGAGGAGCAGGAGCCTGGGATTGCTCCTGAGGGTGAGGAGAAATAAAGTATTTGGGATAAAACTGATGTCTGACTGACAGGAGTGATCCTGGAGCCACGGGAGCATGGGATCATGGAATGGTTGGGTTGGAAGGGATCTTTGAGTCCTTTTTGCACACAGAGTTGATGTGGTAAATCACTGTGTGTTGGAATTCCCAGGGATTGAAATTAATGGGAAATTAATGCCCCTGGATCCCTGGAAGTGTCCAAGGCCAGGCTGGACAGGGCTTGGAGGAGCCTGGGATAGTGGGAGGTGTCCCTGCCCGTGGGCTGGAATGAGATGATCTTTAATGTCCCTTCCAACCCAGGTAATTCTAGGGTTCTGTGGTATGTTCATGGGTTCATAAAGGGGTTTTATGGTTGGTACCTTTAGGGCACATTTTGTGTCTCACATTTCAGGAAATGCTGTATTTTATTTCTCTTTAGCCAAAACAGGGTTTTATGGAAAAATTGCTCCCCCACCCTCCCAGCCAGGAATTCCTTCCCAATATCCCATCCAGCCCTGCCCTCTGGCACTGGGAAGCCATTCCCTGTGTCCTGTCCCTCCAGCCCTTGTCCCCAGTCCCTCTCCAGCTCTCCTGGAGCCCCTTCAGGCCCTGCAAGGGGCTTGGAGCTCTCCCTGTGTCCTTCCCTTCTCCAGGGGAACATTCCCAGCTCCCTGGCCATGGATTGCCAGAACGTTCTGGAGCACTTCAAGCCATCGTCACTTTAATGGAGGAGCAGCCTTGGAGCGGAGCTGGGAAACGTTAGCGCCAGAAATAGCTGTTCTTGCCGGGAGATGGAGGTGGTGCAGCCTCAGCCCCACGCTCTGTCTGCGGAGGAGCGCTCCCGGCGGGCTGTGCATTTCCCAGTCTGGCGGCTGAACTTCCATGGGAAAACAGCGTGGCAGTGCAGGGGGAGAGGAAGAGCCTGAGAGCTGAAACCCTCCTGGTTTGGGGGCTGACCCCGCTCGGTGTCCCTGTTATCAGGGCTGATTGCAGATCCCATCCGTCTGTCACCGTTCCAGGTGGGAACATCAGGATCTCCCACTCTTCCCTGGATAGAGCAGCTGCTATCCCTGTGTTTGGAGTGAAGCTGTGGCTGTCCCTGGATCCCTGGCAGTGTCCCAGGCCAGGTTGGATGGGGCTTGGAGCACCCTGGGATGGTGGAAGGTGTCCCTGCCATGGCAGGGGTGGGATGGGATGATCCTTAACTTCCCTTCTGACCCAAACCATTCCAGGATTCCATTACCTCCTCTGCAGCCCTGGAAGAGGAGAGGTTGCTGTGGGAATCCTTTTCCCTGCTGCAGCAAATCCTCCCTTGGCCCTGCAAGAGCAGGGGGGGTGAGTTTTGTATGTTTTATATCAAGCCCTAATCAGGCTTTACTCTTCCCTTCAGGGGCCTTAAATTGCAGTTCTGAATTAGCTCAGTTGTTAGAAATTCATCAGTCATTGCTGTGTGATTCACCTTTAACAGGTATTTTGGAGGTTTTCCAGGAAAATTGCAGGTTTAAGGCAGATCAACCCCCAAAATGCACAGGGAGGAGCCCCTGGCTCAGCTCCAGGAGTTTGAACCTGCAGGGCAGGAGCTCTTCCTAAGAAAAGAGTTAAAAACCTGACAAAAAGAAGGAGATTTGTGCATTTTGGCCAGAAATTCCTGCTGGAGGTTCCTCTTCCTCCCAATCCTAGGACACAGAGATGCCCTTTTTGTGGCTGTTGGGACCATGTGCTGCTGAGTCCATAATTCCCCATTAATTCCCTCTTTCCCCACTGATTCAGATGAACTTTTCCACGTTGGGAAGGACACCTGATGTCCCTGTGTCCAGCCCTTGGCCAGCAAGCTGCATTCCAGCAGCTGGAGGTGGAATTTCTGGCATTACTTTGGAGAGGGAAAAGAGCCACAGAACCTTTGGGTGCCAGAATTGCTTCTGAGGCCTCTCCAGGGCAGGGGGGGCTGTTAAAAGCTGGTTAATGATCCGTGATTTCCCAGGCAGCAACCAGCCTCGGGAATCAGATGGGGTAAGTAACGGCAGGGCTGGGATTCTTTTCAAGGCAATTTATGTTAAGGCTCTAGAAAACAGCCGGCTCCATCTGGGTCCTTCGGAAATTTGGAAGTAATTGGAGGATTATTAGGGGGTGGAATTAGTCAAAGCATTTATTTACGGGGTTTTTTTTTTTTTGGCCTCCATCTGCCCCCTCATTAATCCAGGGATGCAGCTCTGAGCTGGGCTGACAGCGAGAATCACGGAAACACGGAATGGCTTGGATTGGAAGGAAATTAAGGATCGTCCTTACCTGGATGGCTGGAACACCTTCCGCTGTCCCAGGCTGCTCCAAGCCCCATCCAAGTGGCCTTGGACACTGCCAGGGATGGGGCAGCCACAGCTCCTCTGGATTCCCCGCATGCGAAACAAGCATTCCATGTTTTCGAGGCGATGGAGAGGGGTTTTATTGGATATTTTGGGGTATTTCTGCTGGAATCTGGGATTGTTGTACCTGTTCAGGTGGGATTTGTGTGCAGGCAGAGCTTTGCTGGTTCCCAGCTCGCAGAGCCTGAGGGAGGCTGAGCTGGGAGCAGGGAACAAAACACTCCAAACATTTTCCTTTGACGAACGGCTGCTTAATTCCATAATAAATAATTCCTCTGCAGGCAGCCTGTTGGCTTCCAAGCCAGAGCTGGGAATTTATCCTGCAAATGAATATTAATCATGTGGAGAACTTGGGAAGCTGGGAGCAGGCCCGTGGTCGGGGTGGAGGCGGCGGAGGCAGCGTGGGCTGCGGGCCCTGCTGAGGGGGAACTCAAGAGGGGAGAAGAGCTCAGGAAATGGAAACCCTTCCATGCCAACAGCAGGAATGGAAAACTGGGAGCCAGGAGCGATATCCATGAGCAAAATTAATGGAACATAATCCTGGGGTAATTATCGGAAGGGCTGGCAGAGGTGGCGTGCACCCACTGATCCTGCCCTTTCTGTGGGAAAACGTGGAAATACTCATGGATTTGGGGCGTGGTGCTTTTTAGGAGGTGTGCTGGGGACAAAGTTCCTGGTGTAGGATGGAGCCCCTCAGCTCTGGAGCCAGGCTGGGAGAGGTGGGAATGTTCACCTGGAGAAGGGAAGGACACAGGGAGAGCTCCGAGCCCCTTGCAGGGCCTGAAGGGGCTCCAGGAGAGCTGGAGAGGGACTGGGGACAAGGCCTGGAGGGACAGGACACAGGGAATGGCTTCCCAGTGCCAGAGGGCAGGGATGGATGGGAGATTGGGGAAGGAATTGTTCCCTGGGAGGGTGGGCAGGCCCTGGCACAGGGTGCCCAGAGCAGCTGGGGCTGCCCCTGGATCCCTGGCAGTGCCCAAGGCCAGGCTGGACATTGGGGCTGGGAGCAGCCTGGGACAGTGGGAGGTGTCCCTGCCCATGGCAGGGGTGGGATGGGATGAGCTTTAAGGACCCTCCCAACCCAAACCATCCTGGGGTTCTGTTACTGCTGGAATACAAGTGTGGAATGGCAGAACAACCCTGTGAGCTCAGAGCTGGGGCTGATATTGGCTGACATGTTGGGAATATTGGCTGCTGCTGTTCATCCTGAGAGGCTCTTAAATAATTTGTGCCCTCGGGTTTGTTGGGGAAGGAGATCCATGGATTTGAAAGACAAACGATATTCCTGCAAATATTTATCCCTCCAGTGAGCTGATGTGGGAACGAGACAGAATCTGTGGCTGATTTTCCCAAGATTCAGCTGATCCATTTTTCCATGGTAATGGTGGGTATGAAATTCCTCCGTGGAAAGCCTGCTGGGAGAGGCAGGACCATGGAGCAGGAGGTGGGAATAGCCCTTGGGAACAGCCCCCGGCATTGCCATGGGATTGCCTGGAATGGGGACGGGGTTTGGAATGCAGCTGCTGACAGGGGTGTGGAAGCAGATTGGAATGGGAATGCAGGTGGAGCTGGGTCTGGAGATGTGGATGCAGAAGGGGATGAGGATGAGGATGGGGAGGCAGATGCTGACAGGGATGGGAATGCAGATGTGGGTGTGGATATAGGTGTGAATGGGAATTTGGATCGGGATGTGGATGCAGATGTGGATATGGATGGGGATGTGGATACAGATGCAGATGTGGATAGGGATTCGGATGTGAATACAGGTGCAGATGTGGATATGGATTTGCATGGGAATGTGAATACAGATGCAGATGTGGATATGGATTCAGATGGGGATACAGATGCAGATGTGGATATGGATTTGGATGGGGATACAGATGCAGGTACAGATTCAGATGTGGAATCCCACGTTCAGTACTTGAGGAGGTCCCAGCGGGGGTCAGGGCTGAGGGACAGCAGGGGAAGCTCTGGGATGTGCTGGTGAAGCTGCTCCTGAGCAGCTGCAGAGTGAAGGGCGCAGGTGGAAGCAGAGCTCACTCAAATTGCCGTTTTTCTCAGAATTGCAGGTTTTTCCTAAACCCTTTAGGAAGGGGATTGCTTCCACCCCAGTTAATGAGCAGGAGCACCTGGCCTCTGGGTGAGATTCACTGGGAAGTACAAAAAATATGTCCTGGATGAGGGACGGCTCTGGGTGTGTTCCTGCAGGTGTGAGGCCTTCCCGGCAGTGGGAGCAGCATCCAATGCTAAAATCCTGGATTCATGGTTTTCTCCCAAGAGATAAAGTGGGAAGCAGAGTTTTGTCTTGTGACCAGCAGCCAAACCAACACTGATCCCGTCAGCAGTAGCATGGAGTGGGATAAACTGGAATTTTCCTGGCTGTGTATCACATTCCATCCCACTCCCCCTCGCTGCAGCCCCGCTGTTGTTTTTCCTGTGCCTTCCCAAGCTCCTTTCCTTTTCTCCTGGCTCCCAGGCATCATCCTGGTGAGCCAGGCAGGGGATGTGTTTGCAGAGGTGGATGGAGCTTCCTGAAATCCAAATGTCACAGTTCCACTTGGCTGCGTGAGGAGCAAATGGCAGCGTAATTTACAGATTGCTACAGAGAGGGGTTAAAAATAAAAATAATAATAAAAAAAATTTTTAAAAAGCAGGAAGCCTCCAGCAATCCAGGAGCGTCATCTCCCTCTGATTGCCAAGGGTCACCAGGGTGGCCAAGTCTGGTGCTTGAGGGGACTTTTCTCCACGGTGGGAGGAAGAGGAAGGGCAGTGTTGTGCCTCTTAGTCATGGTTTTATTCCCTGATAATTTTTTGGAGCTGGATCCCAGCCTGGCAGCAATGGATCTGGGAGCAGATTACTGGTGAGGCCTTTGAAGAGGAATAAATGTATTTTGTGGAACTTGCTGCTCCCTGATGGGTTGGAATGTGCCTATGAGGGGCTGGTTTTGTGTGTGTTCGTGGACATGAGGGAAATATGGAATAACTTAGGAATACTTTAGGATCTGACAAGTCCCATTTGCTCTTACAGCTCCTGCTGGTTCAGTCCCAGGGTTCTCAGGCAGCCCTGATGTCCCTTGGGCAGCAGCACTGCCACAAAGAGTCTGTAAATGTAGGTGGGAATTCCTCAGTTCCGCCCCTTCCGCTGGTATCATTCCCCTTGGGAATGATGCTTTAACAGCTGTAGAATCCTAAAATCACGGAACCCTTAAGGTTGGAAAAGACCTTTAAGGTCATCAAGTCCAACCAACAAGCAGCACCACTGCCCCACGTCCCCAGGTGCCACATCCACAGGGCTTTGAAATCCCTCCAGGGCTGGGGACGCCACCACTGCCTTGGACAGCCCTTTCCATGAAGGAATTTTCCCTAATATCCACCTAAACCTCCCCTGGTGCATCATTTCCTCCAAACAAAGGCAGGCCAGTGCTTTTTTTTCATACATTTAAACCCATAAAATCCAGTTCATGGAATTGCTCAAGGATTTCTGCGCATCCCCGATTTCCTGGAACTGGTGGAAGCTTTTCCTCCCTTCTCCTTGCAGGGATGACATGCCAAGCCAGGACATCCTACACGGAGGACGAGGTGCTCTGGGGCCATCGCTTCTTCCCGGTGATCTCCTTGGAAGAAGGGTTCTTCAAGGTGGATTATTCCCAGTTCCACGCCACGTTCGAGGTGCCCACCCCGCCCTACAGCGTGAAGGAGCAGGAGGAGATGCTCCTCATGTCCTCACCCCTGATCCCGCCCGCCGTCAGCAACAGCAAGGAGAGGAACAACTCCGTGGAGTGCCTGGATGGGCTCGACGAGGTGGGCACAAAGCTGCCCTCAAAACTGCAGAAAATCACCGGGAGGGACGACTTCCCGAAAAAACTGCTCAGGATGAGCTCCACCACCTCGGAGAAGGCTTACAGCATGGGCGATTTGCCCATGAAACTCCAGCGCATCAGCTCGGTGCCCGGCAACTCCGAGGAGAAACTGGGCTCTAAGACCACGAAGATGATGTCGGATCCCATGAGCCAGTCGGTGGCTGAGCTGCCCCCCAAGCTGCAGAAGCTCTCGGGGGGCGGCGGGAGGATGGAGGGGAACCTCCCGCCCAACTGCGCAAAATGAATTCCGACCGCTTCACATAACGCGCCGGGCCGGGCATCCCGTGCGCCTGGGACTGCCGAGGGCAGCGGGGCCGCCGAGGGCCGGGCCGGACTCCGGGATGGAAGCCGGCGCTCCGGGAGGCGGGAGCGTCCCGCGGGATTCCGAGCGAGGGCCGCGTCCTTGGCATGTACTACCCAGCGCATGCAATAATAGTGTGCAATCTCTGCATCTAGTCCGTGGCATGACTCCTCCTATATTTATATTCTATATCCCGAAAAACACGCAGAGGGGCCTTCCTTCCCCCGTATTCCTGAGGGAATAGGGACAACACGGAGTGGGGAACTTTCAGGGTAAGTTTAACTTGAGTTGAAAGCGTTTGGGGTTTTTTTCCCCGCTGTGGGTCGTGGTTTGCTCACCCAAGTTGTTGCTGCATGTGGTTTTTTTCCTCCAAGGAGGTGTTTTAGTTCACCCCTCACACCAAATCTGCTCGCCTTAAATCCACTGCTGGTTTCTAGTTTGCTTTCAGGTTTTTTTGGGGTGTCAAAGCCACTGGAAAAAATACTGGGAAAAAAAATAATCTGCATTTCATCAGGCTTTGTTTAGAGAATGAAACTTCTGTTCCTAAGCCTGGGCAAAACGATAAATAAATGACCCGAGTTCACACTTCAGGTACAATTAGTAACTTGTTAAAAATGTACAATATGTGTGGAAGAAAATCAGCAGGACGTGCTGGATTTCTCCCGTTGCTGAAACAGCCAGCCGTGAAAGCAGCTGAATGTGCCCGTGGTGCCAAGCAGGCTCTTCTGTTGGATGAGCTGCACCCCAAAGGCCGAGCCCCAACTCCCCCGATCCCTCTGGGCCTGGATTTGTTTCCCCCCCAGGCAGGGGATGGTGGTCCCACGCTGGGGCTTGCTCCTCGCTGCTGTTGCCGATGTGCAGATGCAATTTGACCTTGTTGTGGGCTGAGGGTCACGCTGGGGGCTTCAGAACAAGTCAAACGTTGTAGGAATGGTGAAATGTTGGGGTTGACTCCTCGCTGGTTGTGGTTGGGTTCCCTTTGCCCGCCTCGTTTGTGACCAAGCCAGGCTGGGCTCTGTGATGAGGCCTTGAGGTGGTGGAGCACCTCCCCAGAATCCAAAGGGTTGAGGTGCCCCCGGGCTGCGTTTGGGGCCTTCCCAGAGGCTCCTTCTTGGAGGAGGTTTGGGATAGATGGGGCGATGGGCAGCACCATGGCTGGGCAGGAGAGTCAGCCCAGCAGCAGCCAGGAGCAGGGCTCCGAGTGCCGTGCTGTGAGTAAAACCCCTGGGGTCACGTCCGGGTGCTCCCAGCCATGGCCGGGAGTGGGCAGAGGAGCACCCATGGATGGGCACCTCTGGCTCCTGGGCCACCCTGCAGCGATGCCCACGCTGCTGGGCCATTAATAACGGAGCTGATGGGCTTTGAGGAAAAAAACTGGGATTTTGTTCCAGAGGCTGGTGCGGAACAAGGCCTCGGAAGCCGAGCACTGCTGGAGCCGCCTCAGCCACCAGTTTCCCTGGAAGTTCCAGTGTGTGACTGTCACTGTGCTCCCGAGGACTTTGTACAAGTCCCAGAGTTCCTTTCCATGGTTTAACCTGGTTTTTGGGTGGCACTGCAGGTTCTTCTAATTCTAGTTCTTATTCTTTTCTTATTCTGTTCTAATTTGATTATTTTTCCTTATTCTTATTCCTCTTACTCTATTCTAATTCTTATTCTTCTTATTCTCTTATTCTATTCTAATTCTATTCTTTTTCTGTATTCTATTTTTATTCTTAACCTGATACTATTTTATTCTTTTGTCTATTTTTTTATTCCTGTTCCATTTTAATTCTGTTCTATTTTATTCTCTTTTCTACTCTACTTTATTCTATTTCTCTTATTCTATTCTATTTCCTATTCCTATTCTCAATCTATTTTTATTCTTATTCTCTTCTTAATATATTCTATTTCCTATTCTTACTCTTGAGCTAGTCTTGTTCTAGTCTATACTTACTCTAATTTTAACTCTATTTTAATTCTAACTCTTAATTCTATCCTTTCCTCTCCTTTCTATTCTGTTCAATATTCGATATTCGATATTCTAGTCTATTTTCTATATTCTATTCTGTTTTCCATATCCTATCCCATTTTATTCCATTGTATTTCCTGACTCTGGCACAGCAGCCCGGGTGCAATTTGGGGTCCCCCATGGGTATCTCCACAAATCGAATGGAAAATGTTCCAGGGAGAAGAGCTGGAGCTGGAAAAAACCCTCCAAAAACCCGCTGGAAGTGGGGGAGACGCTGGAGAAGGAGCCTCACTTCGATCCAATTAATAAAAATACGTAGCTGGGCTTAACTGCGAAATTGCCATTTTGAAATGAAAAGGTGCCAAAAAAAGCAAATGTGACCGGCATTCTTGCTGTGGTACAAGGCAGCCTGCTGAGGCTGGGTGCTGGAGGGGCGGCAGGGCTGTGTCTGTCCATCCATCCCTGCTGGATGCAGAATTCCCGCGCTTCGTGGCCGGGGTTGGGTGACAGTGAGGTGTCCGTGATAAGGTGAGGCGCAAGCACAGGCACGTGGCCGCACTGATTTCTTTATTTTAGGGGCTTCCTCGTGTCAATATTCCATTTTTATGGTGTGCTCACTTTATTTTCATGAATTAACCAACATCTGAACCCAGCCCTGCTGCTTCTGCTCCTTAAAGAGAATTGTAATTAACAAGGATTGATTGATTGATTGATTGATTGCACAGCCGGTCTGTGTTCTCTCCTGCTGAATTCCCGCTTGGATTCTCCTGGAAATTGTAAATATTTCAGTCAAAATAAAAGAAATGAAAGAAATAAATGCATTTTTGGGCATGCAGTGTCTCCCTGGATCAATGGGCACGTGTGGGTTGGGTTCTACAGCAGAACCAAGTCGTGGACTGAGGCTGCAAAGCTCGGCTTTAGCTCCAGCTTTGTTAAACTGGCCCAGATTGGGGCGGTTTTAAGGTGTTTGTCACTTGTCCCCCCCCTTGTCACTTGAATAAAATGATCAATAATAAACTCTTCACTTTTCCTCCTCTCACCTTTGGGGGGGTGGGTAAAAATCAGTTTCTTTGCTCTGAAAAGCAGCAAAAGTAAAAATTGGGGTGGGTTGAGCTGCGTTTCAAGGTCTTTGTACTCGTTTAGGAGAAGCCTTTTCCCTGTCCGTGGAAAAGTGGGAATTCCTGTTGTCATCAGGAATGAAAGCTCCAGGAATTGTCAGAGCTCCCCAGAGCTTCCTCTTCGGGTTTTAGTGTCAATTTAGTGTCAGATTTGGGGTTTGAGTGTAAATTTTAGTGCTGGGCACCAGCACTTGGGGAGCAAAATAATAATAATAATAATAATAATAATAATAATAATAATAATAATAATAATAATAATAATAATATCAATAATAATATCAATAATATCAATAATAATATCAATAATAATATCAATAATAATGAATAAAATGATACAAAATGTATAATTAATAGAATGTAATAATATCACAGTGTAAATATAGAACTAGTAATAATAATGCAATAAAATAATGATACAATGGAATAATAATAATAATAATAATAATAAATAATGTGGGTTAAAGCCCCGCTGATCCAGGTTTACTCCTCATTCCCAAACTCTTGCATTCCTTCCCAGCTCCCGGGTTTTGGGGCTTTGGGATCTGGATCCTTGGCCCTGTTCCACCCCCAAGGAAAGCTGGGAACAGATGGGAATGTGAGGCAGGGATGGGCATGGAGCAATCCATGGACACTTTTCCCTTGGCACCTTCCTGGGAATGCTCCAGGCTCCATTTCCTTGGAGGAGCAGGAACGATGAAAAACCCAAATTATCCCAATGCTGGGATAAAATCCGGTGTCAGGATGAGGCTCGGGATGAAGAATATAAATATAAACATAAACATAAATATAAATATAAATATAAATAATAAATAGAAATAGAAATACTAAATATAAAAAGAGATAATAAAGGTATTATAATAATATATATGTAAAGAAACCTATAATAGACTATATTAATAAGTCTAGAATAAAATTTTCTTATAAGTGTATAATGGAATATAGAAGGAAATCTATTAATAAATATGGAATAAAATATTAATAACATAGATTATAGCATATATAATAAATTTATAATGATACATATATAAAAGTAAATATATAATAGAGCATATTAATATGTAATTAACCATATGTCATATAAATATATAATGTAAATATATATAAAATAATAAACCTATAAAAATAGAATAACTATATATAACAAATAAATAATAGAAAGTATTAGAGATGTGGCCTTACTCTCTGCTCCAGGGAGGAACTCCATAAAATAATTTACACTGGCATGATTGATGATAAATCCACACTATGTAATCAATTGAGTTTTTAAACTAAATTCCTTTTTTAACTAAATAAACCAAAGCGGTTTGTTTTTCTGTCCATCAGGACATCACAAATGGATTTTTTTTTTAAAGCACGTGGGCGGAAAATGCCAACAAATATTCTCCAAGATATTCTTGGCAGCGCGTTGTTCCTTTAAAAAAGGATATTTAATCACAACTATTAAAAATTGCTGTTACTAAAAACCAGCAATGATTGCGCCATTAAAGCATTAATTGTTGGGATATTGAAAATAATGATTTTTGAAATATCATTTATTTTAAAATAACATTTAAAATAGAAATATTAAAGATATTTCAAATAAATAATGTTATAAAAAGATTTAAATCCTTGGGCTGGAGGCAGGGCAGGAAGGTTTGTTCCAGCTCATTCCATGAGCAGCGGGACACGAGGAATCCCAGCAGCTCCAGGTGCCAGGAGCATCCCAGGAGAGGAGCTGAGGACAAAATTCCATCCGATTTCCCCCAAATTCCTCAGGCCCGAGATGATCCAACCCCAAACCGTGGGCACCTGAAACAGGCAGGGAAATCCCAGGGAACCCAAATCCCCGCGGAAGGAAGGCGCCTGGGAGAGGCTGCTGGGAAACATCCCAACAATTCCATGGATCCCTCTGATCCCAAACTCAAAATTCGATGGGAAAAGGCACGGAACGTTTGCTTTGCCACAACAAATCCTGACCTTTGATCCCGTATTCCAAACTGGAATAAACGGGAGGAGTCCGAGGCGCCGGCTCTGCTGCAGGTGCTGGGTATTTGATCCTTCCAAATGTGCTTTAATTTACATTTACAGTTTGTGTTTCCTCTTTTGCATTTTAGATTCTGTAGTTCGATAGTTACAGTTGGTATTCTGGCTTTTACGTTCGATATTTTATCTTTTTAGTTCGTATTTTTATTTCGTATCTTAATGTTTTGTATTTTATATTTGACACTTTATGTTTTATGTATTGAATTTTATTTCTTTAGTCTATACTTTTTAGTTCATATTCGATATTTTGTATTTTACACTTTATATTTTATATTTAATATTTTGTATTTTATGCTTTATTTTTATTTGATATTTTATACTTTGTATATTATACTTTATATTTCATATTTTATATATATTTTATACTTTATATTTTGCTATTTATAGCTGAAATTTTATATTTTGCATTTTACATTTTCTATTATTTTCTATTTTTTATATTATTTTATATTATTTTACATTTTACATTTTCTATTATTTTCTATTTTATATTTTACATTTTATATCTTACATTTTATATTATTTTACATTTTATATTTTATATTTAATATTATTTTATATTTTATGTTTTACATTTTACATTATTTTACATTTTATATTATTTTACATTTTATTTTACATTTTATATTATTTTACATTTTATATTTAATATTATTTTACATTTTATATTTTACATTTTATATTTTACATTTTATATTTTACATTTTACATTTTACATTTTATATTATTTTATTATTTATATTTTACATTTTATATTTTACATTTTATATTTTACATTTTACATTTTACATTTTATATTATTTTATTATTTATATTTTACATTTTATATTTTACATTTTATATTTTACATTTTATATTTTACATTTTATATTTTACATTATTTTTTATTTTATATTTTACATGTTATATCATTTTTTCTTTTACATTTTATGTATTTTTATTTTCCTTTCCTAACTCTTTTCTCTCTTTTCTCTTGCCTATTTTCCAAGCTCTCATTCCAGCCGTTCTCCCCCAGTTCTTCCCTCCCCCACATCCCTGCTGCCTTTTCCAGGATATTTTTCCGTGTGCTCCGTTCCCGCTGTGCTGAGCCTCAGGAAATCCCTGCTCAGGGACAGGCTCCGAGTGCTCCCAGTCCCGCAATTCCAGCTGGGATGGAGCAGAAGGACAACCCTGGAGGGACCTTCTGGAGTGCTCAGCTGCTGCTCCAACCCAGGCAGGAAAATCCTGGTTTATAAACAGCTGGATGGGCCAAAAATGGGGATTTTGGGGCCAGGAGGGAGCTGGGAATGCTCTGCAGGCTTTTCCCAGCATCCTGGCCTGGGATCAAATCCCTGCCCGCAAAGAGGAGGAGCAGGGAAGAAGCTGAGGAGCTGGGGATGGACACGGCGCTCAGGAATTTTGGGATAAAAAGGGAATGAAATGAGTCTGTAAATGAGGTGGAGTGAAATAAATTGGAATTTTTCCTTCGAGAAAGAAAAAGAGACGTCCTGGAGCACTGGAAAGTCCAGGGAAAGGAGCGGATGATGCCGGAATGGGACTGGGAGAACCTTCTCCAGCTTGGACCAAAAATCCCCCTCTGGATGGGGAACGGCTGCTTCAAACGCGGGGAAGTCTCTGAAATATCCCCTGGGATTCTTTGGAATTTGGTTTTATTTTTTACTGGGGTTCTTTGTTGGTTTTTCGGGGCTTTGTTTTGGTGTTTTGAAGGTTTTTGGTTGGTTGGGATTTTTTGAGGTTTTTATTTGGTTGGGTTTTCCTGCTCCAGGAATTCCCAATCCTCTCATTTCTTAAGAAGTGAAAAAAATTCCATCTTTTTCTGTTTTCCCTGTTCCCTCCCTGGACAGTGGGAATTAATGTGCCTGAAGGGTGGGGCTCAATTTCCTGCCCCATTTGAGCAACTCAGAGCACAAAAGTAGCAGAATTTCATTAAAATCTCCTTTTTTCACAATACAAATAAAATATTCCCATGGGATCCATGGGAGGGAATGGGGCAAGGAGCCAGGAAATAATCAAATATTAATTAATTCTTGCTGTAATAAAAGGTTCCCCGGGTCAGGCCGAGATCCAGAGGGACAGGATGCTGCTGCTTCCATAAATATCCCGCCTTTGGATGCAAATGGAAGGGATTTCTGGGATGAATCCCATTCCCAGCTCTCTGTTTCCATGCCTTTGGCACAGTTTGGAGCGCACAGAGGGGCAGGAGGGACAGGGAACACACAGAGGGGTTTTAATGAGGCTGAACTTCCTTCCTGAATTTTTCAGAGCTTGCCTCTGGAAAATGATTGGAAAAATGGCTGTTCCTCAGGCTGGAGAGGGAGACAGCTGGGATCCCCCTTGGGACACACGGACACCCTTCCAGTGGGACTCCCTGAGGAATGGGAGCTTTCCATTCATGGAATTCTGGAATGGTTTGGGATGGAGGGACCTTAAATCCCACCCCAATCCCACCCCCCAGCCGTGGGCAGGGACACCTCCCGCTATCCCAGGTTATTCCAACCTCGACACTTCCAGGGATCCAGGGGCAGCCACAGCTTCTCTGGGAATCCATGCCAGGGCCTCCCCACCCTCAGCTTGATCCAAGACGTGTCCACAGCTCCTTTTTGTGGGATGAGCTCATTCCAAGCATTCTGAAATCCAAGAGCCCGGTGAAGGCTGGCCCTGCAGCCACTGGAGCCCAAACCTTCCTTTCTTCTATCCTGTTTATTCCCTGCAAAAGAAAGCACAGGAAAAGTCTCCGTGACCCCATTTCTGCCCCTTTTCCTGCTCTGCATTTGCCTTTTTCCTTTTTTTTTTTTTTGCTCCTTTCCACAGGGTTGCCGTGGCTTTAGTGCAGCTGGAAAAGCGGGAAGCAGCCAAGGATCCCTCATCCCCACACGAGGAATTTTCCTCCTGCAGGAGCCTTTGGGCTCCTCAGCTCTGCAGCCTCGGAGGAAATTGGGGGTGAAGCTCCCAGTGACAGCCCCGAGCTTGGGGGACAAGAGCAGGACACACCTGGATCAGGATCTACCGAGCCCTGGATTCAACAGCCACGCTCCTTTGGGAATTCCCAGATGGAATTTCATTTTGTGCCAGCCCCTGGGGTGACACAGCCCCAGGGCAGGGATTGTCCCCCTGTGCTGGCGCTGCTGGGGCACCTCCAGTGCTGGGGACAGCTCTGGGACGCCCTGGGGGGCTGGAGGAGTCCAGGGAAGGGAACTGAGCTGGGAAGGGGCTGGAGAATTCCTGAGGGAGCTGGGAAAGGGGCTCAGCCTGGAGAAAAGGAGGATCCAGAGGGATCTTTTTCCTCTCTGGAATTCCCTGACAGGAGGGGGCAGCCGGGGGGGTCGGGCTCTGCTCGCAGGGAACAGGGACAGGAGGAGAGGGAACGGCCTCAGGCTGGGCCAGGGGAGGCTCAGGGTGGACAGCAGCAGGAATTTCCCCATGGAAAGGGTGCTCAGGCCTTGGAAGGAGCTGCCCAGGGAGGTTCGGAGTGCCCATCCCTGAAGGGATTTCAAGCCCTGTGGATGTGGCACCTGGGAACAGGGGCAGGGCTGGGAATGGTTGGACTCCATGGCCTTGGAAGGCTTTTCCAAGCAAAGCCATTGTGGGATTATCTCTGTGGGATCATCTCAGGGATTTCTCTCATCCTTGCCCTCACCAGTGGATAATAAACCCCTCCTACTCCATCCCATGGCTCACCTGCATCACCCACCAGAAATACTGGGATGAGCTGGAGATGGAAACCCCTTCTCCCACCTTTCCCCCTCCATGCCGAGCACACAGAGCTGTTCCAGAGCCATCCCACCGCTGCTCCCGCTGGAATCTGGTTCGCATCCATGGCCCAAGCGTGGATTCGCTGTTTCCATGGCGATGGAGCTCAGGAATTGTTGTGGTCCTGGTGCCTTCAGCGGCTGCTTTCCCACAGGTCTCCCTTACCCACGCTCAAAATCCGGCCTCCAATTCCCCGCGGATCATGTGCGGAGATTTATGGAGGAATCCATGGGATGTGCCCATGAAAAATCCCTCTGGCTGCACCTCATGAGGAAGTTCTGGGCTGTGCCAGCACAGGGAAGAATTCCCCAGTCCTGGTGGCAGGAATTCCTGTGAGGAAAAGGGAAAAAAGGGAATCCAAGCTGTTTTCCAATGCTTGTCCAGCGGGGCCAAAATGATCCCATTGCCACGGACAAACCGGGAGCTAGAAAATCCAGGGGTGCCCTACACAGGCAGTCAAGGAGGCCAGGGAGGCAGGAGACTTCAAGGCTGGAATATTATCTGGGAGGGAATTGAATAATTTCCAAAATATTCCCCTTTTGTCCTTAGATCCGGAATCTCGGGTTCCAGTTTGGCTCCCACATCCCTGGGAGGGCCCAGTGGGAGCTCTGCACCCACCAGGAGAGCTCTGGAGTCAGGAGATGGTAAAATGGGAATATTGTCAAACCCTTCCACCTGGAAGTTGTTCCTGGCATCCAAAATCCTGGAATACAAATTTTGCTGGAATAAAATCCAAATTCTCATCCTCTTATCCTGCCATGGTTCACATCCCAGCTGGCAGGGTCTCACCACTCCTCTCTAAATCTTTAATATCCCAAATTGCTGTTTGGATCGCTCTTTCCCCACCGGGATTTTGGGATCAGTCACTTCCAGGGGCTGGGAATTGGGAGGGATAAGGGGATCTCACCCCGGGGGCTGCCCAGGGCTTCCTCCCAGCTTTTGAGAGTCCTAGAACAGCAGCACCGGATCCTCAGGGATCTGGGAGGGCCAAAGCTGAAGACGAACTGCTTTATCCCAGGAATGCTGAAGTGTTTCTATTCCCATGGGATATTTGGGATGGGACCTGCCCCACCCTGAAGAGCCCAGAGCATCACTCCAAATAAAACAAACCCCAAGGAACAACTTCCAGGTGCAATTCCTTCCCGGAGTGAACTTCGGCTGAGCATCTGAAATATTTATCCGGCTTTCTTTTAGGCATTCTCGCCAAATCCTGAAAATCTGATGGAAAATCCTGCTTCCAGCAGGAGACAATGCTTTGGAAAGGCTTTGGTTTTGTTTTAAATTAGTCATTTCCAGCAGTAAAAACCTCCTGGTTTTTATTCCTCCTTTCCTGCTGCTCTTCAGGAGCGGTTCTGTTTCTGTGCAGCACTTCCCACACAGCCCTGCTCCTGGCAGAGCTGGAATGCTGCATTCCAGCCTTTTCCCAGGATATTTTGGAAGTAGAGGCTGCACGAGCACTGAGGAGAATTTCCAGCACTTGCTAAATCACGCCCTAAAGAAAGATCAATCCAACCCAAAGTGTAGGCAAGTGACCCTTGGGAATAATATCCTTGGAATTTCAGCCAAAGCCATGTGAATTCATATGGAATCTGCTCCCAAAGGAGGAGTAAATGAGGGAACAGTCACGTGTTTCCCTAGGAGACCCAATTCCTTATGGAATCATGGCAGCCCTTGCTGGGAATGGGGCAGGAATTCTGTCACTGATGGCTCTCCAAGCAACCCACGGGATAATAAACATCAAATTATAACAAATACATCAGAAAGAGAGGTTTTCACCAAAGAAACGTTCTGGGTTTGTCTTCAGAGAGGGAAAAACACCGGGAGGAAAATCCATCTGGGACTGGTTCTCCTAAATAAATAAATTAATTAATTAATTAATTCGTGTCCATTTTCCATCCAGCTTCGGTGGTTTGATTGTGGCCATTTGGGGGCCAAAAGAAATGGAAATGCCCCCACTCTTCCACGTGTATTAAATGTTAATTAAATATCTACAACCCATAATATTCCTTCCCCTTTCCCCTCCCGATTAGGGCAAAACAACCCCTCAATGTGTAAACTGGAGACCTTCCTTATCCCTCCTTCTCTCCTCCTCCTGCCGTTAATTTCCCGAAATGAAACCCTGGAGAAGCGCCTGCAGCAGAGCCCAGGGCCCGTTTCTATAGAGACAGAGCTGCCTGCAGCCCTGCAAGCCTCGGGAAGCAGGGAAAGGAGCCGGCAGCAGGACAAAGGCAGCGCCACCGAAAGGTCCTTCAGGTGCCCTCCTGCCCGCTCCAGCCCACGCTTCTATTATCCCATGATTAAATTCGCTGGATAATCGGAATCCACTGAGATCCAGGGCTTCCAGATGGCTCTAATTAGGGAATAAAGGTTTGGAAAGGGGATTTGCCGCTGGACTGCCCCTGCTCCCAGCAGAGAGAGGCACCGTGTCCCAGGTTCTCCCTCCTGCTGCCCCTCTGTCCCGCAGGACAGGCATTGCTGGTTTTCGGGCTCAGGAGGATCCCAAGTCCAGGCTGGATCCCTGCATCCCAAATCGGGGTCTCCATAGTTTTGTATACACACCAGGACAAAGGAACTCCTGGTGATGGTTCAGCAGCACAGCCTAAGGAAAGGGAATATGGGATCCAGCTGGAATAGAAGGCCCCCCTGGCACCCACTGGAATTAAAGCCCAGGGATGGAGCGGGGACATTTGGCACTGGCTGGGACCACCAGTGGGAATGCATTTACCCAAAAAATCATAAAATATCACCAAAAAACCTTCACAGGGAATCCCAGACTGGTTTGGGTTGGAAAGGGCCTTAAAACTCATCCCATTCCAACCCAGGGACACCTCCCACTGTCCCAGGCTGCTCCCAGCCCCAATGTCCAGCCTGGCCTGGGACACTGCCAGGGATCCAGGGGCAGCCCCAGCTGCTCTGGGAATTCCATCCCAGCCCCTCCCCACCCTCCCATCCAGGAATTCCTTCCCAATATCCCATCCATCCCTACCTGGCAGTTCAAGGCCGTTACATCTGGAATTGGAGAGAAAAAGCGCCCAAAGAGAAACTCACCGGTGGCACCTGCAATTCCCACAAATGACTTGAGCCCAAACAGGCACGGAACTGGGCTTTGGACACGGAGCCTCGAACTGCGAGAGCTCCCTACTCCTGGAGACACCGAAATCCCGCTCTTTGGGAAAGATTGGCTTCCCGGGCTTCTGTCAGACCCCGGGGATTAGGAATTCGCAGGTGGTTCACGCTCCTTTTCACGGCCACAGAGCCTCCCCCGTGGGGAACTCCAGCTACAGCCCGGGCACATTCCCTTGGAGAGCAGGGAGTTCATCAGGGAATGGCTCCAGACCGTCATTCCTGTCAGGGATGGGATGTGTTTTATAGGCAGCACCTCAGCAATCCTGATTAAAGCGTATTTCAGAAGCCGTGGGCAGGAGGGAAGGGGTTCTGCGTGGCCGGGCTTTGGGAACCAGGAGTTGTTGTGGCCATAATTCGGATTGTTGCTAAAAAATAGCACCGAGGAGGCAGAGCTGGGGACGCTGCGGCACTGCCACACCCCAGGACCTCGCTAAAAACCTCTCTGGAGGGGACAACAAGCGCCAGAGCTGTGTGCGGGCTCCCATGGGGATACAGCTGCCGTTAATTAGCTCAGCCCAATCAGCAGGATGTGCCTTTCCCTTTGGAATGAGGGCCCCACTCCACACCCAGCAACTGCAGCCCGCAGAGCTTTGCCACCTGTTTGGGAAACAAAAGGAAAACTACCTGGCAAAGAGGTGGGAACGCCCAGGGGAACTGCAAGAATTGGGGTCCTGCTCTGGTTAAATGAGCCCGGGCTGTTTTGAAGGCTGGGATGGGCAGGCACGGCCACAGGGTTCGAGGTTTGCAGCTGGAGGGACCAGGGATTTCTGGCACTGGGAAAATGGATGAATCCAAGAATGGTTTGGATTGGGAGGGCTCTTAAGTCCCATCCCACACCTCCCACTATCCCAGGCTGCTCCAGCCTGGCCTGGGACACTTCCAGGGATCCAGGGGCAGCCATGGAATAACCTGTGCCAGGGCCTCCCCTCCCAGCCAGCCAGGAATTCCTTCCCAATCTCCCATCCATCCCTGCTCTCTGGCACTGGGAAGCCATTCCCTGTGTCCTGTCCCTCCATGCCTTGGCCCCAGTCCCTCTCCAGCTCTCCTGGAATCTCTTTAGGCCCTGCAAGGGGCACCCAACACCTGACTGCCCATCAGCTCAGGACGGGGCTGCAGCTTTTCCATCCAAAATTCCTGCAATTCCCTCACAAGCCAACGGCCAGGGCATGAGAGAAGAAAGTTCTGGAGCTCCAGGATTATTCCCATCCCTTGCCCCCTCTGCCTGTTTCAGTGGGGAAAGGAGCAGAGCAGAATTCCCAGCGCCGGTGCAGGGAGCAGCGACATTCCCGGTCCCAGAGATCCCGTCCCGTTACCATGGAAACAACCTTGGATGGAAAGGACACTCCACCGTTCCTGTGTGAGCAGCGCTGAGCGAACGGAGCTCATCCACAGGGCAGGTCCTGCATGGCTGCGATTCCCGTGCCACTTTCCAGAGCGGAATTCCAGAGAGGAAAGCCGTTCTTCCATCACCCAGCCCAGCAGGGAGCTCAACATCCCACATTCCTTCCCCTTTAATGTCCCTTTACAGCACGGAGGTGGCTCTGCTCTCACCCCATCCCCGGGCACCCCCTGCCCAGCCAGGGCAGGGCTGGCAGCGCCTTTTGTGCCTTGCCAGCGTTCCCAAATCCCTCCCTGCCCTGGGAGCTCGGCTCCATCTGGCACAGCCGGGAATGTTTAATTAACGAGCTTTTTTTAGCCGAACCACGCACCTTGGAGCAGGTGGGCACGGGAAGGCCAGGGGAGGGATGGGCACCTGCGGGATCAGCTGGAATCCGTAGACACCTTCTGGAAAAGGGCAGGAAATGTTTGCACTCAGCATTCTCGGGCTCCTTGGGCTTCACACCTAAATCCTGCCAGGAGCAAAGAGGGAATGCTGGAGCTTCACACCCTGCAATAGGATGGACAGGAAATGTTCCCAATATCCACCCTGTCCCTCCCCTGGCCCAGCCTGAGGCCGTTCCCTCTCCTCCTGTCCCTGTTCCCTGCCAGCAGAGCCCGACCCCCCCGGCTGCCCCCTCCTGTCAGGGACTTGTGCAGAGCCACAAGGGCCCCCCTGAGCCTCCTTTGCTCCAGCCTGAGCCCCTTTCCCAGCTCCCTCAGGAACTCTCCAGCCCCTTCCCAGCTCCCTCAGCTGATCCAGGTATTTCTAATTTGGGGGGGAAAGTCCTTAATTTGGTAATTCCTAATAACACATTTCCCTGAAAGTTTTGACAACTGAAAATAGAAAGCCACCAAAACCCTGTTTTCCAGAGCTGAGTCACTTTGGAGTGAGAGTGCCCGGCACCCCCGGGCTGGGGAGGGGTATTTTGGTCATTCCAATGGTGCAATTAGAGCTCTCCAAAAGGGGCCAGCAATCCCAAACGAGTCCCCAATCACCGGCCTTTGTGAGGCAAAATGTCAGGGTTTGCATCAGGACAATTACTGGGAGATGGGATCGGTTCTTCCCATCCCGAGGGAAACGACGGAGCCGTTCTGTGATTCCCTGAACCCTTCTCGTGAAGGGCAGCTCAGCACATCCCAGCCTGGTGTGGGCTGGAAGGGACCATAAATCCCGTCCCATTCCAACCCCAACACCTCCCACTGTCCCAGGCTGCTCCAGCCCCAATGTCCAGCCTGGCCTTGGGCACTGCCAGGGATCCAGGGGCAGCCCCAGCTGCTCTGGGCACCCTGTGCCAGGGCCTGCCCACCCTCACTGTAAAAAACCTTTTCCTTTATCCAGTCTAAATCCCTGCTTCTTTCACCTTTTCCTGTCCCACCAGGCACCTCTTGGCTCCTGCAGGGAGACGGCCAAACCCCAGAAGTTTGGGCTGACATTCCCCAAAGGAATCACCCCCCTGCACCTGCTCCTCTCCCAGCCGCGGAGTTGTTCCCTTGCGGGTTTTACCACAAACATCCCCATTTGTGTGATATGAACTCCTGCCATTGTTTCCCAAGTGTTTATGCATCAAAATGTCACCTTGGAGTTCTCGCTGTTTCTGGAGCTGTTGTATTTTTAAAAGAACGTTTTCGAGGGAATGACATTAAATAATGTGGGAAGGGCTGCTAAAGACACCGGGCACAGCTCCAGCATTTCGCTACTCTCATCCCCCAGCTTGAGGTGCTGGTTCTCCCTCCCTTGGATGTATCCATTTATTCCCGCTCTGCCCTTTTCCCAGCTGTTGGTGAGGAAAAAGGAGCTGCCCTTGGAACTGGGATTTACTGTAATCACCTGCCTTAATTTCCTTGCCTGCCTCTTCCAGCACATTCCCTGAAAACCTCACTGGAAACATCTGGAAGTCATTAATGGCAGAGCCCTGGGTTGCACCTGACTGTCACCACTTGTGGCTCAGTCCCCAGAGAGTCCCTAATTTGTCCAGGAAAGTTCCTCCTCCTGAGGGCCATCCCTCAAACCCTGGCATCATTAAGGCAAGGCGTTCAAAAACAAACCGGGAAGCAGAAAAACACTCAACAGTCGTTAAATGGAAGTGCCTTAATTAAGCAAAGAAAGTGATTATTATTAGAACCTCATTTCTTATTTATAAGCAGCAGCAAATGTTAATAAGGGGAAAGTCAGCGGTTGCTTAGTGAAATCCAAAGCAGCTGGGTCAAAGCACAGAGAGAAGGAAAAATCCAGCTCCAGCAGCTCCTGAACAGCAGGGGTTTCAAATGTGGCTTGGAATGAGGAGGAGGCAAAGCTGCAGAGCTCAGAGGCGTGGGATGTCCACCCCAGGAAGGGCTGGGATCTGCTGAGAGCCAGGCTGGGGCCACTGCTGATCTCAGACCCAGCAGCTCTGACACCACAAAATCCCAGAACCCCTGGGGCTGGAAAAGCCCTCCAGGACCATCAAACCCAGCCCGTGCCCCATTCCCAGCCCAGAGCACCGAGTGACTCAGCTCTGGGAGTTTTTTGATGGTTTTCTATTCCCAGCTGTCAAAACTTTCAGGGACATGTGTTATTAGGAATTGCCAAATCCAAGGATTTTTTCCCCCCCCAAAACAGACATCCCTGGATCAGCTGAGGGAGCTGGAAAGGGGCTCAGCCTGGAGCAAAGGAAACTCAGGGGGGACCTCGTGGCTCTGCAGAACTCAGCACTGTCACCTCCAGCCCTTCCTCGGACCCCTCCAGGGACGGGGACTCCAAACCCCCCGGGCAGCCAGGGATGAGCAGAACCCGCTGCCCCTGCACCTGGAGCCCAGAGTTGATTCCCACCAAGGCGGATTTTCCCTGCTTTAGGCAGGGATGGCAATTATCTGCTTGACCACGAAATTACAGGCTGTTAGGAGTAATTTCATTCATTTGATAATTACAAGATTAACCAAAGCTCTCTACGTAGCGAGAGTTCATCTCGCACACTCTGTGGGCTGGAGCTCATTAGCTGGGACTAGCTGCTCTTAATCTAAAGGATAATAGCCCTGAACATCCAGAAAAACCCCCAGTTTCCTCTCCAGGACCCATTACCCGCATTTTTCCATGGCAAAGTGGCTCTGCCTGGGGTAAATAACAGCTCAGGGTTTGAGCCGAGCCCTCTGCAGCCCCTCCGGGCTGTCGAGAGCCTCCCACCCCCGCTGGGCTCATCCCCAGCTCCCTACAAACACCGGCAGTGCCGCCTTCGGGAAACTGGGAGCGAGGAGGGGCAGGAAGGAGGGATGGGGATGGAAAGCAGGGCTTTGGTAGAGGCTAGGGAGAGGTTTTTGCAGCAGGGTTTGGCACAGCGGTGCAGTTTAGGGCTCCGAGATTCCCTGGTGCTGTTACAGCCCCAGCTCCGGCCCCCGAGCGCTCCCGAAATCCCAGAAGGGTTTGAGGAGGAAGGGACCTTAAAGCTCACCCACGTTAACCATCCCAAACCATCACTTGTCGTGAAGGCAAGCGTGAAAAAGCAGCAAACGCGGCGGTGGAAAAGGCATTTCATCCTGGTTCCAGTGGCTGGACACCAATCCATGGATCAGCTCGTGCGGAGAGGGGACATTTATGGGCACGGCTAATTCCAGCTCTGGGTCACAGAGGCAGCTCCTGGAAATCACTCCCGGAGCTCCTGGGGATCCTCAATCCCCACATCCTCCCAGTGGTGGTGGAGCTCACTACAAAAGGGATCCACAATTAACCCCAGAACTGCCATTAACCCCGCTCTAATCCCCTCCGGATTGAGTGATCCCCTTTGGAGTGATCCCATTTCCTCCCGCTTGTGCAGGAGCCGCTCACCAGGAGGGATCCAAGGGCTGCTCTCACAAAAGCCTCTTAATTACCCAGCTGCTAATGAGCTCCTCCCTCCCTGCAAGCCCGGCCCGAGGCGGGTGCTGATGGGACCTGGCCTGGTTCAGGAGAAAGTCCAGGAGCCAGCCTGGAGGTCCAGGTGTTTGTAGCCAACATTCCCTGTCCGGAGTTAATCACTGGGGGAAACTCACATTTCAGGCACTGCTTACAGCGGGGTTGGAGGTGAAGAGAACAGAAATATAAAATGGTTTGGGGTAGAAGGGACCTTAAAGCCCATCCCAATCCACCCCTGCCACTCCAGGGACACCTCCCACTGTCCCAGGCTGCTCCCAGCCCCAATGTCCAGCCTGGCCTTGGGCACTGCCAGGGATCCAGGGGCAGCCCCAGCTGCTCTGGGCACCCCGTGCCAGGGCCTGCCCACCCTCCCAGGGAACAATTCCTTCCCAGTTTCTTCTTTATCCAAACCCAAAGACTCTGTTCTTGTAAGGGCACCTTAAAACCCAGGGAATAAATCCTGCTCCAGAAACAGAAAAATCCCTCCCTAATTCCCATTTTATATGCAGGAAAATCATTCCCGGTGTATATTGGTATCTCAGGAGCACCAAAGGGTTAAATCCTTCAGGGTTAAATCAACCACAGCCCAAATACATCGGGGACTCTCAGAGATCCTAAACGGTGAAGCACACAGGGTGGAAAGCTCTGCATTTCCATGGAGATGGAGGAGGAGGGCTCTGCTCTTTGTTTTCCAAGCCTGCACACTGTCCAAAGGACTTTTATTCCCACTCCAGGGCACTCCATGGAAATGCAGCCTCCAATCAGCGCCTGCTCCCCCTCCCAGCTCCCCTCTCTGCATTGATCTCAGATGAACCCAGGGTGAGCAGGACAGGGCTCAGCAAACAGGGAACACCTGGGGGAAACCTTCAGAGCCCTCAGGAGCTCTGGGATGCTGCTCTGGAGAGCTCCTGCAGGCCAGGATGGACGGAGGGATCCAAATCCAAACAGTTACAGAGCCAGAGCTGCCAGCACACGGCTCGGGATGCAAATCCAGCTCCAGCTGCAGTGCAGGAGCTCTGAGCATCCCATGGGATCGGAATCTACTTCAGCAGATTGCATCTCCTCCAGCCTGAGGAGTGTTTGGGTTCTCACACCAGCCTGCTAATTATGGCTTCCACTTATACCTGGGAATCGCAGCAAATATTCCAGAGAAGCTGTTTTGCCTTGGAATGGTTCCATATGCTACAAAATAATGAGATTTTGCCATTTTTCGGGAGCTGTGCATGTGAAGATAGAGCAATTTGTCAGCACAGGATGGGGAAGTTGTAGGGACAGGCACATTTATCTGGTCCCAGAGGCTGGAAACGCTCCAGGGTTTGGAATTATGCCCTTCAGGCTCCTTTGCCTGGTTCTCCCTCTCTATCCAGAACAGCTGGAAGTCCTATCCCAGCCCAGGGTAGCTGCGCCAGGAGCCTGGCACAGGCACATTCCATCCAAAGAGATGGAAAATGGACAGAGCTGCGCCCAGGATACACAAATCCGAGCCAGGCAAGAGGGGAAAATGCAGCCGAGCTTCCATGGGGTTCTGTGGATGCATCAGTCTCACTCCAGGCAGGAGCTGACAACACTAAACCAGATCCTGCAGCCACGGTGTCCCCAGGGTGAGAAGGGCACTGGGAAAACTGGGAGAAATCCTTCCCTGGGAGGGTGGGCAGGCCCTGGCACAGGGTGCCCAGAGCAGCTGGGGCTGCCCCTGGATCCCTGGAAGTGTCCAAGGCCAGGCTGGACACTGGGGCTTGGAGCAGCCTGGGACAGTGGGAGGTGTCCCTGCCCATGGCAGGGTGGCACTGGATGATTTTAGGGTCTCTTCCCACCCAAACCATGGGATACCTGAACACATCAAGAAAAACCATTTCATGGAATCTTTAAGGCTGGAAAACCCTCCAAGGCTGATCCACATCCTTTCCTCAGCACTGCAGGTATTCCACTAATCCAACCCCAGCCCCGTTCCCACACAACCTCCCGGCTCTGCTGCGGGGTCAGAGCACCTTCAGCTCCCTTTAGAGCTCCAGTTCACACCAGGAATCACCCCAAACCCCCTTTAACAGGGTTGTGAGCAGGCTCTGCCCCTCTGCACTCAGCCAAGTGCCAGACAAGCTGCACTGCAAGTTCTCAGCCCCAACACCACTTCCCCAATGAAATTCAGTCTCCTGAGCACTTCCACGCCCCAGCGAGCCCCCAGGGCCATTTCTGGGAGCAGAAAGCCATTTACAGGGTTTGATCTCAACTGGTGAGGAGCTGGGAGAGCCACGAAAGGAGATCCTGGGATCCAGGAGGGATTTAGCACATTTGCACAGCACCTGCCACCACGGGAGTCACATCCTCAGGTGGATTCTGGATTTCTGGGTTTGCAGCTCCTTCACTGTTCCCAGGCACTCCCGTCCAGCCCTCCCGGTGCTGTGGGAAGGGCAGGAGCCCTCCCGAGGCAGGGGCAGCCCCCAGGAGCAGCCCGGCTGCACAGGGACCACCCTGAGCCACCCCGCCCAGCTCCAAACCACGCCGAGCACAGCCAGCCTCACCCCAGCCACCCAAAGCCCTTCCCAAAATCCCACTGCCACTTCCCCGCACCCCACAGGCACCCCATACCAGCAGCAAGGACAATTCCTGCAGGGAGCCCAACCATCCCAGACTGCTCCTTCCAGGGCAGCTCCTACTGGGCCTGACCTGGAGCAGGGCAGGGTGCTCCTAATTAGCACTTCAGCTAATTAACTAATGAGCTGTAACCGTTTTATGGCCTCCCAGGAGCAGCTTGGGGCTGTGCTCTTACTGCAGCTCTGCTGCCCCTTCCCCAGGCAGGCTTTGCACGATCCTAAATCATTTTCCTTTGCCCTGTTCTCCCTTTGTTCTGTCCCCAAAGCAGTCAGATGGCCCATCCCGGCCTCAGGGAGATCGTGCCAGGAGCCTGGCACCCCACACCCCATCCAGAGAGATGGGGACCGGCTCAGACACGAGCTGCAAAGAGCTGTCCCAGTGTTTGAGGCTGGCTGCAGGCAGGGCCAGAGCCCGGTGCAGTGACCTCCCTGGTGACAGGGGACTGTCCCCCACCCCTGCAGGGGCTCCTGAGCCATGGGACGTGGCACCTGGGGACGTGGAGAGCCTGGCTTCGAGGTCTGCTCGAGCAGCCTGGGCACACATTGGCACTCAGAGTGTTCTAGAACGAACCATCCCGGTTGGAATCAACCACTGCCACTCAGACTCCGGGAATCCCGGAATGCTTTGGGTTGGGAATGACCTTAGAGATGCCATTCCTACTCTTCTGTCTAGGAGAGGCCCTGAAACACCTCTCCTGTTGTGGGGAGCTGATTTCTGAACTCCACCTTTGCATGCAGGCAGGGAAGGGGTTTGCAGTTCTGCTGGCATCCTTTCCCTGCTGGGCCGTAGCTTCGCTCTACCCCATAAAATGCTCCTGAGTGACTCAGCTGTTCTAGCACCACCCCTCTCCTGCCCGCCCCTCGGTCTGGATACACGGATTTAACAACCTTCTGAGCGCTCCTTTTGAGCTGACAACTTATTCATTAAATGCATCCATGTCTCCAAGTGCAGTTCCCGTTCTCCAGGGCAAACAGGCTGGGAGAGGCCCGGCAGGAGACAATTCCAGCCCTAAGAAGAGCTAAAGCACGCACTTGTGAGAGATCTAAATACCGTTAAGTATTTATAACTCTTTCCTCGTTATCTATGGATGAGCATAAAAGGTTTTTACCTCCACAGAGGGGCTTTGCATATGGATGAATCATGGAGAGAGGAATGAAGTCCTGTTCCCTCCAACACCCTCTGGAGAGCAGCACCGTGAGTGCCTTTCCGTGTAGGGCTGGCGTGACGTGTTCCTCCATTCATAATGCAGATTATTCCCACTCAAAATGTATCCCTGTTCCTCTGGAGCTGCCGAGCTCAGCCCCACAGCCCAGCGGGTTTGGGGCGGGAGCTGCTGCATCCAGAGCCTCCTGTGGGATTGGGATCCAGGGGTCCAGCCCAGCTTGGGGTGCTGGGTCCCGGGGTGGATTCTCCAGGAGCTGCAGTCCCCCTGGAACTGCCCTGCCTGGGGTGGAGATCCCAGAGCTGCTGGGACTGGGACGTTGAGGGTCCCACTGGACACCCCTCGTCCGAGGCACAGGGTGGGCAGGAGGTGAGGGAGAACCCTGGGGATCCCAGCCCATGCCAGACCTGCTGCTGCATTCCCACCTCTTCCACACCCGGGATGCAGCTGCAGGGTTTAAGGACCCTTTTTGTGATCGTATCCCAGACGGGATTGGGTTGGAAGGGACCTTAAAGCCAATCCCATTCCATCCCCTCCATGGGCAGGGAAGGCAACCTGCCAGCCATGTTTGAAGGCAACTTCAATGGGGCTTTTCGTGCACCTTAATTGGCTTTCTCTGCCCCTTTAATTGGCCTTTCTCTGCCCCTTTAATTGGGCTTTTTCTGCACTTTTAATTGGGTTTTTTAGGCCACTTTAATTGGGCTTTTTCTGCACCAAAATGGGGAGGAAAAGGACCCAAAGCAAACCTTGTCTGATGAAAGCTGCCAGCACAAGAATTGTGCCCTCCTGGAGCACTCTGGGGCTGCTGTGGCTGAACCCCAAGGCCCTGGCACAGCTTCCAGGTGCCCTTTGCCAGGAGCAGCAGCCGTGCTCTGCCCGGTTTTCCCTCTCCAGTGCTTCCCTGAGGATTCACGGCGCAGGTGCTGGGGATTCATCACCCCTGAGGAGGTTCAGCCTGGGTGAGTCCCCAGCTCTGACCCCTGGAGAGGACGAGGACAGCACCCAGGGCTTGGGAAGCCTCAGGGAATTATTGGTTTTTTGCCTGTGCCACAGAAGGGTTTGTTCTTCCTCTCTGCCCTGGGAGGAGATAATGATTCAATTATTTAATGATTAAAATGAAATTAAATTAATTATCCAATTATTTAATTAAATTTTATTATTAATTAGTTAATATTTTAAAATATTTCTGCTTTGAAACACCTCTTGGGATAGGTTTGGGAAAGGCTCCTCTGGTGCTGAGGGAGCTGAGAAGATCCCAATCACACTTCACCTGCTAACGCCTTGTTCCTGTTTACCACAAACCCTGGCATTAACCAGGTGATGGATGAGCTCACTCTGCTCTTCCTTGGGAATGGGAGCAGGGAATGCTTGGATAATTACCTGTGATGAGAGAAGACCCTCCTGAGCTCTGGTTTAAACGAGCTGAGGGACTGGAATCATTCTCTCTTTAATTAAATTCCTGACACATCCCATATTTCACTTCTCCATTAGCCTAGGACCTTTCCAAGGCTTCTCTGGAATCTGTGACTCCAAGGGTTGTGGAGAGGGAATTCCCGTGTGGAGCTCGTCTGGAATCTGTGACTCCAGGGGCTGCGGAAGAGGGAATTCCTGTGTGGAGCTGGTCTGGAATCTGTAACACTCCAAGGGTTGTGGAGAGGGAATTCCTGTGTGGAGCTGGTCTGGAATCTGTAACACTCCAAGGGTTGTGGAGAGGGAATTCCTGTGTGGAGCTGGTCTGGAATCTGTGACTCCAAGGGCTGTGGAAGAGGGAATTCCTGTGTGGAGCTTGTCTGGAATCCCTGACTCCAGGGGCTGTGGAAGAGGGAATTCCTGTGTGGAGCTTGTCTGGAATCCCTGACTCCAGGGGCTGTGGAAGAGGGAATTCCTGTGTGGAGCTTGTCTGGAATCCCTGACTCCAGGGGCTGTGGAAGAGGGAATTCCTGTGTGGAGCATCCCCTGCCAGGATGTGCTGGGCGTGGTCCTGTAACACTCCAGCAGCTTTCCTTCCAAAAACTGGGAACTGCAGGGCCCAGCTTCCCCAGGAAGCTGTGCAAGGTGATCCCTTCCAACCTCACCATGGTGTCCCTGTGCCATCCCAGCAGGGAAGTGATTCTCCAATTTCAGAGGCCGAGGGATGACTAGTTTTCCAAAGGGAATGAATCCCTGGTGCCCCAGATTCCTGGGATTTCCTTCACTCCATTTTCTCCAACCTCAGCATCCTTTTCCAGAGGAAGGAGATCAACTGCTGGTGGTTTGCTCCCTCTCCTCTTGAAATATTTCTTGAGATTTCAAGAAATTTAGGAGAGAACATGACTGAAAATGGAAGGAAGATTGTTCCAGGTGTTTTTCTCAGTCCCCAGCTGGATTTAGAGGTCAGTCCCACCAAAATCTAAAATAAGCAGTGGAAAATCGAGCCAGACACATTCCATAGAATCCGAAAACCTCAGGATGGGTTGGGCTGGGAAGGACCTCAAAACCCATCCTATCCCACCCCTGCCATGGGCAGGGACACCTCCCACTGCCCCAGGCTGCTCCCAGCCCCAATGTCCAACCTGGCCTTGGGCACTGCCAGGGATGGGGAACCCTCCCAAAGCCCTCCCAAACCCTATCCAAAGTGAAATCCATAATTTAAATATTGGAGTGTCCTCCTCAGCCCCGTTGTGGCTGCACAGTACAACACCAGCAGGTCTGGCCTTGCCTCCCTCTGATGAGCAGCAGGGTCACGGAAAGCACAGAAAACACATTTTCCTTGGACTGGGGGAATCCATGTGTTCCACAGCATTCACGGCCATCAGTGGGATCTATTCAAGGAGCAGGATCATCCCTGACGATCCCATTGCCCTTTGCACGGGGTGTCACTGACGCCAGAGCCAGAGAGCCACGGCCAGGCCTAAGCCATCAGCCGGCCTGGTGCTAAACCCGGCTCAGTGAGTACTGGGGACAGCAATCGGAAGCTCGTTTTCCCTGGAAAATACCAGATCCAGGCTCTTTTCCTTCAACCAAAACAGCCTGGCCCTGGAACGCTGCCAGGCAGAGGGATCTGCTGCCAGCAGAGACAGCAGGGCACAGGCTGGGGCTGTGCCTTCCAATCTGGACACGACACCAATTAGCATTCCAAATTATGCTAATGAGGCAATTAATAGGATTTCTCCGAGGAAAAGCAATAATCAATCAAATCCCAATCAAGGAGAGATAGCACTGCTGAATAACAGGAAAATTCCATATTCACATGGAATAACTTCGTGCCATTGCTGAGGGAATTGGAGCATCTCCCACAGAGACAGGCTGGGAGAGCTGGGAATGTTCCCCTGGAGAAGGGAAGGACACAGGGAGAGCTCCGAGCCCCTGGCAGGGCCTGAAGGGGCTCCAGGAGAGCTGGAGAGGGACTGGGGACAAGGCCTGGAGGGACAGGACACAGGGAATGGCTTCCCAGTGCCAGAGGGCAGGGATGGATGGGAGATTGGGAAGGAATTGTTCCCTGGGAGGGTGGGGAGACTCTGCGCTGGAATTGCCAGAGCAGCTGGGGCTGCCCCTGGATCCCTGGCAGTGCCCAAGGCCAGGCTGGACATTGGGGCTTGGATTCACCTGGGATAGTGGGAGGTGTCCCTGCCATGGCAGGGTGGGAATGGGATGGGATTTAAATCCCTTCCCACCCAACCGTTCCATTATTTCATTCCATATGACTCTGGATTATTTGTCTCTCCCTCCCTGGAGAGTAAGTCCTGTGATCCCTCACAATATTCCAATAAACCCCTCCCTCTGCAGCAGCCCCAGGCCAGAGTGGATCCTCTCCTGGAACAGGAGGGAATTATCTCAGCACGGAAAACGATGGTCCCAAAGTCAGCCAAGCACCAGCTGCTCCAAGATTCTGAAGGCTGAAAAAAGCTCCATGGCAAGGAAATAGCAAAGGGAGGAGACCAAATAAATCCTGGAGATTTATGGAAAACACAAAATTATATAAGTGGGTCAATATTGTAAAGGCAGCCAGATGCTCCCTGTGATTTATGGGCACAGATTCCAGCCTGGGATGGAAATTCCCATCATTAATCTACAGTTGATAACCACAGGTTGGGTATTGATTAGGGCTGATCAACTAATTAGGGCAATTTGTTTTGCTGGGCTGTGAGCAGCATCCATGAACTCACACTCCATCCTTAGATGGATGGATGGGATATTGGGAAGGAATTCCTGGCTGGGAGGGTGAGGAGGGGCTGGAATGGAATTCTCAGAGAGCTGTGGCTGCCCCTGGATCCCTGGCAGTGCCCAAAGCCAGGTTGGACGGGGCTTGGAGCACCCTGGGATGGTGAGAGGTGTCCCAGCCCATGGCAGGGGTGGCACTGGATGGGATTTAGGATCCCTTCCCACCCAGACCATGCTGGGATTCTGGCATTCCCTGATTCTGCACAGCACACGGCGGTGCCCGCGGGCTCCCAGCCGTGTCCTGCCTCCTGCTCCTCTCCCCCAGCAAACGTTCTCTCCCTGCCTGCAGCCACACACAGAAAACCCAACTCAACCCACCCAGGAACTGCAATGAAGTCATTTTCATTCCAGGTTTGGATCCTCTAAGGAATGCAGGGGAACTCACTCACACAAACTCCACAATCACCTGCCACAGTTCCCGGCTCAGGGCACATTCCCAGGAAAGTGCAAAGCTCCCTCTCTCCAGTCCCTGCTCTCAGCAACGTTTCCCAGCTCTGAAACACGAGGGGTTGGCTCTGGTGTCACCAAAAACAAGGGCTGGGGACCAAAGTGTCACCTCTGGGACATCCCTGGCCCCCGGTGTGAGCAGGTGTTGGCTGTGCCAAGCCCTGGCCCCATGGCACAACCTGGGCTCGGATCTTACACAGCTGGGCCTGAATTTTACACAGCTGTTCCCAAATTTTAGACAGCTGGGCCTGAATTTTACACACCTGGGCCTGGATTTTACACACCTGGGCCTGGATTTTACACACCTGGGCCTGGATTTTACACAACTGTGCCCAAATTTTACAGCTGCTTCACGCAAGGTTCACATTTACACCTGCCTGAGGAATAAGCAGCTTGAAAAGCTGAAATCTTGGGTTTAAAATACTTGGATGTTTGGCTCTGTGCTTAACTTGAATTTAAGATTCTCCCCACCTTTCCAAAAAACAGGGATGAGAATGAAACACTTTAAAAACCTTACATGTTGGGTTTAAATCTCTTGGATATTTGGCTCCGTGTTCAACTCCAATTCCAGATTCTTTCTCCCCAGCTGTCCAAAAAGCATGGAGAAATAAACAGCTGGCACAGCTTGAAAACTTAAATCTTGTATTTAAATCCGTTGGATAGTTGGCTTTGTGTTAAACTTGAATTTAGGATTCTCTCTCCCCAGCTTTCCAGGAAACATGGGTGAGCAATAAACATCCTGAAAAGTTTAAATCTTGGGTTTAAATCATATTTGGCTCCATGTTTAACTCAAATTTAAGATTCTTTCTCCTCACCTGTCCAAAAAGCATGGAGAAATAAACAGCTGGCAGAGCATGAAAAGTCAAATCTTGTGTTTAAATCACTTGGATACTTGGCTTTGTGTTTTACTCCAATTCCAGATTCTTTCCCTCCACCTGTCCGAAAAAACACGGAGAAATAAACAGCTTGAAAACCTGACACATTGGGTTTAAATTAGTTTGATATTTAGCTCTGTATTTAACTGGAATTTAAGATTCTTTCCCCCCCATTTTTCCTCACCTTTCCTGTTTTACCCTGAAGCACCTTGGGCAAGAGCTGCTTGTTTTACCTGCAGCACCTCGGGGCAGCTCCCCGTTGGAAAAGGAGCCTCCCCAGGAAGCCCAGGGATGGTTCCTGCCAGAGCTGAGGCATCCCCACACAAGCCTGGGCTGTTATTTCCCTAATTACAGTGATTTTCCCTTCCCATGGCAAAGCGTTCCAGGCAGGAGGAGCAGAATCCAAGCATGGGATGTTCCAGGGCTGCGTGCCCTCTGCCTGCTCCCAGGCCTGGCATCTGCTCCCACCCTCTGCTCCTCCCTGTCCCCAGGTTTGGAACATGTTTTCCCTGAGGAAAGCCGTATTTTCCCATGGCTGGGAGCACGTGGAAGCTCTCAGTTTGGATTTCCCCCCAAAATCAGGTTCCAGGCTGCAGCTTTCACTCCCAAAGCCAAGCTGTTGGTGGTGGGTTCGTTGGAATGAGACTTCACAGGGTCAGGCAAGAAGGGAGAGATCCCATTTTTTATGGGGTGAAGGCAGAGCAGGGAGGTGTTTGAGGGCTGGGTTTACATCCAGCCGCTCTCCTTTCCCACTGGGATTATTTTCAGGTGGGATGCACAGGCCCAGCCATTGGCTCATCAAACCAGAATCATGGAATGGGTTGGGATGGGAGGGACATTCAATCCCATCCAGTGCCACCCCTGCCAGGGGCAGGGACAACTTCCACTGTCCCAGGCTGCTCCAAGCCCCAATGTCCAGCCTGGCCTTGGGCACTGCCAGGGATCCAGGGCAGAAAACCTGGAATTTTCCTGTGTAATAAACGCTCCTGTTAGGGAACAGCCCTTTTACTGTCACTAAATCCTCCAGGTGGCTGGAGGAAAACGGGGCACAACATAAACCTGGCAGAACCCTCCTCTCTGAAAAGGCTCTGTCACAATTATTGGAGTTTTTTCCTGAAGGGAAAGGGAAAAAAAAAGCTGGTTTTGTTCTTCCTTGTCGTCCCACCGTGCTGGAGGAGCAGCTGACCATGGAGGCAGCTATTTCTGGGCTGTAATTAAACATTGGGAGAGTGGGAAGCACAAAAGCAGCACCATCTGCCACCCTCGTGGCACAGAAATAGAGCTGGAGCTGCCGCCCTTTTGTCCTTCCCACAGAACTTGGGATTCAGAGGGATTTCTGGAGCAGCTCCTGGCCCCAGTGGTGTGGATGGCCCAGCCTGGGAGTGCTCCAGGCCGGGCTGGATGGTTGGAGCAACCTGGGAGAGTGGGAGGTGTCCCTGCCCGTGGGATTGGGATGAGCTTTGAGTTCCTACACCCAAAGTGGGGCTCTGTGAAATCCCTGCCCCAGTCACCGACTGAGAAAATCCGTGCTCAGCACATTGGAGAGGTTATTTTGGGCACAGTCAGATGAAATCCATCAATATTCCCCACTACAGGAAAACTATATTTGGCGAACTACAACACTGCAAAATAGACTCAAATCCCAGCATTCTGGGGATTTTTTTGGGTTGAGCTGCTGGCTCTGCCTCCCTCCCCCTCCCTGGCAGAGGGATGGCTGTGGATCCTTTTTCCAGTGGGAAAGGACTGGCCAGCCCCATCCATGGGCTCATCCCAGCTTCCACATCCCAAAGCACTGCCAGTGGCTGGGTGTCTTTGGGAAGCCAGCTCCTGCCATTTTTCCATCATGGATTGCTCTGAATTCCAGCAAGATGGGGCCATGCCCTGGAATAAGGAAGCTGGGACGGGATTGTGCCATGAACTGGGCACTGCTCTCCACGATTTCTGTTTTCCTATTACGAATCAACACATTAAGGTGGTTTCCAGCAAAGGATCCACCTTAAAATGCCCTCTGAGACTGCAACAGCTTCCAAGGGGAAGCTCCTGCTTTTGGGGTGAAGGGGCTGGAGAGCCCCTTGGAGAGTGGAGGGGACTGTGCCACCCCCAGCACCTCTGGGTTCCCCAGGGAAGGGGGGCTGGATGCCCAGGGAAGGGGGGCTGGATTCCCTGGGAAAGGGGGGCTGGGTTCCCTGGGGAAGGGGGGATGGATTCCCTGGGAAAGGGGGGCTGGATTCCATGGGAAAGGGGGGCTGGATTCCCTGGGGAAGGGGGGCTGGATTGTCCAGGGAAGGGAGGATGGATTCCCTGGGAAAGGGGGGCTGGGTTCCATGGGAAAGGGGAGATGGATTCCCTGGGGAAGGGGGGCTGGATTGCCCAGGGAAGGGGGGCTGGATTGCCCAGGGAAGGGGGGCTGGAAGCTGGAGCAGCCTTCTATGGAGGCTGGGCTTGAGGGCAGAGGAGGCAAGGACTCCATTCCCCATAAAATTCCTTTTGGAGAGGCGCTGGAAAGTCCCAAAGGATTCAGGAAAGCGGAGCTGGGGTTGAGGTTCATCAGCTGATGGATGAGGTTCATCCCATGGATATTCCCACACCGGGACACAGATCCCACATGGAAGAAATGGCCCCAAGGACATAAAATCTCCTGCTGGGAGCCCCTGCTGGGCCTTTGGGATGATCCTGACTCCCTTGGCACCTCTGCTGTGCCCGTCCCTGCCACTCATCCGCTGCCACCCCGGCTGCGGCTGCCCTCGGAGCAGGGAGCTGCTGTCCATGGATAAGGATCCAGGAATAGTCTGGCAGCGAGGCACGTGATGCCCACAAATCGTTGGAGAACTGCTCTGGAGCAGCTCAGATAAGGGAGCTGCCAGAAAACGCAGGAGACGCGGAGCCTGCTGGAATTCCATCAAATAAAGAAGGAAAAATTAACCTTTAACTGTGGGATAAATCAGATACTCCAGAAGCAAACCCCACCTTAGGAACAAGGCGCTTCCAGGGAAGATTTGCTCAGCATGATGCTTTTTGCCACCTTGGGCTGCCAGCAGGGTGCTCTGGGAATGGGGTGGCATTCCCTGGGCTTGTTTTTGTGCCTCCAGAAGAGCAAAACTATTTTCAAATTTCAAATGAGAACTGGAAATTCAGAACTAGAAGGCAGCCCTAAAAGAAAGGTGTTACCTGGGGCTCAATGTGGCTTGCACCCCTCAGACAGGCCCGGGTGAGAGCAGAGGGCCTTGATGGGGCCAAGCCCAGCTGGAGTCAACAAAAACTAAAATTTAAATTTCAGAGAACAAAAACTGTTCTTGCATTTGTAAAACCTGGAATCACAGGCTGGTTTCGTTTGAAGTGATCTTCAAGATCATCCCGATCCACCCCCTGCCACTGTCCCAGGCTGCTCCAAGCCCCAATGTCCAGCCTGGCCTTGGGCACTGCCAGGGATCCAGGGGCAGCCCCAGCTGCTCTGGGCACCCTGTGCCAGGGCCTGCCCACCCTGCCAGGGAACAATTCCTTCCCAATCTCCCATCCAGCCCTGCCCCTCTGGCACTGGGAAGCCATTCCCTGTGTCCTGGCCCTCCATCCCTTGTCCCCAGTCCCTTTCCAGCTCTCCTGGAGCCCCTTTAGGCCCTGCCAGGGGCTCGGAGCTCTCCCTGGAGAGACCGTGTAGAACAAATATCCCATTTTTAGGACATGTGAAGACCCAGAGGGAGGAATGTGCCATTTTGAAGTTGTTCCAGCAGAACAAATGTAACTTTCAACTACAACCATTAGAAATGTTAATTGTGCCAAGGAGTTCCCCAGCAGGACCAGGTTTCCAAGGCTGGGAGCTGGCACAGAATTCCCAGCTCTGTTACCCCCCTGGAGCTCCGGCTGCTTGACCCAGCCCAGGAGAATCCCAGCCCCACATGCAGCCTGCACAGACCCTCTGGAAGGGCTGGATAAATCCAGGAGATTCCCACAAGGAATGGGACAGTTTCTGAGCCCCGTCCCCTTCAGCCAAAGGCCAGGAGAGATGACCTGACACTGGCCAAGCACTGCCAGGCCCATGTTCCCCCATGATAAGGGGGACAGCTGATAAGGGCACAGAGATAACAGGAGAGCCTGGAACTGCAGGCAGTGCCAAGCCCTGGGAGCACCAGGATAATTTATCTTGGCATTTCCTAACCTGCTCTGACCCGTCAGGATCCTGTGTCTGTATAAATCCCGATATATTCTATACAAAAGCGGCTGTGGGCAGCTGTGGGGCCCCAAGCCGGGTGGAAGCTCCCCAAAGCAGGCCCTACAGCCGAGCACAGCCTGGCACGGGTCACTGTGTGTTTGCTGCTTGCTGCTGTGTTCCCAATCCCGTTTCACATCCCACGGGCTCTGTGCCAGCCCTGGCAGTGGGCAGAAGTCACCCCACAAGGACACTGAGCCGGCCCCCAGCCAGGGCACAGCTCTGCCACCCCGGCCCCTTGACGTGCCTTGCCGACCCCATTTCTGACCTTTCCACTGTTATCTCCCCCAGCCCTTATCTAAAGCCTTCCCTGAACACCTTCCCGGAGTTCCACAATGCTGAAGGCTGCTGGAATTTGTTCTGTGACGTCACGGGCTGCTGGAATTGCGGGCATCCAGGGGTGTTGGCTGGGTTTGTCCCCCCAGGATTTCAACGCTCACCATCACAGCACGCTCGTGGTGCTGGGAGGGACACCAAGGGGCCGATGTCCCTGCTAAGGCAGCGAATTTGGGAATTATTTAAATCCTGCGAGGAAAAACCCTGCAAACAATTCCATTTCTGCTACCCAAGGACCAACAGAACAAGCCCAAGCACCAAGGATTTACAGAAATGATTGCAGGGCACAGAATGGTTTGGGGGGGATGGGACATTTAGGAATTATCCAGTGCCACTCCAGGGACACCTTCCACTGTCCCAGGCTGCTCCCAGCCCCAATGTCCAGCCTGGCCTTGGCCACTGCCAGGGATCCAGGGGCAGCCACAGCTGCTCTGGGAATTCCAGCCCAGCCCCTCCCCACCCTCCCAGGCAGGAATTCCTCCCCAATATCCCACCCATCCCTGCCCTCTGGCACTTTCAGACCATCAACCCTCGTCCTATTGCCACAAGAAATAATGCGGATAAAAAAATCCCTTGCCAGGCTCGGGGCTCATCGCTGGGATTAGAGCTCCCCTCAGTGGGATGCAGGGAGGGGACACCCTGGAGTCACCGTCCAGCCTGGCCTGGGACACCTCCAGGGATGGAATTTCCTCTGGAACTCATCCCGAGCAAGCCCACGGAGATTCCTGCTGGGAGAAACAAAGTTCTGGGCGGAAAGAAAGGTCCAACAGCCAGTATTGCAAACAAGCACCGAAGGGAATCTCTCCGGGAGGCAGCAGCAATGCCAGGGGCTGCTCCCGGGCCAGCAGCACAGCTGGAACCCCAGGAATGGAGCTTGGAATCTGTGCAGAGGCAGCTCAGATCCACATAAAACATCACTCAAGAAAATCTGGGAAGAGCCTTTGGGAATCGAGGTGCTGGCTACTCCGAGCACAGTTGTTCAGCCCTGGGTGAATAATGGCCTCAGGTTGTGCCTGGGGGGTTTAGGGTGGATATTAGGAAAGACTTTTTCATGGAAAGGGATTTGTAAAGCGTTGGAAGGCAGTGGGGGAGTCCCCATCCCTGGAAATACCCAGGAAATATGTGGATGTGGCACTTGGGGACGCGGGTCAGTGGTGAACGCTGTGGTTGATGCTTGACCTTGATGACCTTAAAGGTCTTTTCCAACCTTAACACTTCCCTGACTTTATAATGCAACATTTTCCAGGGAAGCCTTGAACAATGGATTTGTCCCAACTCTGCTCGTGTTTCTTCCACTGCTCTGAGCAAATCCATCCATTCCCAGGCAGGAATATCCCCACAAATGAGTTTTCCTACAAACCCAGTGCAGGAAAATGGCCCAGTGCTGGTCTGCAGGGCCCGGTTTGTGCTCCTGGTGCCCTGTCCCAGCCACATTCCCCTCAGGAACACTCCTGGGATTGCTGCCAGCACGGACAAAGATAATTCCAGAGCTTTGCCACATTTTTGGCCAAGGGAAGGCGATTCCCAGCAGGCTGGGAATGGGTGGTGGGTGGGCTCAGCCCCCAGTGCCCCTCAGTGCTGTCCCCTTACCTGCATCCAACACCATTCCCTTGGACTGGGAATTCTTTGTGGCCTCTGCCAGGCGGCTCCTGCAGGCCTCATCCCAGGTTTGCTTTATCCTCCGGCTCCTGGGAATCCCTGGGCATGGATTCCTTGTGCTTTACAGTCAGCTCGTGCCACCTGTGACATCCCAGCCCTCATTCCAAAGGGAATGATGAGTTCCCTCACCTGCTTGTCCCACGTGCATACCTGAGCTCTGGACGTCAGTCATTCCAGCTGGGAGCTCAGCATCTCCATCCACGCAGCTTGAGGCAGTTTTGGTGAGAGCTTGAGGCAGTTTTGGCGACAATTTCCTGGGCACCCATTTTAATTCTGGCTGAAAAGTTTCTTCTGAACGAGCAGAAGATGCTGTGAGAGTGACCACGCCGGGAGGAGGAGGAGGAGGATAGAGGAGAGGAGTTCATTCAGGGCAGAAGGAGGAATAGTGGGGACAATCACAAATGTAGGGATGTCCCTGCCCCCATGTGCTGGGGTGATTTTAATGTCCCTCAGAGGTCACTTGCTGGCTGTGATGCCTGGGTTTTAGCTTTTCTATTTTGCTGATTCTGTAGTGCTTAGAGTGTAGCTCTGAGGTTTCTTGTCGCTTGCTAACTCCTGCTCACTTCTGCTGGGCAGATATAACAAAGCCTCTCCAGGCCGGCTCTCCAAGGTCACCCAGACCATCCTAGCCCCAAAAAGTAGAATCCAAAGAGCTTCTAAGGGGGTCCAGCAGAGGGGAAATGACATCATTAACTGAAGCTTTAATTGGAGAATTAACCCTGCTATGCAAACGAACCAAACCTATAAAGGTGTGAAGGAGTGACCTGCCGTCCACCTTGGAGTCCATTGTGGCTCCCAGGGGGTACCTTTGAAGGCCTTTCCAATAAATACCTATTTTATTCTTTTACTCCTGTCCAGCCTCTGTGTCTAGGAGGCCTCTTAAGGCATCAGCTGCTTCCCCAGGGGCCTCTCCCCTCCTGCCTCCCCTCACCCAGGGCCTGCTGAGGGCTCAGCCCCCAGGTGATTCCTGTTGGCATTAAACAAATTCAAGGTTTTGGTTCCTTTTCCAGCAGCCAGTAGAGCCCTGCCCCTTTCCCTGTCCTGTGCCACTGCCCATGGAGAGGGACAGGAGAGGAGATGGGAATGTGCAGGGGAAAAATGGGATCATGGAATGGTGAGAGAGTGAGGGAAAGAGGAGACAAAGTGCACAGAGGGGCCCAAGGGATGGAGGGTGGGGACCTGTGAGACCCCAACTGCCCTCAGCCTTGGGGTATCCAGCAGCAGGGTGTGGAGAGAGTCCAGAGGAGCCACAGAGCTGCTCCCAGGGCTGGAGCTCCTCTGGAGCCAGGCTGGGAGAGCTGGGAATGTTCACCTGGAGAAGGGAAGGACACAGGGAGAGCTCAGAGCCCCTGGCAGGGCCTAAAGGGGCTCCAGGAGAGCTGGAGAGGGACTGGGGACAAGGCCTGGAGGGACAGGACACAGGGAATGGCTTCCCAGTGCCAGAGGGCAGGGCTGGATGGGATATTGGGAATTGGGAATTGTTCCCTGGGAGGGTGGGCAGGCCCTGGCACAGGGTGCCCAGAGCAGCTGGGGCTGCCCCTGGATCCCTGGCAGTGCCCAAGGCCAGGCTGGACATTGGGGCTGGGAGCAGCCTGGGACAGTGGGAGGTGTCCCTGCCATGGCAGGGGTGGGATGGGATGGGATTTAAGGTTCCTCCAACCCAAACCAGTTTAGGATTCCCTGATTTTCTCCTGCAGCTGATTTTTTTCTTTAAGGAAAACCCAACAAGCAGCTTAGGAAGAATCCGTGAGTGGCTGGATACAGCTGGAGCCGGTCCCACCTCTAAAAGTGTTTCCTGCTCTCACATCCCCAAGACTCCCAAAACTCCCCAGCAAGTTGCTGAGACCAAAACCTTTCCCAGACAATGCCTGGAGATGATCAAATTAGAGCAGGAGAAAATATTTTCTCCAGTGAACAAATATTGAAATTTGTTTGAAATACACCATTTCCACCACGAAGCCATTTGAGTTAATTACTTTACTGTAAATGTACCTCTTAAATAATTGCTAAACCTCAAGAAATACTTTCAATAATTGACGGAGTTTTCTGAGGGAAAAATGGTGTTATTAAATCCAAATTAAATGCACATTTGAGACACTTCAGTAGAGTGCTGCCAGAGCAAAGCTTCTCATGCTGTATGAGGAATAACTTTGGGAATTAATGGCAGAAACCATCACTCTGCATCCATGAGCACCTCCTTCCCAGTTTTCCCCGATTCCCCCAGGTATTAGAGTGTTCTGATGAATACCCCAGAGCCTTGGGAGCAGTTCTGGGTGTGGGATGTTGAGCACCAGCTCTGGGTGATGAGGAGGGGCTGGGCTGGGTTTTCAGGGGTTGCTTCCATCCAGAACTGGATGGAAATTGGGGGAGCCCCGTGTCCCCCCATGGGGAGGCTGCTCCAGGGCTGGTGGGGCTGAGGAGTGCCTGGGTGGGCTCCACTTCCAGGGGAACTGGGAGCCCACCAGAGCCTGGGGGTGCTCTGGGCCAGCCCTGTGTCTCCTCCCAGCTGCATCCCCAAGGTTCCCGGAGAAGTCTGGGAAACCTTTAAGTTGTAACTCAGCTCACCTGGAGCAGAACAGCAATTCCCTCCCTGCTGCCATCCCATATTCCTCGGACATCTCCCTCGTGCATCCCTCGCTGCCCGTGGCCTTTCAGGACGAGGATTTCGCTCCAAAGGAGCCTCAGCCCCTCCAGGAAATCCCCAAAGCCATCCCCGGCCCCCTCCAAATCAGCCGGCATCAAGCTCTGTGCCTTGTTAGAGGAAGAATATTGAATTCCAGACAACCCCGGGCCGGCAGCACTAGAGGGAGGTATTTCCCCACATTCCTGGGATCCAGAGCCGCTGGAAAGCAGCAAAACCCAGCAGCAGAAAGGGTTCCCGTGCTATCAAACTCTGTTAATCAACGGCAATTAATGAGTGAGCTGAGCTCGCTGCAATCAGCTGCCATCAGCTGCCCGTGACAGAGGCAGCGAGCACAGATAATGAACTGCTATTCCAGCTGAATTCCATTATTTAATGCGCAGAAAGGGGCGGCGGCTCCCAGAGCTGGGCTTTCCGTGGTTATTCCACGGGGGAAAGGGAGTTCCGAGCCAGATCCAGGGCTCAGAGGGGTCAAACTCTCCTTGTACCCCTCGCCAGGAGCAGCACCCAATAAACACAGGGGTTTAGGGGATATCGCTGCATCTAAGAGCTGCAGGGATCCGCTACAGGCGTTAATTACAGGCGTTAATTACGTCACTACGAGATAGCGATCGCTGATAACGACTTGGGCCCTGCCCTTGTGATGGGGAGGAAAAAGGCTTTTAACGCCTCTTCCCACAGGCCGGGAGAAATTCCTTCTAGAATGCCGTGGAACTGGGAGGGGAAAAGTGCAGCGGCTCGGTCCTACCCCAGCCTGTGACGGAGCAGAGCGTGGTGCTCCAGAAAACAGGGATAAAGTTGGGAAAGAACTAAACCAAGGGGATCTCGATTACTTACAGCCATTTGGAGTCAGGGAGGAGCGGGCGATGAGCTCTGCAGGGAGGGGGATGGCGGCGGGGGTGCGCTGGGATGCCGTGGCTGTATTCCATATCCCGCATCCCCATAGCCCAGATCCCGCATCCCAGCGCGCTCCCGGAGCCGTGGCTAGATGGAGCTGCAGCTCCAGGAATGCGGGCTGGCTGCTGCAGGCACAGCCCCCCTCCCTCTCTCCAGCCCGAGCTGTCCTTCAGGATCGGTTTTGTGGGGATTAATGGAGGCAAGGAAGGAATATCGTTATAGGGCAAAAGCGGGGTGCTCCCGAAAGTTAAATGACGCTTTTCCCTCCGTGCCCGTGCAGTGCTGGGCAGGAGACGTTCCCTGTCCTGGTAACTCCATGAAATCCCACCTGGATCACACCTCTATGGGCCTGCAGCAGGAAGGAGACACAGAGGGAGGATGAGTGCCTGAAACTGGGAGCTGTTGGAGATACAGCCGGCCACGAGCCCATGGATGCAGTCAGGGAAGTGCCTGGAATTGGTTAAACCAGGCAGGGAAATGTGGTGGGGAAAGCAGCCAGCACCTAAGGAATATCCAACGGGAACTGGTCCATGAAGTCTCCTACTGACCCTGGACACTGCTATGGAAAAAAGTCTGGAAAAAAGAACAGCTCCTGGAGAGGGACAGAGAGGTGACGTGAAAGTGAAGGGTTGGCTGGACACGGCAAGACAGTGGGAAGTACAGGGACAGTGGGAAGGGAGCTCAGGGTGCCCAGGAGAGCGGCAGATAGCCCGGGATAGGGACAGCATTCCATGGGAAGTGCCCACTCCAGTCCCACAGTGACCTCCCCAGCACAGCCTGACCCTGGGCACGTGAACCCTGCGCTGGGCTTCACTCCGATCCCAAAGGAAGGAATTACAGATCTGGCTCTCCAAGCACTGGGCACACGGAATTCCCTGGATCCGCTGCCCTGGCACTGCAGACAGGACAATCGACAGCTGGTGTCCACCACAAAGAGGGTGTGAGGGGGGAAACTCGGCTCTAGAGACCCCAGGAACCTGTAAATCCATGGACCTGCAGCAAACAGCAAATTCACAGGGATGGTGGGAGATTGGGAATTGGGAATTGTTCCCTGGGAGGGCGGGCAGGCCCTGGCACAGGGTGCCCAGAGCAGCTGGGGCTGCCCCTGGATCCCTGGCAGTGCCCAAGGCCAGGCTGGACATTGGGGCTGGGAGCAGCCTGGGACAGTGGGAGGTGTCCCTGCCCATGGCAGGGGTGGGATGGGATGATCCTTCACATCCTTTCCACCCCAAACCAGTCTGGGATTTGATGATCCTTCCTCTACCCAGGCTCCCCCTCTCCGAGTTCTCCATAAAATAATAAAAAATAACAGCACAAACCCTGGCTCTTCCCAGCTCCTCCAAAAAATCTCTGGCTCTAAAACATCTCCAGACCCCCCCAAAACCACCCTGGGATGGATTCAGAGAGGCCTGGATTTATTCCTGCGGGGACATCCTTTTAAATCTCAGTGCCATGCACTGGGCTGGAGCTGCCCTGCGGGAGGGCTCCAGGAGAGGGGCTGGATGCAGCCACTTCCCTTCTGGGAGGATGATTCCCCCAATTTCCACTGCTGGAGCTCGGCAGCAGCACATGGACACACACGGGCAGCAGGAATTCTGAGAGAGCTCAGGAACTGCTGATATTTACAGGACTCATCAGATTTTTAATTATTATTTTTTAAATGGATCGTTTTTTCCAATAGAAAATGCCAGCTGGGTGGGATAAAAATGAGCTCTAAGGACCTGCTGGTTTTTTGTTGCTCTTTCTGACAAAAGCCAGGCAGATTTCCCAGGAAAAGCCTCCAAGCTGCCCAGCTCTGCTCCCCAATCCTGGAGCATCCATGGATTTTTGTCCCAGGCCCAAAATGTGCAGGGAGAGGGAAACAACACCAAAAAAACCCAAATAACTTCCCCTGTTCCCTCCATATGGGAAAGTTGGGATGTAAAGCCCTTCCCGAGATCACTGATATATTTCTGATGGAATATTTGCTTCAGATGCAACAGATTTAGGCAAAAACCCCCCAAACTCACACTAAAAATCCAAACAAATCCAAAGTTATTTTCCAGATTTTCAAGGCTTTGGAGTATCAGGAGTTCTGTTAAAAACTGAAATTTAAAAAATGATTGAAAGCTTGGAGTCTCAATGCTGGACTGGGAGCTCTGCTCCCAACATCCACCCCGGAGTAAGGAGATGGTTGGCCCTGGAAGTCCTGGATGTCCAAGATCCTGGCTCCCACCTGCACCCAGGTTCACTCTGAGAATATTCCTCTGGAATTTGCTGACCCAGGGATGGGTGTTAATGATCCTTCTCACCAGAGTGACCAGGAGCTTCTTCTCCATCTCCCAAGGGAGCTCATTCCTGGCTTTCCAGCTCTGTGGAGCCTGGATGTTTTATCATAAAATTGTTCGCACTGAGTGGGAGCAAATTAAAAAAAAAAAAAAAAAAAAGGTGAAATCAGATAATTTTAAAAAAATAATTATAAATATAAAGCAAAGTTGCCCGGCCCCGTGCAGCTCTGGGACTGCAGCCTGCTTTTCCTCATTGCTGTGCTAGTTCCTTCCTTCCAGCCCCAAACAAACCTGCCAAACCCCCACGTGTGCACACACAGGGCTGCGAGCCCCCACCCCAACCACCCCCAGCCCCTCACACCACACCACACCTGACCCCTCATTATCCCTCCTTTGGAGCCTCCCAGTCTCGGGAATCCCCAATCCCCCAGCCCGGCCCTCAAGGGCACGACCTTGCCATGGGAACGGCCGGAACCTCCCCCCAGAGCAGCTTTCCAACAACTTTGTGGCGGGAGGAGGTTTCATCCCAGCTCAGGGAAGCTTTTTGGGGCCGGTCCGGTTTTTGGGGTCGGGGCCGGGCTCTGGGGACCTGGGGCCAGTCGGGTTTTTGGGTCGGGGCCGGGCTCCGGGGACCTGGGCCAGTCCGGTTTTTTGGGTCGGGGCCGGGACCTGGGGCCGGTCCGGTTTTTGGGGTCGGGGCCGGGCTCTGGCGACCTGGGGCCGGTCCCGCTTTTAGGGTCACCCGGGCCAGCAGCACTAGGTGGCATTGTGAGACCGGCGGCTGCCCAGCCCCAAATTAGTGACAATTATCCCTCTCGCAGCGCTTTGTGCGGTGGAAGCGGTTCCCCATAGCCTGCAGGATAAATTCTATAGGGTGCCTGCCTCAGTCAGGGCTGCTCCTTCGCAGGCTCTCCCTTCCCAGCTTTCACCTCAATCTGTCATCCAGATTTGACACTGCCTCGTTCCAGCGGTGCTCGGGAGTGACATGTATATAATGTGGAATATTGTGCACATTTACAGCCAGCGCTTTTGCCCCTTCAAACATTGCTCATTGCTGGCTTCTGGCAGCCGCCGTGCCGGGAAGAAAAGAAAATAAAAATAAAATTTCCGAGAAAAAAAAAAACAAACCAACCCCAAACCGCCACAACAGAAGGTTCTGAGCATCGGAAAGCAAAACTTTGGGTTGGGTGCTGGACAGAGCGGGGTTGGATTTTGGGGGGTTCAGGGCTCGGAATTGTCCGGCAGCTCGGGGCTAATTAAGGAGGAGCCGCACGGCACTCGGCGAGCTGCCCGAGCTGGCTGCTTTATGATTCTCTTCCATTAACACTCCGGATTATAAATCAAATTAACTGGCATTTCTATTAATAAAAAAAAAAAAAAAAAGGACTCCTTTCAGAGGAGCACCCAGCCCAGCGTGGCTGAGCCCCTTTTCCCTGGAGGATCAATCCCAGCCCAGCTTTGTTCCCGGCGCTGCCTCCACAGTCACGCTTTCCCTGCCCTCTCGGAACAATCAGGGAGCGCGGGCAATTATTGCCTTGAAGAAAACAAAACAAAAAGTCCCAATTACGCTGGGATGACTTCCCGGCTCATCGCGGCTGCTTCCAGCGGGAATTCGGCACCAGCAGCAGCAAGTCCTCCCCGCCCGAGCCGGACACAAGGAACATACACAAATATTCACGTGCTCAGTGAAATCCCAAATCCCAAATCCTCCCTCCACTCCCAGTCCTGGGGTTTCACAGGAATTTAAAAATCAAGTTGCTCTGTCCCCTTTTTCCCGCATCCCGGAGCCGCTCAGTCGCATTCCCGGCATTCCCAGGCTGGGGATTTCTTTGGGATGGGTTTTTTTTTTTCCTGCCCACATCCCCCTCTGTGTGTTTTGGGCTGGAATTTGGGATTTGGTCCCGCAGCACCGGTGCTTGGGGCTGGCAAAGGGGAGCGCGACCGGGGGACAACACGGAGTGAAAGCTTGGGAATAAACTTTGAAATGATAGAGCTGGAGTGGGGAGAGAGAAATTCCTGGCTAAGGCTCTTTCCGTGAAGGAAAACCCGGGCTAGAGCCGAGCTCCTGGCACGGGGAGCGGATCCAGCCCGGATTCGGGTGGAATTATCGGAGGAAAAAGCCCCGAAAGCTCCGATTTATTGTCACTGTGTGAGAGCGAAAGGCAGCAAAAGGAGATTGTCATCTCGCTAACAACTGCACCTTCCAGGAGAAATAAAGGTCCTTGTTCCAGGGATTTTTGTGCTGGGAATGTCCCTGCGGAGCTCAGCACGGTGAGGGAGATTTCAAACTGAAACCTCTTCAGAAATTCCTTCCTCTAATCCTTATTTTTGATCCTCAGAGCAAGATCCCCAGCCTGGGGCTGGCCCGGCTCCTCCGTGGGGTTTGTGAGCAGAGCCAGGAGCGAGCGCTGCTCCCAGCCCCGGGCACGGCGCTGCTGCCGCTGGATTCCTCCATGAATAATAAACCCGGGAACTCCTCGCCATCCCTCACTGCTCCCTGGACCTGCTCTGGGCTTCATTTACATAAAAACTTGTGATCCAGCCACGAGCTCGGGGTTTTGTTTTTTGTCTGAGAGGATCCTCGAGGATTTAACCCCTGGCTGGGCAATAAAGCCTGGACGGAACTTTCCCCCTTTCCCCAACAGCGCTGTCGTTCTCCCTGCAGGAAAAATGATCCAACGCCTTTAAAATCGCCCCGGGCCCTGCTCTTTGAAATCGGCCTGAAAAGCTCGAGGGAAATGGCAAATAAACAACCTCTTGGAGAGGGACTGTGCCAGGCCGGGGCTTCTCCCGTGGGATCCCGATCCCAGCCTGTGGCAGTCCAGGGCTCGGGAACCACAACAGCCTCGGCACAGCTCCGAAGGCGCAGAGCAGCTGCTCCTGCTCCAATAACCCTTCCCAAACGCCTGATTTTCTGAGGAATTACAGCGGCTGGGACTGTTATTAGCCGGGCACGTGGCTCTCCAGGGCTTTCCTGGGAGCGAGGGAGGGAAAAGGGAGCGGGAGCGGCTCCGCAGGGCTCGAGGCCCCAGGGACGGGGCTGGATTCAGGCCGGCTGCAGGGATGCGGTACCAGCACAGCATCCTGGAAATCCGGGAAGAGGGGAGGCAAGGATCCTGCACATGATTTATTTATGGCTTTTCCTGGTCACAGCACAAATGAAGCAGCTGTGATTCCGTGAGCTCTGGGAAAAGCTGCACATCCAAGTTTTCCTGCTGCCTTCGGAGTGCAGCGTCAGGCAGGGGCACCTCATCCACTGCAGTTTAGCTCTGAATAATCCCGAGCTTTGCTCAGACCCTCGCAAATTATTTATTTTTCCTTCCACACTTGCCCTGGGCTGCAGGGAAGGAAAAGCCACGGATGGATTGATCCTGGCTGAGGTGGGCAGGGAATTATTGTCATGGGAAGCGTGGAAGGGCCCTCTGGCAGCTCTTTGCTTTCCATCAGAAACTTTGTTCTGCTTCAAAATAACAGTGGGGGTTCAGGGAGGGATGGAGGGAGGGAATGGGGGATTGGACACGGGAATCCTCACTTAGGAAAAGTGACAGTCGAAGTTCTGCTCCTTGAGAACTTCCCAAAATTGTCCTTCTAATGGAAAAGCTTGGAATTCCTGAAGATTCCTCCACAAAAGGAATACCTGAGCCGGGACCCTCCAGAAATGAACCCTGAGGGAGGCTGGGAGTGACCCTCTGTGGAGCTAGCAATTCCTTATTCCAGGAATGGGATTAGGGGTAGCTCCTAAAAAACCCCAATGAAATCTCTCCTCTGGATCAGCCGGGCAATTATTCCTGCAGATGCCAATTGAGTCCCACCACACTTCACAGGCTCCAGTGGGCTTTTTTGGGACCCCTTGGAGAGAGGACAGATGGAGCCACGGCAGAGCTTCACCCACAGCAATAAATACACCCGGGATATCCATGGAAGATCCACGGAATATCCATGAAATATCCATGGCTTGCCACAGGCAGCGCATCCCCAGATCCAGGCACGAGTTCCAGGGAAATGGGCATCTTTTCCAGGGCTGCCGCACTCCGGGAATGAGGATCCAGGGAGGATCCAGGGAACAAACCCCCCTCGCCCGTGGCAGCCCCGGCGGAGCGCCCCGCGATCACCATGGCAACCGCGAGCCAATTACAGCAATTAACATTCCCGCGGAGCTGGCCCTCATCAGCCACAGCCGCTCCTTTTATTTCCTTATTTATCCCTCCGAGCTGGCTCCGGCGCTCCAGCCAACACCGAGCTCCGGGATGCTCCCAAATGGATGCAGGGATGCTCCCAAATGGGCACAGGGATGTTCCCAAACGGGCACAGGGATGCTCCCAAATGGGCACAGGGATGCTCCCAAATGGGCACAGGGATGTTCCCAAACGGGCACAGGGATGCTCCCAAATGGGCACAGGGATGCTCCCAAACGGGCACAGGGATGTTCCCAAATGGATACAGGGATGTTCCCAAATGGGCACAGGGATGCTCCCAAATGGGCACAGGGATGCTCCCAAACGGGCACAGGGATGTTCCCAAATGGATACAGGGATGTTCCCAAATGGGCACAGGGATGCTCCCAAATGGGCACAGGGATGCTCCCAAACGGGCACAGGGATGCTCCCAAATGGATGCAGGGATGTTCCCAAATGGGCACAGAGATGTTCCCAAATGGGCGCAGGGATGCTCCCAAATGGGCACAGGGATGCTCCCAAACACACAAAATCACAAATAAAAAATTAAGACAATTATTTTCAGGTATTTGTCCTGCCATATTTGGTGGTGGGATGGAGCCAGTGAGGTTCAGTGTCTGAGCCCATGTTCTGTCCCCAGAAATGAGTCAGAAATGGGGATAAAACAGGAAATACAGCCACCCGATAAAAATATCCTGTAAGAACCCTGGATATAAACACAAAACCATGGCACGAACCAAAACGCTTTGAAACAAACCGCCAGAGCGAGCAGGGCTGGAATTCAGCCCCAATTCCCCCCCAAACGCCATTCCCAAGCCCCGGGAGCTCCTCCCGCCCTGCTCCGTGGGGTGAAGCCAAGCGAGGTCAGCGCGGCTGCGCTGCAGCACCGAGCACGGGACGGGAGCACGTGTAACGCGACACGGTGCAAATCCCACCCAGCCGGGATTCCTGCTCCTCCCGAACGCTTCCCAGAATCCCGGGGCTGCTCCAGGGACAGCCAGGCACGGCACAGCCTCACCCGGCTCAGGAGTCACCACAAAGATTTGATTCAATATCAGCCTCTGCTGTTCTTCAGTTCCAGCATCCCTGTCGTGTTGCCATCACATTCCCAACATTCACCCTGGATAAGGCCAGGGGCTGTCCAGCTGTGGATCAGCACATCTGGAACTGGGCATCGCAGGTGGAATCCCTCCTTCAAACCTGACGGGTGCAGGAGGATGATCCCAACAAAGAGTCGGAATAATTAAAAGTTTACTTTTTAGGGAAACAAATAAAATATTCACAACTAAATTGTTTTAAGCTAATTAATGAATTAATGACATCCCCGCAGGGGCTCAGCACAGCCATGGAATCACCCCAAATGTCCCCACCTGCTGCAGGTGACACAGCTCATAAAACACAGGGAAACCAGCCCCAAATGGATAGGAAAAGGAGCATTATCTGGGTTGGAAGGACCTTAAATCCCACCCAGTGCCACCCCTGCCATGGCAGGGACACCTCCCACTGTCCCAGGCTGCTCCCAGCCCCAATGTCCAGCCTGGCCTTGGGCCCTGCCAGGGATCCAGGGGCAGCCCCAGCTGCTCTGGGCACCCTGTGCCAGGGCCTGCCCACCCTCACAGACAGCAATTCCTTGCTGGGAGGAGCCTGAGAAGTGTCCCTGTCCCAGCCCTGCTGTGTCCCAGCTGAGCTGCCCTGGCCTCTCCAGCTCCGAGCACAGAGCGGTGCCAGCAGAGCCCATGGAACACTGAATATTCTCGGCCTGGGAGCTGGGGCTGTGCGGGATGTGCAGCCCCCGTGGCTGTCAGGCTCCCTGGGATCTCTCCGGCTGCCACGTTCCCTCTGAGGGTGAGAACCTCCCTGTTCCAGCCTGGGAAGTCAGGCTGGGTTTTCACAGCAGCCCCAGCACAGGCTCCTCATTCCCAGGAGAGGAGGAAGGAAGCTGGAATCACAGACTGGTTTGGGTGGGAAGGGACCCCTGAGATCCTCTGCCAGGGCGGGGCAGGCAGTGGCGATGACAAATTCCGCATCCCCACAAAATCCCGCGTCTCTCCCTGCAGGGTTCAGGAGCTGGGAGCGCTTCCAGCTCCTTTTCCTCATCAATCCCAACCCCGACAGCCTCTCAGACAGGAGGTCAATGTCCAGCTAATGCACTCCAGCAGCAGCTGGGAGCAGGGAATGCTGATGGGAAGGCATTGCGGGAATTCCCAGATTTGTTCCTGCTAAATTCCAGTCTGACACCTCAAGAACAACCCTGCAATGTAAAACCCCATCTTCCATTCCCTGTTTCCCAGCAAATTACAGGTCCAAGCTCCCTGTCCACAGCCAGAGGATGGTTTGTGTATTTATTTAATTTAAATAAACCTTTCCTGCCAACTTATGTCAAGTTATTGAGCTTTATTTTAGTTTTATCTGAGCCTGTGACTGCAGAAGGGCCAAAAACGAGCAACAGCCATGGTTTGACTCCAGCACCTCAGCTGCAGAGCTGGAAGTGAGGCCAGCTGCAGGTTTGGAGTTGTCATTTCAAGTTCAACGATGATTCAAGGAAAGATTACAGAGACAAAAAAAAAACCCCAAAGCCCAAAAAGCCCAAACCAAAAACCCCCCAAAACAAAATTTTAAAAGACTTCAAACCAACCAAACAAGAAAAAAAAAAAAAAACCAAACCAAAAAAATCCAGAACCAAAACTCAAGAAAAACAAAACCCAACAAATGAAAGCTCCTATTTCTTTACCTTAATAAAAATGGGGAATTTTTTTATTACTTGGTTACCCTGCCATTTCTTTTAAGCAGTAAAAACTATTAAAAATCATCCAACTCCCCGAAAGCTCCCGGGCCCAAGCAGGGCTCCAGGCAGCCAGGGACTCATAGCACTGCCCCTGCTCAGGGTCCAAACCTCTTATGTGCACTCAGCTCATGCTTTTAAGAGAAACTCTCCTAAACTTCCCTGAAGATAAAATTCAAATTACCCGCTTCCCTTCGGAGAGTAAATAACAGCAGGACACAGCCGCCACCAAACCCAGGAGTATCTCCAGAGCCACCCCAGAGTTCCAAACCAACAGCTCTGGAGTCATTCCCATTCCACTTTCCGCCTTTAAACCCAGCTCAGGAAGGTGCTACTGAACACCAAGGACACAACTCCCAGCGAATTCCCTGCCTGGGAACGTCCAAAAGCTCACCTGGGGAAGGTCAGGTCATTCCTGGCCCCCCACAGTACCTGCCATCCAGCGCCGGGACGAGCCCAGGACAGGGAGCGGTGCCTGGAGCAGCCGGGATCCCGGGTCTGGAGCGTTCCCGGAGCGCCGGGCAGCGCCGGGGGGCACAGCAGAGCCCCGGCCGGGCAACCCCAGGGCACAGCAGAGCCCCAGGGCACAGCAGAACCCCGGCCGGGCAACCCCAGGGCACAGCAGAGCCCCAGGGCACAGCAGAGCCCCACCTCGGGGATGGGCAGCGGCTGCTGCTGGGCTGGGGGCGCGGGGAGGCTCCAGCAGCAGCTGAGGAGCTGCAGGCACCCCGTGCTGGGATTTCCTCTCTCGTTCCCGGGGATTCCTTACAGGTGCAGGAAGTTTTAAGGTCCAGCCACAAAGTTCCTCCAATACAGACTCTCCTAAACTCATCTTAAAATGTTTTTTTTTTTTTTTTAAATAGGATAAGAACCACAGAATCCTAAAGTGGTTTGGTTTGGAAGGCTTAAAGCTCGTCCCATCCCACCCCTGCCATGGGCTGGGATATCTCCCACTATCCCAGGCTGCTCCAAGCCCCATCCAGCCTGGCCTGGGACACTTCCAGGGATGGGAGCACCTAAGGAGCAGCATTTTTGGTTGGGTTTGTCCCAGCTACAGGCGTGATGGACACTCCTGAGCTCCTGGGAACGTAGAAGTTGTTCCCAGATGTTGCCAGTTCATGCCACAGAGTCCCTTTGGTGGCAGCATCCTGGCCAGGATGCCCCGGGGACACCCCAGGGACTCCCCAGCACCCCCGGGGGTGTTTTTGGCCACTGTGGGAGCATCATTTGAGCCCAGCACTGGCGAGGCAGCTGCTGAGTGCAGTCTGTGCCTGCACTGAGCCACGTCAGGGCAGATTAAACCAGCTCAGAGGCTGCCTCAGACCCTTCCTAAGCAGCAGCCTTGCTACTCACAGCGATTTTCCCCAGCCCCAAAATAATTTGTGTGGAAAAGGTTGTAAAGCCCGGCCAGCCTGGAGTGAGTGAAATAAATGCCAGGGCTGCTCACGCAGCCCAACGTGTCTGCCCGTCTGGAAGCCTCACATCTCAGCAGATGATTTGATTATCTTGATTATCAGCATCTGCTTTGGTGCCCTGCACTATCAGAGAGGAGCCTTCAGTCTGAATCAGGGCTCCTGTCTGTTCCTCCTGACAGAGCTGTCAGGGCCGGGCTGTGAGGAGGAGGCTGCAGAGCAAAACCCAACTGCCTGGAGCTGCAGCATCCCAGAGCAGCGGGGAAGGAGCCAAAGCCTCGGGAACGGCGGCTCCAGGGGCTGCCCCGGGAGAGCTGCCTGGGAAGGGCCCTTCCTGCAGGGACAGGGATGGGACAGAGCTGCTGGAGCAAAGGAGCTCAGGGGGGACCTTGTGGCTCTGCACAAGTCCCTGACAGGAGGGGGCAGCCGGGGGGGTCGGGCTCTGCTCGCAGGGAACAGGGACAGGAGGAGAGGGAACGGCCTCAGGCTGGGCCAGGGCAGGCTCAGGGTGGACAGCAGCAGGAATTCCCCCATGGAAAGGGTTGTTAAATGTTGGAATGTACAGCCCAGGGAGGCTTGGAGTGCCCATCCCCGGAGGTGTCCAAGGAATTCCTGGAGGTGGCACTCAGTGCTCTGGGCTGGGGACAAGGTGGGCATCGGGCACAGCTTAGACTCGGTGTCCCTGGACATCCTTTCCAGCCTCAGTGATCCTGAGATTTTGGGACTTTCCAACCATGGTGAGATGTCCAAAAAAATGTTCAGCCACCACAGGCACCTCTCGTGGCTCACCTGGACACGGTGGATGCCTTTGGACAGCAGCTCCAGGCTGGGAGTGTTCTGTGCCAGGAGCTCTCTCCACACGCCTGGATCCCTCCTGTGGGTGCATCCAAGCTGCTGCTCCCAGGGAATGCAGCGGGATGAGGGGTGCAGGGAAGAGCATCGGGAAATTCCAAATTCTGAACTTCCAGAGCTGAAGAGCCGCCGGCGCTGAAGGCAAATCTCTGGATGTTCTCCCAGGATAACACTGCCACGGAAGAACTTCTAACCCTTCTCCTTTTCCCTTTGTGGATTGGAATTGGAAGCAGGAGGTGCTTGCAAAACTTTCCTGCGAAATTAGTCTGACCCTAAAAAATGTGCTTTCCTTAAAAAACCAATTTATCCTTAAAAATGCATTTACCTGAAAAAAATACTTATCTTAAAAAAACAGTTTCCCTTAAAAAAATAGACTTAGCCTAAAACCAGAACTAAAAAAAAGCACTCAAGCTAAAAAATGAACTTATCCTAAAAATTGAACTTACCCTAAAAAATACACACTTCACCTAAAAAGTTACACCCACCCTAAAAATGCAACTTACCCTGAAAAAGTAACTTGCCCCAAAAATTAAACTTACCCTAAAAAATTAAACTTACCCTGAAAAATAGCCTAAAAAGTAAACTTGCCTAAAAATGAAACTTGCCCTAAGAATACCCTAAAGAATGCACTCACCCTAAAAAGGTGGAGTCGAGTCCAAGCTTTTCCTGATGCCCACCTTGTCCCCAGCCCAGAGCACTCAGTGCCACCTCCAGGAATTCCTTGGGCACCTCCAGGGATGGGCACTCCAAACCTCCCTGGGCACTTCCAAGGCCTGAGCACCCTTTCCATGGGGAAATTCCTGCTGCTGTCCACCCTGAGCCTCCCCTGGCCCAGAAGTTTCACCGCTTCCCTCCAAGTACAAAGGAAAGGAGTCGAGAGAACTCCACCTTTTCCAGAAAAGCTGGATGAGACATGCTTGGAGTGCCTGAAACACTCCATGTTAGCCTTTTCCAATAGAATTCCTGGTGCTCCACCGGGAATCTGTTTAGATCCTGCTCCTCCAGGATCATTCCAATGGTATTGATATTTCTGGCATTGATAACAGAGTCAACTTTTCATATCCTAATAATAATAATAATAATAATAATAATAATAATAATAATAATAATAATAACTGCACCACAATTACAACAATACTAATTAACTGAAGGCTTCCCACAGATATTTTCTCCTCATTCCAACTCCTGTTTTCCTCCTGCTCCTCTCCCCAGCTGGATGTAGGATCCATGGAAGTGCCCACCTGGAGAAATCCCCTCCTCCATCCCTCCCCCTCAGTGCAGCACTCTCAGTATCCCGAATTCTGGAGCCCTGTCCTATGGAAGTGCTGTAGGAAAAACGGATCCAAGGCCTGTCCAGCTCTCCAGAGGCAGAGAGGTGCTGGCTGTGCCAGCGGCACTTACAGGGTTCCATGGACGCTCCATGGACACAGCCCTTCAGGGAACAGTAATTCCTGCTCCAGCTGTTCCAGGGACAGAAAAAACAACTTTCTCCTAAGCCCAACAACGCACAAAGAAATTTGGGAGGCTCCTAGACCTTCCCAGTATCCTGATTTCCCCAGCTAATCGGCTCCCAGGGCAGGAGATCCCTCCCTGAAGGAATTCCCGGTGCCTTTCCCGGCTGCAGAAGCCCCGAGCCGGGTTTTTGGGACCGGTGGGTGCCGGCCCCGTCCCGCCCCGCTGCGCGTTCCGGCAGCACTAGGTGGTGTTGCAGAGTAGTTCTGTGGGAAATTAGGGGAAAAGCAGGAACTTGGTGCTGTTTCACCTCTTCCCAAGGTTCCAAAAGTTCATTCCAAACGTGCAGCAGGTGGCAGGGATGTTCGGGATCAGTTTTCCAGCCGCCCTCTCCATGGGAGGAGGTGGTTCCCGAGCATCCCTCCGCTCCCCACACACCTGGATATCCAGGTAGGAGTTAAATATCCCTGGACATCAGGAATTCCAGCTGCCTCTCCAGGAAATTATATTTTCTATGGCCTCAGAAGGGTTTCGATCAGGTATTTTCTCCATCCCGTGTTGAAAAAATCCAGGGACAATTCCTTTTACTCCAGAATGTTCCTATATCTCTAAATTTCAGTTCATTTTCTCAGTGGATGGATCAAAAATTAGATGCAATTTCCAATCCTGGATTATCCCTGTCGGAACTCAACCCCCTGAAAGAAAGACAGGAAATTTTAAATCAAGTTTTTTGGTTCAACATCGAAATACTCCAAGCATCCAACTATTTCAAACAAAAAAAATCTTTCAAATCAAACCATAATTCAACCATCAAAATATTTCAAACATCCAAATATTTCAAAACAATTCAGCTATTCTGGAAGCTGAAAACACTGCCAGCTTCCGGGGAAATTTGTTTGGATGCATCCAGAGGGAATATAAACAGACAGGGAAAGGTTGTGGCTATCCCAGATCCCAGCTGCTGCTCCTCCTCCCTGCACTCAGAGGCCACACAGACCCAACGAGGCCAAGAATTCCAAGGCCAAGGGTTGTTCAACATTGGAATGGCTGCCCAGGGGGGTTTGGAGTGCCCAGCCCTGGAGTGTCCAAGGAATTCCTGGATGTGGCACTCAGTGCTCCAGGCTGGGAACAAGGTGGGCATCGGGCACAGCTTGGATTTGATGATCCCAGAGGGTTTTCCAGCCTCAGGGATCCTGGGATTCTGTGCCCGAGCCCAGATCCAATGCTCCTGGTGTAAAACCCCCCCCTGATCCCCGATATTCCCATCCCTGTTTTCCCACAGCTCTGCCCCTGTCCCCCCTCCCACGCCGGACAATCCCGACTATCCCAGGAATTCACCCCCTGTGCCAAAGGGCTGCTCCTGCCACCCCCACCCCGTGTGCCAGAGGCTCTCCTGCATTTTTCATTATTCCAGGCCCGGAACGAGCCGGGAAGCCCTTAATGAGACATTTCCCCAGCCTCTGGATTTTACACTTCCCGATGCCATAATGAGGCCGAGCTGGAACGAAGCCGCCCCAGCACTTCCCAGCGCTTCCCGCTCCCACTCCCAGCCCTGCCCTTGGGGTTTTTCCCTGCTGGATGTTGGGAATTTATCACTGCTATCAATAACCCCGTGTCACAGGCAACTCTCTGCCACGCTGCTTTTTTTTTGTTGGAAAGAATTCCTTCCCGTTTTTCTTCAGGAATATTGGGGGATGACTGCAGTCTGATGAATCCAGCAGCAATTCCTCCTTCGCTCCCAGCCCCTCCTGCGGATGTTTCCCACTCCAGAGTCGCTCAAACCTTTATCAGAGAGATTCCAAATGTATTCCCACCTCTTCCCAGGGAGATTTTCCAGCCTGGCCCCACTTCCCACAGAACCCAGCACAGGAAGTTTTGTGCCTCAGCCATCCAGTGATGCCCTAATTAAGGAGAAGCGAGATTTATGGGAAGGTGCAGCTCATCAGGCTGATTTGGGCAGCTGAGGGGCACAAGGTGCTGGGCTCCTTTGAATCCTGGGAGCTGATGGGACTGGTGGGAATTGGCTTTCCTTTGACCATTTTAATGGGATTTATGTTGCTTGTGCACAGCCCTGAGGAAGGGCCGAGGATTTCCACGGATCCAGAGATTTCCCTTCCAGGACACCCCCAGCTGTGTTTCCCTCCCGGTGAGAAATGATGCTGAGGACTCATGGCTGGCTCTGAATCCTCCTCAAAGTGGCCGAATTTTTCAAAACGTGCCCCAAATCCTCTTTCTTCAGCCCATTTTCCTGCTGTGTTTTTGTTTGGGACAGCTGAGTTTGCTGTGTGAAGCGCGGGGCCGTGGAGAACTCTGTGTGTGCCCTGCAAACCTCAGTGATTTATTCTGGATTTCAAAAGCTCTGCTCAATTATCTGCAGCCCTCCTGAACTTTCAGCACATTTTTAGGGTATCCCAGCCATTCTTGAGGACTCTTTCCCCTCACAGATGATTCATTTCTGTGGCTGAGACCCAAAATCTGGATCCTGCGTGTGGCAAACCAGAGGCACCGTGAGGATGAAAATCCTTTTTTTCCTCGCAGTGTTCCTACTGTGGTGAGCACAGGAGCAAAACCTTCCCTCTGCCCTAATTCCAACACAAATGGGAGCTGCTTCCCCGTTAAAGGGAACGTCCCACAGGCCCCACACCCCTCAAACCCCCAGGAGAGCATAAGGAAGGATTTACACCCGCTGGAGTCTGTGTATTAAAAAAAGTCTGATTTTACAGGAAATAGGAGAATAGGAAATAGGAAAATGTCTGATTCTCTAGGAAAACCAGGGAGATTTTAGCATTTAACCATTTTTGTTCCCACATTCCTGCTGCACAGCACTATTCCTACTAAACTTATCCTTTATTTGAAAATCCTTAGGAGAAAACCACTTTTTTTAGAAGGGAAGAGATGTCTGATTAACAGCATTAAACTCCTCTAACATCCCATTTCTTTTCCACCCTCCTGCTGTTCAGGAATGTTTCCCAGCCTCCTGTCCCCATCTCCTGATGAAACCCCCCTGAGTCTCCCTTTCTTTCCCCAATCATCTGCTACAAATCTCAGACTTTTTTAAGTCCTCACTTTTCCCTGTGGGAATCCTACCTAAGCCTGGTGCAGCCTCTGGATCCTCCCTTTCCCGGTGTAATCCCATCCATCCATGAAGTTCATCCCTTTAACCCCATCCCTGCATCCAGGGGAGGAGTGGGAGGGGTTTGGGAGGAGCTGCTGATCCCTGGCACCGGGCAGGATCCCAGGGGAGACCAAAGCAGCTCCTGGGAATTAATTCCATCGAGGATATTGCTCGGCCGAGTGGGAACTGTAGGGATGGAGGAGGAAAGAAGGGAAGGGTAACCCCGGCTGTAAAAAGGGAGCAAATTGCCCAGGCAGTTTGTCCCAGGAGTGGGATGTCCAGGAAACTCTGAGTCAGGAACGATGGAAAATCTCATTCCCGTCCAAAGGGAAGCGCTGGGTGATGGAGGAAGCGACTGCTCAAAGCTGCTGGGAGGCACCGAGCACCTGCCGGGGCAGGAGGAAAATAAATAAAATAAAATAAAATAAAATAAAATAAAATAAAAATACAAACCACACAAAAACCACAAAACAAGAAAAACCCCAAACAATAAAAATCCCCAAACCAAAACTAAACAAACAAACAAAACCCCAACCAAACCAACAAATTCCCCCCCCAAAATGCCCAAACCAATGAAGAAATTAACCCCCCCCCCAAAGAGGACAGGCAGTGCAGAATCCCAGGAAAACAGAGTGGTTGGGATTGAAGGCACCTCTGGAGATCATCCACCCCAAGCTGGATCACCCGGAGCACAGGATCCCACATGGGTTGGATATCTCTGGAGAAGGAGACTCCAAACAACTGGAAAACCTTCTCCAGTTATATCACCAGGATTCCAAGGTTTTTCCATCCTCAGCCCTCACAAGACAATTCCATGGGCTGGATCTGTCAGGAAGCCGGCCTTGGAGAACCATGGGATGGTCTGGGGTGGAAGGGACCTTCAGGGATCACAGGACCTGACTTGGGCCAAGCTCTGCTGCCCTGGGGGTGCCAGAAGAGTTCAAGTCCTCTGGATGGACAAGGCTGCCTTGGGAACGTCCCAGGTCACCTCTGGGGAAGGCCAGGCGTTGTCACCCTCAGGTGTCACCTAGAAAGTGACACCATTTTCTAAATACTGACCCTTCTTTGTCACCTCCCCCAATGGGTTTTCCTGTTTTGCTCATCATCCATCTACCACAGAGTGTGGCTGTATTCCCATGCCATGCCATGCCAAGCCATGCCATCCCATCCCACCCCACCCCATCCCACCCATCCCATCCCATCCCATCCCACCCCATCCCACCCCATCCCATCCCATCCCATCCCACCCCACCCCATCCCACCCATCCCATCCCATCCCACCCCACCCATCCCACCCCATCCCATCCCCACCCCATCCCCATCCCATCCCATCCCATCCCACCCCATCCCCACCCCACCCCATCCCATCCCTCCCATCATCCCATCCCATCCATCCCATCCCATCCCCACCATCCCACCCCATCCCATCCCCACCCATCCCCACCCCATCCCACCCATCCCACCCCATCCCATCCCCATCCCATCCCCCCATCCCATCCCATCCCATCCCATCCATCCATCCCATCCCATCCCATCCCATCCCACCCACCCCATCCCATCCCATCCCATCCCATCCCACCCCATCCCATCCCACCCCATCCCCACCCACCCACCCCACCCCATCCCATCCCATCCCACCCACCCCACCCCACCATCCATCCCACCCCATCCCATCCCCATCCATCCCATCCCATCCCATCCCATCCCATTCCATCCCCATCCCATCCCATCCCCATCCCATCCCATCCCATCCCATCCCCATCCCATCCCATCCCCATCCCATCCCATCCCATTCCCATCCCATCCCATCCCATTCCCATCCCATCCCCATCCCCATCCCATCCCCATCCCATTCCCATCCCATCCCATCCCCATCCCATCCCATCCCATCCCATCCTCATGGATCCCATCCCATCCATCCCCATCCCTCCATCCCATCCCATCCCATCCCCATCCCATCCCATCCCATCCCATCCCATCCCATCCCATCCCATCCCCATCCCATCCCATCCCATCCCATCCCATCCCATCCCATCCCATCCATCCCATCCCATCCCCCATCCCATCCCATCCCCATCCCATCCCCATCCCATCGCCATCCCCATCCCATCCCATCCCCATCCCATCCCCATCCCATCCCATCCCCATCCCATCCCATCCCATCCCATCCCATCCATCCCATCCCCATCCCATCCCATCCCATCCCCACCATCCCATCCCATCCCCATCCCATCCCATCCCATCCCATCCCATCCCATCCCATCCCATCCCTCCTGCTGCAGACAGGGAAGAGCTTTGGGAGCCAGTTTGGGATATCCTCCTCTCCAGGGAATTCCAGCTCCAAATCCCGACACGCCCGGAGATCCCAGCACCCCTGGGGCTGTGCTGATACAAACACCACCCCTCGGCTGCATCCAGGTATTCAGGAGCCCTGCTCCTGTTTGTTCGGGTGTCGTATCCCAGTAATTCCGGTCACCCACTCCAGTGACACGGTGACCCCGGCCCAGGGCTGGAGGATCATCTCCTCCCGTCTCAGCCCCTCATCTCCAATTGTCAACACGCTCCCAGCTCGGCCGCTGCCGCCGGAATTGACATTGGAATCCGCAGCAGTATTTGTCTTAGTCCAATATTTGTCTCATTCCCGCTCCTTCCCGGCAGTGTTTGCCTTATTCCCAAGTGGATTCGCTTTCGTGTTTGTCAGGCGCCTTCCCGTTCCCAAAGCCTCACCCGCCCCGGCTCCTTCTCCCCACGTCTGTAAATGCCGGAGCGGCGCTCGCATGCGGGATGTGCGGGATGGAATAACGAGGGAAGGGCCGGCACAGGGAATTCCGAGCGGCCGAGCTCCAGCGCTGCCTCCTCCAGCAGCACCCGCGGACAATTCCCTCCCCAAATCCAAAGGGAAAAGGGCTGAGAGACTTTGGGAGTTGTTTGGCAGCAATGAACACCATTCCCAATCCCAGGGATGGAGCAGGACCCGCTCAGCTGGCCCCGGGTTGTCTTCTCCATCCTGAGCTGGAGCAATTCCACCGAGGAGAGGACAAACAGCAACCAAAACTCGGGATCCGGGTGGGATCTGGAGATCATTGGGCAAGGAAGGGGGAAGGAGGAGGAAAAGGGGAAGGAGGGAAAGGTGGAAAGGAGCAGTGGAAAAGGGAAAGAGAGAGGACGACTCAGGAAAGGAAAGAAGGGGGGAAAGGAGGGGAAAGGAGGGGGAAAGGAATGGGGAAGGAAGGGGAAAAGAATGGGGAAGGAAGGGGAAAACAAGGGCAAAAGAGGGGAAAGGAGGCAGAAAGGAGGGAAAAAAGGAGGGAAAGAAGGGGAAAAGGAGGGGAAAAGGAGTGGGAAAGAAGGGGGAAAGGGGGGGAAGAAGAGGAAAAGAAGGGGGAAAGAAGGAGGGGAAATCTTGGTGACTGGCTGTATTATTTTTATTATTATTATTATTATTATTGCAATTATTATTTCAGGGTTCTGGGATGGCTTCAAGAGAAGGGACATTCCCTTGGCTAAAAGAGTTACAGAGTGAGGAGAAGAGAGAAAATGAGGGGCTGGAGAATAGGAGAAAGGTGTGAGCAGCAGGAGGAGTGAGATCAGCCCGTGACTATCACAAAAACACACAAAAATTTACCAGGGCCCCAAATCTGAGGTGAGTACAGACCACACAGAGCCCTGGAGCAGCTTTAACTGTGTTGGGAGAAGCTGGGGAGGGTAAATGTGGAGAGGGGATGAACGAGGTCTGACACAGAGCCCTGGCTGAGGGGAAGGCATTGGAAAAAGGGGAATTGAGAGGGGAATAAAGCTCTTGCAAGAATCCAGGCTGCTTCAATACCCACAAATAGCAGGTTTAATCCCTGCTTTACCACAGCCTGGTATTACTGCTCCTGCTCAGGGGTTTTTGGGGTCTCACATGACCTGAGATTGTCCCAGAGGGACCCAGCCACGCCCCTGGCACACCTCAGGCACCATCACTGGTGTGGGAGACACTTCTCCACATGGCCAGGCTGGGATCACCCAGCCCTGGGATCGCCTGGGATCTGCCAGGACTCCTGGTGTTCTTCCAGGAGCTCCCACCTGAGCCCTGAATACCAGAGAGGATTTCCCCACAGCCTCCTTCCAGCCGGTCTCACCAATTTTCCTGTTGCTGATGTGAACTGGTTGGAGAGGGAATCCCAACCCCCTGCCAGGAGTTGTGGAGAGGGGGCAGGTCCCTCCCGAGCCTCTTTCCCCGGGCTGAGCCCCTTTCCAGCCCCCTCAGCAAGGTGGGGGAACAGTGTGGGGACACTGGGGTTTCTGTCACTATGGGCACAAAGCAGGGCCTGCCCTGACCTGGGGCCTCCTCTCTTCAACCTGGATGGGTTTTTCCTGCAGCTTTTTGGGTTCTTGAGCCCAAACGCTTCAGTAATAAGGAAATATTAATGTTATTAACCAGGATTTCCCCCTTCGGGTGTTGTTTAACACCTTTTTCTCTCTCTTTGCCCTCCTCTCATCTCTCTCACTACAAATCATGGCTTGCCTTTCATGCTGAGGGCCAGCCTGGAACGCGGCAGGGAGAATTCACAGGCAGAAATGACAGAAAGCTTCTCCTTGGATATCTGAAATACTCTGTGATATTGCCAGGCTGGAAGTTCTTTTAGGAGTTTTGCTTTAAATAAAAAAATAAATAAAAAACGTTAAAAATCAGCAGTGACCTTAAAGCAAGGAAACTGTGCCCATCGCTCCCTCTCCTGCTTCGGAGGAGCAGCCCTGGCAGCATGGAGCCCAGGACGTCAGGAATTCACAGGCACCAGCATTTCCAGAAGCCTTCTTGGACAAGGTTTCTGTTTAATTGGCTTAAAAAGCCACTCTTCTCCCACACAGGCTCCTGCAGAGCCATCTGTGCCGGGAATTGGCAATCTGGAGGAAGAGTCTGTGAAGGAATTCGCCTGCCTGGCACTGCTGGATGATGGGGGAGCAGAATTCCAGAGGTTGTGCCGAGCCAGGGCCCAGCCGGGAGAGCGAGGCCTCCAAAGGGCACTCGGAATTCCAGCTGTACTGGAAAAGGCCTGGGAAGGGATGTGGGGAAGGACAGAGAGGAAACGCCCGGGGATGGAGGAGTTGGGCCCTTTTAGGGTGATTGTGATGAGGAGGTGAAAATTTGTGCTCTGCAGTTCCTGGTTTTCTTCGGAGCGAAGGAACTTGGGAAGAACCATGGACATGGAATTAAGGGTCCAATGGGGAGAGGAGCAGAGAAGCCAACGACTGCTTGGTTTCCAAACATTCCCAGATCCAAACCTCTGACAAGCATCCCCAGCGCGTGGAGATGGAGCTCCTGCTCCAGCACACCCAGGCTGCTTCCTGAACAGGAGGGAAAAGCCAAAGGCTGGGAAAAAAACATGGAAAGGAGGGTCCCAGGGGTTTGCCAAGCCCGGGAGCAGAGCACCAGGAGCTGCCAGCAGGAACATGGGGGATTCACCTGGACAGAAGAAGGCTCCAGGGAGAGCTCCGAGCCCTTTGCAGGGCCTAAAGGGGCTCCAGGAGAGCTGCAGAGGGACTGGGGACAAGGCCTGGAGGGACAGGACACAGGGAATGGCTTCCCACTGCCAGAGGGCAGGGATGGATGGGAGATTGGGAATTGGGAATTGCTGGCTGGGAGGGTGGGCAGCTGGAATTCCCAGAGCAGCTGTGGCTGCCCCTGGATCCCTGGCAGTGCCCAAGGCCAGGCTGGACATTGGGGCTGGGAGCAGCCTGGGACAGTGGGAGGTGTCCCTGCCCATGGCAGGGCTGGCACTGGATGGGCTTTAAGCTCCCTTCCAACCCAGACCATTAGAGCATTCCATGATTTCCAAGACAGACAGATGTGCTTCCATAATTTTCAGTGCCAAATCTCCACCCCCCAAAGCCGCTGTGAGCCATGGCTGAGGTTTGCCGGCTCTGTGGGTCCTGGGGTGCCACGGCAGGGTGCACCCGTGCCCCTTTCCCAAGCCGTGTTCCCATTCCATGCCCCCGTGGTGCCGTCCCGGCCCAAGGCAGGGCAAGCACCAGAGCCCTGCTCTCCAGCCCCACCTCTCCCGGACACTACAGGGATAATCAAGGGATAATCAAGGGATAACTCTGTGGTGTTCTCTCAGCCAGTCCATCCCGAGCAGGTTTGGAGCTCTCTGCTCTCCCTAATCAGGATTCAGGGCAGAATTCAGCCTGAATCCCCGCTCCCGAGGCACCCCCTTCCCATCCCTGCAAGCAAGGGGCTCCAGAAGAGCAGCTCAGCTTCAAATCTGAGAATCCACAGCATTTCTCATCCTCAGGAAAAGGCTTTTCCGTGGTAGCAACAATTTCCAAGGATATTCCCCTCGGGGAGCCATCCTTGCAGCAATATAAATTACTCCAGAGGGGGAATCAGCCCCGGCAATTAAACCTTTTAGAGCAGGTGAGCACCTCCTCCGTATGAAATCCTGGAGGGAAAAGGGCCTCTGGCAGCCCCAGGCACGCAGGGTGCTCCAGTGCCACTAAACACACACAGCCATAATCACAGGAGCTGCCTCATTTCCCCGGGATCTTCCGGGGATCCATCATCTCCCCGTTGATTTGGGACCAGGGACTGCGCTGCCCCCCTTCCCTAACGGGGCTTTGAGCAGGGTTTAACCCCACAAAGGTGATTTGCTCCTGAAGATTTTGTCAGTCAAACCATGCTGGGCATGTGGATCCGGCCCCTTCGGCATTCCTGCTTCTCCCACCTCCCTTTTAGCTTTCCAGGGGATTCCATGGCAATGTGATCCCTGACGGAGCTAAGGGAACAGGGCTTAAGCTAGGAAATGGTATCTTGAAGTTTCTTCAACCTCATTGACCTGGTTCAGCCTGATTTGGGAATAGAGAAAGGGAAAAAAGGGGTTGGAGGTGGGAAATAAATGGGAAATGAGGGAATTTGGAAAAATACATCAGCAAAAGCAGCCAGGGAAGAGTGGGAGGAGCACAGGGAGTGGAGCACAGAGACTGCACCCAATGGCCATAAGGGTGCTGAGGGGGAATTGGCCCCACAGTGGGGCTGAACAAAGAATCCCAGGATCCCTGAGGCTGGAAAAGCCCTCCCAGCCCATGGAGTCCCAGCTGTGCCCGATGCCCACCTTGTCCCCAGCCCAGAGCACTGAGTGCCACCTCCAGGAATTCCTTGGACACCTCCAGGGATGGGCACTCCAAACCTCCCTGGGCACTTCCAAGGCCTGAGCTCCCTTTCCATGGGGAAATTCCTGCTGCTGTCCACCCTGAGCCTCCCCTGGCCCAGCCTGAGGCCGTTCCCTCTCCTCCTGTCCCTGTTCCCTGGCAGCAGAGCCCGACCCCCCCGGGGCTGCCCCCTCCTGTCAGGGACTTGTGCAGAGCCACAAGGTCCCCCCGAGCTCCTTTGCTCCAGGCTGAGCCCCTTCCCAGCTCCCTCAGCCGCTCCTCCTGTGCTTTAATCCCCACTGACCATCCCAGGGATGCCTGGCAGTGTCCTGGATCAGCACCCCAGGCTGAGCACCCCCCTTGAACACACCCCGTGACCCACAGGGAGCAAACCCCAAGCCCTCGTGTCCCCTGGAGCTGGTGGCAGCTGCTCCTAAATCAGGGCAGGTCACCCAGACCCTGCTCTGACGGTGGCACCCCAGGACAGATGAGCTGTGTTTTCCTCCCGTGCCACATTTTTGCAAAATCCCAAAGAGGAGATAAATAAAGGTCCTGTTGCTGGCAGGATCAGCCCGTGGATGAGCACAGGTTGAAGTGCCCGAGTTCTGAGGAGATAACAATTACCAGCAAGTCATTACTTACAAACAGGATAATTTTTCAAGCAAGCCTGGATGAATCTGCACATTCCCAGCCGGCAAATAGCTTTGAAAATCCTCTGAGGTGGAAAAAACCATTGTGAATCCTGAGCATATGCTTTGCTCTGAGTGTATTTTAAAAAATGTTTGTTTAGGCCGATAAGCTGAAGAGTGAACCAGGGCTCTGAGTGTGGCTGCAGCGGTGCTGAGATGTTTAGCCCGTGGCTAAACAGGATTTTCCTGTTCACAGTTATGATTTCGTGTTTGGCCATAATAAAAAGCCTTGATGAAAAATATAGATGTTCCCAGCGTGAGCACTGTCACATCATTGGTTTATAAATAAACATGGATCGGTTCAAAAAACCTCCTTAAGCACAGTGACCTGCCTGTGCAACGCCTCCCACAGCCAGCCCTGTGCTCCCAAGGGACGCTGCAGCTGCTCCAGGGAATTCCAAGGCTCCCTGCCCGCAGCAGGGGCTTGGAACTGCAGGGTCTTTATGGTCCCTGCAGCCCCAAACCGCTCTGGGATTCTGCTGCGGAGGGGAACAGCTTTTCTTCCCAAAGCTCAGGAAGAAGTTCTGGAAATAAAACTTGGACTTTTGGGAACAACAAAACACCAGGGATGGTGCAGCTGTCCCAGACTCCGCAGCCTTTGATGTGGCCCCATAGAAATAAAAAATGGGGCTTATAAAAACCAGGGGGAGTGACTTTTAACATGGGCAGAGAGTGACTTTGGACAAGGGGGAATGGTTTTGAGCTGAAAGAGGGCAGGGATGGATGGGAGATTGGGCAGGAATTGTTCCCTGGGAGGGTGGGCAGGCCCTGGCACAGGGTGCCCAGAGCAGCTGGGGCTGCCCCTGGATCCCTGGCAGTGTCCAAGGCCAGGCTGGACATTGGGCTGGGAGCAGCCTGGGACAGTGGGAGGTGTCCCTGCCATGGCAGGGGTGGGATTGGGATGGGATTTAAGGTCCCTCCCACCCCAAACCGCTCTGCAGTCCCTGTGCCAGGGGTTTTGCTGCTCTGCCTCCACAGCCCAAGGAACACAGCACAGCATTCCCACCCCTCCGGAGGCACCTGGATGGGACATCACAGCTTTTCCTTGCAGCCCTTCCTTCCATCTCCCACAGCTGCCTTTGCCCAGCTCTCTCCTGGCAGCACAACCCCGACAGGGCTAATTCCCAGATTTCCCACTTCCAAGCCCAAATCCCACCTTCCAACCTCTTTCCCCTCCTCCTTCAGGGTGGCTGCTCTTTGCTTGTCACTTCTTTTGCTGGGAAATGTCATTTGTTTACCTTTCCCCCCCCCAGTGCTGTGAAATGATGGCTCCAGCACCAAGGAGCTGGCAAATGACAACCTAATGGCCAAGCTGAGTGTGCTCGAACAGTAAAAGAAAGAAATCCCTAATCAAAGTCTCTCAAATTATATGGAATACTGACAGCTTTTTACGCTGTTTTAATTAAGTACACTGTAATTTAAACCACTGAACCATAACAACCCAACGTTTAGTGTTATATCCCTGGGAGAACTTTAAAAATATGCATAATTCTGCCTGCAAGGTAATTGAGGGATATTTTTGGGGTGGTGGGGGTAATTAAAGGTTATACAGGAGAGTAATAGGAATTTTACTTGGGTACTGATGGTGTCAGCAACTGTGCTAAAACCTCCTCAGGAAAGTGATTCGTGTGCCTGGCCGAGGCTCCTCCGGTGTTTTTAGCGGCTCGGGAAGGGCTCTGTCAGCTCCTGGATCCCGGGGAGCTGCTGAGGGGCACTTTCCCTGCCATGGCCACCTCTCCCTGGCCCCCACAGCAGAGTGAGCAGGGGAAGGAACTGATTTCTCCCCAGGGGCAGGAAAGGGATGGCTCTGTCCTGGCTCATCCCTGGGGCATGGAGGGAGGGACGGCGGGGTTGGGGTGGTGAGGATGGATGAGGGGAGGAAATCAGCCCCCGGTTGTCCCAAAGCAGAGAAGGGTGTCCCAAGCACTGGTAGGGTGTGCCGAGGGATTCCAGACCCACACGGGGATCCTGCCTGGATGCAGAGGAGCCAGCCCAGCCCTGCTCCCTCTGGGGAGGAAGGCTATGGTGTTCAGAGGCTGTGCCATGAGGTGCCGCCCAGTGCACCCTCTGAGGGGCAATATTTGCCACACAAGGCAGCAGGAAAGGCGCTGGCAGCCCCCAAAGCTGCCGGGCTGCAGAGCTGCAGCTGCCACGGGATGTACAGGGAGATTCAATGTGAAAAGTGGAAGATAATGTGCTCACACACTAATGGGCACTGAACTAGACACAGGCTCATTTTTCACATCATGTCATCTCTAAGGTTTGAATAAAAAGTAATGGCGAGAATGAGCCTGGATCTATCTCAGACATTATCATTTGCCTCCTCAGTTTTATTTGTGTTGACTTGTACAGTCTCAGGAGCTGACAGTGTGCGGGCCCCCGGATCAGTGTGAGTGATAATACACAGCACATTACACTGCTGGTGACAGCTCCTGTTCCCCGCGCTGGCATCTGAGCGCCGCGCATCTCCCTCCGTCAGCTCAAATGCTGCCAGCTGACAGCAGACAGGAGCTCACCGAGGGGACATCACAAACCCTGTCTGTTATCATTTCAGCAGATAAACTGGAGTTTCCAGGGTATCTTGTTCGGGAAATTAGTGTCAGTCAAACTTTGGGGGATTTTTTTTCCCTCTCTTTTCTTTCCCGCTCCTTTTTTATTTTTTCTTTCAGAAGATAAATAGCTCCGGCACAGGGGCTCTGTTTGTGCTGCTGCACAATCAAAGGCTCATTTGAAATTGGGGGGGGGGGGGGGGGGGGGAGAAAAAAAAAATCACCATTTTAAAAATAATAATCCTCTTCTTGTGGCGAGGATAAAGGCAGCGTTTCAGCCTTCATCTGAGCATGACTAAACAGCCCCGTGGCTCGCAGCACTTTCAACACAGCAATACAATAATTTTTTACATCAGATCAGTAATTTTTCCTCTCAAAACATCTTAGATTTCCTCACCAGCCAACAGCCTGAATCTGAAAAGTTGCTGAAGCCATCGCATTCAGCTATGAATCCCTATAACCTGAGACTTCTCAGCTGAACCCTGCACGCTCGGCCCCACAGGCACAATGCTTAATTAAGTGTAATATCCTTATTTAAGGCAGGCAGGCTCTGTAAGCCTGGTAAGTGTTCCAGAAATTATTTTCAGAGATTTCTTAGCTACAGGAATGTATAGGGGAGGAAAAAAATATTACCAAGATAATCTACAGTCTCCAGAGGATCCCTACCTTCCAGAGATATGCAAAAAGCCCCAATTCTTTTGTTTAACCTGGGAGATAATTCGAAACCTGCAGCTAATGAATCCCAGGAGGTGCAAGGGGGTTTGGATTAAGCTCCAATTTGCTAATCCTGCTGCTGGAGGTGGGGGAGGATCCTGGCAGCCCATCCATTCCTCCTGGGCTGGAGCACATGTGGAGCTGCTGCTGCTGCTGGGGGTGTCCTCCCCAGCCCCTCGGGATGGGACAGCAGCAGGGCAGCTCCCAGTCCCATCCCAGTCCCATCCCAGTCCCATCCCAGTCCCGGGGATGGATGTGGGGAGGCTCCCACCCGGCTGGCACCTCACAGCACCGAAGCTTTAAAGCTGCTGCTCTTCCCCAAACCCAGCGAGCTGCTTTTCTTACACTTCCCAAAACACACCTCTCAGAATCATGAATATTTCCAAGCTCTTGGACCATCACCTGCCAGTCGTGGTAGCTGTTTCCCCTGGAATTCCAGCTGCTCCTGCTGTAATGGACGTGCCTCAGTTGGCTGAAGCTCCCAGGAGGGTTTAACCCCAAGGGTCCTGTTCAGACCCTGTGCCTGCTTTGAATTCCCTCTGCTCCCTGTGTGAGAAGATGCCACAAGCCATGAAAAATGGGAAAGACACCCAATGTTCTCCCCTGGCTCTGCTTTAGTGGGATTTCTCCTTCAAAGCGTTTCCCAGGCAGGTCCCTCACCCCACGCTCCTGTTCAAGTGTTCTGTGTGTTTTATAAGGAATGGGAATTAAATCCATAACAAAAGGAAGCCCATCGAGGACAGGAGGAGGAACGGGAGCAGCGGGAAGCCTGGGAGGCAGCTCTTTGCCAACAGGAACAGTGGGAACGCTCCTCACAGAGCGCAAGAACCAAACCAGGATGAATCCTGGACCCCACACCAAAGATTCTGCTGGAACAGAATCCTGCTGGTTTGGGGGATTTCTGCTCAATCTCGGAATCGTGGTGTTGTTAATTCTTTGGGAAAACAAACAATCGTACAAATATTGGGGTGAGCTGATTGTGGCCTTCCAGGACCTGAAGGAGCCAACAAAAAACATGGAAAGAGACTATTTACAAGGAATGGAGGGACAGGGCACAGGGAATGGCTTCCCAGTGCCAGAGGGCAGGGCTGGGTGGGATATTGGGAAGGAATTGTTCCCTGGGAGGGTGGGGAGGGCAGGGCTGGAATTCCCAGAGCAGCTGGGGCTGCCCCTGGATCCCTGGCAGTGTCCCAGGCCAGGCTGGACACTGGGGCTTGGAACAGCCTGGGACAGTGGGAGGTGTCCCTGCCATGGCAGGGGTGGCACTGGATGGGCTTTAAGGTCCCATCCAGCCCAACCCATTCCAGGATTCCATGACTGTGACGTGTTTGGAGGAGCTGTCACGATCTGTGCCCACACAGAGACACACCCTGACAGAGAGGACAACGACATAAAATCCAAATAACTCAGGACCACCTGCTCTGCCTGTTGGTCTCCCTCGCTCAGCTCCTTAACCCATCCTGCCTCTGGCTCCTCTGTTCCAGTCGCCCAGACAAAGAGGGAGAAGCCCCAAACAATCCAGAGTGGGATTCCACGAGTCCCTGTCCCTGGGGGAAGCTCTGCTGCTATTTAGCTGATTGCAATTTCTCATCACAGCAATTCTCCCCATCATCATTATCAGTACAGCAATCAAACACAAACAGGAGCTGCGGCTAAATGAGCCAGGGCTGGGTAATGAAATAATTGCTGTGCTCGGCAGCCCAGGGACACTCCCAGCCCCCAGACCCCGCCCTGCTGCCGCCGTGCCAGGGACACCGAGCTTCTTCCCGTGTTTGGCACCGTCCTGGACACACGGCAGCGTCCGTCCTGCCTTGCCCAGGGCAGCGGGGACATCGCAGCTTATCTCGTAGGGAATTTCCTTTGGAATTTTCAGTTTGGAAACATGTACCAGCCAGAATCTCTAAATAATAATAATAATTAATAATAGTAATAATGATGATGATAATAACAATAACAACAACTATTATTGTTGTTGTTATTTACTGTTATTCTCTGCCTCACCTGAGCAGGGATTTCCCTTCCCCCGGAGGGCACAGCCCTCCCTGACAGAACCAAGCGATGGCTCCTCAAAGCCTCCTTAACCACAGAGAGCGAGCAGAGAGGGATCCTCTGGGGAAGGAGCGACCTGAGAGCAGGGCACTGATCACCAGCAGGACCCCATCCCCATCCCACACCCCTGGGGAAGTTCTCTGTGGAGGGAAGCACATTCCACGGGAAGCAACCTGAGAGCAGAGTGTGAAAGGGCGAAGGGCAGGCTCGGGATGCAGCTGGAGAGGCTGCCAGGGAGGAATTTGGAAGCAGAGGCTGATGTTCCGCTGGGATTCAGCCCCTGGCCCCCCACACTGCACGGAACAGCAGCCCCAGGCAGGAACCATCCCGGCTCTGCTCAGGGAGTTCAGGCTCGGATCAACAAAGCCCTCGAGGAAACGCTTCCCTTCCCGGAACGGCCCCTCCGGGGGATCCGTGTGCTCCTTCCACGGCACCGCTGAAGGGCCCTGCTGAGCTGGGACCCTGTTCCCCAGCACTCCTGGCTCCAGCACCGAGCTGGGATTGCGGCTGTGCCAGTGCCTGAGAGCGGGAAAGGCAGGAAACGTTGGGGGTTCGGCTCTTTGGGGTGCTGGGAAGCATCGAGTGGTTCCACGTGTGCGGATACACATTTATACACAGAGATATGTGCGTGTAGGGAGAGATAATCCGTGGGGATGACAGACAGTTGAGAGGCTGATGAGAGGTAATTGACAAATCAATGAGAGATAATTGATAGATTGATGATGGAAAACCGATAGATCATCAGCTGTCTATCAATTGCGCATCAATTGATGGATAGACGATTGATCCACAATTGGCAGATGGATAATCTTCTCTCACGCTGCGGGATTTTCCTCCCACCTTTGAGAAGCAATTCCCCAAATTCAGAGTGGACTTTCAAATCCACATCCCAGTTTAATAAGAGAGAAAAGGCCCCTATTTCCGGAGTTCCCGTCTTGCCGCGGGGTCGGATCCTGCCCCCAGCACAGCACCTCTGCGAGGTGGCTTGGGGAGCAAAGCCACCCTGGTGTTTCTCTGGCCCACCCAGGCAAATGCCAGTGTGAATTCCTCGGAGCTGAGCAGCCGGACCGCGCTCACCCAGCGGCTGCACCTCTGGGCACGGGCAGGGACACAAGGGGCTGCTCCTGGCACGGCCGGGTGGTGCCCTGGGGACGGGGTGACCATGCTCAGCGATGAAAACATCCTAAATAGAAACATAAACACACATCCACATCCTGGAGGACAAAGCACGGCGGCTCTTGGACAAAAGCGGTGTCACCAACCCGCCAGCGATCCGTCCCTCCCGCCACCCCGCCAGGAATTTCCCAGCCCCAGATTCGCTGGGAACACCCAGCCCTGGGAACTGGCTGGAAATAAAGGCTGGGCTAAAGGCAGGACATCCCAACACGCCCTTCCCTCTCTGTCCAGTCCCACGCGGGCAGCCGCAAGGCAAACACGGAGCGCTGCCGGCGGCGCATTCCGCGCCGGAATGTTGACAGCGTTATTTCCAGAGCATCACGGCTTAATCAAACCTTAAACTCGAGCAGCGCTGCGCCGAGCTCCGCCGTAAACCCCCAAAATTATATAACACACATGTTTTTATGCTTTGCCAATTACAGCTGGAATAGGGACTGTTTGTTTCAGCCCCTCTCAAAATGAGGCGAGGATGGGAAAACAACCTATTTTCCTTATTAGGTTCAGGAGTCAAAGGACTCAGCCAGGAGCCGCAGGCTTCAAGAGCATAGAAGATTAAGACATATATTGGATTCATGATGGAGGGCACAAAGTTCATTTTCAAAATAAAACAGAATTTTATTCATATTCCTTTTAAAATTCAGATTGCCATTTGCCAGCTGACCTGTGACATGGCAGCAGTGTATTACATTTTCAATGAGCAGCCTGTCTGGAGCTGGCAGGAGAGGAAACTGCTTCCTGGTGGAGTTTTTTCACCACCCTTAAATAGTAAGAATTTGTCGGGATTGTTGTCACTAATGGGAGACGGTGCAAACAGGGACAGGGCAGCATATTTATTTTTAATAAGGCGACATGCAGAATAGCAAAGTCCCTGGCATTATGCACCGAATAGGGCTGAAAAAACAGAAAAAAAAAGAGAAACCAGAGCTCGGTTGCAATTTGTATGTGGAAATCAGGGGTGGAAATACTTGGCAGATACATTGAAAATCAAAACAAAAGCAGAGCAGGGGGGAAAAAATCCGCATCTATATTAAAAACTGAAATGCAAACGCAGTCGGCAGCGAGTTTGCAGAGAGTGCGAGTCAAGCCAAGGGTTTCTCTAGCGAGGAGCGAGATTTATGGAGCTCGCCATCTGTCAAAATTAGATTACAAAAGGCACATATGCAAAGATACACCACGCCTGATTTTCATATATATTAAAGCCCGCAACTCCTGCGGAAAATGAGGCTCCGCACGCGGCGGCGCCCGAAAGCTCCCGCAGCCAACTTTGGGGCTTTGCTGGGATTGTGCCACCATGGGGATGGAAGGCATGTCCCCCAGGGGATGTCCTGCAGGCTCTGGAGATCGGCCCCACGGGGCCCTGGGGGTGCAGCTCCATGGAGCACCCGAAATGCAGCACCTGGGCTGGAAGGTGCTCACGTGGAGGGAGGGACGGCACCGGCGGAAAGGGAACCCGGAGCACCCTCGGCCCAGCCAGGTGGTGACGCTGCTTTGGGGTCTGAGCAAACAGAGAGAAGGATGACACAGAACCCTTTTCCAACCCATTTTCCAACCCTTTTTCCCTCATGGCAGGCTCCAAGCCCCCATTTCTGGGTGACACAGCGGGATTCCCTTTCCCTCCTGGTCCCACACCAATTATTTGTGTATGAGGTGCCTTTTGTCCCCGCAATCAAAGCCCGAGTACAAACCACGCCGCTCTCCTGATAACTTAATCAAGGACTCTCTGCTCCAATCTACCTGTAGATAAAACGCAGGGTGTATTTTGACACGGAGAAACAAATCCACTTAGGGCAGGTGAATTAGCTAATCATCATCTCAGCACCAGCACGGCTCGTGCTCGGGGATGCTGCTGAATATCAATCGTGCCCGCGCCGGAGCGCAGCCCAGCCCTGCCCCGGCTCTCTCATGTGAGCCATGTTAACCCGCACTGGGGAAATCCTCTCCTGTTGACAATGGAGGAGCAGGAGAAGCAATTTTGTTGGCAATCTATTTTACTTTGGGAACAGCTGAGCTCCGAGGCGGAGCGCTCCGGAGAGAGCCGGGATTCAGGGCAGGGCAGGGACGCTCGGCTCTGCTCCCAGGTGCTTGCAGACCTGGCGTCGGTGTCCAAGCCGTGCTGGGGATGCTCATCGGGGGTTTTCCATCAGGGATGACACGTGGCTGTGATATTTCTCATCAGTTTTACCCCAATACCTGTTTGTACCTGATTCAAGGGGGTTTAACTGACCAAAACGTCACCTCCCAGCTGTCCATGAGCTCCAGCTAAGAGGTAGAAACACTGAGTTCTAAATATGCCAAAAATATAAGAGGAAAAAACTCCACTTCTCTTTTTCTGCAGGATCACTGCACTTCAGATCCTGATATTTTTTAATTCCTGATGGTTCTCATTGCACATTTCGTCTCAATTTAGAACATAAAGCATTTTAAAACACCAACCTGCAAAGCTGTGCATTTACTTTGTACCTTAATTTATGAAACTGCCTGCTGGAGGGTGCTGAGGCTGGTTGGGTATTAATATAATAATTAATATTAACAGTGTTACACCACCGCTCAACGCCATGGCCACTCTTTGCATTAATCATAAGAAGAAATCCAGGCTGCTCGGGCCATTCCCAGCATTTCAATGGATAACGCTGCTGCGCAGCAAGGGCCTCGGGCTCTGCAAACACCCCCAGCCGTGGGTGAGCACCGTGTTTGATGCCAGCAGCTCCTGGGAGGAGCCACACCTTGGGAAAGTGGAGGAGAGGAACCCAAACCGGAGAGAGGAGCCCGGAGCAGCCACAAGGACTGAGCGAGGAGCGGAGCCGCCGCTCGCTCGGCGCTTCCTCCCAAACCCCGCTCCTCGTTGGGCATAAAATACAGGCTCCTTAATTGGTGTGTGCTTCTCCAACATGTTTTTAATGAAAAGGCGGCACATAACTCTCGGTTTGTTGGCTGGCAGAGCCCAATTTACAAAAGTGGGAGTGCGAGATAAGAACAGAGTACATCTGCAGCGCAGGCTGTGCAATGAATCACGCCGTGCCAGAGTTGAGCAGAATATAATTGAGTCCAACATCTCTGAGCACTTTCACCATAATTAATGATAATCTGTAACAGAGGAATCTGAGATTCCAGTTCAGAGAACTGTTTAATTAGGCCAAGTAATGAAAGCAGCAGCAGTACAAGAATATGGCCTGCCTCATGATTAATGATTCATGCTACCGAACACAAAAGTGCCGCGCCGTTAACTCCAGCGGGGCTGCGGCGCCCTGGCATTTACAGAACAGGGAAATGTGGCATTGCTGGGCTGGGGATGGAGCTGGCAGCGGCCCTGCCCCAGCCATTCACACGATAAATAAGGATGCGAAGGTAACAGTCTCCCCCGGCCGCCTTTGTTCCAGGGAGCTCGCACAGAAATACAGGCTCAGCCTGGACATCGGTATTAGGGAAGATGTCCCTGCTCAATAATTAATATCCTCACTTCCAAAGTTGGTCACACAGCGCTGTTTTCCCTTTGTGCCGGGCTAACAGAGCCAGCGCTGGTGAGAGGAGGTGCTCTGGGTGCAGCTCCAGACACCCTTACACAGACCCAGGCTCATCCAGAGACACGCTCAGCTCGCAGGGAGGAACAACAGCTCAGTTCACAAGGTACCAAATGGAAAAAGGAAAGGGAAAAAAAAAAAAAAATAGATGAAGAGTGGTAAGTTTTTTGCAGGCTTCCACTTTTGCTGGGTCAGGGTGCAAAATGTAGAGCAATTTGACACGGAATTGCCCTGGAAGTGTAAGGGACATGACAAAAGAAGTGATAAGACTGCCTGGGGCTTTAACTTACAAGCCAGCAAATTATATGGGTTTTATGTGACTATTTACTGCTCCTTTCAATGAAACAAGGAGCCCTACTTATCGTGAGCCCTGCAGAAGCCCCGCTACATATGCAAGGTGGGAGATAAGAACATTTTCCAGAGGGCCATGTTCCCTAATGCCTCCATTCCCCCCCAGATTAGGGCTCCTTGGGTGCCTCTTCAGCGCTGCCACGGCTCAGCACCCACCGTGACAAATGCCCGTGCAGGGACATTATCTGCTCTCTGCCATAATGGCCCAGCATTTCCACCATCCTCCCCTGCCTGGGGACCCCCTGCCCTGCACCCTCACCTTCCCCTCTCCTCCTCCCTGGCACACAGAGCCTCCTTCAGCTGCATCCTCGGCCTGAGCTGGGGACATCGGGGCTCCAGGGGAGGCCTTAAAAGGGGGTGTGAGACTGCTGGGGGGAATCAAGGTCAGAATCACAACGTCCTGAGCTGGAAGGACCCACAGGGTCATGGATCCAGCTCCTGGCCCTGCACAGACACCCCAAATTCCCACCCTGGACATCCCTGGCAGTGCTGTCCAAACGCTCCTGGAGCTCTGGCAGCCTGGGGGCTGAGACCATTCCCTGGGCAGTGCCCAGCACCCTCTGGGGAAGAACCTTTCCCAATATCCAACCTGACCCTGCCTGGCACAACTTCACACCAGCAGAGAGAAACCAGTGACCACTACAAGATTTCATCACCAACTTCCCTGAAGAAGAAAAGCTCCAAGAAAACCCCACGCAAAATGAGGGAAGAATGGAGGTGCTTAAATTATAACATCAAATAACGAGCATGGCAACTTGTGAATCTTTAATGGACATTTTAAAGAGCCCATAAACTTTTGGGTGAGATTCCAGAGGCCCTGGAGCTGTCAAACACTGCTCAGTTGTTCTACAAAGACACACTGGGAACCTCAGAGCAGGGAGTTTCACATCTGTGGAAGGGGAACTGTGGGAAACTCCTGAGGGAGGCAGGGTGAGGAGGAGGAGGCTGTGATTGAGGACAGCAGCGTGGCTGGGTCCTGCTTAGCTAATCCCTGGTGTTCTTTGAAGATGTTACTGCCACAACAAAGAAGGGAAACTCAGTAGATGTTAAATGAAAGTTAAATTTTCCAAAGGACATCTGAGGAGGTTTCACTGAGCAGAAATCTGCAGAAACATCCAGGGCCAGCCCAACCTGGAAAAGTTCATGTGACGTCAAGCAGAGCAGCTCTGGATAGCAGAGGAGAATGAGGGGGCTTGGGGCAGCTCCCAAATTCTGGAGGTGCTTCCTACAGACCCATGGAGGGCATGGGGACAGCCAGGAAGGGTTCCTGTGAGGGGATGTTGCCATAAGGCACCAGGAAGGTCCCACCAGAAATGCAGAAGTGCACAGTGACTGTTCAGCCTTGCTCTGTATCCCACAAAGCACCTCCCACATTCCTGCATGGAGCACAAGGGGATTTTTCAGGAATCTCTCTCTTTTCCCATTAAATACTCCAGGGCACCAGTGGCTCCTGCTTCCCTACTGCTAATTAAAGCAGGGATCAGCATCACAAGGGATCAGAAATGAAGCAGCAGCATCCTGGAATCTTCCAAGCTGCCACAGTCTACACCCTGTTCTATAACTTCCCCTGCATTTCATTAGCAAGTGATTTCAATATGTAAATTAGAGGGGGGGTTGCCCCCTCATGGGAAGCTCTCAGCAGGTCTGAGTTTGTCAGCACCAATCCCTGCACTCTGTGCAAGTTTGCCACGGACATTCCTGCAGATGAAACTCAGCTACTGGAGGCTTCAGAAGGGAAACACTGAGAGATGATATCGCTGCAGGAAGATCTGTCAGCTAAAGTTAGCGTCCCTAATTTTTTCCCATCATCAGCCCAAGAAAAATTAGCATGGTGACGTCTGGCCCTGCTGAGAGAACAAACAGAGAAGGAAGTGCTGGAATCAGCCGGTGCTTTCCATGCCCTGACGCCAAACACTGACTTATTTTAGGGTTCTCCCGAAGCCTTAAGCAGAGTTTGAGGCTGAGGCCACTGGGAGATGGGTACAGGGAACCTGGCTTGGCCCTTGGTAAGAATTCCAAACTTGGCCAGGGCTTTTTCTTGGAAATTCCTGTGAAAGTTATGCAGAGAGGGAAAAACTCCAATTCACAACATCTCCGGGCTGGAAATGTTTTCCCAAAGCCCCGGTACATGGGGAGGGAGGGAATGAGATTCTTCTCTCTCTAAATACCTGCAAGGGCTGCTCCAGAAATGGGAATTACAGCAGGGCCAGGCATTAAAACGCAGAGGAAACCTCGAGGCTGCATCCAAAACCTGGGGCAGTTCTGGACCCCGTGGGACAAGGGGGACCCTGAGGGGCTGGAGGAGTCCAGGGAAGGGAATGGAGCTGGGAAGGGGCTGGAGAATTCCTGAGGGAGCTGGGAAAGGGGCTCAGGCTGGAGCAAAGGAGGCTCAGGGGGGACCTTGTGGCTCTGCACAAGTCCCTGACAGGAGGGGGCAGCCGGGGGGGTCGGGCTCTGCTGGCAGGGAACAGGGACAGGAGGAGAGGGAACGGCCTCAGGCTGGGCCAGGGGAGGGGCAGGGTGGATACTGGGGAATTCCTTCATGGAAAGGGTGCTCAGGTGGAGTGCCCAGTCCTGGAGGGATTTCCAAGCCCTGTGGATGTGGCACCTGGGGACAAGGTGGGGCAGTGGTGGCTGAAGGAACTGTTTGAACTCCATGGTCTCAGAGAACTTTTCCAGCCCAACCCATTCCAAGATTTGATGTCCCCTGGGAATGCTTTGAGCTCCCCTCGGTGGGGTTTCCTCCAGCCCATCCCACCTGAGCCTCCTGTACCAGCAGGTCCAGGAATGTCCAGCCACAGGAGTTGTGCACTTGCCCCAAGCCAAGGGAGACCCTGTGTGCTGGGATTCCGAGATTCCATCAGTGCTGACGGGAATCCTGCTCCAGGGAGGGATGGCCCAGAGCAGCTCCTCCTGCGCTCCCTGGCTGGGAGAGCAGCAGAGGCTGCAGATCCATCTGCAGGGAGCCAAACAAACTCCAGCAGTGCCTGGGACTGACTAATGCCACCCTCGGAACAGCTGGATTTATTGACTTTGCAGAATCAATAGCTATTTTTATTAATCATCTTTAGATAGCAGGATGCTCCTACTATATCTCTTTCAGTGACTAATACAATAAATTTTCCCTTTTGATGTTCCCTGACATTTGAGCAAATTAAATGGAGCATTAAATATGATCCTCTTTGGGACAAAAGTGGGCAGAATCATTTGTGACTACTTTATTAACTGTTCTGAGAGCACTGGCAGCACCTTCCAAAGTGCTGTTCAGCATGCCATGTTTATTAGTATTTAAATTTTCCCCAGCACTGCTATATTACTATGGATCAAATGGTTTTAGTTGGGTGAAATGGAAATATTTCCATATTTACTTTTATTTTGAACGTGGCACCAGCTGAAGGACTGGAGTCCATCTTTGCTCTGTGTATCACAGGGAATATTTAGGGTATTTTTGCTCTTAAAATGGGTGATAACCCTTAAAAAGTGCACATTTTGTTGTGCAATAGTTAAAATAATATTTTTAAATGGTGATTGCATAAGAATTATTGGTTTGTGGTGAAAAAGTGAGCCCAGTTTTCATGCTTAGCCAAATGATCAATTAAATACTGCAGCTTGAAAACTGATCAGGGAGAACTCCCCAGAGTGGGGGTCCCTGACCCCACCCAGATCCCAGGGAGGCCCAGGTGGTTCCCGGAGTGTTTTCCATGAACAGCCACTGCCAAAGCATTTTATATCAGCCATTCCTGCATGTAAACCTCCAAGTAGCAGCAAAACCGAAACCAATCCAATGGCCCACCTGGATATTCCTTCATCTTCCAGGGGAGGCATTGCAGGGGGAGGGCTGGCAAGTCAATTACTGAGCCCGTGGGTCACTTCTGTCGATCAAGTGTTTATCAATTCTGGCACAAAACATCCCCTCGGCCCCTGGATTGCCTCGATTATGTCTCGATACGAGATGAATGCTGCGCAGCTCTCCCCTGCCTCCCGCACGGGAAGCAGAATTCCCATCATCTCCGCGGGAGCGAGAGGCCTTTCGGAGCCGCTCCGGGCAAACATTGGAGTTTCAGATTAAGGAGATAAGAACCAATTGACATAAAAGAAGAACCACCCGGAATTTTACAGCCAGGCTCCGGAGGAACCCCGGCAGGAGCTTGGGCTGGAGCTGGAACACGAGAGGGAATTGCAGCTCCCCCCTCCCCGAGCGCCTCCCGTGTAGGAGCGATGCAGGTGAGTTAGCACCGAGCTCAGCTCCTAATTAGCCCTGCAGGGAAACTAATTAACCAAGCTGAGCATGGTCTCAACCCAGCACTGCCTTTCCCAGTGCCCGAGAGGTGCAAAATGTGAGTGGGCAGCTCTGGGGTGGCACAGGCCCGTCCTGGCACCGTCCCTGCCCCAGCCTCTCCCACTGCCTCATCCTCTGGATTTGGGGAGCACTCGGCTGCATTTCTGGGCACAGATGTCCCACAGCAGAATCCCGGGATCCCTGAGGCTGGAAAAGCCCTCCCAGCCCATGGAGTCCCAGCTGTGCCCCATCCCCACCTTGTCCCCAGCCCAGAGCACTGAGTGCCACCTCCAGGAATTCCTTGGACACCTCCAGGGATGGGCACTCCAAGCCTCCCTGGGCACTTCCAAGGCCTGAGCACCCTTTCCATGGGGAAATTCCTGCTGCTGTCCACCCTGAGCCTCCCCTGGCCCAGCCTGAGGCCGTTCCCTCTCACCTGTCCCTGGTCACAGCAGACCACAAACCAACTTTTCTACACATTCCCCACTGAGGAAACGTTATTGCAGGAAACAGGAAAAATAAATGATTTGCCAAAATTTATTCCTTTTTGGGAAAAAATACTGGGTGGGGGAAAAAAAGTCCCGAGCTAATGAGAATTAGCTACGCAGGTCCCATCACTTTTTAATAAAAGCAGAGTTACTTTTCCTAAGTGCTTCCTTTTATTATTCCCTTCATAAGGTAATTTAAAATAAAATCATCAGATACGTAGATAATACAATAACACACTGAAACCTTTACTCTTTCCTGCTGCAGTTTCCTTCCTCAGGACAGGCCCTGAGCCAAGTGGTCCCAAGGATGCTCTGAACTGGTCCCTACCCTGGTGAGGAGAGCAACGGCCACACCCGGCACCCTGAGAAGGGAACAAGGGCTTAGACACTCAAATATTTTTCATTTCTATGCAATTTTTGGTATTTTAGCATTGGGAAAGGAAAGAAAATGAGGAAGGACTCGTCTCTGCCTCTTGGAAGAGGATGGGGAGAAGGACCTGAGGCTCTTCCCAATATCAGCGAGTGCCTGAAATGAGCTTTGTGCAATAAGCCCAGCCATGTCACCAGGCTCCTCTCAGACGATCTAAAGATTAAAGGCTCTATTCCTGGAGGGTTCCCGTGGCATTTACTCAGGGATTTTGATCAAGCTTTATGTGATGGGCTACCTAACACACCTCTCCCAACCTTAAGAGCTAACAGGAATTTGGTATCTCTCAACATGGATTTCTTGCTGTACTGGGGGATATTTGGCAAACATCTCGAGACTGTAGCCAGGCACAGACAGGAGGGAAAATGAAAGAAGGGGAGAAAAGTGGCCAAAGAGTCAGAGCAAACACTGAGATTTGGAGGCAAAGTCTGTATGAATACAGAGCAAGTGTGGCTGTTAAATCCCCAGTTTAACTAACGGGGTGAATCTTCCATGGCCCACGTCCATGGGTGCCCCAGGCAGCCAGAGCTGGGCACCAAAACAGCACCAGGGCCACTGCAGTGACCGTGACCTGCGGTGCCATGGGAAGAAGGGTGGGATGTGGTGCAGCCACAGGAAATCCAGGAATGTGCTCAGAGATCTCAGTGCCACAAAACTCCGCAAAGTTTACCAGGAAATAAGAGATGTGACAAAGAGCTGAGGTTACCTGAACATCAGGCACTTGTTACAGCCTCATCCACCCCACACAGAGCCCACAGCAGCCACAGAAACTCCTCCTCTTGTCAGCATGATCAAAACCCAAACCCCAAAACCACGCCGGGGTGTCCCTGCCCTTGGCAGGGGTTTGGAACGAGGTGCTCTTGAAGGTCCTTCCCTATCCAAACCATTCTGTGTTTCTATGAACCTCCCAAACCAACAAAAACACCCCCAAGACAAACCCCAAACCAAAACAACGCCACAACAACAACCACCAATCATTTGACACCTAGCACTGGTGCCTAAGGAAGAAAATCCAGGGGATGTTGAATAAAGAACCAACAGCATCAGCAGCAGGAAAAGAGATTTCCTGGCAGTGCTGCTGATGCCATGATGATTTTTGTCTTTTCTTTTATACCCCTGTTACACCTTTTTACAGCTTCTGTATTCTCAGTGCTTCTGCCTCCATTCTTGGCCTTGTTTGTTCAGCTGGGAGACTCAACATCTCAGAAGCTTCGTAGCTGGGGGTCAGGGTGCCCCAGAGCCCAAGGTCCTCTCCAGAACACATTCTGTAAACTGAGATAGAACCATCCAGGGGAAGGCTCCTTGGGGAGAGGGGCTCACTTGAGCCTCTCCTTGGGGAATCTTTGATAGATCTGCTAATTAGTAACATCTCTAATGTGATACCAGATCTTTTGGGGGTGTGCATGGCAGGGTGCTTTGAGGTGCATTCGACCTGGACGTGTGCACCTAAGGATCCTTAAAATAAATACCAAGGTAAAATCCCTTTTTCCCTTCTAACCATGTCTGACTCTTGATTTTAAGACCAGGAAAAGGCATCACTGCCTCTGTGCAAGGAGCCACCCATGGCCCCTGTGTCACCAGAGGTGCTGTCTGCAGGTAAATACCCACATTTAGCCCTGTGAACCACAGGTGGGTGTGGGCTGGCCTGGGGCACAATCCCCTCCCACACAGAGCAACAACCCATCCCAGCTCAGGGAGAACGATCCCGAAGGCCTAAAAACCACTGCAGCTACAAAATCATCAACAGAAGTGTTTGCTGTGAGGAGTGGGGAGCAAAAGAAGGGGTCCCACAACTCGTGAGAGACCGATGGGCAGAGCTTACAGCCAGCACGTGCTTTGCTAGCCAGGCTGCAGACGGGGCTGTCCTGGGGGACACGGGGGGAACCTCAGCTGTGAGGATTCTCCTGTGCTCTGAGGAGATTTAAAACCTGAAACCCATCATTAAAACCACTCCAGCAGCCAGGGCAAGGCCACCCCAGGGCTGTGCTGGCAGCAGCTGCAGCACACACGTGTCACTGGGGATCAGCCCCACGGCGGTGCCCAGGACGGGTGGCAGCACCGGGGGTAAAAGCCACAGGACGTGTTTTAAACGGCTCCTTTGTCACTGCGTTGAGGGGAAAAGTGGCTTTGACCTCAGTCCCACCCAGCAGCAGCTGGAGCTGCTCCAGGGGCCCAGGAGCAGGGCAGGAGCGGGGCTCTCCTGGAGACGTGTGCCACAGCAGTGCTGCTCTGCTGGGCTCAGGGGAGCTGCAGGTGGCTACAGGAAGCCCTGGGGGTCTCCCCAGGCCCACGGGCTGGCAGGGCAGAGCCCTCCCCAAGCCCACGGGCTGGCACCTTGTAACTGCCCCGTTCCAAAGTGGAGCGATTCCTGCAGGTCAGGAGCATCGACTCCCCCTGAGCAATTCCAGCTGTGCCCCTGCTGCCACCAGCAGCGCTGCAGTCACACCTTCCCAATTCCAGCTGTGCCCCTGCTGCCACCAGCAGTGCTGCAGTCACACCTTCCCAGCTGCAGCCACAATCCCGGGAATCATGGGCAGCGCCAGGAATGCACAAACCCCACGGAAACGCCAGGGCTGCGGCCCAAGGCACCCATCAGTTACAGCAGGGTTCATCTCCCATTCCAAAGGCACTGGTTTTACTGGGGCACCCTGAAAGGGTGAGCAGGCCTCAGCTGAGCTGCTCTATCTCCAGGAAAAGGCACCAGAGCAACTTTCAGCTTCACACTCGGAGCAGGCTCGGGAAGCGCAGCGGAGGAGCCGGAGCTGTGCTCGCCTGGCCGGAGCCAGGCAGCTCCAGGATGCAGAGATGGAGCAGCTCCTGCTGCTGGGAGAGCCCTGGGAAAGGGAGAACCAGCACCTCGACCCACAGCCAAATACCTACAAAGAGCAGGAAGGGATGTGAGGGAAAAATATCAGGGCTAATCAGAGGGGATTCAGGGCAGGTGGAGGCTGAGGGTGGCGACACAGAGAAATCTGCCCCACTGTGGCTGAGAAGGATCATCCCAGCTGGAGAGGGGAGAAGGGGGAGAGGCCGCAGGAAGCAATTTGGTGGGTGCAAAGGGTTAGGGGAGAGCCCCTGGCAGGGAAAGAGAGAGGAGAAAGGGATGAAAAAGAGAGAGTAGGGGAAGAGCTGGGCCACATCAAAGAGCAGCAGTGGCCCTTGGGGACTCGTGTGAGGTTTTATTTAAGTCCCTACTAAAAAGAAAAAATCAATTAAATTAACAAAATGGTTTATATTAGAATTCATCAAAAATACCCTTCAAAGAACAGAAACAGTTTTAAGAGGGTGATGTTTTTGTAACTCTGGCTGCCGTCCCTGACACGCCCTCCCAGCTCCAGGAGGGCCCAGCTCCTGTGCCTGGCTCTGCCCCAGCACAGGGGGCAAGGATGAACCCCATCCCCAGGGAAACACTCCCTGCAATCCCTCTGAGACCCCCTGGAATTCCCAGGGAATACTGGGATCACACCCAATGGGATGGATCTCCCATGGCACAGGCACCTCCCTGCTGCCTCCTCCCCTGCACCCACATCCCCTCTTTGAACCTCCCCAGGAGAAACTGGAGCCTCAATTTGTAAAGTTCTAATTTATCATTGCCAGTAGAGGTTTTTGCCTCAGAAGTTTTCAGCTTCAGGACAAGCTTAAAACTGAGGGGCAGATTCCCAAAATGTGCATCCTCACGGGATCCCAGGATTTGGGTTGGAAGGGGCTTTAAAGATGCTCTTGTTCCAGCTGTGTCCTTGCACACTCTGGATGGGGATTGGAGAGAGAGGAGAAACCCCACTGTTCTCATCAGGGAGAGCTTCTCACTGCCTCTTTTATTAATGCAGGTGTTAAACGAGACCACACATTCCTGACAATTTACATTCCCCTGCCTGAGCTGCGTGGACAGGTGGACAGGGAACAGGGAATTAAACCAGAGGACACCGTGGTTGAACATGCGGCGGCGTTTGTGTCCATGTATGCCTAAAATAAAGGTCTGGCAGCTAAAAATACCCAGGCAAGAGTGTTTCCTCACATCCCAGGCTGGTATTTCGTGGCAGCAATGTGAAAAAATAGATTTTTTTTTTTAAATTTACTTGGAAGAAAGTTGTCTATTTAAAAATCTGTCTGAATAGGGGATGGCACAATCTGTCCAAAGCCACGATTCTCCCTCTGCAATCACCTTCCTCCAGTGAGTGCCTCTGGATTTGGGGAGCACCTGGCTGCATTTCTGGGCACAGATGTCCCACAGCAGAATCCCGGGATCCCTGAGGCTGGAAAAGCCCTCCCAGCCCATGGAGTCCCAGCTGTGCCCGATGCCCACCTTGTCCCCAGCCCAGAGCACTGAGTGCCACCTCCAGGAATTCCTTGGGCACTTCCAGGGATGGGCACTCCAAGCCTCCCTGGGCACTTCCAAGGCCTGGCCACCCTTTCCATGGGGAAATTCCTGCTGCTGTCCACCCTGAGCCTCCCCTGGCCCAGCCTGAGGCCGTTCCCTCTCCTCCTGTCCCTGTTCCCTGCCAGCAGAGCCCGACCCCCCCGGCTGCCCCCTCCTGTCAGGGACTTGTGCAGAGCCACAAGGTCCCCCCTGAGCTCCTTTGCTCCAGCCTGAGCCCCTTTCCCAGCTCCCTCAGGAATTCTCCAGCCCCTTCCCAGCTCCCTCAGGAACTCTCCAGCCCCTTCCCAGCTCCATTCCCTTCCCTGGACTCCTCCAGCCCCTCAGGGTCTCCCTCATCCTGAGGGGCCCAGCACTGGACACAGCCCTGGAGGTGACCCCAGCAGTGCCAGCACAGGAGGACAATCAGTGCCCTTCATCCAACAGGCTGAAGAGAAGGATCTTGGATGAGGAGGAGGATCTTGGATGAAGAGCAGCCTCTCGGATGAAGAGGCTGAGGAACAGCAGGAATATTTTCCCATGTCCACATGCTGCAATATCCAAACCCACAGACTGATGCACGCCACCCCCAAGGAACCCTTCCTCGGGATTCACACGGGTGCTGGGAAGTGGCAGCCACCTCCAAACCCCTTAAATAATCCCGCTTTTATCCCTTCCCTCTCTCCTCCGGAGCCAGCCGCCGCCGCACACGAAGGGAATTGCGGGAGCCCCTCGGTGGCTGCGGCTCGGGCTCCTCAGCACCGCAGCATTTGTCATTGCCACAGCAGCAGAGTTTAATTAAGTGTTGTGAGCAGCCTAGTGAGAAACACACTTTAAATTAAACCTCTGCTCAGGCAGCCCCTGGTTCTCTCCCTCCGGAACGATCAGCGGGGCCTGGGCAGAAATCCCCGCTCCCGAGGGAGCGGCAGCTCCCTGAGCCAGCAGCACTCTGCCCTCCCCACCAGCCCTGATTAAAGCACATTTCATTATCCCTCACTCTTAAATGAAGGCCGGAATTAACGTGCCCACCACTAAACATTTTATTTACTCTCCGGGTATTAATGGATTCCCGGGAAAATGTCCCCCAGTTTCGGGTTTAACCAAACCACTCAGCAAATTCTCCTTGGGTGCATCAAGAACTCGTTAGGGTAATGGGATAAATTATTTTAACACCTCGGTGGTAACCAATGGGCACAAATGCATAAAGGTTTGAATTTTCAAAATGCTTTTATAAATTTTTTTTTCCACTTTTAGATTACGGGAGATATTTAAATTAACGGCGCCAGAGCGAGGAATAAGATGGGGGAAAAAATCCCAGCCTAGAAAGGATTTAATTGTGGGTTTTCCGTGGGAGAGAAATATTTCAGCCTACCTGGTCTTTCCAGGAGGAAGCATCCCGCTGCAAAAGGATCCCCCTAAAAACCCCAATTGTGAGGAGCAGGTAGGAAATACCCGGTGACATTGGGGCGTCTTTCCTGCCAGCTGCAAACACTGATTTATCTCCTGGGAATTCCAACTGGCACTGAGGCTTCTGGGGATAAATCCATGTTTTCCTCACAAATATTGTGGCTCTAAGTGTGGGGGAGAGGGAGAACATTTGAGCCTGTGGATGCCATGGAAGGATGCTCCAAAGACACCGAGGGGCTGACCCTGTCCCTGTCCCTGATCGGAGCCACCCCAGGCAGGGCTGCCCATGGATCCTCAGCCCTTTTGTGCTCAAACCTGGCCTCTCAAGAAAGGAAAACTGATGTTTTTTTCATTGTACACAATATTGTCAGAGGTATTTTTATCACCCCCTATGATGCCTTTTTTTTTGTGGAATGGAAGTACAATTTCCCACCAAAATGAAGGTTTTGTAGAAAAAAAAAATTTTTTTAATGATCCCAGTAAATAAATCAGGGGTATTTTCTTATAGTAATTCATTGAAATCTCGAGATTTGAAAATTAAAATGAGGATTTTGGCTTTTCTGGGCACAGGGGAAGAGATTCAGACTTGGGTATCCGTAGTCCAGAACTGAGTATCAGCCCTTGTGCTCACCCTGGGCAGGAGAGACTTTGGGCGGTGAGAGCTGAGCCAGGCTGAGCCCACCCTGAACCCTCTGCCCTTGTCCCTCCTCTGCTGAGCCCAGGGTGTCTCCCAAAGATGGGACAATCCATTTAAATTGCCACTCAGAGCCTTGGCTCTGCAATTATTTCCAGGATGTCCTGAGGCTGGGCAGCAGGAACTCCAGCTTCTCTGACAGTTTTCCAGCTGTAAACAAAAATATTTCTGGTCACATATTTTCTGAATATTCCAGGTAATCTGGAGATAAATGTCCAAGCTGTGGCTGCCCCTGGATGCCTGGCAGTGTCCAAGGCCAGGCTGGAGCAGCCTGGGACAGTGGGAGGTGTCCCTGCCCATGGTGGGTGGAATGGGATGGGATTTTCCATCCCAAACCGGTCTGGGATTGATGTGTACAAAGGGTGTCCTGTTTGTGGGGTTTTCTCCCAGCACATCCCAGGGATCCCTCTCCCTCATTTCAGTCCGTGTTTCCCTGGAGCCTCAGGAACATCGGAGAGAGGAATACAATGAACCCATTTTATTATTCTTCAAGGGCTGGGTGGGGCGGGGTTTGTCTAACAGATAATGCCCACTGAGGGCAACCCAGAGGGAATCCAAGTACTGTGAACAATGGAAAGACTCAGAGGAAGCAATGCAGGGGCAGGAATGCATCCCTGGATCCCACAGATAGAGAAATAAATAAATAAATAAATAAGTGTCTCTGCTCTGCAGCGCCAGCCAAGCCAGCACTCCAGAAAAATGCTATTTTAAAAAGCACTGAAGCATTTTCTAACTTATCCCCAGGGATTCACACTTCAAAAATAAAAATAAAAAAAAAAAATCACATAATTCACTGTTTTCCTTCGGATGCTCGGAGCAAATCCCAGCTCTGTGGAAAACACAGGGCCAGGAGGAGAGCCCTGAGCCCACCAGGATGGGCTCCCACCTTCTCCTCTCTCAGCAGCAGAGGTAACACCATCACCTGGCTGGGTTTGACATCACTGGCGTGGCTTGGAGGGGAAAGTCGCTCCAGTAAATGGAGAAAATGAAAGTGAGCATTTGATTCTCTGAGCATCTGCATGAGGAGGGGCCGATTTCTGACCGTTGGCCACTTTGGGCACTTAAATCTGTATTTCCTCCTATTGTGGCTCTCTCAAGTGTTTGATAGACTAAGATGGAGGCATTAATTGAATTCAAGTGTAGACACCTGAAGTATTTTTATTATTATTTTTAGTTCTCTCACCTTTTATTTCCATTAGCACAGAACCGTGCTCGCGGTGGGGATTTCTGCCTGAAGGACACAAACAGAGCTGCTCGCAGCTATTGAAATAAAACTACTTCACCTGACAAAAAAAATAGAATCGTTCCCAAACCACTCAAGCTGGGAAAAAAAAAATTAAAACTAGAACAAAACCACTGTGTTTTCCCAGATTTCAGAGGTCTAAGTTTTCCCACTGCTCAGTGTTGTGCCAGACAGAATTCCAGCCCTGGAGGTGTCCAAGGAAGGCCTGGATGTGGCACCCAGGGCTGACAAGGTGGGGGCCCAATGATCTGGAGGGCTTTTCCAGCCTCGGTGATCTGGGATTTGGTGATCAGGGCATTGGGCTCAGGCAGTTTTGCCTTTCAGGAATTGAGTTTCTCCACTGGGAAGAGGTGAGGCACAAAGAGTTCATCTCCCCGGAGCAGCCAGAGCAGCCCCGCAACCTCCTGCCTCCCCCACACACCACAGTGGGGGACAGAGACTCTGCAATTCCATCTTTCCATGCTTAAAACAAAACTCAGCTTTCTGAGAGGATGAACAGGACAAGGGACTGTCCATGGGAGAGGGGAAAAGGGAAAGATGGAATAAATGTGTGTGTCCCTGTGCAGGGCAGGGCTGCACCCAGAATCCTGACACCAGACACTTCTATTCCAGTTTGGGAGTCAGGAACGTGAGAAAAGCAGCACAGAAAACCTGGAAAGGGAAACTGCAGGCAGAAAAAGGAGGGAGATTTAAAGGAACTCAGAATCAAATACTTGGAGCCCCACAACCTGTCAGATTTATACGGGAAGCCATTATCAGATGAAAAATCAGGTGAGTGACAAAGAACCCTCTGCCCTGCTGCAGTGTCCCGTTTTCCGACCCTCAGGCCCAGCTTTGCAAATGCTCTGTGTACTGAAATCAGCTGAGCAATATGTTATAAACATGAAAATCTAACATAAAAACCCGGGCACGGGGCATGAGAGCCCCCCGTCCCCTCTGAGAGAACAAAAGGGGCAGCTCTCCTAAATATAAATGTTCTGCACCTACAGCCAGGCATCCCAGGCATTCCTGCAGAGTATTCCCCTTTTGATCATTTTTCCCTAGCCCCAATCTCCTAAACAGCGTCACCCTGGAGGCTCCGAACAGGAGGGGACAGAGGCATCCTGAGCAGCTCCGTGTGCTGCTCATGCCTGGGGCTGGGCACCACAACCTTCCCAGCAGCAGCAGCAGCAGCAGCAGCAGCAAACCCGGGATGTGCCGCTGGAATGGGATCTCCGATTCCCGGCTCCTCCCACCCTCACTCACGGGATCACCTCCAAAACAAACTCCGTGCAAATCATCCAGTTTTTGGTGGAAGAAAAGCAAAAAAAACCCTAAATAACCACGCTACCCCCTGTTCTATACTGAGAAATAAGCAAGTAATCGGAGGATTTGATATAAACTCTGTTTTCCCAACTCTTCTCCCAGGTCAGAGCCAGGCTGCAGAGCGGGAGTGGGAATTTGAGCACCACAAGTGAAACGCAGAGATGGAAACTGAAAAATCGCTGCAATTCCTGCTGCACACGTTGCATCATTAGCCTGGGATTTGAATGTGATCCATTAGGAGGGGTTTTATATCAAAATGCACAAACATATGGCGCGTGGGGAGAGAGAGGAAATTCCGGCGGAATTCTGAGTTACTGCGAGATTTCCAAGGAAAAAGACGCGAGGAGCACATTTTTCAGCCGAGCACCGACGTGCAGCCCCTTGTATTGATTTCAGTTCAGGGATTCAGAGAGCAGACAGGAGCCTCCAGAGGGCCATTCCCAGAATCCAAACTAGAAAGACCCAGTTTGGCCATTTAAAGAGTGGGAACCCACGGCACCGGAAGGAAAACTCCAGCACCTGTGTGAATTCCATTCCTTAGCTGGAAAATGATACATTCTGCTCCTGTATTTCTATTATTGAGCATTAATATACAACATCAGCCTCTGTTTCTCTATAAGTTTAGGATTTAACCCAGAGGTTGTTGGGATTCTTCTCTTCTTGAGATTTTTTTCACCTCAAGTGGAAAGGATGGGATGGGATGGGCTTTGAACCCTTTCCTGGGCCAAATAAGTGGCCAATTTAAGGTTACTTCAGCTTTTACCAAAAAATGCTGGATTGGCAGTTTCATTGCCAGGTATTTTCACCTACAGCTCCTGAAACAGGATTTCTCCTTAGAGACTTTATCAAAAAGAGAAAAATAAAAGTGTTTGGGATGAGACGGGGAAAAGGAGTAGAACAGCAAGAATAAGGGCCAGATTATGGCCGTTATTAAGACTGGTTACACCCCAACAATAAAGATCCAGAAAAGGCTTGGCATTGCAGGGCTTTCAGCCCAGATGGGCTCCCTCCGATTCGTACAGCTCCAAACAGAGACACCCAGGGAGCCTTTCGGGCCCCCTCAGCCCTGCACACCCAGGGGTGCTCCATCCTGATGTGCAGGAGCAGCACGAGGGGTGGCAGGCGTCCCAGGGGAGGTGTGCAGGGTGCGGGGGCTGCTGCAGCAGATCCAGGGAACATCAGCCTCGGCTCCGACCTCCTCCGACCCCGCGGCGCCTCAAGGCCCGTCCGCGTTTCTCCCACACGTTCATCTTTGCAGTGTCCGAGCCCCTCTGGAGTGGCTGCTCTCTGTTTACTTCTTTCTCTCGTTAATTGCCAGCACTATTAATTACTGCTGCTGCAGCCCAGTCCCTATTGCCAGCTCGATTATCCCGCTGCCCGTCCGTTCCCTGCAATGAGTTGTGCCACGGCACTTAAGAAGTCGCGAGCGCTCGCCCTCCGCGGTGGCGTTTGGCAAATGTGAAGTGACACCGGGACTTTGCTCGCCGGGAGAGGGGAGGACAAGGCCACCACGACGGGGAGGGACGGGCACAGCCCTTATGGCAGCTGACAAGCCCGGCCCCACCTCAGCCGGAGCTGCCGGCCCCGTCCGCGGCAGAGCCGGGGTTAACGCGGCAGCGCAGCCGTGGCCGTGAACCTTAAACAAACTTCCAGCAGCATTTTCCTCGCAGCCGCCTGACATTTTTCTTTATGTTTCGTCAGTCATATCTGAGCGATCAGACAGCCGCCACACGTGGTACACCCACCAGGATTATTATCTCGAGCAGAGGCCCAGAGCTCATTGTAGCAGGCATGTAATTCTTTACAATGTATGCCACGTTAAGTGTGTTGGGTTATCTATTCAACAGCTGACTGAGCCGGGCTCTCAGCTCTCCTCAACAACCATGTAAGAAGCGATGACAATTGTACTACTTCATAAGGGCTGCATGCAACTCTGACACACACTTCACAGCAACCAGTCATCTATATAAACCAATTTCAAGAGCAAAATTGCATGGTGCCTCCACTCTGTTATAAACACAATGATATCCACTCAGAGCTGATAAATGCGCTGCATTTCTCCCGAGCTTTAAAGAACCGCTTCCCTCCCGGCGGCGCGCGGGGACAGCGGGAAGGGGACACGGGCACAGGGATGTTCCCCCTCCTCAGAGCCCGTGTCTGATGAGCTGGGAGAGAAAACAAGGTTAGGCCTAATTAAGGTTTTAAATACTTCTCGACTCCGGAGCAATTTTCAAATTAATTACAGTATCTTTTTGTAGGATTAATGCAGTGTAATCCTTGTTACGGAGTAAAATATCTATAGCAACCACCAAGTCCTTGAAAAAATACTTCAACACCAAACACTCCAACAAAGGGGGAGATTAAAGACTGTCAGACAAATTAAACCCATTTTTCCTGGCTATTATGGCTGGGTAAAAGGGTGTGTGAAAGCAGCAATGCTGGTACTGGATGTGCTGGCAACATGTGAGGCTCTGATTTTGGGAATTCTGCAAATTCCCACCAGTTTGAGGTGGCAAAAGTCATTCCTGGACTGCAAGTGACACCTCAGCCTCCTGCACTGAGCATGGAACCCCCCTCCAGTGTCACAGTGCAATGAAAAGATGAAATATGGCTACAGCGATCTTGATTTAATGAACCCTGTAATTGAATACCCAACCAAATAGACATCCTGATAAAACACAACAAGGAGTGTTGTTTTTTTAATTCAGATAAAGAATAGGATCAATCTCTGTTTGTTTGCATTGTTCAGCAGCGCTACAGGAGAGTTAAAAAAGTGATCGAGAGCCTTCCGTAGGTGATCCTGCCTTGCTGCGTGCTGTAGAAGAATGTAAATACTATAAAAATCAACAAAATAATTTCAAAATTAACATTTATGCACTGCTATTAGGCTGCCTTTTTATTCCAGTCCTGAGCACTGAAAGCACACCCCAAGGCTCATCCTAAACACGTGGTGCTGACTCCAAAGGGTGCTGAAGATGAGTCCCAGCCAAGGCTGTCCCTCGGAGCTGGGATGCTCTGGGACAAACCCCCAGTGCTGTGCCTGGGAAGTGGTGGCTGGGAAATGGTGACAGGGTGGGGAAATGGGCCCAGAGGACACCCTGGGGTTCACTAATGGGGTGCAAAGTCCCAGGACACAACGGGCCACACAAGGAAGACGTGTCCAGAACATCCATGGGAAAACCCAAAATTCAGCAGGATCTTAAGCAACCAACCAGCCCCAAGCTCTGAGGCTGCTGAGCTTTGAGGGGGGTTGGCCTGAGCCCCTCAGCTCCTGCCAACCCCAGCACCCCGATGGACCGCACAGCCTGACCCCAGTCCCCAGAGCCTCTCTCCCCACAGAGCAAAGCTGGAGATGTGAAATTCTGGGTTGTTTTCACCCTGGTTTGGATCTTGAAGGGAGCAGGACAATGACACTCCAGGCCACGGCCACAGGACAGTGACACCCAGGGGCACAGGACAGTGACACACAAGGCCACGGGCACAGGCTGAAGGTCCAGGTGGCCACACAGACCCTTCCTGGGTCTCCTTGCTTCCTCGCTGTGCCCCAATCCGAGCTCTCCCAAGTGCTTGTTCCCTTCACTTTCTGCAAAATCCTTCCAAAATCCACCTTTCTGCACTGCTCGGAAAATAAAGTTTTGTGCAAGCCTCGCACTGTCCTCCCTGAGAGTTCCCAGCCCTGACTCATCCTTCCACATCCGAATTTATTTTTAAGGCAACAATTAACGCTGATCCACAGGCAGAGGCTTCCCAATCCCGAGCTCTCCGTGCAGTTACGGCTGAGAACAGCGGGCAGAACAGGGACCGGCTCACAACTGACTTTGCTTCCTAGATTGGTCTACAGTCCTCATTTTACTCTAATTTAACCTTTCCTAGTTAATTTATATCGGTTCAGCTTGCCAGCCTGTACCTGCCAGAGTGATCATCTCCCATCACGGGGCTGGGCGTGGACAGGGCTGCTCTCTGTCGGCTCCGTAACCAACACACCTAATTAAAGTCCTTAAAAACCTTTAATGTGACAAGATGAGACAGGAACGGCCAAGAAAAATCAGAGAGGATCTTTCAATTACTTTAATCACGCTGACTTTCCAATCCCTATCAAAACACAGCGCGGGCTGAAACTTTGCGCAGTTTTCCCTTCTCCAGGAGGCTGCCGGTGCCCGTCCCGGCGCGGCCGAATCCCTTTTCCCTCTCCCTTAATGAGCGCGGCTCCGACGGGAAGCGAGAGGGAAAGGGAAAGTAAATATAGAAAGTGCTTGTAATAAATGATTAAATTGTCCTCCAGGCACGTTTTGCATATGAATATAAAAGTTGTGATTAATAGGTTATCTCGCACATTAACAAAGGCTCCGGCAAACACCGGCCAGCGTCGCGGGCTGTGCCAGCCCTTTCTGCTTTCAATGGAGCTGGAGCGCAGCGTTCGCTGCAGTCCCAAATTCCGGCCAACAAGGCCATCAAAGCCGGCAGATTGCGGCTTTTCCACCCCGGGGGCTCCGTGCCCATTGTGAGTCTCAATGCCCCCACCGGGCCGGCGATTAAGAGCGATTTAAACAAAAAACCGACGCGGAGAACAATGGCCCGTGCCAGGGGCAGCGGGAAGGGCTCCGCGCGGGGAGGGGACAAAGGGGACATCTGGGACCGCCCGCCCTGCGCTGCCCCATCCCTGCCCGACGGGGGAAGGGGCTCCAGGCCTGAGCTGAGCTCACGGATGGGTCTCACACCCAAAGCACAGCGAAGCCGCGTCCCCAGCGGGCAGCGAGCGCGGGGCTCTGTGCCCCGCAGCGCTCCAGGGTGGCACCGGGGGACCCCCTCTGCCTCCGCGCCCCGTGCGGGGCCGCCCAGCTCGGGCTGTTCCCTGCGTGCCTCAGCCCTGGCAGAGCACACAATGCACAGGAAAGGGCGGCAGAGCCTGGCCCCGGCAGCCAGTGAAGCACGCCCGAGGAAATGAAGAGGGAAGGTGATTTTGGCCACCAAAAATCCACTGCCACAAGAAATGCTTCGTATCCATCCCATTTCTTCCCGCTCGCAGATTTTTAATCCTCTCTTAAGCACTTTTAAAGTGCCCAATTTTTGTCTCATTTGAATTTAAATCAGCTTGTATGGAGAACTTGGAGAACTTTTTTTTTTAAGCGAGCTTGTTTGGCAGGTACATTTTCCCAAGATCACCCAGCTTTAATTTTAAATTTCAAAAGCCTTGTGTTTAATCCCTTGAGCTGGCCTGGTACCTTGCACCATCTGTTCTGGGGTTTTGTTATAACCGAGAGCACCTGCAGAGTTTTGCAACATTTCAAGCTGTCTGTGGACTAAAATCAAAATAATTATAATTTTCATAAACTAAAGACGGCGATTCAGATGCTGCAGCCCCGATTTTCCACACCAAGCCTCTGCACTGGGAGCGTTTCCCCTGCACGAGGGGGTTTTGCTCCTGCTGCCACCGGCTGCTCCAGGGGCAGCCAGGATGTGGCACCTGGAGCCATCCCACCCCACCACTGCTGCAGGCTCCGGCCGGGGAGAAGCTCTGCTCCTGCCTCCGCAGGGGGAACAGGCCCAGAAGGAGCAGGAAATGGCCCTTCCCAGCGGCCTCAGGGAGGCTGTGACAAAGGGTTAAGGCCATCCCTGGCCATCCCTGGCTGCTCCACTTTTACTGGTCCAAAGGCATCTCTGGGTGCTTGGTGGGTAGGAGAGGTTTTCTGCTACACTGGGCAAACTAAAAATCCTTTAAAGAGCTGGTGTTTGTTCGGACTTCATTACCCAGAGCTCTTCATTACAGATAAATCCCTCTTTAGGGCACGCTGGATGGTTTTACACGGAGCATGGAATCTCACCATGAGGATGGGGAGGGCACGTCCCAAACTGTGCAGAATGGATCCTGTGGCGGATCTGCAGCGCTGCCTCCGACAGAGGCTGGACAGGGTCTTGTGGAAGTGGAAGGAGAGCCCCAATTCCTGCTGGACATGTCCCCCAGGCCCTCTGCGGTGTGTCCCTGTCTGAGGCGAGGTGTGAACTCCTCATCCTCACCTTCATCTCCCTTCTGAAGGGGGAAAGCTGGGAGCTCTCGGGTGTTTGCTTCCCTGCTAAGCAATGGATGGACAAAAAAGGTGGAAAAGAGTTTTTATAGAATCATGGAATATCCTGAGTGGAATAGCCAGACATGGACTTCTCCCCTTGCACAAGCAGCTGACCCAAAGCCCACCTTGCAAAGAACAGCCCCTGCTCTTGCACTCACGCCTGGAGTCTTTTCTCCTCCTGCAGCTGGGTTTGTGCAGAGAGGCCGAGGCAGGAAGGGCTGATCCTGCAGGAAAGGGTCATCCCTTGCCCCGATCCGGATCTCCACCTTCCTATTCCCATGAAAATAAAATAGAATGAAATGAAATTATATATATATATAATTAAACTCCTGCCACTGGTGGGAGCCAGCCCCATGTCCCAGGAGCCGAGGCAGCAGGGACTCATCCCCTCTGCAGTTTGGGGTTCCCAGCGAGGCTCGGGCTGTGTCTCCATGGAGCAGCTCCGTGTTCCGTGCAGGAAGCGGCACCATCGGCCCATCCCCACCTCCCAATCCCCGGTAAAAGTCACGAGGCTGTGCCTGCACCAGAAATAGTTGCTGAGGCAGGCGATGCGGGGATGGCAATGAAACCCAGCTACACCGAGTGGATGCCTGGAAAGACGGATATTCCCAGGAAATGGAGAGCTGCCTCACATCCAGGGCTACCTGGGCTGCACATGGGAGAAGGGCAGGAGTGGAAAATGCTTGAGCTGAGGGTGCCCTGTGCCTTTCGGGCCCTTGTGACTACAGAATTCTGAGCAGGGGGTGAGAGGGAGCAAACCCTACAAAAACCCCGCAAAAACCAACCCCTCACTGCTGGGCTAAAGAAAACCTGGAGGCACCACAACCTCAAACTCCCCACAAGTCCCTGACAGGAGGGTGGGACCTTGGGCTCTGCTGCCAGGGAACAGGGACAGGAGGAGAGGGAACGGCCTCAGGCTGGGCCTGGGCAGGCTCAGGGTGGACAGCAGCAGGAATTTCCCCATGGAAAGGGTGCTCAGGCCTTGGAAGTGCCCAGGGAGGCTTGGAGTGCCCATCCCTGGAGGTGCCCAAGGAACTCCTGGAGGTGGCACTGAGTGCTCTGGGCTGGGGACAAGGTGGGGATTGGGCACAGCTGGGACTCCATGGGCTGGGAGGGCCTTTCCAACCTCAGGGATCCTGGGATTCTGGATTCTGTGGAAATTCCAGAAGGTTCTGGGGTTGAGGCAGCACAGGAAGGGTGGGTGAGGCCCCCTGGGTCGGGCTGTGTTGGCACTGAACGCTGTGGTGGCATCAATTGTCACCTGTGGCTGGCACACGGGGGTGGAGGGGACTAAAGGTCACCTCAGCAGTGGCTCCACCAGGGAGACATATATTATGTATATATTATATATATACCACAGCATATATGTGACACTAGCGTTCCATTAGTACTGCTCAGCTTCTAAATCCTGATGGAAAACTAAATTCAATAAAGTCCAAACATTTTGCCCAAGAACCCAGGAATATTTCAAATCTGGTAACAGCTGTGCAGTTCTGAGCTACAGGGTCAGCACTTTGCCTTTCCTTTTTATGCTCCCAGAAAAGAAATTTACATTTTTTCATCTTTTTTGTTTATAATTTATATATTTCCTACAGATTCTTTATTTCCTTATTTCGCTTTTGTCCCTTCATTCCTTCCTCTCTGAATACAAGGGAGAAATTTCAAAATTTTAAAGACTAAAACCTGTTTTTCTTTCCTAGATAACTCCCTAAGCTCATGATGCATAAAACTGGGATTTTAATATTTTTAAAATCGATAACCAAATACTGAACAATAAAAAAATATGTATTAAAAAGAAGAAATAATCTCGGGTTTATATTTTCATGAAAGGCACTCTACGTCGTCTTATCCCCCTTGCAATTTTGTGGTTTATTTCTGGTCACTCTGGGCTGTTGGAAAGAGAAGCAAATGGGATTAGGATATCAAATGTTGGGATGTTTCCTGCATTTATCTGCCTCAAGAGGGGCTGGAGCCGAGCAGGGGCTAATGGAAACCGTGCACCCCAAACTCAGCACAGCGGCTTCAAAGGGAAATCCTTTTGCTACATGGATCCTATTTGTGTGGGGAAACCCAATTACTGCGGGGTTCTTGTACCTCCCTCTCGTCTTTTATGCTGCTTTTTGCTCCGAGTGCTTATTCCGATTTGATAACCCCGGCACAAATAAAGTGTCACCCCCGGCTCTTATCTCCCAACTCGCAGCTTTCCAATTTGTCTCAGTTAGTTCAGAACTTGACTCCTTATTAATTACCCCCACGGGGTCCTGCAGGGACCAGGGCTGCAGCACCAGCTCTGCCCCCGGCAGGTATCAGGGAAACCAAATCTCAGAGAGACAAAAAACCCTACAGAACAACCCAAAACCTAACAAAAAACCCCCACAAAAACACCACCACCACCCAATAAAAACACAGAAAAAAAACCCTCAAAACAACAACAAAAATAAAAACAAACCAAACAAACAAAAAAAAAACCGACAAAACCAACTACCAAAAAAAAAAAAACCAGAAAAAAGAACTCAAAACAGCAACAAAAATAAAAGCAAACCAAGCACAAAACCACCACCAACAGCCGAAAAAAACCAACCTGAAAAAAATAACCCCAAACAATAACAATAAAAACAAACCAAACAGAAACCCCACAAAACCACCACCAACCAAAAAAAGCCACCGAAAAAAAGAACCCAAAACAATAAAAACAAACCAACCAAGAAACCCCAAACCAAATAAAAAAACAAACCCAGAGTAAAGAAAACCCCAAATATTTTGGCCACATATCTTGACTAGATTTGAACAGCAAATCAGAGGTGAAAAGATATCCCAAGCATCACAAGATATTTCATTCCCAACTTCTTCCAGAGCCCAGCAATTTTGGGTTCATCCCTTGCATGCCCTGCCTGTTCCATGGCACCCTTTGGGGACGCTGCTCTGCACCCCAGGGATTTTCTCCCTGTGATTTCTGATGCTGGAAAATCCCCCACATTCCCAGAGCACATCCCAGCTGTCAGCCCTAAGGAGCTGCTGCAGTTTTTCCAGGTACAGAGCCTAAATCCTGAGCAGCACGGGGAGCAAAGCCGATGGATGAACTCGTGTTTTGTCTCTTTCCAGCTGGCTGCCCCTGCCTGTCCCAGAAAGGGCTGAAAATGGGTATCCCAATCCCATATTCCCTGATAAGGTCACTCGGACCTCCCAAAAGCCCACTTTAACATAGAAACTGCACTGGAATAACTGCAGAGTCCTATAAAATCTATAAAATCTATAAAATCTATAAAATCCCTCTCCTGTTGGAAACCCCGTGCTCAGGAATCCGCTGTCAGTGTCCAGGGATATCCTCTGGAACAGACCCACGGCTCTGGAACACACACACCCAGCCGGGGCAGGGAAGGAGGGAAGGAAGCAGCATTTCCGGATGAATCAGACATTCACCCCGAGCTGTTTAATAAAAACCAACTGAAACAATGTAAAAACTGCCCAAAGTCTTCTCATGAGAGAGCCTGGCCAAGTATCCCGGTGATTATTCCTGGCATCCATTAATTAGGAGCCGCATTTCCACAGAGCAGTGACAGAGGATAAATACTCAGCCACCACCTCATCTGAGTGACCCAGCCCCAATTCCAGAGTTAAACAAATAGAATCTGATTTGCAAAGTACATTATTCAATATTTTAGCCATTAACTGCTGCTAAAATAATTCAAGGCTCCAATTGGAGCTGTCTTCATTTGGATTATTTCCAGCACAGTCAGAGAACAGCACTCGGCATCAATTAATGCCCAGTTCTCATCCTGAACTTCCAGCAGGAATATGTGATGTCCAATCCAGCCCTCCCCGGATGAGGGAGGAACTCATCCCCACCTGGGTGAAGGTGGCTGCTTTATTTTGGGCATTTCCTTATATTTTAATTAATGTCATCAAGAAGAATCTATTGATTTTCTAAGCTGGTTTTTAATGAATTATCACACCCGGAGCCTGTGGCTCTTGGAAAATCTTCACTGCCGTGTGCAGGGAGGTTTTGAAAGCTTAAAAAAAAATAAAATAAAATAGGAAAAGAGGAAGCAAAAGGAACGTTTCACCCAGTTCTTACTCTCCCAAAGCCCCGAGTAGTTAATTTATGGAATCTCCTGTTAGTGAGTGAACAAAGGTAAAAATAACAGGCCAGTTATAAACTGGTGCTGTGATGACATCGTGAATTATTTAAAAAGGGCACATTGAGTGTGACCAGCGAGCCATCAATCAGAGCAGACAGTGATGAGAAAAAGAGGTTTCAGTCACTTCCTCCCTGGCAGCAGAACAATCCCTCTCGCAGGTACCGCGGCGCCGCTGACCCGGTGTCACCGCATTGTCACCGTCCCCTTTGAAGGGCCGGAGCGGCTCCTCTCAATATTGGAACGCGAGGAGTAAATAAATCCCGGCCTCGGCTCTGCCTTCCCTGCACACCTCAATTTGTCTGACAATGGGCAGGACACGGACGCACAAATCTCTTCAAGCACCGATGAATTTTTTATGGCTGCTCCAGTCCGGCGGCAAAGGACGGGCTCTAAATGGGAGCCCCCGGAGACAGAGCCCTGGGAAGGGTTTTGTGGGGGATTCAGCCCTTCCCGAGGGCTCCTCGAGCCCTGCCTCGCTCCCGGAGCCGCCAAAGCGCCCCATGCTGGGGCCCGTCCCAGAGGGAATGCAAGCCCATTCCATAGGGAATGCAAGCCCATTCCATAGGGAATGCAAACCCCCTCAGCTCCCACTGCTGCCAGACACTGCTGGGTTAGAAACAGCCACTGAAAAACCTGGCTTAATCATCCAAATCCAAAACCTGGCTTAATCATCCAAATCCAAAACCTGGCTTAATCACCCAAATCCAAAACCTGGTTTAATAAACCCCCATCCCAAACCTAGCTTAATCACCCAAATCCCACACCTGGCTTAATCAATCCAAACCCCAAATTTGGCTTAATCAACCAATTCCAGGACCTGGCTTAACCAACCCAAACTCTCCCTGGCTTTCAAAGGAAGCCAATCTTGCAGCTGAGCCGCTGAGTGTGGAGGAAGAAGGGAGAGGAAAAAGCCCTCCAAGTTCTGAGCTGGATTAAGGTAGGAGAGGCTCTTTCACCTGATGCCCCTGGAACTCTATCCCAAACTTTTCCTGAGATGCTGGTTTAGATGTTGAACACTCCCAATGAGCCCCCGGATCACTGCAGCTGCAAGGACGGCACCAGAAGGAATAAATTGTGCACAATTCCAGCTCTGCACAACAGAGCTGCTCCCAGCAGCCCAGGGATGCTTCCATGGTATCCCAGGGATGCTTCCATGGTATCCCAGGGATCCTTTCCCAGCCTGAATCCCCAAGGGATCCTTTGCCAAATTCTTCCAGCCGCATCACAGAGCACTGGCTCCGGGCACACAGGGAGGGCATGCAGGCGATGCGGGGTGTGGGGATGAAGGGATGTGCGGATGTGGGGATGAGGGTATCCAGGGATGCAGAGATACAGGGATGAGGGGATGCAGGGATGTAGGGATACAGAGATAAAGGGATGTGAGAATGAGGGGATGCAGGGATGTAGGGATATAGGGATGCAGGGATGTAGGGATGTAGGGATACAGGAATACAGGGATACGGGGATGAGGGGATACAGGGACACAGGGATGAGGGGACACAGGGACACAGGGATGAGGGGATGAAGGGATGAGGGGATGAGGGCATGAAGGGATACAGGGACACAGGGATGAGGGGATGAAGGGATACAGGGACACAGGGATGAGGGGCTGCCTCCCCTCCCAACCCAGCCCCTCTCAGCCCCAGGCCTGCAGTGCTGCCCCTCAGAGCCCCCAGCCCTTCACCCACTCCTGATCCTCAGCCCCGCTCCAGCAGCACTTCCCAGGAATCCATTCATCTCCAGGGAACCTCGTACCACTCCAAACCTCTACTCTCCCACTTAATTGTTCCTAACAGGTAAATCAAAGGTAAAAGAGAACTAATTAATTTTCCAGCTCGGTTTTATTTTACTGTTACTGTTTGCAGAAAATAGAACTAAACCCCATTAGTGTTAAGGTAAGACCATGAAACAACATAATATAATGCAAGAAAGACATTTAATAGCATGGAGGAATGTTAAATTACTAATTAACTCCAAGTTCCTGGATAAAAAAGCCGAGTAATTTACAGGATTATTGCAACGTGCAGCTCAGATTGCCACGAGGGTCAGCTCGGGAGCATTTCCTGCTATTTCCTTCAGCGGGGTGGTTACTGTAGAATTCCTCTCATATTAAAACCCACTGTCCTTACCCACAGTTCAGTGCTGCTAATTAGCAGCCGCTCAGCTTCCCCAGCAGTCATTTTTTTTCCATGAGAAGCTGCCAAATGTTCCCAACTGCTCAAGATGCTCCCCAGCCCGCTCCGAGTGTCCGGAGCCCGCTCGGCCCGGCCCCGCCGCCCCCGGGCTCAGCCCCGGCCGAGGCAAACCCCGAGCGGATCCCCGGTGCTGCTCTTTGTCTCGGCCAGGCAGGTCGGCAGAACCCTTCTGGCGCCTTTGGCTGAGCTACAGAACTTGGGAATGTCTATTTTTTCCCTCCTCTCTTCTCCCAAAGACGCAAATCCTGCTCAGGCGCTCGACACCGCGAGCTCTCCAAGCTGTGGGATTTTTCCCTTCAAAAGCGACTGTTTCCACATTCTATTTAAACTTTTATTCAAACAAGAAAGCCAGGAAAGGCATCTTTTAGTTTTTCCCTAAATATATAAGAAGAATGCCCGAACTTTGATGAATAATTGATTAAATAAAGCATCGCCCATCAAAGGCAGGAAGAGGAGCTGCTCCACAGAAAGGCTCCGCTATCAAACAGCACTTTGTTGTCTTAAACACTGCTCAGATCTGCAGCACTACAGAGCTCGTGGCACATTAATGCTGGAGGTTATAAATGGCAGCAAAGAGTTTAGTATTATTATCACTATTATTATTATTATTATTATTATTATTGTTATAAAAGGGAATTAGAATTCAGCTTTTATTGGTTCTAATTAACCCCCAGCAGTTTGCAGAGGGAGGAATTTGGCCGAGAATCACTGAGCCTCCTCTTTTCCTCTCCCTTTTGTTGGCTTTATGACTAATTTATGTTTAACCTTCTGGAGAATCCATGGTCACAAGACACTTTCTGAAAAAATTCAAAGCAACTTTGGCTGTGTCCAATAGGAGGGCAAAAGGTCTGGGGAGCTGGGGAAGGGCTGGGAATTGAGAGGCGGCACGATCTTCTTCACCTCCTCTCCACGGCACTGAGAGCAATCAGGAAACAGCCACTAATTGCTTCATCAAAATTAAGCTTCTCCATCTTCATACCAATTATTTCCCCGTGGCTGTTTAGAGTTTCATGTGCCTCCCATCCACATGAAGGGAAAAAAATAAACCAGGGATGTGAATGGCAGCGCATTTCCCAGGATGGTGAGAGCGGGATCAGGATTTCAGGGTTCACCTCTGGAATTCCTTCTTTGAATTCCCAAAGTTCCCTGAAACACAAAGCACCTGAATGTTCTGGTGCTGCATTTCCACATGAGAAAGGATTGTAAAATTTACTTAGGACAAGAGTGAGAAATTCCTTGTGCTGACAGGGATAAATCCATTCAGTCGAGGATCAAAACAGTAGCCCAAGGGCAACAAAGAACAAGTGTCAACCACATTTGCTCTGAAGTGCCACAAAAATCCCCCCTGGGAATTCCAATCATGATGCTCTAGAACTATATTTATATAAGGGTTGGGGTTTTTTTGGTTTTTTTTTTAATGAGGGAATGTAAAGGGCAAAAGGGCTACATTGGGAGGGTGAAGAACTTTTAAACTGGTTTAATTTTTCCTTCCAAATACAACGATGGAGTATTTCAACGTGAATTTTGAAAGTATTTTAAAATATTTCAATATTTACTCAGTGCTCAAAAAGACCTTTCTTATTGTCTGTGATGTGCAGGGACCTGCATTTCATACCTACTAGTGGATATATACAAGTATATATATTGTATACATTGTAGATGTATAAATACACGTATATCAACACACACATGTATATCATATAAACACACATATGTATCATATCAACACAAACATACCTTATTTTACATATGTTATTTTTTATATATTGTGCATCCACGCTGCGATTTAAGTGATAATCTTTGAATTCTGTTTCTTTTTGGGAGCAAGATGCTCTCCGTGCTCCTCAGGGATGACAAACACCTCCCTGCACATCCCGACGGGAGCAGCATTCCCTTCCCAATCTCGGGAGACTCGGGACCTCCCAGAGCCTTAAATGTGTTTAACACGGAGCTGTTTAAGCACATTTTACCTTCCAGAAACAGCACTGACACCCCAGTGCTGGAGCCAGGGGAGGCCAGCCCAGGTTTCTGCTCTGGGGTTTGGGGTTTCTCTGACTTTATTGTGCTCTTTCACTGCTCTGGTTCCATCCATTAATTATCCCAACATCATTCTCACTCCATCCTTTGCAGTATCTTGGCAGAGAACAGAGTGATGGGAGTTTGCCACAGAAATATCCAGATATATTTTTAATATGAGCCTCATATTTCTGTGCCATTGGGGAAGTTAAACTGCAGATGGGCAGAGGAGGCGACTCCTCCCTGCGAGACTCCAAAAAGTCCTGGGTGCAGCTGAGAATCTTTGGTTATTTTTCCAGAAATGCGATTTTTTTCCCTGCTCTCTGGCAGAGGCAGCCCATGAGGAGCCTATTTCCATACTGGCAAGGGTTCCTATCCCTGGGAATTATTAAACCAGCCCACGTTAAGCACAGATCCTGCGTGCGCTCCTGCAGGGGAAGCACACACACCCCCAGGCACAAACTGTCCACGGGACTGCAGCGTCAGGCAGAAGGATAAAGAGACCAGTGGGAAAAAATAAAATATTTTGGAGCTACTTTTCGTGTCGAGGGAGTACAACAGGCCGCAGGTCTCCACTTTTCCCTCGCTTTAAGATAAGCCTACTTTAAAAGATACCGATCCTGGGGTTCCCAGAACTCCGCACTGCTTTGCCTGTTTTATGAACTCGGGTCATCCCAAAGTGTCTCAAAGGAGCTGCCACCGTGCTGGTGCGAGCCAGAGAACGCAGAAAACTACCCTTAAATGCGGTTGCAAACTCGGTCCGGTTTTCTTCTACATTTCATAACCTGAAATGCTGAATTTCCACAGATTCCCGCCCATCCCGCTGGGCTCCATCCCGGTGGGATGCACACCCCGCGGGCTCCGGGAGAGCATCCCGGCCCTTCCCTGGCACCAGGCACGGCAGGGCTCATTCCCGGGACAGCATCCCGGCCCTTCCCTGGCACCAGGCACGGCAGGGCTCATTCCCGGGACAGCATCCCGGCCCTTCCCTGGCACCAGGCACGGCAGGGCTCATTCCCGGGACAGCATCCCGGCCCTTCCCTGGCACCAGGCACGGCAGGGCTCATTCCCGGGAAAGCATCCCGGCCCTTCCCTGGCACCAGGCACGGCAGGGCTCATTCCCGGGACAGCATCTCGGCCCTTCCCTGGCACCAGGCACGGCAGGGCTCATTCCCGGGACAGCATCCCGGCCCTTCCCGGCCACCAGGCACGGCAGGGCTCATTCCCGGGACAGCATCCCGGCCCTTCCCGGCCACCAGGCACGGCAGGGCTCCTGCCCAGGGCCGTGCCCCTGCCGAGCCCTCTCCGCTCGGCTCCCAGCACGGGCAGGGAGCGGGATGCGCGGGAGGCTCGGGATGCGCCGAGCCGGGAGCGGCTCTAATCGAAGTGGCAGAGCCGTCAGCGCCCATCCATCGCATCCTGCCCCGGCCGCGCTGGGAACTGCCGGGATAATCACCCCGGTGCCGCTGAGAACTGCCCGGATAATCACCCCAAAGCCGCACGCTGTTCCCAGCCGGTCGCATCTGCCCGTTCCAGCCGAGCATTCCGTAAACAACCCCTGGAAAGCACCTCTGCCCACAGCTCTCCTCTGCTCCCCACAGCCAGGGTGATTCCCGGTTCCCACTTGGAAAACGGATAAAGAGAAAGGCGACACCGACAGCGAGAGGTTCTGTGTGAGCAGCATTGTTATTCCCACATTCCTCATAAACGCTCGCATTCCAGGGCTGGGAAGCAAATCAAGCGCTGACTCCAAAGGCAGCGACCCTGCCTGCTGCCCGGAGGAAGGCAGGAATCCATCCTGCCCCTAACCCGGAGGAAGGCAGGAATCCATCCTGCCCCTAACCCGGAGAAAGGCAGGAATCCATCCTGCCCCTAAGCTGGAGGAAGGCAGGAATCCATCCTGCCCCTAACCTGGAGGAAGGCAGGAATCCATCCTGCCCCTAAGCTGGAGCAGGCAGGAATCCAGCAGGAATGAATCCTGCCCCTAACCCGGAGAAAGGCAGGAATCCATCCTGCCCCTAAGCCGGAGCAGGCAGGAATCCTGCCCAAAGCCCGTCAGGAATTGCTCCGGAGATGATCTGGTTATCAGGGGATATCCAGCACCGGGCAGGATTAAATCCAGCAGGGCAGGAATCACCTCCAGGAAGGAAAAGTCAACAAAGGGACTGGGCAGAAGTGGGTGTGCATTTATAGCAGTGCAAAGCTGCCTTGGCTTTAAATTCCTGATAAAATGCTGCATTCAGACAGCACCCAGAACGCCACAGCATCAATTTCTCTGGTTTGTTCACTGAATTTAGCTCAGTTTTTGAGAACATCCTTGCTCTGAAATGAATTATTTGCAACAGAAGCAAAATGTTTCCTTCCTAATGTAACAAAAATCCAGATAAAATTTATCAAGCTGGAAAACCCCCTGGTGAAGATGAAGCCTGTGTGCCATGGGGAAGGATTCTCTACCCCAGGTGCAATTTATGTTGATTTTTAAAAATGTTCAAATAACAGGTAGAGCTCAGTAACTCCAAACTTACACACGCTCTTCTGGAAGGAAAAGGAAAACTTCTAGAAGTTTTACAGATTATGTTTCCTGACTGTGGATTCTTCATGGAAAAAGATGCCGTGAGCATTTTTCTGAGCTCTGTCATTCCCTGAATGTGGAGATCCACACTTCCAGGGAACACGCTTCCAGAGCCCGCAGGAAAACAGGGAAATGCAGGGAAATGAGCTCATCTGGTTCAGGTTGGAATTACATAATTACATATCGCATTAAATAGAAAAATGCAGCCAATTAGGTTTTAAACAAAGAACTGTTGTGCCTTGTAAAGTTAAAAATTCAACTGCTTGTTGGAATTGGACATGCTGAGGTCATCTGAGCACTTCAAAGAGAATTCCTGGTATTTCATGACTGAACTGCAACCAAACCACGCTTGAATCACGAGCAGCTGAAGTTGGAGAGGACACTGATCTCCAACTCCAGCAGCTGCTGCCTTCTGGGAGCTGAAGGATTTTAATTTCCCTGTTGAATCAGAGCCCCAGACGCCTGCACTCGTTTCGCCACTAATTAATGCACCCGCGGAGCTGTGCTAACTAGACCAGGACATATTTTTTGGGTTGCCTGGGTTGTTTGCACTGCAGAAATTCTCATCACTGACTGTCTGTAATTATTGGAGCCCAACTCCTCTGCTTCCTGAAATCCTAATTTGGGGACTGTGGGAAACCAGGGTTACTCCAGTCCAGGGTCCCAACCGCGGCGGGCACCCAGTTCCTTCCTGTGGCCAGGCTCAGGGTCTGCTGGTCACACCTGGCCACATCACTGGCCACACTGCTGGTCACACCTGGCCACTGCTCTTCCAAGAGGTGTCACGGACTCTCTCACTGAGGGTTTGCACAATTTATACTTTGAGTGAGCCTTCCTTCCTTCCTTCCTTCCTTCCTTCCTTCCTTCCTTCCTTCCTTCCTTCCTTCCTTCCTTCCTTCCTTCCTTCCTTCCTTCCTTCCTTCCTTCCTTCCTCCCTCCCTCCCTCCCTCCCTCCCTCCCTCCCTCCCTCCCTCCCTCCCTCCCTGTAAAGGATTTAAGTGCAGGGTTTTCCTTAAGCTGTTCCCCAGATGTTTCTTTGGTCATTGCCGTTGCCATGATTCATTCTTTATTAATGAATTCCCAGCTCATTCTCTTTCTGAAGCTTTATTTCAATATTCAGCATTTCCTTCAGCTCAGCATCCCTGTTCTTACCAGCCTGTCTGGGATGTGCTCCACTAAAATGTATTTTAGATTTTCTCCAGGTGTTGCAGCCTTGGGACACATCTGGGATGCAGTTCAGTCCTTTTATTACATTTCTCTCTTTTTGTGTTGTGTGAAATGGAAATGCCAGGGTTTTTAGCCAACAGTTGCTCTCTAAAAGCTGAGGAGAGGAAGGGTTTTAGTGCATGTAAAAGATAATTATTACCTTCTCGAGCAATGATATCAACCTGTCTGAATGTCTCTATACAGTGCACTCCAAACCCTGTCAACATTTTTGTTGCTGGATTAGAGTTTTGGTAGTGCTTTATATAAATTATATATAAATTAACAAACCACAGCCAAATATTTGGGCCTTTCAAACCCATCCTGGCTCCCAGAGTGATCCACACACACCTCCCTCGTTAGTGTTAACGAGGCCTCCTCTGTAACACTGAAAATCTGGGTGTTTAAATCCCATTAAAATTAAAACTCTCACCACACTTTTCTAGGATGAGCCTTTCCTCCAAAGAGCAGCACACGAAATTCTGGAGCTGATTCCTGCCCGAGCTGCCCCCTGAAATCCCACCACAGCCTTCTCCTGCCCCTCCTCGTGGGTACAGCACCCCCAGCCCTAAGTTCATCCCTCACCCCTTCCCTTCCCTTGCAGCTCTCTGCTTGGCTTGGATAACCCATCCCAGCTTTCCCCACATCGCAGAGACAACGCCCTGGAGCTGCTGCTCTGCCGAGCTGCCAGAGGCACTGCTGAGGAGCGCCCAGCAGCCCCAAACCTGCTCCTTTTGCACCCACCCAGCCACTGCCAGAAGCTGCAGTGGATCCTCCCCGAGCCCCGAGACCTCCGGGTGCCACCTCTTCGGGCTCCTGCTGCCGATCCTGGCCCTTGGGAGCCGTCCTGGAGAGAGGGAAGGTCTCACCCGTGGATTGCTCCTTCTCCAGCCCTTGCTCCCTTCCCAAACCTGACACCGAGGTCTCCCTGAGCCCTGAACACCCCAGAGCCAGCAGCTCCTGCTCAGAGCCGGAATCACAAACACCCACGTGGACAATTCCCACCTGTTCTCCAAACCCAGCTCCAGAGCAGCAAATCTGGGTCTTGTCACCCTTTAGTCTTGCCCAAGGCCTGGCCAGGCTTCAGCCCCACTGAAAATCCCAAGCCCAGCATTAGACCCCAGATTATTTTGATTTATTCCCCCCCCGACATCCAGCTCCTGCTCCACATTTTAATCTTCTTCATGCCCAAATCACCATTTTTTGGGTGCATATGAGTAATGAATTCCAAGTACTGCATTTTAACTCTTGGTTCTCCCTGAGAAACTTGGAAAATGTCATGTTCTGAATTCCTTCTAAAAACAGGAGAGTAGGGAAGGAGCTGGATTTTTTTTTTTTAATTTATCTGTGATTGGGAGTTTCTCTGTTCCAGAAAACCCCTCCCAAATTCCCAGGAAGCACAGGTAGCTTTGCAGCCCAGCAGCTTCTGCAGAGGGTCAGAAAGAGAAGGAAAAAGAGCAGGGAAGAAGGGAAAAATCCTCCCAAAGCCCCGAGCCCACTCCCCCTGCGCTGCCTCAGCTGCACATCAGACATGCGAAACACTGAACCGTCCTCTTAAATATTATGACATGGGGAAAATCACACTGTGCTTTAACCTATCAACAAAGGAGCAAAGCAATTACAGGGCTAAACACAGTCGAGGAAGACCCAATAAAGAGAAATCCAAGAAAATTTGGTGAAAATTCTTAAGGGGCCTTACAATGTTTAATCATGCTTCAGGCCTAAATTAATATTCTGCTTCTAATTCAAAAGCCTGAACCACCAAGGTACATCTTTTGGGTATTTTTAATAACCAGAGTACAACACCCGCTGAATTAGCAGCTGCTCTGACTGGTATTTTACTTTTTCTTTGCTTGCTCAAGTAAAGCAGTTAATATTGGTATAATCATCAAACTAACATTAGTCAGACAGAAGGACAGATCTTTCTCATATTGTAATGCAGAATATAAAAAAAAAAAAAATTAAACCAAGATTTAGAAATTCCTTTGTGTATTAAATAATTTTTCTCAGGCAGTTTCAATAAAACAAAAAATTGTTATATTCACCCATTTTCTAAAACAAACAGTGAATTAAAGAGTACATAAACACATGGAAGAGATGGGAAACCCCCTCCTGAGCTGCTGCCCACTGCTGTCCAAGCGACAGGAGAAATATTTATGGGAATAAATCCATCCCATTGGAATTGGTGGGAAAATGCCCTCCTTAAAGCTGGAAGCCTTGGTCAGCAGATTTAATTCTGTTTGCATTTTTTCCTTCAGGTATTTGCAAATGTGTCGCCGGAGCAGAGTCCTGGTTTGTGGAATAACCCAGCCAACCAATATTTATTTACCCAATCTTGGAATAATCCCATTCAGTTGTCCAGGAGAAAGAGGATTTTCCTTAAAATAGATAAGAAGGAGAGCTTGGGAAGATCCAAACTGTGAAACAAAGGACACTGCACGTCCCTCATTCGTTAGTGCTCCTCTGGTGCTGAAGAGCAGCGCAGGGATTCCAGAGCTGGCCTCACCTGGAGTTCACACCACTCCGGGGTTCCTAGCTTGGACACCGAGAAAATCCATGGAATTCAGCACACAGATTCCCATTTCCATGCAATTCCTACTCAAAACTGCAGCCAGAGGAGCCCGAAGCCACGTTGACCCTGTGCAGCATTCCCCGTAATGAAGTCCCTATTTCTGCCCAGCTGCTGTTGTGCTGCACTGGTTGTGCAAAGGGGAAATAACAAATCCCTGGAGAGGGGAGGCAGAGGGGGCAAAAACGGTGGGAAGGAGATTTTCTGCCTGAGACAGAAGGAATCCCCTCCTGGGAGTGTTTTCCTCGGATATCTGAGCACTTTGTACCTCTGCAGTTTGTGCTGGTGGTGCCAGTCTGGGATGGAAAGTGCAGGAGATAAAGCCCAGAGCCAGGCAGGCTGGAAAGGGATGGGGACAGCCCTGGGGAGAAGGAGCTGGGAATGCTGGTGGGGGAGAAGCTCCACCAAGGAGAGGAGCCCTTCTGCTCTGGAGCCAGGCTGGGAGAGTTGGGAATGTTCACCTGGAGAAGGGAAGGACACAGGGAGAGCTCTGAGCCCCTTGCAGGGCCTGAAGGGGCTCCAGGAGAGCTGGAGAGGGACTGGGGACAAGGCCTGGAGGGACAGGACACAGGGAATGGCTTCCCAGTGCCAGAGGGCAGGGATGGGTGGGAGATTGGGAATTGGGAATTCCTGGCTGGGAGGGTGGGCAGGCCCTGGCACAGGGTGCCCAGAGCAGCTGGGGCTGCCCCTGGATCCCTGGCAGTGCCCAAGGCCAGGCTGGACACTGGGGCTGGAGCAGCCTGGGACAGTGGGAGGTGTCCCTGCCCATGGCAGGGGTGGGATGGGATGGGATTGAAGCTCCCTTCCAGCAGCACGAGGCCCAGCCCTGGGCACTCTCCTTCCCCTGGGTGGACGCAAGCCCAGCCCTGCCCTGGGCAGCCCCCGGCCCCGGGATGTCCCTGCAGAGCCCAGCGGCCCCTCAGCCCTGAGATGGGGAGGTGACAGCTTTAATGTCTTCATGGATGAGCCCTGGTAGAGCTTGGCACAGATCTCAGCCCCACGCCTCGCTCAGCGCTGCTCCCAGGCCCTCTGTGTGCCCGTGGGCTTCCAGAGAGAGGAAAAGCAGAACGAGACCTAACGCAGGGCCTCCTCCTGCTCCTGCTCCCAGCCCTGCCCACCCTGAACCCCAGTGAGGAAACTCCTTCCATCCCCCCCAGGCTCCGTCAGAGCTACTTCAGTAACTGTGAACAATCCCGTACCACTGCCACAAGGAAAAGATAATTTTCCTTCCAATAAATGAGAAGTGGAGATTTAAATATTTTTTTTAGATAAGTAGAAAGCATTACTTTCTTCCTCAAGAAAAAAATCACATTTCCAGGGTGCCCAGTACAATGCCCAGCAGTGCCCACTGCCTGTCCCCTGCAGCACAGGGAGAACAGAAATGGATCCCAACACAATCCCAACTAGGGGGAAATAATCTTTCCATCAGTGCTTCCAACATCTCCAGGAGGGATAAAACACGTGGAAGGATTGGCTTGACAGAGGAGATGACTTCATTGTGCAAGGGGTGATGGAGAGAGACCCAAGTAAGAAGGAGAAAATTCAGCCCAGCTCTCGTGGTCCCTGTGCCACTGCAAGGAGCCCTTTTGGGCACCCACGTGCCCAGGGAGACACGGCAGCATCCGCCCAGCATTCCCGGGAAAATGAAGCTCCCTGCAAAGGACCGGCTCTATTTTACGTCTCCTCAAAACAGGGTCCAGATTGCAACAGGATGAGCCAGGAATCCAACTTGGGTAAACTCTGAGATCAGTGCGGGGAGAGAGAGGGGAAAGCTGCTGAGGAATTCTCTGTCAGCACGGAACATCTGAGCAGATCCCAGGCACAGCTTAATTAGGCAGGAAAAGAGATTTTGTGTCAAAGCTCCAGCCTAGGAAGGGGCTGGGAGGAACATTCCCCACCCAGCCCCAGGGCACTGGGGGCTGGAGAGGGAGCCCTGCTCCGGGTCACCACGGGAGGGGACAGGAGATGTCACAGAGAGAGGTGATATCACAGGCACAGGTGATGTCACGGGGCGGGTGGATTTGGAAATCTGTTTTTCTCGTGGAAGGTTTCAACAGCTCACTCGGTTAATCCGTGTTTTCTGTATTTAGTGGAGTTTGTTTAATCTGTGGAACCATCAGTCTGCAGCAACGAGCTGGGTGTGCAACAAAACCTCTCTCCCCAGGAGTGCGTGAATTGTTTGTAAAAATATTCTTGAGTCTCTCCCTGCCCCGTTCCTGCAAATGTTGAAATGGAAAGGAGAATAACCCTTGTATTTTTCTTTCTCTTTCCTTCCATATTTCTGGAGATTTTGGAATCCACTCTTTCTGTCACCTATTCCTGCATTTTCCCCACACAGACCACACGCTGAGGCTCCACAGCCAAGCTGACCCCACCAACTCCTGACCTAATCAGAGGCAGAACTGTAAAAAACCCTGGTGAGCCACAGTTTTCCCAGCAATTCCAGCCCAACTGTGCCCACATCACATTCGAGAAACGAGCTGTAAAAGCACCTTTTAAGTAGAAGAACTAAAAATACCTCACACATTTTTTTCCTGTGCTGATTGATTTCATCGAATCCCAGAATGGGTTGGGTTGGGAGGAACCTCAAAGCTCATCCCATCCCATGGGCAGGACATCTTCCCCTGGCCCAGGGTGCTGATCTAACCAGCAGCAGGAGCAGAAAGGGCTGGATTTGGAACCCCTAAAACCCTTCTGTGCTCTGGGCTGACCAACACAGGAACCCTCCCCAGCTCTGCAGCAGCTCCTGATAAACCTGGAGAGGAATTAAAGGAGATTCCCAGGCTCTGATCTCCTGAGGGAGAGCACAGAACACTGAGGGTGCTCCGGCCCCTGTGCCTGCCAGGGAAGAGCTCCACTGAATCCCAACCCTCCCCAGTATTTCCCTGGGATAAGAGTATTTGTAAAATGCTCAAACCTTGCATATAATGCGTAATGCTATTAAGTAGAATATCTAAAGTACTTAAACTAATTATGCCTATTTTGTAAGATTAATTATAATTAATAATTTAACATATTTTATCATTTAAGTCAGTATCCGTTCTGATCTTTAACTTTAGAGAGCACACTGTATACGTACTACATAATTAGGGCTTATGTATCACATAATTAGGGCTAAATACTAGGAAATCAGGCTAATTAGACCAAATCAAACTGAATTATTTAAGCTTTTTTTTTTTTAATTTTAGATGTAGAATATTTAGTAATTAAATACTGATTTCATTTTCTCGTGCTGGCACATGGCACTTGTCTCTCAGCCGCCGGCTACAATGGAGCATTATCCAAGGGTTTGTCACCCAGGGAGCAGGGACAGGCAGGGAGCGGGCAGGGAAGGCTCCGAGCCAGGTACGAGCCCGGAGTTAAGGATTTCAGAGTTGAGCCACGGGAGCACCCTGTGCACACCAAAACTCCTCCCAGCTCGGCACTGAGGGTGTTCCCACAGCACCCGTGTCCTCCTTGGGAATTGTGTCAGTCCCGAGGAGAACCTGCAGCAAATCCCCCTCAGACCCAGAATGCCAGAGTGGGTCGGGCTGGAGGGACCACAGACGGTCCCTGGTGCCACCTCCCTGCTCCAGCGGGGCCATCCCAGAGCACAGGGCACGGGAGCGTGGCCAGATGGTTCTGGAACATCCCCAGGGAGGAGACCCCAGCCCCTCTCTGGGCTCTGTTCCAGCCCGGGCCCTGCCCAGGGCAGCAGTTCTTGCTCCTGTGCGGGGGAATTGCCGGGCTCAGGCCCTGCCCGTGGCTCTGGTGCCGCTGCCGGGCCCCGGAGCAGAGCCCGGGCCCTGCCCTGAGCCCTCCCTGCAGCCAGGGACACCCGGGGCTGAGGGCCCCTCTCAGCTGGGGCTCCTCTCGAGGCTGAGCAGCCCCGGCTCCCTCAGCCTGTGCTGGGCACGGAGCTGCTCCAGGCCCTTCTTCAGCTGCGCAGCCTCCGCTGGAGCCTCTCCAGGAGCTCCCTGGCCCTGCTGGGCTGAGGAGCCAGAGCTGGACACAGCACCCCAGAGGTGCCTCAGAGGGACAGGATCACTCCAGATGTGCCTCCCAGGGCTGGGCAGAGGCACCAGCTCCCTGAGGGATCTCAGGGATAACCTGCAGCAGAGCATCCCTGGGGTGTGGGGAAGCAGCTGCCTGCAGCAGCCTGTGCCACACCACAGCTCCCTTCCAATATTTAGCTGGATTATTCAATATTAACCCTTGTAATACCCTGATAACAACACCAAGAGATGAAAACCATATTTTTGGCAATGGCTCAAAATCTCCCTGGTAGAAGTGCTCGGACAGATGCTGTTGGCCATATTACAGCCACAAATAAAGTCTTTCAAATAAAGCCTGGTACTGCCAAAAGCAGCAGAGATGTCACCAAACAATAACAGGGCTGGAGGCAAAACCCTTGGAGTGAGAAGCACCTGCTCCACCCCAGCCCAGTGAATTTGCAGTTCATTTACAGAGGTACATTTACAGCTACCAAACCTCTCCTGTTTTGCTGTGTAGAGACATTCATTTCATCATAATTCACCAAAAAAGACAAGAAAGCTTCATTATTTTGTGCCAACCTTCTCTGCCAGACCAGAGACCATTTACTACAGCTGGTAGTGACAGGACAGGGAGCTTCAGACTGGAAGTGTGGTCTTGGATCAGAGATTAGGGTCCATTCTCCAACATCTCCAGCACCTCCTGCCTGTACCAGCTCCCAAAACACAAATATTTAAATATGAACACACCTCTGGTGCGAGACACCGGAAATATTCCTCCTCTCAAGGTAAATGTTAAGGGAATCCATGGGAGATCAAGGGCACTGAAATGGAAAACACCCACGTGCCAGGGGCTGGGGTCCCTGTGTACGTGTGGCACTGGCTGCTGCTGCTGATCCGAGCTCAGCCGAGTCAATAAAAGGAATCCCACGGACTTGCAGGAGCTTAGGGGGAGCCCACGGCTCTGGCACGGGGGGTTTGGGAAGGGAGTGCTCCTCCTGTTTAAAGTGCTTAACATGAGATTTGCACACTTTGGCTTTCTCCAACACCAGCCCTTGAATCAAAATCAGTTGGTTTGGGGGGTGATGGTTTTAAAATCCACCCAGCAATGGGCACGTGGGCATGGGGAACGTGGGCAGAGCCAGAGGAGCCGGAGGATCCCAAATCATGCAGGGAGACACAGGGGAATTTTCCCTGAGGCCATGGCAGATGGAGGAGTTCTGTGGGGAAGGGGGCAAATCAAAACTCAAATGTAAAGAAAAGCCGGGGACACGGGGAGCAGCCCTGCAGCTCCTCCAGGAGCACCGCCAGGAGCATCCCTGTCCCTGCTCCAGCCCCATCCCTGTCCGTGTTCCAGCCCTGCAGCACCTCCAGGAGCATCCCTGTCCCTGTCCCAGCCCTGCAGCACCTCCAGCCCCATCCCTGTCCCAGCCCTGCAGCACCTCCAGCCCCATCCCTGTCCTTGTCCCAGCCCTGCAGCACCTCCAGCCCCATCCCTGTCCCTGTCCCAGCCCTGCAGCACCTCCAGCCCCATCCCTGTCCCAGCCCTGCAGCACCTCCAGCCCCATCCCTGTCCCTGCTCCAGCCCTGCAGCACCTCCAGCCCCATCCCTGTCCTTGTCCCAGCCCTGCAGCACCTCCAGCCCCATCCCTGTCCCAGCCCTGCAGCACCTCCAGCCCCATCCCTGTCCCTGTCCCAGCCCTGCAGCACCTCCAGCCCCATCCCTGTCCCTGCTCCAGCCCTGCAGCACCTCCAGCCCCATCCCTGTCCCTGTCCCAGCCCTGCAGCACCTCCAGCCCCATCCCTGTCCTTGTCCCAGCCCTGCAGCACCTCCAGCCCCATCCCTGTCCCTGCTCCAGCCCTGCAGCACCTCCAGCCCCATCCCTGTCCCTGTCCCAGCCCTGCAGCACCTCCAGCCCCATCCCTGTCCCTGCTCCAGCCCTGCAGCACCTCCAGCCCCATCCCTGTCCCATTCCAAGCAGACACCCTCCACTCGAGCTCCACCCACAGCTAATATCCAACATTCCCAGATTCCCAGCTGCCCAGTTTTCATGGACACAGCAGCAGAGCCCAGCACAGGTGTGTGGGGCTGCTGGACACCCTCAGTTTCATTTTCCTGGTGCCCTTTATGGTGCTTGTTAAAAGTATTTTTTATCTGACCTTGTTCCACGCAAGGAATTAAAATTTGGAATGGAATCCTCGCCTCCCACCAATTCCATGGTGAGTTTCTCCCAGCAGAGAGGCTCCTGCTCCTCTCACAGCACAACCTCCTCACTTGGAGGTAAAGCACAGAAAATAAACAGAGCTCCGAGTACAAATAAACGATTAATAAACATTGATTTTATGGATTTCTGTTCCTCTCCTAGCCCCGTGAACAATATCTGCCACATGCAATTCAGGAAGTGAAGCTGTTTTAGTTATTTTTTTAAGTAGTGTTTTCTAAATGATGCTTTTATTTGTAATTTATTATACATTTGAATTGGCCTGGAGACATCAGCTCAGCATCAGCTGCACACGAGTTGTTTTAAAAGTCAATTTTCATTTACTCCTAGGAAAGGTAGAAGACTTTATGTTTTTCTCTAACCGATTTTTTAATATTTGCCTTGATCTGCCACAGAGATTAAGGCAAAAGGGTCCAATTTCAGCTCAAAAGAGGAATTATTTAGGAAACATCCACCATTTGCAAACAGGCAGCCCTCACTGAACCTGCAACACGACTTAGATTTGTGGCTATTAATTAATTTGATAAGTTGGTTTCATAGGGGGATGCTTTACATGGAACTGCACAGGAATACACTCAATCCACACACCCCAAGGAAAAAAAATCAACTCACCCGATATAAAAAAAAAGAGGCTGAATGAGCACAGGAGAGCTCTGGAACGCCACCACAAATTTCAGGTTTTGATTAAACAGACGCCTATCCCCAGCTCAGAAAACACAATAAATATTTGCAGGTTTCAGGCATTTCCCAGCCATTCCCACCCTGGTGGCAGCTCCAGAACCTCACGTGCAGCACAAAGAATAATTTAACAGCCATTAATAAAGGAATTTTCAGAGGAGCTCGTGCTCAAATTATATCAATCTGCTACTGTTCCAAAATAAACGCATCAGGTGGCATTTAAATGCAGGTGGCTAACCATTTTATCAGTGCACATATTTAAGCTATTAGAAATATAATTAGAAAAATTAAATTAAACACACTTAATGCAGATTCTAATTCGAGCAACACTGTCCTTATCATCATGCCATTTTTATAGCAAATTATAAAGTATGTCTAAATTGTCCGGGTTTGTTGCTGACTGATAGCTGAACTCAGATAATTAAGTTGTTAACCAGGTACTTCAGTGGTCAACACGGTTATATATCTTTGTCTTATCACTCCCCCTCCTCCTGCGTGCGCCGAGCTCAGGGGAAGCAGATGAATGGCACTTGACACTACCCACCTCCGCAGCCGCCTGATTAGACACAGCCCCGTGCCACAGGTACACTCAATTATCTGCCTTTTCCCGAGATCCCGGCGCTTCCCGCAGCCGCCAGCGTCGGCAACTCTTGATTTGCTGCATTTCCAGCCGGGGGAAAACCGCAACGAGGAGTCCTGGCAACCTCCCCGGCTGCTTCCCCACCCTGACCCTGCGGGCAGAGCGGCTGGAGGGCTCCCTCCGGTTTCACCGCGCGGGGAAGCGATCGGTCCTCTCTGCAGCAGGAATTCAGGTGTTTAAGGGCTGGTTCGTGTCCCTGCCCCGGCAGCCGAATGGTCCCGAGTGTCCCACCCCACATCCCAAAGCCAGCCGGGATCCCTCCGGAGCCAGAGCACCACGGGATGCTTCACCCCCACACCTCCCTGGCTAATTAACATCACCCAGAAATCCCAATACAGCTCATTTACCAATAAACAGCAACTTCTAGGCACGGGAGAGCTGTGCCAAGGAAAACCCGCACTGCAATTCCCAGGGGAACGCCATGGGTACTGAGATAATACAAACACATCGCAGCCCTCGCTGAGGGCTGGCTTGGAGATAGGGGAAATGATCTGTAACGTGTTTGAGATTAAAGAATTGGGGTACCCTGAGTGCTCTGGGTGCACCTCTGCAGCTGTGACTTTGTGTGTACAAGCTGTCCCCGAATTGACTGGCAATCACCTGGGTCTCAAGATCTCCTGGTCTCCTGTTTCCGTCACAGTAACACAGAAAATGAAGGGAAAAACCTCCTGACTTTCAAATTTCCTTTAAGTTTTAAGTATTCCAAACTAACTTTTGAGAGCTCTCCTCATCCCACTGGAAACAAGGGGGGCCACCAGTGCGTTTGATCCTTTCTTGGATGGAACCCCCAGTGCAAACACCTGCAATGTTACAGAGAGAAGCAGCTCTGGCCATCACAGAGATGGGCACGAACCAGAGCTGGGTTAATGACACAAAATGGACCTTTTCTCACCAGATTGTTGCAGTTCTTCTCCCACTTAACCTGCACTGAGAGCAGCAGCACAGCGGCCTCGGAGCGACCACGGACCTAACAGAGTTCCACTCCAGTGCTCCCAAATGGTTGCAAACTAAAAATCCTCATCACAAACTAAAGAGCCTCATCACAAACTAAAGATCCTCATCACAAACTAAAGATCCTCACCACAAACTAAAGATCCTCATCACAAACTAAAGATCCTCACCACAAACTAAATATCCTCACCACAAACTAAAGATCCTCACCACAAACTAAAGAGCCTCATCACAAACTAAAAATCCTCACCACAAACTAAAGATCCTCACCACAAACTAAAGATCCTCATCACAAACTAAAAATCCTCATTACAAACTACAGATCCACATCACAAACTAAAGGTCCTCACTTTAGCACAGGAATGTGTGGGGTTTTCCCATTTGCACATGAAGAAGAAACACACGGGGTTATTTTTGCAAGGCCACCAACAAGGACCTCGACTTTCTAACTCAGTTACAAAAATTCCATTTTGTTGGGGGGTTTGGTTTTTCCTCCTCCCTCTGCAACTTGGTGGAGAAATAAAAAAATCCGCCCTGTTCTCCATATTTATTAACAAATCCACTAGGATCTGGTGGCTCTCTTTTAAACTTCTGAGCACAGGGAATATTTCAAAAGGCACCTCCTGAAAGGGAAAGGAGCCACTCTGCCTGGTGGGGGGCATCCCTCCTTCCCTGGAGATCATTCCAGGAGAGCAAACTGCACACATCCACACAGGCTGGGCAGGCAGGATTAAAGGAAATCCTTCCACAATGCATTTTCCTGCTTCTCCCCCTACGTGATCAGACTCCACTATTCTTTCCAACAAATATGTAATTATTAGCATATAAATTTAACACCTAGCCATGCTATAACCACAATTCCTGCCTTTATTTCCTTTACTTACTTCATATGGAAAGTTATTTCTCTGGACTTATTGTTTTCTGGGGGTTTTATTGCAGAGTGCTATTTATTTCTCAAATTATCATTAGCTTCACACACCTGTCAAGGCTATTTTTTGATCTCTTTAATGTTCTAAGATTGATGATGATTGTCCAAATGATTTTTTTTTAATATCTTACTGTATTTTAGTAAAATTGTTGTGTCCTGCCTAATTGTTAGCTTTTGGGAACACAAATGGATTTAAGGTGAGAGTAGGTTTAGAGTAAAAATTGGGGACAAATCCTTCTCTGTGAGGGTGGGCAGGCCCTGGCACAGGGTGCCCAGAGCAGCTGGGGCTGCCCCTGGATCCCTGGCAGTGCCCAAGGCCAGGTTGGACATTGGGGCTTGGAGCAGCCTGGGACAGTGGGAGGTGTCCCTGCCATGGCAGGGGTGGCACGGGATGGGCTTTAAGGTCTCTTCCAACCCAAACCAGTCTGGGATTCTGTGGTGATTCCACGAAATTCCATTTGCTGACTACAGGGACATCCTGGCCATGTTTGGATATTGGCATTTCTGGTGCAGTACCAACGGAAACAAGAGGAAGCTCAGTTGGGATGTGGGAAGAGATCTCTGGCTACTGCTCCATGTCCATCCTTCTCTGCTGAGGAGAATTCCACAGAGTTGTTACAACAAAGCTTAAATTAATGAGTGTTAGAGGCAGTGAGTGAGCTCCTGCAGGGGCCAGTCCCACCCTGGGTGTCCAAATGAACCTTGCAGAAAACTGGGGCTGTGGAAACAGAGAAACCCCAGCTGCTCTGGAGTTCCCAGATGAGTTTCCTCTACTCTGGTTTAACTCACAAGGCCCTGTTCTGCCTCAGTTCCGGGATGTCAGTCTGGGTGGCGCCCTGGGATGGATGGATGGATGGATGGATGGATGGATGGATGGATGGATGGATGGATGGAAGGATGGACGGAGGGATGGATGGATGGATGGATGGATGGATGGATGGATGGATGGATGGATGGATGGAGGGAGGGATGGAAGGATGGACGGATGGACGGAGGGATGGATGGATGGATGGATGGATGGATGGATGGATGGATGGATGGATGGATGGAGGGATGGAAGGATGGACGGATGGACGGAGGGATGGATGGAGGGAGGGAGGGAGGGATGGATGGATGGATGGATGGATGGATGGATGGATGGATGGATGGATGGATGGAGGGAGGGATGGATGGATGGATGGATGGATGGAGGGAGGGAGGGATGGATGGATGGATGGATGGATGGAGGGAGGGATGGAGGGATGGAGGGAGGGATGGATGGATGGAGGGAGGGATGGATGGAGGGATGGATGGAGGGATGGATGGAGGGATGGATGGATGGATGGATGGAGGGAGGGATGGATGGATGGATGGAGGGATGGATGGATGGAGAATCCCCATGGCTGAACTCCCCACCTGAACCACACCAGGCACTGAGGGACAGCCTCAAACTCCAGCAGCACATGGACACCACGGACACCTCAATGTCTTTAATGGATCCCAGACTCCCAGACTGGTTTGGCTTGGAAGGGAGCTTAAATCCCATCCAGTGCCACCCCTGCCATGGGAAGGGACACCTTCCACTATCCCAGGCTGCTCCAAGCCCCAATGTCCAACCTGGGTTTGGACACTTCCAGGGATCCAGGGGCAGCCCCAGCTGCTCTGGGAATTCCTTCCCAGTATCCCATGGAAATCTCCCCTCTTCCAGCCAGCACCAGCACAGGATCCCCTTCGAGCAGCACAGCCCTGCTGATCTCCAGGTGGAAATTCCCCATTTCATTGAATACCCCCTCAAACGAAGCACCTGCACCCCAAACATCACATCCCACACACTCCACGCTCCCAAACTGGACCATGCCCTCATGTTGAACACATTGTGTGACCTGGACAATGGCCAGGGCCAACTTTAGAGATGGCCTTTAGCAAAACCAAGCTACTTTCCATTTTATCAAAGTTAAAACAAAGCCCACAGTCACCACTAAGTGAAAACCTCTCCAAAACACCAGTGTGAGGGACTTCTGCTCCACCACCTAAAACATGTGCGTTGCTGTTTATGATACACAGTCCAATTTTACTTAAGGTCTTAGAAAATCTTCAGTATTTACAGATTAATTATTTGAATTTCTATACCAAGAGAAAAAGAAAATAAAATATGGCAACATGGTGGGGCAGGGTAATTCCAGCATTATTTTCTAGAATTATTTGCTCAGCAATCACAGTTTGTATTGTGCTCGTTGCCATAAAGCGCTGAGGAGAAATCTGCTTAACAATGGAAGGGGCTGGACAACAGACACGGGCCAATATTGGCTTTTTATTCCCCGAGTAATCTGCATTTTACAACTGACTGTGTCCAAAAAAAAGTTGCTTTATCTAAAGTTTCAAGGAAGGAGACAATGAGCAATGCTTGGGATTTTCTGTCAATTTGCCCTTTCAGAAAAACAATTGTGTTGTGGAATCCAGAGGAGCAGCCTCTCTCTTTTCTGGGGGCAAAAGGCTCTGAGTTTTTATGACTTTTAAGGTGCTGCACCTTGAGCAGGTCAGCTACAAAAGGCCATCCTGATAAACCCTAAACATTAATTGAGAAGAAACAGAAGTTAAGAGCTCATGAAGACCCATCAGCCTGGTGATTTGGGGAAGATTCAGATAATCCCAAAGGAAAGGCAGCAACAGAAGGAAAAACTGGGAAAGCCCTGGGTTTGCAGGCACGCTGATTTCCACAATGCATTCACAGCTGCCAATAAACAGAATTATTGCTGCACAGGAGAACCGTGTGGTCTCTACTCTATCACTACAGAGGGCAGCAACAGACAACAGAGCTCTTTAGCATGACAGAGGGAATGTTTAACATTCCCAGTAAACAAGGGAGCCGGGAGAGGCCGGGCTGGGATCTGCGCTGGAGCTCGGTCCGGGAGCGCCTGTCCCACATTCCAGCCTCCTTGGGATGGGAACAGGCAGGCTGGGAAAGCCTTCGGGAAGCCTGGATGCTCAGCGAGCTGAGCCCAGCTCCTGGCGATTCAGCAAGGCCAGATATTACCAATTCCCCTAACCCACCAGTCACAATCCGGGAGCTGGACCATACGGCCGGGAGCTGCATCCACTTGGGGTTTTCTGGCCCGTTTGTGCCCTCACACCCAGATTCCTGCTCCAGCTCCTGGGAGATGGACCAGCAAGAAAGCCAAGGAGCTGGGAAGGGAGTCCTGTCCCGCCCGGAGACCAAAGCACAACACAACATTCCCTGCGAGCACACGGGAACGGGGTCGGGGGCCAGTTTCTCAGCTGGATGTATTTGAAGGACTTTCTGTAGGATTTCTTTGAGCAGCAAAGCCGTGCTGGGGGCGGGGTGAGGCACAGGCACAGCTCCGAGCACTGGGCACAGCCTCCTCCAGCTCCGGCTGCAGATGCAAAGGAGGGCAGCAAAGGTCTGATGATCAAACGGGGAGAAAATGACTGACAACACAGAACCGGTTCAAAGGAACTAATGGAATAATTAGTTCCAAAAAGACTAAAAAGACTGAAGAATTCATGATGTCATAAAAAGCAGAGCTACTTAAATTGGATTAGAAAATAAAAATGACACGAACATTGTAAATATTCACAGATCACATCATTGACGTGTAATGTGCCGTTAAATGATGTCAAATTAAAGGGGAAATTACATGTGTAAGAACTAGGAAGAATAAAGGGAAGACATTTTAAAGATGCACAGTCCTTCAAGTGAAAATCCCTCTCGTATATCAGGGCTGATCACTGCAGGGATGGGGAAACTATGAGAGAAGAATAAAATAAAATATGGGAAAGAAAACAGAGGGTAAAAACATCTCAATTTAAGGCTGTGGTGAAAGGCTGTTAACTCCAGAGTGCTTCCCCTCGGCGTGGCTTTGCCAGGTGCTCCCAGCCACAGCCATGCCCAGACCAGGCTCAATCGCTGCTTAAACCCGACTCAAATCAGTCCTAATTTATCGCAACAAGCCAGCAGTCAAGTGTGCTTTCACACAGGAGAGCCCTGAGTGGGGCCAAGGACTGGCTCAAACGGCACTTTGGACCTCTGTGAATTGGGGTGCAATTAACAGCGAGCTGCACGAGCCGCAGGAGCGAGGGAGGGATGGCACTTGTGAATCCACGCTCTTCTGGCAGGAAAAAGCCTTTATGGATCCCCTTAATCACACACGGCACCCGGAGAGGCTCCCAGCCCCTCAGCCAGGCTGAGATCTCATCTCAGCAGAGTTGTGGCAATTAATTTACCTCCAGCGTGCTCTTTCAAGTGAGCTGGGAGAGCGGGGGCCTCCCAGCTTCTCCCCCTTCCCTCCTCGTGCGATCGGAATCTTCTGTTCCAAAGGTGGCATTTCAAACTCCCGAAAATACCTGCATAATAAAGGGTAAGAGCTCCTCTGCACACAGATATATGTACATATCTTTCCTTGCCTCGTGGGCCCTTCCGCCTCCAAACTCCGTGAGGTGTTAACAACACGTCGCCGTAACAGGGAACTCGAGATTATCGGCATTATCTCACCCACCCTGCTGATAAGATGGGCTGATGCCGGCGCTGTTGCGATAACAGGAGCTGACTCTGCTCCTCAGCAGAGCTGCCAGGCTGATGATGGCATCTCCTCATCACTGGGGCCTTTTCCACAGGGGATTATTATCCCCCATAATTTGGAATGGTTCGGGTTGGAAGGACCCTAAAGCCCATCCCACCCCACCTCTACCATGGGCAGGGACATCTCCCACTGTCCCAGGCTGCTCCAAGCCCCGTCCAACCTGGCCTTGGGCACTGCCAGGGATCCAGGGGAGTCCCCAGCCCCTCTGGGCAGAGAGAGCGTTTAGACCAAGCACACGTTCACCATCCTGTTGGAGGTGCCCACACCATTTGGGATGAATCCCCCAGTGATGCTGCTCACTGTCTGGCAGATCCAGTGGATCCTGGGGCTGGTGCAGGGTGGGAGCACTGGGCACTATCTGGAAGCTCCCAGCACATCCCAGGATGGCTCATGATGGAATTAGCCACGTTTGCCCCCAGTTCAGACATAAATGTCAGCACCTGCCCCACTTGAAAAATGCCAGGAGATCCTTAATGATCCCCCACGTCAGCTTTGCCTGGGAGCCAAAAGAAGAATATTTATGTCCCGGGGACTCTCACAGACTCAAACACGTGGAAATGCAGAAAAATATGCGTGAGAAAAAGAGCAACTTTTTCCTATTTTTTTTTCTTCTCTGAGTTGAAATAGCAGCACTTGAGTTCTTCACGACTCGAGTGATCTCTGCCCACACCGAGGCACTCGGCACCTCCTGTCCCCACCTGCAGCTCCCCAGCTGAGCCGGGAACCCGCAGGGCTCTCCCTGCCAAGGGCACAGAGCCTGCGAGGGTGCTGCGAGTCTGGAGATCTGAGTGCACAGAGAACAACTGAAACCCGTACCCTGCTTTCAAACCCCAGGGAAATGCCTTCGAATCGCTTCTGAGAGCCCATTCTTGTGTTGCCAGTACCCAAGCGTCTCCCAGACGTGAGGAGGCACAGGTAGGACATGAGGCAGGAAGGGAAAGGAAGGGACAGCCCAGGACATTTAAAACTCCCGGATATTCAAGCTGGTTCAGCCCCCCGCCCTGCCTGGGGGACAGAGGGCACAACGTCTCCTTGTAATTTATGTAACTCCAACCCACAGCCAGCAGTAATTCCTGCAGTGGGGTTGTCTGAGCCCTGGGAGCAAACAAAAGTATTCCGAGGTCTTTATTTGTGCAATGGCATTTCCACGCTGACTGCAGGGATCTGCTGGGTGCACTCGCATTGTCTCTCTAACAATCTGAAAATTACACTGATAATTATCTCGGAGGTATTTATATATATATATATATATATATATATATATATATATAATATATCTCGGAGCCTTGATTGTTCTGTGAGTCTCAGCTCAAGAGAATGTGTCACTCAGACCCCACTCCTCTTTTTTTCCATTGACTTTTCACATGTCCTAAGTGCACATGTGGAACAGGTTCCCAAACCCAAAGGTATTACCAGGGAGAACTTTGCAGCCGTGACCCGAAATCTCTCAGACATGAGAAGCCCTGACCTAACAGGAGCTCTGTCAGGGCAGAGGATCCAATATATTACGAGTCCCCAGGAAAAATAGAGCCCAGCTAAATAACTTGGGAAATATTCTACTTGTAATGGCATTGCAGAGTCAATCAATTTAAACCTAATAAAGACGACGACAGACAATGAATAGAAAGTTCAAGGACTTTTCACCCAGGGCTTTGCTATGGCTGGAAGTCAACCTGCTGGAGTCTGGGGGAGCCTACGGACCCTGGGAGGCAGCTCCAGGGGTTGGGATCAGGAAACAAAGGACACCTTCCATTTCACGGAACAATGCTCTAAAAGCCCTGGAAAAGCAGTGGGAATCTGAACATTTTTGAAGGCAAGGGCAAATTTTCACATTTTTTTTCAGCCATAATTCATCTTTTCATCCCTTGGCTTCATCTGTGAACTTTATCACAGAACAACATCACGGGCAGGACGGAGTATTTGCCTTGACTTTGCTCTGTGCTTGCACGGGTACTGGGAGGTTAACGCAGCTCGTTAGCTGTGCATCTCATTCCGGGATTTATTCCTCTCTTACACATTTGTTTCCCTAACTGCTGTTTGTTCCTCTACAGAAGCCAGGAACAGGACGAGGGTAGGAGACACGGTTTAACGGTGGGGTTGGTTCACAACCCACAGCCATGGAATCCATTAAGTGTTTAAAAGCAGGTGACAATTTGCACCCCGTCCCTGCTCAGAGTGACAACTTCCCTGGGACACCAGGAGCACAGGCTTTCTATGGAAATGCTGTTGTTTGCTGCCTTTGCTCTGAGTGTGAAGTGAGCTGCAGATTGCAATTGGGATTCAGTGCAAGATGAGCCTTGGAAGCGTGAGGTAGAAAAACTGCATCGCATTTCTTCCTGCCAGGTGCTAAGAGACTGGCTGGGGATCCAGCAAAGTCACAGACTTTGTCCCCATTTCAGCCGTTGGAATTGAAATGGGAGCTTTGGTCGAGCTCCAAGAGTTCATAGGGATGGGAATGCAGGTTCTCGGGATGCCCAGAGGATGAGCTCAGGGCATGGCAAAGGCCAAGAGCTCCATGTGATGGCACAGCAGAGCAAAATTTGGGTAAGGAAAAGCAAGGCACAGCCAACCTTCTGTGTGGGAAAGAAAAGGTGGGAAAGGAAAGTCTGGGGGAAAGCTAGGGAAAAAAAATGTTTGGAAGAAAAGGAGGAAAACTCAGAGGTTCTGAGGAGGCTGTACACAAGTGAGGATCTGAGGCTGATGAGGAAAGAACAATCACAGAATCATTAAGGTTGTAAAAGACCTTTAAGATGATCAAGCCCAACTCTCATGCAGTGCTGGACCTTCTCTCACAGTGTCCATCACAGGCACCATGGAGAGAGAAGGGCCAGAATGTGCTGGGACAGTCAGGTCAGAGAGGGGGGCTGAAGAGAAGGCCAGCGGTAATTAATGGTCTGACTGCGCACCTGGAGAGTGGAAGTGGGAAAACGAAATAGATGGGATTTGGAAAGCCTCATTGCGGAATGGTGACTTTTTGCATCGAGATTTGATCTGTATTAACCCTTTAGCACTGAGCTGGATCCACCAAAATGCAGCTCCGTGGAAGACAGAGCCCACCAGTTCCGCCAGGAAGAGCAGCGACGTCTCCCAGTCACCCAGACTTCCAGAGTGATGCCTTGGTGAGCCCAAGATTATGGACACAGTCATGACAAATAAAATGCTCCTCACAAAAGCACCAAATAAACCCTGCGGCCTTTGCATCCCATAATATCAGGGGAACTTCCAATTTTGGGAATTCCACAGTTGCCACAGGAACTGCCAACATCCCCTGCAATTGCCCAGTGCCGTCATTAATATTCCCAGTGAGGGAAGTACAGCAACGTCAGGCCTGGAGCACTGCTATCCCTGTGCAGGGTGATCCAGCACAGCTTGATTAAAATATGCAAAGGGTTCTGTTTATGGAAAGCAGGACAGAGGCCCATGAATCGCTCACCAGCGCAGGCCCTGCCCTGAGGCCTGACCAGGAGCTTGAGAGAACAGAGCCACTCCTGCTACACAACAGGCCTGTCATCCAAAATGGAGAGTCTTCCTTCCCCTAACATTCCTAACAGGGGCTAATTCCCAGACAAAATCCCCCCAGAAGGGTGGATCCCACATCAGTGCAAACCATCACTGTACCAGTGTGTTTTTAAACTAAAAAAAACCTCCAAACAACTGAAAACTTAGATCTCAAGTTCTCTTATTTTCAGGCATTTCCTGGGCTCTGCCCCTGAGACATAGATGGAACACATCAACACCCAAATACTGATTTGCAGGGACCGCAGACTGGGGGGGCGGGGTGTGGAATGAGAGTTCCAGTGCAAACCATTCCACGATTCTGAGTGGGGAGGGTGGGATGAGAGCAACAAGGAGCTTTACACAGTTTTATGTTATTGAAGGTAAAAAGATTCTCCTTCCGCTCTTTATAATACCACAGAATCATGGAATATCCTGAGCTGGAAGGGATCATGGATCCAACAGGGATCACTGACCCAGCTCCTGTCCCTGCCCAGACACCCCAACAGCCCCACCCTGGGCATCCCTGGCAGCGCTGTCCAAATGCTCCTGGAGCTCTGGCAGCCTCGGGGCCGTGCCCATTCCCTGGGGAGCCTGGGCAGTGCCCAGCAGCCTCTGGGGGCAGAACCTTTCCCTGAGATCCAGCCTGACCCTCCCCTGGCCCAGCTCCAGCCGCTCCTTTGGGCACTGTCCCTGGTCCCAGAGCGGAGATCGGAGCTGTCCCTGCACTTCCCCTCATGAGGATGTGGAAGACCACCATGAGGTCTCCCCTCAGTCTCCTCCTTTCCATGCTGAATGTAAAAGATTTGGATTCTCTAAACTCTAAACAGGCCCCTCACTCCCCTCCATGCTGCAAACTCAGTCCCAGTATTTAATACTCACTCAGATGAAATAGTGCTACCTGGAGGAGTAAATTTCACCAGAATTAAACCATTAACTGCTAAACCAGCTGCTAAGGAGCCCATGTTCCTTTTAATTCTGGATTCTTCATTCTAGATTGAAAGAGCAGACATTTGACAAAGCTTATTCACCATACTGGAGTGACTGGGAGCACTGGGAGCTGCAGGCTGCTGCTCCCTGAAGTTTATCTGGGAGCCAGCTCCAAACAAAGGCTGCAACAGGAGCCAGCTGTTGACACTCTGCGTCACGAGCTGCATATTAAATGATTCATCAAATGCTGTGTCACAACCTGGATAAAGTCTTTAAAACACAGAGCCTTCCTCCTTTCCTTTTGTTTTTAGCAGCAAAGAATATCTGGATAAAGCTACACTTGCTGGAACAGCCTCCCTTTCCAGGAACCACTCCCCGCTTAATGCAAACACTCCAACCCAAATTGTTATTAGGAAAAACGCCAGTAAACCAAATTTCAGTAAATAGTACTGAAATAAATAAGCAAAAATTATTTATCCAGAGTAAAATTCAGTAAATAGTACTGAAATAAATAAATAAATAAATGAAATGCACCCAGAACATTTTGGAAAATGAAATAATAGATGAGTAAATAATTTCCCTGGCTGCTGTGGAACGGCAACGTGTTATCGTAACCTGCCTTGTATGCTCCGTGTAAAGCACTGTAAATTATGATTTGAAATTATCATGTTAGATTAGGTTTTCTGCAGCTTAATATATTGTAATATAATATAATTGCTCAATGCAAATGAGCTACTGTACAGCTTTGGCATGGGGCTGTTCCTGGAGCCGAGTGTTCTCCACATTACGGTGAAGCGCGGGTTATTAAGAATTGTAACGAAGCTAAATTTAGGTGGGAGCCAAGATCCCGTCACTGCATCATGGTGACGGTGCCAGGAGGTGTCTCAGGGAGCTCTGGCACCAGTGTCGGGGCACCTCAAGCAGCTCCACACACGCCTGCTCAGGTGAGAGCTCTGTCCTCATCAACACCCACAGCCACCTCGTTACCTGGAAGTCAAGGAATGCTGTGAAGTCACTGATGTGGCTCCAGATCCCGACTGCCAAACGCTCTTCCCAAAATAAATAACCCAGAGCTGATGGTGTTCCCACACTGCTCCCAGGGAGGGAGGTTTGGGCTCACGGTGCATTGCCGCTGCAGGACCAAGGGTGGGCACGGAGGCGACACCAGAGCTAAAAACACCAAAACGAGTCTGCACACCCACCAGAATCAGCCACAGAATCCTGGAATCGTTAGGGCTGGAAGGAGCCTCTGGATCAGCCAGTCCAACCCCCTGCCAAGGCAGGGTCACCCAGAGCAGGTGACACAGGAACACATCCAGGTGGGTTTAGGATGTCTCTGGAGGGGGAGACTCGATGCCCTCCCTGGGCAGCTGTTCCAGGGCTCTGCCACCCTCACTGGGCTGGAACTTCTTGTGGTTTATTTTATGGCCATCACTCCTTGTCCTGCTGCTGGGTACCACTGGAAAGGGTCTGGCACCATCCTCTGCCAGCCCTTGGAGTTATTTGTATGGACTGATGAGATCCCCTCTCAGCCTTCCCCCCTCCGGATCCAACCACCCCTCATGCCGGTGACCCTGTGACCCACCCGACAGGCACAGCTTTCCCTCCTCATTTCCATCCACGAGGCACGAAAAACAAGAGTTGCTGGTAGATGTGCCAGGAGAATGCACTTCCTAAATAATACATTGGCTTTTAAATTGTCCATCCAACTGTAAATTCCAGAAGAAAAATTAAAATGTGTTTCTTCAGCCCTTTCTGCACAGCGCTCGCTCCACACGGCGGCATCCCTGCGTTCCCCCAAAAGCACGGGCACCGATGGGTTGGGTCCAGAGCAGGAAAAACCTGCTCCAAAGCAATTCATTATTAATGCCAGAATATTCTTGCTAAACAGTTCTGATTATTTCACAAGAAAGAGGTCAAGGTATTGGAGAAAGGGATTTAATCAAATAAACTCTCAATCTCTCTCCAAATAGCATTTTCATCCGGCTGCATGTAAATTCATCAGCTGACTCGCCTCCCAATGCCCAGGCAAGGTTAATCTGCTATGACTGTTAAAACTTCTTGGAGACGCCTTTGGAATAACGATTTACACCGGGATGAGCCGTGCCAGTGACCCCAAACCATTTCCTCATCCTGGTCCTCAAAGTTTGGCCCGGCCCACGACGGCTCTGCTGGCAGAGCCAGAGCTGAAGCCCCCTCTTGGGCTGCACTTCAGGGACCCCACAAAGAACTCCTTGTTCCTGCTCAACTCTCCGGGTTTTGATGGCCATCAACAGCTCATTCCAAGCTGCTCCACAGCAAATATCCTGCCCTGGGCAGAGGGGGAATCACAGATTTTCAGGAATATTTCCTACATCACGAAAGGACTCATGCTGGGAAACAAAGCAGTGTAGGAACAGACAGAGAGGAAATGGAATTTCTCTGGTATTCTGAATTCAATATTGCCCTGCTTTGCTTAAACAAGGAGCCGAGGAATTTATCCCAGCCGTATCCCAAGGTGAATTTCGTGGCAAACACTAATAATCCCTCCTGGCCACTCCGCACTTATTAGGCAAACCCTGCCTCCTAGCAGTGCAAATCTACGGGTGTTTTTAAAAAGGATCTTCGTGAACTTCATGTTTAAACACAGGATTATGATATAGCTGTAAACTGCACGTTCGGTCAGAAATGGAGAACTGCAATTTTGGGGTTTGTTTAAAAAAAAAAAAAAAATCCCAAATGCCTTTTGATCCAGAGCTAAAAAGGAAACTGAAATACAGCAGGCAGGCAGGATTATTCTCACCCCTATTTTTTTGCTCTCTTCACTCTAAGCCTGGCCACAGATTCTGCATTTGGTGGAATATTCTGTAAACATCTTTGTGAAGCTGGGTCAGGTTTAGGAGGAGATGTTCCTGAGAGCCACAGTGTGGCACAGAGCAGCCTCCCACGGGCACATGTGACCCACGGTGCCCAGCAGCCCCCCAGGCAAGTTCAGGCACACCCTCCTCTAATTTTATTGCTAATAAGTGGCCACTCTAATTTATTTGTGCTACACACACCCCCGCACCTAAATCCCCCACACCCGGGCAGCTTCTCTGCCTCCTGCCTCGAGAAGTCTCAGACAGCATTCCCTGCTTTAAATCCAGGAGGATTCCTGCGCTCCACGGTCTCCATCCCTCGACGAGGAGCTCGCAGCTGCAAACTCTGCCTCAGCCGGGGAGTGAGTGTTGTGATGCTGCTGCTCCGTGCCCCCGGTGCTCCCCACACCTCTCTGGAAGCTCAGACACCATTTTACATGAGGATGCTTTCTAAAAAGCCCGGTGTAACTGTCTAATTAAGAGCAGAGTGATTGGCTGGTTCATGGACTCTGTGACAGTTCTGACAAATACACATATTGGCACAGCCCTAACCTCACTTCACAGTTTGCAACACAAAGATGGTATTTCCAGAAATGTGCAGAACACTCTGATACAAAGCTTCACCTTGTCTAGTGCTATTGCATTTAATTTTTTATTAACTGCCTGAACATATGCCATTCTAGGAGAGGGTAATAGTTACAAAATGTCAGCAGAAACATTTAAACTGCTGAAATGTAAATGATTTTATAAATTTGTAATGAAAGGTAATTGTCATGTGGGAAAAGTAACAGAAAAACAGATACGTGTAAATGTAAAACTGGCAAAAAATACATCTGACTGGTCGAAGGCAGCAAAACCTAAGTGTGTTTTAATGACCACTGTAAGGAGTATTTAAATAAAATTAGCGTCATAAGCAGAAAATGTGAATTCTATAATATTTTATTTTCTAACATTAGCAAAGTTCATAATAATGAGAAGACCTCATGGAACTTTAATGCGCCCAAATTCATTAAACAGTAGGACATTAAGATTCCTCACCTCATTTTAAAAAACAAATAAATCAAGTCAGATAACATAAATACAAAGCCGGCGCCGGCAGAGCCTGGCTTTAAAAGACCAATACTGGAGTGCGCTCAGTTTCTTTACTTTCCGCTAAAATGAGAAACAATTTGGTGATTAATCCCTTCAGCGATGCCGTGCTGGGTCAGTGCTCCCCGAGATGTCAGCCAGGAGAAGACTCGGGCGCAGAGGGGAGTTTTTCCTCAGCCACCACACAGAGCAACCACCTCCCAGTCAGGTTTGCGGGCAACCATCTTTAAATGCTTGAGCTGCTCTGCGTGGCCATGACAAGATTTGCAATTCCCCACGTTTATTTACACACCATCACCCCAAGTAGACATCACATGGAAGTGGCATGGTCGCGGCTGACCCCAGGGTAGTGGCTGTCTCTGCCGATCCCGCTCGCTGCTGCTCGGCGATTGAACCCCGCCGCCCGCCCCGGCTGCGTGCACGCTGCGCCGCGCCGCAATAAAATTAGCAGAAGCTTGTCAGGGGATATTTTCTACTTTTACACTGACAGACACTGGACAAACATGTCTGCGTTGCAGGGAGCCGCGGAGGCTCCCGCTCTGCGGGAACGGACAGCGGCGGGATGGATCCGGGGCCCACGCGTGGCACCCCGCGAGGGCCGCCTCACTTCTCCTCCCTGGATCAGGGAAAAAAAACCCCAAAATTACCACTCAGTTTCATTTTTATTGTTTTCCTACATCCACCCCTGTGTAAGCCTGGACGCGCAGGATGAGTTACTGAGCCAGAAATTAATGGAACAGGAATCCATCCTATTCCGAAGGTAGAAGCTGGGGGGGAGGAAAGGCCCTTTGCGGCCTGTGGAGGACACACAAATTGCCTGGTACCTGCAGCCCATGTCAGAGCTCACCTGCCACCCGCTGCCCCCGCCAGCCAGAGCTGCATTAATTTTTTTAAGGGGTTTCGCAAATAAACGAAAGAAAACGCTCGTTTGTTCCGGGATCGGGAGCCCAGGGAGGCTAACGCGGTAAATAGGGGAAATTTACCATCCGTAATGGGAACATTTTTAAATAAAACCACCTAATATGTTTAGTAATCTACACCAATGTAATTTTATTAGCTATTCAGTGCAGTTCTTACATCAAACAGCCTCAGAAGCCCCAGGATCATTTTATATTCACTGGAAGACAGAAAGAAATCCAAAACCTAGTTAAATAAATTGTTCATTTATTCCTTTCCTTTTATGCACCAAGATCTACATGTGGTCATTAATTATAAAGAGACTATTATAGCACCATATTTTCATTCAATACGATGTCCTGGTATATATCAAAGAAGTCCCATAATTAAAACAGAAGGGCCACAATGACAATTAAAATTACAATCTATATGGGGAAAGAAAGTACAGTTCTGCAATTTTTCACCCTGTCACTGTCAGCACCGGGGGATATTCCAGTCACGTCTCTTGTAAAGCAGCCTAAATTCTTCTTCACCAATGCAACCTCAAAAGCATTATCAGCACCTAAGCAAAAGCCTATGCAAGTATAATTTAATACCAAGCCACAGTTTGCAAGTAATAGCATATAAAGTGATATTTAAGTGGTGTTTTAAGCACACTTCTGATGGCTACAGCCGCCTTTTACTGGTAAATGCGTTTTCCTTTGAGTAGTGATTATGAGTCCTGGGTGAAGAGGTCCTGTGTGCAGGTCTGCCTGTAAGCCTTACTTCCAGCTGCCAATCTTTACTTCACAGTGAAGAAAAAGCCACATAGCACCTTGTTCTTACTCTTGTAGGCTGTCATCCCCTGAGCCTGATAACTGCAAAATCATTTCCACATAACACTTTTCTGCTTCTGCCTCTTAAACCTCGAGACCTACACATTGTGCACGCGCCCGCACCCCCGGCACTCGGCCCCCCAGAGCCGCTGCTGCTCCGGCCTCTCCCCCCAGCCTATTTTTAACACTTATCCCAGTAAATATCTGCATTAATGGAGTGCGGGGCCCTGCCGCAGCAATGTGTGTTTGCTACAATTTATTGTCTATAAAAGTCAGAAGCGGTGAGTTATTACGGCTAAAACTGTGTTTTTCTTTATAATAACTCCGAACCGAGCACTCACATATGAAGCATGCAATGGAGATGGAGAAGGTTTTGTATAATAAAACGGTGACATGGTCATTTTTCCCAGTTTTGCATTACACAGACACACTCATGCATGGTGCTTTTTAAATTCTTATTATATGGGAGGTCAGGAGGTCGAATGTCAGAAAGTACTGTTAATTTCACGGGGTTAGGGGAAAGTAAATTCACAGGGAATACAGATCACTTAGCACAGAAAAGCAGCTCCTCTGAAGTTTGGGTTTACATTTGTTAACCATATCGTTCAGCTGACGAACCATTGAGACCAGGGTGACATTGTGGGCCCCGCTGTAATGGCTTGACACGCCGCGGGGACAGCGGGATGCGGCGCGGGGCCGGAGCCGCCGCCCGCAGCCGCCGGAGCACCGCGGCTCCAGGCAGCCGGAACCGAGCGGAGCGTGGTGCCATTTGGGCTGGATGCTGAAATTACACAGAAAGCAGCCGAGATGGCTTAAAGTTCAACCTGACAGGGAATGTAAAATATACTCCTGTCTCCGTTCGGCGGGAAGGGAGAATCCTGCAGCTTCCCAGAGTCCTCTTAAAGCGCTTCCCAATATATCATCAGAGGCTGAAGGATGGGATGAGCACTCGGAGCATCGAGACGGACTTTGGTTTGCCAGAGGATGCTCTGATGGTTCATCTTTTCTCTATCTTTTTGTTGTTGATGTTTTAGGGTTTGGTTTGGTTTTTGTTTTTTTTCCTCTCTCAGTGGCAAAATAAAATCGTCGAAAGCAGAAGAAAATTGAGAGGATCTCGGTTTTACAAATAACAGGGGAGTGGTGATAAAACACAGCGACAGAGCTGCTCTTCTGACAAGACAAATTCAGAACCTACTTTTATTAAAGAAAAAGCCATTTGCTTGATAAAATCCACCATCCTCACATGCAATTTCAAGTAATAAACAATTAAAAAATGCAAGGCTATCTTCAATCAAAGGTGTTAAAGACCTTGCCATTGTCTCCACTGAAAGTTCAACTCAAGAGCACCGTAAGGCCCATGCCCTACATCCATGTGTGATGTGTAAGAAAGGGAAAAATCCAATAAAACAAAACAAAAAAACCCTAAACGTACCCACATGACCACAAGGGCCATTTCAGGGGACAGACAGGATTATTCCCTGGGAGGAATGTGCCAGGCCCTCACTGGGCTGGGGTTGGGTTACTGTGTTGGTGTCTTTTGCAAGATTCCTCTGAGTCAAAAGCGAGCCCAGGCTCAGCTGCCCCCTCGTAATTAGATTTTAATGAGTCAGGCTGGGTGTTTGTGTTTTGGCAGCGGGTTAATGGTGTTAACATTTCCCTGCTCACAACTGGCCCCGGCAGGGCAGAGCCGCTGGCTGAACTTCCCCGTCTGAGCAGCACGGGAGCTGGGACGGGGCCTGGGCCAGCCCTGCTGGCAGGGGCATTCCCCAAACCCTGCTCCAGCTCCAGGGAACACAGCAGGGCTGGAGGAACATTTTCAATCCATGGACCTGGTGGGTTTTGGCTTTTCCAGCACCATGCCCAGCTTCCCCCTTCCTCTGCACCCAAAGACGCCAGTGCCACACAGCGAGTTCAGCACCATCCCTCTCTCCCAAACAAACACTCCCTAAATTCCCTGCTCAGGCAGGCAGGGAAGTGGCAGGCACAACAAACACACACACACACACATATATATACATGTATATATATATATATATATATGTAACGTATTTTATTAAAGATGCATTATTAACTTTGCAGTGGTGTATTTCACTAGCTGCCTTCTATAATTAAAAACTTTTCTCTCCAATCCCCTTTCCTGCAAGGAGCCTGTTGCCTGAAGATTTAATCCTTCATTACCAGTTAAAACAAAATCACCAATTAGGCACATGAACACGTCTGTATTAATCTCATTAAGGTGATGGCACCAAATAAATTGGAACTATTTTTGTGCTTTTACTGTGTTCCTATGGCTTTATCAGGCCCTGTGGTCATATACAAAGACCTTGCAGCTCAGTCATTTAGAGTCATTCGGTTGTGGACTAAATGTGGCATTACCATCTATGGCTGAAAATTGCTTTCAGCTTTTAAACTGCACTGACTAGTCTGTAGTTAATCTTAGATCATTCACTTGCAAAATTAAATGAGCCAGAACGATGGTCGTCTTTTTTTTTTTTTTTTTTTTTTTTGTAAAATAATACATCACAAAACACTTATTTGCCCTGCCCAAAAGAGAGATCAAATTCATTTAAAATCCCATAAAGCAGAGTTGTGAATTTTTAATTTTATTTAGGAGCACAGGAATAGAGGGGGAGCTATCTTTGCACAGCACATCATGGCTATAAATTTACATATAGAACATAGTTTGATGCCTAACCAACCTTTAATCTACCTTTGATGTATACTCCTCCTTCAGAAGGGATCACGTGAGACACCTTATTAATGCAAATGTAAGAAGGATTGTTTGGGATCTCTGATGTAATTAGCCATAAACCACGTTTAAAAGGAAAGGAGAAAAAAAAGCACTTCCTTTGTCACCACGGCTGAGCACAGAGGTGCACGTGGAGATGGAGATCACAGAATCAAAGAGTCTTTCAGGCTGCAAAAGACCTTTAAGGCCATCAAGTCCAACCCAGCGATGCTCCAGAAAGGGCTGCAGCCATGAATCCGTGGCAGGGCCCTTGTCCCCAGCCTCCTGCTTTCCCTGAGCCCGGGTTATCCCTCCGGCTCTATCAGTATTCCGTCAGAAAAAAACAAAAGTGAAGCACAGCCTGGTTAGTTCTTAACTTCCCAAACAGCACAAGTCAGGAAACAATTAATTCCTCATCCTGCCGCCGGTGAAATCAATGCCAATTTTGCATTTTAAATTAATATTCAGGCCACCTTCTCTAAGTTCCCCTTAGAGTCTGCTTTTGCCCTGCTAGACCACCACCGCTGCTGTCTCCACTTGGCACTGTTATTATTGTAATTGTTATTATTATTATTATTCCTGCGTTGCAAATAACACCCGGCCATAAGGACGAGCATGGCAGAGGCTCTCTGAGCCCGCTGGCACAGCTGTCGGGGCGGGCTCTAAAAGGCTCTGAGGACTCCCAGGGTGGCTCACCCAGCTCTGGGGTGACGGGGTGGAGATCGGGGTGAGGCTCCTCTGTCACCCGCTGGACAGGGGCAGCCCCAGGCTCTGGGCTCCGGCAGAGAAAAGCACCGAATAAATAAATAAATAAAGCAATTAATTAATTAATAAAGCACGAGCCAAGCAGCCACGTCAGGAACAGCCGGCACCGACAGCCAGGGATGGTGCCGGCATCAGCGGCGGGGTCCAAAGGCCGGGCCCCCGCCGGGGTTTTACTCCCGAGGGGATAACGCCGCAGTTCCTTCCTCCCCGGGGCCATCAGCGAGACCCGAGCCCGCTCTGCCGCGGGTGAGGAACAATGACAGCGCGGGGCTCTGTCCGGGGCCTCCCCCCCGCCCTGCCCGCTGCTGTTCCGGCCCCCGAGCCCCGGTTTGCCCGAACCACCGCGCTCTGCTCCGTGCCACAGCCGCGCCTCGCCGGGGGCGGACAGGAGCGGGGCGAGCGGAACGGAAACAGCCCCAGCAGCCCCGCCGCATGCACTGCCCCTTGCACCGCCTGGGCACTTTATCCCCAAAGTTTCCCGGCGCGGAGGGGTCGGGAAGCGGCAGAGCCGGGCAGAGCTCCCGGCTCGCTGCCGCTGGAACCGCCGCCTTTGTGGGAGCGGAGGGATGCAGCTCCATCCCCGCCGGTGGCAGCGGCAGAGCGGCCCCGCGCTGCCTCTCAGCGAGCTTCGCTCCGGCGCCGAGCGACTGGAAAACAAATATTAAGAATATATCTCTCAGTAATTTGTAATAGTGATTCCCGGTCCCCCCCCCCCTCAAGAAATCAAAGTTTACTCCAATCACTCTCTCGCAGGAAGGATATCTAGAAATGATAAATTTTTATATGTGTGGAATAATATTCTAAGATAAAGCTGCTACTCTCATAAAAATATATTTAGCTGGTAGTTTTTACTCTTCAGAAGAAAATCTGCATATTTTGTTTATTCTGGAAAATATTCTTTTTTTTTTTTTTTTAATAGCCTGAACCAAATAATTTCTCATTTTTACAGGCTTCACTTCACTTTTCTCACAGTGAATAAATTGCAACTTATTTCCATGAAATTCACAGATGACACAGATCTTTATTTTGCATAAAGGCATAGAGAAGTGTCTAATATCTTCAATATTCATCCGCTAAGTGGACATTTGCATTGGGTTAGCAGGGAGAAGGAGCCCCGGCCCTCCCGCGGTGACAGCTGTACGGAGGGATGACATCTGACAGCTGTGACAGTGCTGACGGGAGGCTGGGATGGCTCCCGCATCCCTGATCCAATTACGGCACACATCCCTCTGACAGGGCCGGCAGCCGCTCCCGCCCGGGAGGACAGTATTGATCTCTTGTCAGAGCCCCGCGCTCCGCTGCCCGAGCCGCAGCAGCGCCGGCAGCCGCGGGGGCCGGGCTGGGTGCGGGTGCGGCCGGAGGGGCGCGGGTGCCGGCCCGGGGCCCATGGGCAGCGCTCGGAGCGCAGAGCCCGGCGCTGCTGCCGGGGAAAGGCCGCTGCAATTAGCGCGGCAGGGCCGTGCCAGCAGCCCGGAGCCACTGACGCCAGAGCCCGAAAACACACGGTGAGCCCGGGACGCTCCGCTCCGCTCCTCCGGTACCGCTCAACGCGGCACTGCCACGGCCAAGGCGAGGTACACGGCCTGGGCCTCGTCATCATCCTCCTCATCCCCATCCTCCTCCTCATCATCATCCCACAGCCCAGCAGGGCAGCCAAGGACCAGGCAATGCAGCACTGAGCCCCAACTCTTCATTAAGGATCAAGTGATCAGAGACACCAGGAACAAACCAGCCCCCACCGCCACCCACGGCACACCAGGCCAGAGGCCCCGGCACACTGCATTTGGCTGATAGTTTGTATCACAGTGTCATTAAAAACGACCAAGTTTTTGCATTTATCATGTTATTTTAAAGTTTCTATAAGATCTCCCACACTTCAAAGCAGAATTATTTTTAAAGAGCCGTATCATGACGCTGCTTTCTCCACAGAACACTTCAACAACGTCTGTTCCAGCACCCTCATATATTCCAGACCAAGCAGAGATGGGGATTTTAATCTGCTCCCAAGGAACAGGCTGAGAAGAGCCGAACAGAGGAGACCCAGGAGCATGTAGACACTTGAAAGCATTTTGACAAAAATAGACGCAAGAGCAGAAAAACTCCCTGTGAGCAACAAGGGACCTTCCCGAGTCGTGGTGCTGCACTGCCAGGGCAGTGGGAGGTACAAACATCACCATGATACGATGGGCTGGAATTCTTCACCAGCATCAGAAAGAATCACAAAATGAAGCCCTTCTTTTCCAAGAAAGCCCTCATACCTGGGCATCCTCCCTCCCTGCCTCACTATTTTATCTCAATCGGCTCGGGCAGAGGCCGTGCCAGCCTCACAGGGTGATTTCAATATCATTACTGCTCCCTCCAACTTCCTTCTGGTCAGGCTGCTCAGCAGCAACCCCACGCCGCCAGCTAGATGTCATTATAAACAAAGTTATTGATTACCTCCCTCGAGCTGGATTGGAACCTGCAGACAAACTGTGACTTGCTCCCGTGCTATAATTTTATTGATCAGAGCAATCCAGCTGCCAGTGCTTTCTGGAGAGTAAAAAATAATAATAATAAAAAATAATAAAAAAACCCCACCCAGCCTGGCTACATGTTCCCTTTGCCCACACATGAAACAAAACACAATTTTTTAAGGCTGAAAGACAATTTTTAAAATTATTTTTTTCCTCTTCCAAAATCCTTTGGTAATAAATTAAGTATTTCCTATCTTTCAACAAAGCATTCCAGTCTGCCAGTTTTGGGATGAGACTGCAACCATCTCCCACCACTTTGTGTCTGAATTCCCTTGTGGGCTGTGGCCACCAAAGTTTCGCTTAAAAAAACAACAAACCCATCAATTCTATTTCATGAAGTTCAGGGCTCTCTGGAAAGCAAGGTGTGCATTCACACACTGCTTCAAATCCAAACATTTGGTTACAGTTACTCAAATGCAAATTTGATTATGGTTACTCAAATGCCAACATTGCTTCACCAAGGCTTTTGGGTCCATGCCCCAGCCACGTTGTTCCATGGAATTTTGTGAGGTTGGAGCTGGGGGGGCGGGTTCTCCTCCCAGGGAACGGCCTCGAGCTGTGCCAGGGGAGGCTCCGGCTGGACATCAGGAGGAATTTCCCTGTGGACAGGGTGGGCAGGCACTGCAACTGCAACAACTGATGGTGTTGGAGTCCCCATCCCCAGAAGTGTCCCAGGAGTGACACCCACAGCTCCCTTGGAGAGAAGATGCCCAAGGTGAGCCCAAGCCTGCGCCCACCTTCCCCCGGCTCTCCCCACCGGCATCACCCCCTCCCCTCACCACAAACTTCACTCTTTCTCAGGAGCACAAACCACAAAGCTCCACATAAATTCAATGAACAAGGTTTTTCTGAGAATAAAATCTCTCTCCCAGAGGTGCTTTACTTCTGAGAATAACACTGACTCCCAGGATAGACACCTGAGAAATGCACAAGCGGAAAGGACATGGAAAACTTTGCTCTGTGTTGATCAGGAAGGATTGCAAAATGTGCAGGCAGGAATTTAAAACGCAAATGGCTTCAAATGTGTTTGGAAACGCAGTTCACACCTCGTAGGCGAAACAGTCAGGGCTTCTTGTTGTTGTTTGGGTTTTGGTGGGTGGTTCTTACTTTTTTCTGACACAGTTTGACTCAAAACAAAACTAGTTCAAGGTAGAAATTGTTGCTTCAGCAGCCTCCCAGAAGGAGTGGGATCCGAGTCCTGCTCGTCACCAGTGCTGAGCGGAGCTGCTGGAATATCACAGGCAATGGGAAAAAAAAAAAAAACCTCTAGAGTTTTCTTTAGTATTTTCTTAAATAAAAATAGGAATTAAGCCTTACACCTGAGTTACAGAAGTGTCACCTAAAGCAGAAGTGCCACAGGCGCAGTCCTGGGTAGGAGAACAGAGAGACCCCAATCCATGCCGAAATTAGGAAGATCGTGGAGGCCAAGCCCCGACTCTATAAATCAGTAAATCCATCGCACTGAACGTCTTACCTCGAACGCCACCTTTGAGTTTTCTGATTGCGGGAGGTCTCTTGGGCAGAGAAGTGCCAGGGAAGCCCCTAAGGTGACACCACAGCAGCAGGTTTGGGTGTTATGCTCTAGATCCATGATCCATACCCTCACTGCCTCTGCCTATTCCTCATCTCTATAGTAAAAGCTGAGTAATTCCATTTAAAGCCATTAAGAGGAGCAGCAATGGTTACAGGTGGGCTCACTGAGGAAGAGGGGGGAAAAAGCATCTCCAGGAACACGGAAACACGGTGGAGGTTTTAGTGTACCTCATTAATTCATCCTGGATTGCAGACACTCTTTGATTGTGATACTCTTTAATGGCAATTCTTAATTGTTGACATTAAAAAATCTGCTGAGCTGAGCAGAGAGCCGAACCCCGGCTGCAGCACAGACGTTCCTTCCCCTTCTCAAAAATGAAGCAGAACGGGCACAGTGGCTTTAATCACCTCTCTCAAGACCCAGAGTTCAGTCCCAGGTGCCTGCAGAAAGGTTAGGGGTGTAAATCTTGCCAAAGAGGCAGCTCTGGAATTCCAGGGCACACAGGCAACTTGGGTCTTGGGACTATGGGGAATCCAGAGAGGAAGAGGAGTCCTCTCCTAGATGGAAAGAGGCTGACACAGATTGGCTTCTTGCAGCACGTGGATTCCACTGGAATTCAGTGCTGTGGTCTGGAAATTCAGCTCAGTGTTCTGAGCACCTTGGGTGGAGCCCAGCTGCATTCACAAGCAACAGAAGAGCCCTTCCCTGGGCCAGGGGAGGCTCAGGGTGGACAGCAGCAGGAATTTTCCCATGGAAAGGGTGCTCAAGCCTTGGAAGTGCCCAGGGAGGTTTGGAGTGCCCATCCCTGGAGGTGTCCAAGGAATTCCTGGAGGTGGCACTCAGTGCTCTGGGCTGGGGACGAGGTGGGCATCGGGCACAGGCAACTGGACCTCAGAGGGCTTTTCCAACCTCAGTGATCCTGGGATTCTGGGCTGGGCTCCCCCACAGCAGCGTGGGAAAGCCAGGACACCTCCCTGGGCAGGTCCTGCTGTGGCTGCAGCATTCAGGAGCTGCTCAGTTGAAGTTTCATTCACGACATTATCCTGGACTTGAGAAATTGGAAGTTATAAACCAGTTCAGATCACGCTGTACAAATACCTCAGGTCTGAATTAATCTGCAAAGTTTGTTAGAAATGAAGGTCAGGACTTGAATTGGCAGCAATTAGAATCATTGATATTTTCATGGTATCAGCCTCCTGTTCCTGATTATCAACTTCCATGGTGCTGACACCTCAAAAGTTGGCCCCTCTGACCCTGCTTGGGTTCAGCTGTGGAGCCTGTAATGTTGAGAATATGTTTCTGCATTACTTTTTGCAAGTCAGAGGAAATTTGTTCGAGAAAACATCACGGAGAGAAAAATATATATGCAGAAATATATAACTTTACATATTTTAATTGAATATGGTAGCCAAGTAAAATACTGATTGGGATTCTGCCTTCTCCAACCTTTGCCTCAACACCTAATGCAATTTATTAATGGTGTTCTGACCTACAGGGGAACTAACTGGGAGGTCAACTTCCAGCACAAACTTCTGGGAATGAGCTTGCGGATATTCGGCTCTTCCTGAAAGCAAGGCCAGAGGGCTGACCTGGCAGCAGGAGGCCTGGAAAGCAGGGCCATTCCCTGAGATCCCTTCAAACAGGAAGTTAGGATGGCCAGAGGAGGAAAATCCAAGAAATCCTTGATTAAAGACATCCTTTGATACTTCTGCCAGCACCAAAAAAATACATCCTTAATCACTAGTGACAAGTGTGCCATCCCTTTGCAGATCCACTGGCACCGAACACGAGACCTCACGGAAATCCCATGGAACAGGGGGAACGGGGATGGGCAGAGCATCACCTCCGGGATTCACTCACAAAGGAGCCAATTCCTTCCTGTTTCCCCCCAAATAACTCTGCAGATGCCACAGAATCACAGAACAGTTCAGGCTGGAAGGGACCTCTGGAGACCATCCGGTCCAACCCTCAAACTAGGCTGAAGTCAGGGCTGGGAAATGGACTGAAAACTCAGAACTGTCACCTAATTTTAGTCCAGCTCAGCAGAGTGGTGCATAACAAAACCCGGCCCGGCTTGGTGGATAACAAAACCCTCCCCAATCCTTCCGTGGTTTAGGAACCTCCTTGACTCTCCAGGAGGGGTGGAATTGTTGCTGTGGGGAACAGTTTCCTCCATCCTGCAATCTCCAGTCCCCCTCCAAGGAGCTCAACCTCCCAAACTGCCCAAAGCCAGGGTCCCGTGACTTTGCATCCCTAATAATCCTCCTGGCCAGAGTTTCCCAGTGAATGCTGAGGGAATGCAGAGCCAAACCCACCTCAATGAATCTCAGCTCATTACAATCCTTCCCCCTCGAGGGGGAACTGCAGGTGTGTGGTTTCTGTAAACACCAGTTTTCTTGTGGCCCAAAAATTACCCGAATTTAAAACACACAGGAGGGAGAAAACAAAACAGAACCACAGAGGAAGTGGGAATTTTCCATCCTCTGGATGCACAGTAAAATGATGGAATAGTATAACCTTATTTTTTCTTGCTAATACACCTCAACTCTGACCTTCCTGAAAACCCAGACCTCCTGGGTAATATGGTAATTTAATGTGAGTGCTTATATGCTGATTTCTATGGAGTGGGCTGGCCTGGTGAAATACGACATGGTTTACTTTTAAATAGAGCTCAGCTGAGACCTCGAAGGGAACTGGAAACAGGCTTCCAATGGAGAGAGATAAATGCCTAATTTACTGTCCCACTTAATCCAGAGCTTTTTCCTTAAGTCATTATCTCCCATCCCTCATTATTGTGGCAGCACAGCCATGAAAGACACGTGCAGTGAGACCATGATTGGAGCACTTCTGTTTACAGTGGCCACAATTTATCATTAAAACAACTGCAAAGCTGAGCCACAATGGGAAATATTAAAAATAAATAGGATAAAGCCTGGAAGTGCCTGTTCCTGCTCAGAGATACCTTTACCTGGAGAATACCACACACAACTGCAGCTGGAAAACCTGCTGCCCGGAGCATCATTCATACAGAAACGTGGATTATGGAGAAGACAAGAGGTGCAAGCTGGGCATCAAACATTTCAATATCTGTTTCTTCTGGTTGTATTTTCAATACTCTGAGCAAGCAAAGCAACAGCCCCGTTCCCTGAGAGCCTCTTGGGATGGTGCCAACCTCCCCAGGTGCTGCCCTTTGGAGAGCCCCATGAGACACCTCCCAGGAGCCCCAGTGGGCCACTGCCCAAACCAGCCCCACATCTAAGTCCCAGAAGGATTTATGTTGGAAGAGCCCTCCAGGATCACAGAGTCCCAGCTGTGCCCGATGCCCACCTTGTCCCCAGCCCAGAGCACTGAGTGCCACCTCCAGGAATTCCTTGGACACTTCCAGGGATGGGCACTCCAAGCCTCCCTGGGCACTTCCAAGGCCTGAGCACCCTTTCCATGGGGAAATTCCTGCTGCTGTCCACCCTGAGCCTCCCCTGGCCCAGCCTGAGGCCGTTCCCTCTCCTCCTGTCCCTGTTCCCTGCCAGCAGAGCCCGACCCCCCCGGCTGCCCCCTCCTGTCAGGGACTTGTGCAGAGCCACAAGGTCCCCCCTGAGCCTCCTCTGCTCCAGGCTGAGCCCCTTTCCCAGCTCCCTCAGGAATTCTCCAGCCCCTTCCCAGCTCCATTCCCTTCTCTGGACACACTCCAGCCCCTCCAGGTGTCTCCCACTATGATGACACAGCACTTAAGGTGACCCCAGCAGTGCCAGCACAGGAGGACAGTCACTTCCAAGGGCACTGGAGCCTCTGGAGACAATGAGCTGAGGCTGCATTAAAACCCCTGTGGCCATTTGGGCTTCTCCACATCTCCCTCCTTTCACTGCACCTCACGCTGGGCACTAAAGGGAAGCCCAGCTGAAGCAGGATCTCACGTGTCCCAATGCTGCAAATGTGCACATAAATGAGAATAGCCCCAAATTTAAAAAATGTTTAAAGTAACTGTAAGTTTGGATCACCGCAGGGCAACAGTAACCAGGCTGTCTTGTGGCCATTCCATTTGGGATTCATTGAGGACAGGAACTTCTCATTGCAGCCCCACAGATCTTCCCTCAACACAACTTCATTTGCATCCCAGAAATTTGCTTTACACATTTCAAAGGAGGGGAAAAAAAGCACAACTCTGTCGTCAAATGGCTTTTCAAGATGACAGGTTTGGAGGCAGCGAGGGTTTGGACCCCGGGAAATGTCTGGAAGTGCCCCCACACTGTGGGACCTGCCGGGAGGAGCTCCCCGGGATCACCTGCCTGCCTGGGAGGCCACACAAACAACAGCACGCTCCGAAATGGCACAGTCTGAACATGCAAATGAGCCAGCTAATTTTGTGCAAATTTCCCATTAATTATTACTCTTTATCAGTCTCAATACTAGTGTCAGATGTACGGTTCCAGGGCTACTCGCTGGCGCATTCGGAACAGATGTTGCGAGAGAAGTGGAGTGTAAATATTTATGGGTTAAAAGGAGAGACTTTGGAATTTGAAGCTCTCTCCTGACGCTTCTCACACTGCCTCAGCCCATCCTTCTCTGTGGGCTTGTTGTGGAGACAGACAAGTGCTTTACATGTATCAACTGCGACTTGCAAATGCGGCTTTCTCCAGCTCAAAATATCAAATATTTAACACATGCAGAGCTAGAACAGAAAATATTGTTTTCCAAAAAAGTTCTGCTCTTTATTTTCTGCAAGTCTGGCATTTCATTCACGTCTCTCATGCTTTCTTGCATGATGCAGACACTTGGCACCTTTCAAAATGAGGCCCAAAATGCCTGAGCTGGGAGATGGAAACCGAAGATCGCCAAGTGAGTCTCTCACTTGGCAGCCCTGGCTGGAGCATGGCAGATCATGAAATCATAACCCAGCACGAGAATTCTTCCTCCTGTCATCAGAGAGAAGAAATCCCAGCCTGCTGGGTGAAATTCCTGGCTGGGAGGGTGGGCAGGCCCTGGCACAGGGTGCCCAGAGCAGCTGGGGCTGCCCCTGGATCCCTGGCAGTGCCCAAGGCCAGGCTGGACACTGGGGCTTGGAGCAGCCTGGGACAGTGGGAGGTGTCCCTGCATGGGCTTTGAGGTCCCTTGCAACCCAAACCATTCCATGATCCCACATGACAAACCACCACCCCTGCTGCATGTGCAGGGAGGGAGAAAAGTTTCAAAATAAGTTCTGTAACAACTGGAAAAGAAGTATGGAAGTAGTTTACTTTAATTTTACCAAATATTTCAGTTCCAGAAAACAGAGAAACCACATCCAAGCATTTTATTTTAGCTTCTACTCTGTCTCACTTCTCTGTGGTTTTCACTGGTTTGGAAAAAAAACCCAAATCCATTCACCCACTGACTTTTCTCCTTGGGATGTGGTAGTTTTTTTGTAATATCAAGTTTCTAATGAATCTAAGAAAATCATGGCATCTCCTAGAACTAAAGCTAAAATTTAAATTTAACTTAAAATTAAAATACTAAAGTTCAGCTTTTGTCAGAACAGCATATGAACAGTATCCAAAGAACAGAGTGGAGAAACTGCATCCAACCCTCCCTCTCTTATTGTGCCCCAATTCCCGTTGGGAAGCTCAGATGCTTCAATTTAAATAGGGTGAGTTAACCCCTCACACGCCACAGCAGGAAAACACAGTTACCCCCATGTTTTCTTTGAGAGAGAGGGGAAGCTGCAATCCAAGAACACTGGAGCTGCTTGCAGTGTGTCAGAGCAAGCACAAACAAGGTCTGTGGGCATGGAGAGCAGGGCAAGAGTTACACCACTCGTTAGATTTAATATTACAGGGGTTTGAAGGTACAAAATTGGCAATATTTGCAACTTGGTGGCCTTCAGCTCCAACCCCTATGGAAAGAAAGGAAGGATAAGAGAGGAAGGGCAGGCAGTGGAGGGGGTCTGTGACATTTGCATTAATTACAGCACCTTTCAAAACCTTCTGGGCATCTGCAAACCTGCAAAGTGCAGAGACTCTCACTGACACCTGCTCCAGCACCTACCAGAATGCTGCCCTAAACCTATTTATTGAGATACATCTTTAAAATCCTTAAAGATTTCCCAGGGCGAGCGAAGTTCCCTGGGGGCCAAGTTTGGGAAGCCTAAACATCAAAACCAGAGCGTTGCTCCAGCTCCTCCATTTCCCCGCCGTCCACGAGCCCAGGTTTGTGCCACTCCTTGGGTCACTCACCGGCCAACACCGAGGCCGTGCTGTCCCTCTGGGTGCACCCACAGGTGCAGCTCCCCAAGCAAAGGCTCAACTCCAACAAGTCCCACCTGTATTGATCAGGTTTCATTATTCCCCTTTCTCCAGGCTTCTCGTGGGCCTGGGCTGGCGGTGGCTCAGCTGCTGCGTCAACGGCCACGTCGGACAGTGATTAAATGAATAAATATCCGGCCATGGGTATAAATGACCTATCCTGGGGGACAAGGGCCATTATTCACCCAGCATAATGCACCTCAAGGAACGCCACGGAATTAATCAGAGCCCTGCAAAACCTGACATCTGAGCAGAGATTAAAAGAATTGGGGTTGTTTATCCTAAAAAAGAGCACTTAGGGGAGGACATGATAACAATTTTCAAGTGTGGCGACAGCTGTAGCAAAGACGGAAGGAAAACCAGTTTTTTATGTTTATGGCGGATTGGGGGAAAAAAAATAAGGGATTTAAATTGCCACGAGGGAGAGGCAGAGGGAAAAAAAACCAACATGGGAGAGTTAAGCACTGGAATAAGTTTCCTGGGAATTTCCAGGAGCGGGGAGTGGGGCACGTCCAGCCCCAGCAGGAGCCGGGTGAGGTGAGCGGTGCCGGAACACGGCCCCCACGACATCCCCTGGTGCTTTTCCAGCCGGGTTTTCCTGTGAGCCACGCAAAAGCTCACTCTATTGGAGAGGAGTAGAATGTCTTGCTAATTGAATGTCAAAGCAATTAAAGTGGGTATAGACTTCTCTCAACATTATCTTGACTTGATAAAATAAAGTTGTTTTGACAACGCTCACTGACAATTCCTGATTTTCAAGCGCAGCGATTTTTCTCCAGGCAAGACACGGAAAACGCTGAGACTTCGGAGTGAATTTTCCAAAGATATGCAGAACCATTATTCTCAGAATAAGCCTATTAGACAGAACTAATGGGCGATTTTCAAGGGATTTCCATGATCACAGCCACCTGTACCTGGAGCTCGCTTCCCTCCCACCTCCCCACAAACGCTCCTGATGCTCTTTAACAGCTTTGCCTCCCAGACGCACTCAAGTTCAAGGTCCAGCCCACAGGATGATCCCTACAGCCCTGAGCGCTGGAATTCAAACCTGTCTTCAGCTGTTCACATTTTACAGTCACTCGTTTTAACCAATATGCATAAACACACACACACAAAATATCAATAAATATAATTTCATTGCTACTTCTTGCATTTTCTCCCTTCCCACCGTCTCCTCTCCAGACCCATTCCAATGCTCCCCCTCATCCAGGTGCTGTGGCTCATGCTTTGAGAGTGAGCTCAGGAAAGTTGGACCTGCTCAGGGAAAACCCCAGCAACACAATGCAAAAGAGAAGAAACTTGTGTTCAAATTACTCGTTCCCATCCAGGAAAATGAGGAATCTCTTGTGGACCCCACACCAGCTCAGCTTCATTCCCACTGAAATCAGTGACCAGGAGTAGATACAGAAGCCTTGAGCAAAGCTCACCTCCAGCAATTCTCCTCCAGAAGTGGGATTGTTTGATGTGCAGGGAATTCCTGAGCCACTGGACCTTTGTACCAGCCCTCATCTCATCAACAAATGTGCTCAGCTGCCCTTTGAACCACAGGAAACTCTGGGTTCCAAGGACGTACAGCTTTCAGGAATCATAGAATTAATTAGGTTGGAAAAGACCCCTAAAAGCCTTGAATCCAAGTCCAGCACCACCCTGGCCAGCACTGCCTCATGTCCCCAGGTGTCACATCCACAGGGCTTTGAAATCCCTCCAGGGCTGGGGACTCCAGCACTGCCCTGGACAGCCTGTTTCAGTGAAGAAACTTTTCCTGCTATCCCATCAGGATCTGCCTGCAGGGCTGTGCTCCCCTCCCTTCCCCAGTCACTAGCACCGCTTCCCTTCGGCTGCTGCCTCAGGCCCTGGCTGCTGCAGGAGCTCCAGGAAGTGCTCAAACCCTTCCCAGAGTGAGAGCACTACACCTCAGTTGTCCCATCTCCTCTTTCTTTAGATCCAAGTTTCCCAGACCACACAAAGGAATGTGCCCATATCCTCTTGCCAGCGCTCAGGCAGAGCTGACATCGCTCGCTGGGCAGAGTTTGGTGTTTCAGGAAAACCCTGGCACAGTGGGAGGTGTCCCTTCCCAGGACTGGATGGGCTTTAAGGTCCCTTCCAGCCCAAACCAGTCTGGGATTCTGTGATCTTCATACTGAGCCTCGTGCAAAATTCACCTCTCTGGCTTCACCTGCTGCAAGGAATTAACTCTGCTCCCAAGTACCCCCGCCATGCATTCCCATTTCCTGTGCTGGGGGAGACTTTTAACGCAGCCTGCGAACAAAAGGTGTTTATAATCTCAAAACTTGTTTTCCCAAAGAAAAAAATCCGAGAAGGAGGGTGAACTGAAAATCTGAGAAAAGTCTTTTCTAATAGGTACCAATTTGTCTGACACAAGATGAGAAGTGTTTGGGAAGTTACTCATGAAGAGTAATTGGGCAGTTGCGTTAAGTAGGGGCATTTATGAATTCTGTGAGCAATCTTTGACCTTTGCAAATTCTATTTCCAGAGCTCTGGGCTCACACCTTTCCCCAGCATGGCCTGGGCGAGAGGAAAAATAAATGCTTTTATTTGTTGTCATGTTCTTTGCTGTCATTTGCATAAGTGCCCTGCTAAAGGCAGCTCTCTCTTTCCCAACACCTGCACTCAGCAGCTCCAGGGCCGAGTCAGCACTGCCCAGGGAAACTGCAGCTGCTCCATCCCTGGGAACACCCCAGGGCAGGCTGGACACTGGGGCTTGGAGCAGCCTGGGACAGTGGCAGGTGTCCCTGCCCACAGCAGGGGTGGCACTGGGTGGGCTTTAAGGTCCTCCCAACACAAACCAGTCTGGGATTGCCAATAAAACTCATCCAAGATGTTATTGCATTCCTGCCACGCTCTTCCTCAGGCTCCCATCCCAACCTAAAAATGGGTCCCAGTGATAAAATACTGTACCACCGTGTAAGTGATGTCACTTTGTGCCACTGGAGACACCAGGGTCACTCATTTAGTTGGAAAACACAGATGAACATGGCAGGGATATGAGACTGAGGGGAGGAAATGGGAGGATGGGGAAAGGAGAATGGGGAACCACCCAGAGACATCCTCAGTTCTGCAGTGGCTGTTGGTGGCTGGGAATGTCACCAGTGTCACTCACACAGCCCTGAACATCTGACAAACAAAAAGATCGACTGCACTGGCAAAAAAAATACTTATAAACCTAATATTTTATACTTTTTAAAGGAGTGAGACCACACATGGTCACTCACAGGCATTCTGCTCCTGTGCCTCGGACTAGATATTGCTAAATACAACACAGTTAAAAAAAACCCTAAAAACCAAAAAAACCAACAAACGAAAACTCCCCACAAATCAAACCCACAGAAAGCACTGAGTGTAAGCTCCACCCCCCTCAAACCCAACCAAAACAAGGGAAGGGTCTCTCAGTTCCTCTCTCTGATATGAGCAAAGATAACACCAGCCGTACATCACAAGTTTCAGGGACACCACTGAAGCATGAACTGGATTACTGCTGCTCCAGAGAAACAATGCTCACTCCTTAAAATGGAAACCCAGGCAGTGAGGGGAGAGCAGGGAGCAGAGGTTGCTGTGCCCAGTTTGACCCCCCCGCCTCGCCCAGTTTGCACCAGGTCCGGCTGCTTTGCCCCCTTCTCCTCTGCCCGGGACACTGTGCCCACTGTGCCTCCTGCCAGCACTGGGAGACGCCGCTGCTGGAGCCAACAGCCAGCTCAGCCTCGGGATGCGCTGCCTGCCGGCATCCCAAACAGCCCCCCAGCACTCACAGCACCATTCCCAAGGGGTTCTGTGGCACGTGGGTCTGACAAAGTGTAAAGGTAACAATTTGAAGGCAATTCGTATTAAAAATAATATAAAATAGCACCCAAGACGTTTTTTCCCCTGCTCCTGTTTTCCCAGGAATGTCTATTTTCCGTTTAGCAGCCCTCCAAAGTGGCACTGGGAGGACTGTGCCAGGTGTCCCTGCCCATGGAGGGGGTTGGGATGAGATGATCTTTAAGGACCCCTCCAGCCCAGGCCATTCTGTGTGTCCATGATTCCCACGGATGCCCCAAAACAAGTTTATTCCTGGCTCCATCCAACTCCACAAAGGCTCAGCCGTGCCCCACCTGAGATCTTGGCCCTTTACTGTTTCTCTGTTTTAAAGCTCCCAAATTTGGGGATGTTTTACACCCTCCGCTTGCCCAGGCTGTACACCACGTTCCAGAAAACCCGAGTTCATCCATCTTTTCCGTTTCCACGCTGCAGAACATCACCCCAGGCCGGCCGAGGCTGTCCGGGCGCGGATCCCGCTCGGCCGCGCTCCGGCAAATCCAGAGCGGCTCCACTGATATTAAAGGTGTTGGTCTGGACTTAGACCAGAGCAAACGAGAGCACAGCCTGACCTTTTCTCGCCTTCCTTTCACACCTCCTAATGGTTTTTTTAATAGAAAAGATAAAATATTTGTAAAACCAAGGAAATCCCTCAAATACCATGTAAATTCCCCTTCTAATTTTCCCAGATTCATTTTGAGACTCCTTAAAAAAAAAAAAAAGTAAACTGCAAAGAGAAACTTCCAACACTTCACCCTTGGTCTCGGCTTCTCTGTGGCCTTCCCAAAATGCCCAGCTCAGGGGTCTGGGATGGGGATCCTGCTTTGGAATCATCCTCGTGTCCCAGCCAAGCCCTTCCCTTCCCACCTGAGCATTTCCTGCAGGCAGCTCATGGATTCCTTTTGGTCTCAGCTTCCCAGGATATTCAGGTAAAGAAAATACACTGCATTTTTCTGATTTCCCTGTCCTAAAGCCCATGTTTTTAACTCCCTCCTTCCCCAAAGCTCCCAGGGTTTCCTGCGTGGCATTTGCTTATCCATTTCCTTAGAAGAGCACTAAGTGAATTAATATTTCAGATTCTTTGTGTCACTTAAAGTTATTAACAAGCCCAGCTCCTCTGAAATGAGTGAAAGCTCACGATAAAAAATACTTCTGTTCTCTGCCTCAAACAAAGTCCTTCTGCTAGAATCAAAAAGTCCCACTTTCATTTGTGTCATTTTTTTAAGGCCAGTAATCACAGCAGAGCAGCATTTCTAACTTTTGAGTCATCATCAGCACAAATAAAGCTTTCACAAATTGCAATAATTTCTCATCAAGGCTTCCCCACAGAGAAAAAAACCGCAAATTAACACAGTGTCACGTATCAGAAATCTAACATTGGCACAGAACATTTTGGGGAATAAAAGAAATGGTGGAAAACAAAGCAGATCATCTGACAAAAAAGGGAGAGTGAAATGCAGCCACAATTCCGCAGCAGCTCCAGGCACTCCTGGAATTCTGCTGGAGCAGAGTAAACCTCCTCCATTCACAGGCTGCCAGCTTTTCCATGAAAAAAAAAAAAAAAAAAAGAAAAGCCCTGGGGAAAAGCCACTCCTGAGCAGGGGGCTCCAAATTAGTTCCTTTCTGAGTTTGAGGGAGAGCTCTCCACATTCTGCAGTGGCAAAGAAGAAAATGGAGTCCTGGCTCCTGTTCCGCCCTAGAAATTCAGCAGATAATGAAATTTTAGTTCATGGGCCAAGGGTGGAAGTGGCCTCTGGACACCAGCTTGTCCAGGCCCCTGCTCACAGGCTCACCCTGAGCCCACACCCCACACTGGGGGGCTCTGGAGGATCTCCAAGGTGGGAAATTCCATGAGCAACTTGTGCCAGTGCTCAGTCCCTCTCACAGGGAAAAAGGGTCATAAAACCATGGAATTGCTAGGTTGGGAAAGCCCTCAGACATCATAAATGCAACTGCTAACCCAGCACTGCCCAGCCCAGCACCAACCCATGTCCAGAATTCCCAGAGAAGCTGTGGCTGCCCCTGGAAGTGCCCAAGGCCAGGTTGGACAGGGCTTGGGACACTCTGGGATAGTGGAAGGTGTTCCTGCCATGGCAGGAGTGGGATGGGATGGGATTTAAGGTCCCTTCCAATCCAAGTCACGCCTTAAGTCCATGATCATAAACTACACATGGCGCCTCAGCATAGTATTTATTATTAGTGAATCCTCTGATCCATAAAACTTAATTCTCGTTATAATTATTCCCCTAAAGTTCCAGCTTTCCAGTTCCTATTGCAGTGAGCAGCAGTGAAACCCCTCAGGTGTCCTGAGCTCTGAAATAAGTCCCACAGGAGCAAATAAATCCCACCAGAGATGGTATTATTGAATCTTTTATAGGGAACACACTGGGTATTTTTTCTACACCTCCTTATTTTTACCTGCTCCTAAAAGACTGTGGCTAGTCAGGATTACAGGGCAGAGAATGGGTTTTATTAAATATTAAATTTTCTATGGTATGTGTAATTGGGAGTTTGTCAGATTCAAGTCTCAGTAAGTTACGAGCTCAGAATTTGTGGACTAGGACAGTTCTGTATTTTATTGGATCTCCACTGGGCTCTGCATCCATCACGGACCTTCTTCTACCCCAGCAGTAACAATTAAGGGGAATTTATGACAACAATCCCTGTGACAGGCACACACAGAAGTTAAAAACCCTTTACTGCACACAGAGCTGACCCTCACGAGCTCCACACGGCCACAGGTGTGGGGGGCTCCTGGGAAGCAGAGGTGGCAAAGTGCCCATGCTCTTGTCCCAGGATTTAGGAGCTGGATTCACCCTGAGGGCAGCAAAACCTCGAGAGGCAAAAGCAGCCCCAGTGGGGCAAGGCCAGCCCTCTGCCAAGCTGGGTGCAGCTCACCCCACAAATAAATCCGGCCCTGGGAGGAGGCTCTGGAACAGGCCTGCGGTTTTCCAGTTCCAGGTCTGCACTCCCCTCTCACAGCCATTTGCAGGCATGAAGGGACAAAATAGATTTTCATGTCCTCAGAAGTGAAACCCCTTCCTTAGCACCCTGCCAGGTTATCCGCAAAATGTCAGCTCCTCAGGAATTGTTGCTGCCGAAGAGAAGCTCGGGATGGTTTCCGTCCGTTCTCTGCCCAGCGCGGCTGAGCTCTTCGTTCACTGCACGGCGAGGGAGCAACACAGAAAGGTCTCTCTGCTCCTCACCAACCCCAGCAGCCGCAGGGAGCAACCCAGAAACACACGAGAGGGCAAGAACCCCTCACTGCGACTCTGCGCGGGCGGCCTTGGGGGCTCTGGGGTGCCCGCTCTGCCCCAGACGGGCAATCAGCAGCTCCAGCGCTCCGGGACTCAGAAACGCTCCCGTTTGGCACTGCAGCGGCTCTGCGGCAGCCAAGGCAAGCCCTGGGCACAGGGAAGGACAGGCACCTGCCCCGAGCTCCAGCTCCCAGGGTTAAACACGGGCACGGCTGGCACCGAGCGATTCCCAGGCAGGTGAGCTCAGGGGGAACACAGCAGGAGGGGGGAAGTGGGCACTTATTTTCCACACAAACTGAAATCAAGCAGCCTCATCACCTGTTTTCCCTTTTGAAGCCTGGAAGTGGTTCTTCTCCTGCCAAGCTCACAGTGCTGGGAAGCAGCACCGCGGCAGGAGCAGGGAATCAGCTCCAACAGCCGAGTGCAGGAAGAGCAAAGCAGCCGAGTGTCAAACCCCTGTCGGGGAGAAAAACCCCGAGAAAATCTTCACAAGCAGATCCAAATAAATTCCCTTGGATTTACCTCCCCTTTGGCAATGCAAAATGGTGATAGCAAAAGTCACCAAGGGCTAATTTTATTCCTTTTTTTTAGTTCTAGAGCTACCTTTTCAATGGGCAGAGAATGAAATCTGAAACTTAAAAAGTTCAGCATAAAATTATAAAATGAAAAGGAATTGCCTCCAGAAGGGCAGGGCTTAACCAGAGATTTTCCAGGCAGATTCCAGGGTGCTTCCAGCCCTGCATCCACCTTCTGAGCACCCACTCCCCTTCCTAAGCTGAGCAGGGCCCCTAAAACAGGAGTTAAGACCCAGAGCTCCACAACTACACAGTGGTGGAACCCCACCAGAGTGGGGGATTTCTACAAATCAGTCAGTAAATGAACTAATAATATTGGGGGAAAATATTAATTTTTAAAATTTTAACTCGTTTTTAATTTTAATTCATTTTAATGAGAAAAAATCTTATTCTTAATGATTGTGCAGTGGTATTCATCCTGATTCATTCAGTACTTTTGAATTCAAAGGGTGGTTACAAAAACATGGAATTTTAACAGTGTGAGAAGCAGATTGATTAATAAATTTCTATTGAGAAATGGAGAGCAAATCCCCTTTCTGGGTACTTTGGCGAGTGGCTGCTGTCCCCTCAGCCAGCTCTTTCCAAAGGCTGTCTGGGAATACCCAACTGTTTATAGCTGTGCACAGCTAAAGGGGGAAAAAAATCCCCCAAATCCCCAAGAAGCAATAAAGAGCGCACACACAGCATTCCCAAATCCTCAACAACAATTCCGGCTCGGAAGCCTCAACAAATTCACCAGCAGGGACCCAAGTCCTGCTCCGAGGCTGAGGGAAGCAGATTCCTCCTCAAACACGCGGGATGCGCCTGGCACCAGGATTAATTCCAGCCCCGCGTGGTTCCCTGCGCGCTCCGGGGGGAGCCAGCACCAGGAATGGGACACGGCACCCACGGAAAAAGGGGGACACGGCACCCACGGAGCAAAAGAAGCCACACAAAATGCGGGCAGCTGCACTCACAGCCCGCCTGCCAAAGCCACTCGCTGCCCCGGATAACGTGGCAGGCAGCACAAACAGAGTAATTACCAGAATTTCATTTTCATTAACTAATAAACCCGGGAAAACAATTTGAGTATCTGAATGTCATTTTTCAAAGGAAAATAAACTGTAAACATTTGAATAACATCACAGCAGGGATAATATACCTAAGGAAACCTATTGAAATATGCTGGAGAATTCCTCCTCTTTCATCACATTAAAACTGCAATTGACTGTAAACCTCCTACCACTCTCCGCTGAGACTTTAATTGTAAAGATTCCTGTTACACATCATATTAGAATTTAGTTAAAATTGTAGAACACATTATTTCCAATCAGACAGCCAACCATCACTCACAAAGATTTTTAAAAAGGTGATTAATAATTCATCTCAGATAAGGAAAAGATCTATATTTATACCATCTTCTCAGCCACCATAAACTACCTGACAATTGTTCAGTAATGATGCCCAGTAAATTCTTTAAAATGGTAATTTGTCATTCTGTCACTTCATTTGTGACCTAAAATTCCTCACTTGAGGCATCATCAAATAAATTAATCACTTTCCAGGATCCATTTCTCTGTTCTGCACGTTATTATGCCCAGGCTCTCTTGTGTTTCTCTTCATTTACATATATTTAATGGCTCAGCAGTGGTTCACTATGGCACATAACGCACACATCTCATTACAGGTGAAATATTCTAACTGCCACTATCACTGGGAAAGAAAATAACTCTCCCAATTTAATTTTCCTGATGTAACAAAACCATGATTCTTCACTATGAAATGTTGATGCCATCCATCAGTCACAATCAATAAAATCATCATGGAAGTACGCCTTCTCCAGCATCATCCCCTCAGCCTGGGATTATTTGAGGGAGGTAATTAAACTCATAATATGTAATGAATGTAAATGAAGAAAAAAACCCCGTGTTCTCCCTCTAACTACGCTTATTTTACTGCTTTGATTTAAAGTATTTTTACATCTCCCAATCTATGAAATACACAAAGCCCTGAAGGAAAGGCATCACAAGTACAGTAAGCATCAATCAATACATATAATGACTAATTAAAAAGGAACATATTTTAACATTAAAAACCCACCAAATGCTGTTATTTATCGATTTTTCATTTAAAATGATGCATTCCCCCTGGACTAATATATTTGCTGTCTTTCTGAAATATAGATTACAGGACACCAATTTTAGATACTGTTGCTTTGCTAAGAAAAAAACAACCCACCCCAAAGTGATTTTGTGGGTCCCTCATCCCCCAGAACCATTTAGAAAGCCCAGATACCCAGACATGCAAACTACTCCTGTGCTGGAGAGAAAACCTTAATCATTCCACTCTCATCTGTGTGCCTGAGCTCATATAAGTCAAGAATGAAAACAGGCGCTTAGAAATGATAACTTTGAAAGAAGTCCACAAAATAATACGGGTTTAGAGCAATGTTTTGCCATAAAGAGCAAAAAGGCATCATCTCTCTTGTAAATGTTCACATAATTTGGGTTTTATTAAAAAACATGGTGAATAACACTCCTCTTGTGATGGGGAATCCAAAAGGTTCCAAAAGTCCAACTGGCCGCTCCATCCTGGAGCACATGGGGGTGTGGGGCACCCTCCACCAGGAGGATTTCCCTGAGAACGAGGAATGATCCCTCACCTCTGCTCCAAATCATTCACTTCAGGTGCTATTTCAACAGCACACACACACAGGGAAAAAGGAGCACAGGGAAAAAGGAGAAGGATGGAAAACAGGGGACCTGCCCGGGCCACCAGCAACCTGCCCTGGATGGCACTTCCCCCTGTCCTGGCTGAAGGGGCCACTGCTGTTTAATAAATATCTCTTTTCAAACACTGAGCCCCCTTCCCCACCCCAGAGATGGGGAATGTTGTTCATCCAGCTCCAAGGGCAGCAAAGGGGAGCAGCAGCTTCCCTTTGGGAAGCATCACCATCCTTGGGGGAGCCAGCCCTACACATCTCTTTGGGTCAGGATGGAACAGGTGAAACATCTGCGAAGTGAAGTTTATAAAGGCTGAGATAAAATCTGGGAGAAGAACGCACAACAGGAAAGAATTATTTTTGGTAACTATTAATCCACAGCTGTGCACAAAACTTCTGCACCACATAAGGGAACTGCTGGCATGGGGAATTGGGGTTATAAAACCCCACAAATATTTTTAGGGCTATAAAACCTCCTAAAACTTATGAATTTTTTTTTAATTTTAAGGGCTTTTGTCCAGCAGGAAGGTACACCCAGAGAGGTGGGATACCCACCCAGAAAGGGCATGGGGCATCACAGCCAGCCCAGCACAGAGCAGATGTAACAGGGAACCAGGGGTCGGTCCTGGAAAAGACACAGCAAGGCCCCAGATAGCTGCAATCTGAAAGCTTCCAGGCCTCGAGCCCACCATTTCGAGAGTATTCCCATTTGTTTTCCTGGCTGTTCCTCTGTGGAGCCCTGCAGCAGAGCCCAGCCGGAGGTGCCGGCCCTGCCCCTTCTCCCTCTGCACCCCGGCCCGAGGGAACGGGCATTGCAGAGAGCCTCGGCTTGGGGGGACATTACAGAGCACCCCATTCCATCCCCTCAGCACGGCAGGGACAGCAAGTAGTGCCATTAGTGCCCGGAGCACCCTTCCCTCTCTCGGGCACCCGGGGGATGGGAAGGGAGGGAGGAGGGAATTGTCTCCCGTGAGTGATGCTGCCCAGCAGCTCTGTGCACTCAGCATTTTCCCTCCCGGCCATGTCCGGGAAATGTATGAGCCCGGCACCACCTCTGAGCCCTGCCAGAGCCGGGGGAACGGGGAAAACAGGGAGCAGGGAGGGAGCCGCGGACCCCAGAGCACCGGCAGGCATTGAACACCGCCGGCAGTAAATAACTAAACCAGCCAAGCCTCAGCGCCCATTCCTGGCACTCTCTAACACAGACCACGCTGTTCCCACGAGCCCCTCGCTGTCGGGACAGGGAGCAAGGTGCTCCAGGCGCTCATCGCCAGGAATGGGGAATTTCTCCGGGTAATCGTGTCCCGCAGCCACCAGCTCCCACGGGCTCCAGGATTATTCCACCTGTCCACAGGCACAAACCCCAGTTCCCCAGAGCTTCTCTGGGAGCCTGTGCCAGGCCCTCCCAGGGAAGAGCTTTTCCACACCAGCCACCCACCCCAACCCTGCTCTCTGCCTGTGTGGAGCCATTCCCTGTGTTTTCTCCTTTTCTCCAGTAGCTGCTGCTGTGTGAGGCCCGTGAGATGCAGCAGAACCAGCAGCTTCTCCTCACAGCCAGGATAAACTCGCACATAATGGCTTGTGAGAGGAGCATGATTCACTTTTACTGCTCACGAGGTGGCTTTGTGGGTTCATGATGAATATTGTGGTTTATGCATGAGAAGTCTGTTACCTGCAGTATTTGTACTCTTTAAACTCTTTAATACCTGCTTAGATCCCCAGCAGATGCCAGAGTGCACATCAGCATAAGGACATTGCGCAACAAGATCAGCGTTAAGTTCAGTCTGGCAACTCTGCTCTGCTGATGGAAATGAGTTTGAAATCAATTAGGACAGCACAGTTTAATATTGTTTCTTATTTCCCTACACCCCCCTGGAATTACATCAGATTTCTGCTTAACGTTTTAATTCTGATAAGTTTATTTTTTATAAGCACTTGCCTGATGAGAACTTCAAACCTGCTGAAGGCAAAAGCAACCTGACACAAGAGAATGAAACTGCTGGGATGTGGAGTTACCTGGGTCAAACTCAGTGATCTGGGATTCTGTGAGACTGAGCCTCCCCAGCTGCTCTGAGGTCTTGCCCCCATCATTGCCCATGAGCTGCCACACCATGGCTCCCATTAGCCCGCAGCTTTTGCCCTTTCACAGTCACTCACAGCCACAATAAAATCCTCCAACACATTTGCGCCAAAGAAACACGGCCCTGGCTGTGTTTACAGGCAAAGTCTTCCCAGACAGGGATGCCACCAACTCCTGCTGCTGCCCACAGAAGGTGCTCAACAATCACACCAAACCAGAGCTCTTGTGCTGTGGGGCCAGCGGGTGCTGCCTGCAGCTCCCCCACGGCCTCCTCTGCTGCAGAGCTGGGAGTCAGCAGCGACAAAACCCACCGGGATCAGCACTGCTTCCAGCCTGCTCGGAGAACAAACCCACCAGAGGAGGGTTAGGCTCGACCCTAAGGTGGGTTGAGCCCTGTGGGTGACGACCCTGGACCCTCCAGTGTCCCAGCTGTGCATCCTGAGGCCAGTGTCCATCCAGCACCACGATCCATCCATGCAGCAGGAGCTGCCACCCTGGCAGGGCTGACAGCAGCCCCAGCCCATCGATCTGCCTGTTCCCCAGCAAAGCTGACTGGTACATCTGTTCTGTGAGAAAACATACATTCTGCCTCCAGTACAATCACTGTAATTAAAAATTAACATGCATTAATTGTTGGAGCTGATGTAAACAGCTGATGTTCCACTTAGCCCTGTCTTCTGTACATATCATTAGGCAAAGCCAAATATTGTTAAGTAAACAGGCAACACTTACAAGAAGAAATAGAAAACTAATTCCAACTAAATAAATTGACAACACCGTGCAAGTCATATTAAAACAGTTGAGATAATTATTAGGCTACTGGACTAACAGAGGGAAAATCATAGAAGACATATTTAATTGTTTGAATCTCATCTCACTAAATGTATTTAGGCACAGTGTGAAATACACTTTAACTGGAATGTGGAGGCAGCTTTGTCCCAGAAGCAGGATGTGCAATATACCGGGGAATAAAAATATAAGTTGGAGTTTGATATGCAGGTAAAACAAATAACTTCTGAAATGCAGCAATTTCTACCAACTGCTTCAGGAGCCGCTGCTCTCCAGAGAAATTCAGGTTGGTTATGCAATGCAAAAGGCTTTTTCTTCCTCAGATACATCTGCAAAATCCCCAGCAGTGCCGGTGGGAGCTGCATGCAGCCACCAGGAGAAGAACACACTCCTGAGGAGTTCTGCCTACTTTTCATCACTGTTATTTAAATGTCAGAGCAGAGTCGTTTCTCCAATTTGTATACAGCAAGCAGAAAATCAAGCCCCACAAGCACGCTCGGCGCTGCACCCCCGAGCTGCTCGCTCAGATCTCAGCGCTGGAGCTGCATTGCCTGGGGGGTGTCAGCTGCTGGTACCCCCAGGCTGCTCCTCACTGGGTGCCTGCAGTGCCAATCCCAGCCCTTGGCCCCAAACTGTGGCAGAGCTGGAGTTTAAAGGACACTCTCTCGGGGAAGTGAACTCTGCAAACACAGCAGCAGCATCCACGCTGCACCACCCCATCACCTCAGGGCTGTCTGTGCCACCTCAGGGGTGACAGCCCCTGCAGAGCCCCCCCAGCAGGGCTGGCACAGGCTCAGGGCCCACGGACACCACACATTCCTGCTCTGCACAGGGACATTCCCCAGGAGCAGCCACAGAGCACACAGGAATCCAGGATCCACCACATTCCTGCCAGTGACACACCAAATCCAGAGGCTCCAGAGCAAGTGCTCACTGCTCCATGAGTGGCTCCCATCACTTAACTGAGCCAGGAGTGAGGGAAACCTCAGCATGGTCTGAAAATAAAAATCAAAATTTGTTTGTTTACAAAAATCAGCTTTGAGTGGAAATACCATGAAGAGGGTTTTTTATTTTAATAGACAAGATAAATTGTGTTCAACAACTCCTACTGAGGAATCCTGCTAATCCACTCCAGCACCATTTCCACCCCACTCCTGTCACAGGTTTCTCTCTGCCACATCCATGAATCCATCCCCAGCAATCCAGCTTCTACCTCATCCCCAGCTTATCTATCCATGAGACCTGAGCTGTGTTGCTTTGGATAATTCCCAAACTCAACCATTCTCCTGTTTTGTTCGGGGGTTTTGGTTTTGATTTTTCTTGCCAGGTGTTATTTGAAAAGTAAAAGCCCAACCAGAACAATGCAGGCCCTGGGTCTCTCCTTTGGCTGCCCAAGGAGCCCGTTTGGCTACACAACACCAGCAAGTGGTGCCATCAAGTCGCAGCATTTCCTCTTGCACCCCACCTCCCCTTTGAATGGCAAAGGCACAGGAAATCAGAGAATATCCTGAGTTGGAAGGGACCCACAAGGATCATCGACAAGAAGGTTGGATAAGGCTGGAAAGAAGGCTCCTTACAGTGCCAGGAACACTGGAATTATGGACTGAAACCCACCCACAGCAGCATACACCACACACCTGGGTGTTACCCACGTGCTTTTAGGAACACCAACGGAATAGCTGGAGAATTCCATAAGAGTTTAGGAATTAACTACACAGAAAGCACATGGGGAAAACACTCCTTAGGGACAGTGTCTGTGCAATTGGCTGTGATACTCCTGAGGGCCTTTGGGGCAAAACAAGGTGCTGCCTCTCCCCTCATCAATCCACGACCACAAAGAGCATCAGCCAACGTTGGATACACTTTGTGTGAGCAGCAGAATTAAAATGCTGCAAAACAGAGGACGTAGAAGCTTCAACACTGTATTTCAGTTTTGTTGGTCAGTTCACATTTAACTAAATGCTGGTGAAACCTTTCACTGCCTGTCACAGACAAGCAGTTTTTAACCAAAGCCCCTGGTTTGCCACTCTCACAGGCCCACCACCCCTCACAGCTGAAGTTCACTGCCCTGAAAGCCCTGAAAGGTTCACAGCACTGCTCAGCTGTTTCATAACAATATCAGGCTCATGATGAACCAAATGAGTTCTGATTTGTGCTATTTAATGTCCTAATGGCTTGACTAGTTAGGTAGATAATTACACAGTATGATTTATCCAACCCATTTATAAATATTTATAATAATGGATAGATTAACCTTTGGGATTTCTATCCTGCAGTCCCTCGGTGAAGGGGATCTCTCCACGGCAGCGGCGATGCCAGAGCCTGTGAGAGAGCAGCGGGATGGGGCCATGGGGACAGCAGCCAACACCCCAGGCCAAGGGTCCTGGTCATGCCCCACCAACACCGCCACATCTCCTGCTCCCCTGCAGGAGCTCCATGGAGAGAGGAGTAGGGAAGAGGGCTTCAGCGGGTCAATGCCACGACCCTGCTGGGTCCCTCGTGGGCCGCTCAGGCAGCTCTGTGCCAGCACCCACACGTGCGCACCGTCCCACCCTCGCAGGCACACCGTCCCACCCTCACGGGCGCGGGTGAACAGCCGCTCACACCCATAGTCTGTGCACGAACTGGAGACAGAGAGGCGAGAGGGGTTCTGTGCATGCAATTCCGAGGCGTTTAATGGCTACACACGCAAAGGAGGCAGACACAAGAAGAGCCCCAAACCGAATGCCCGTGCCAGTTTTATCCCAAGAGCGGGCAGAGCATCCAGTACCAACAGTCTGAGGGCTCGGGGGCAGAGGCAAGGGTGAGTGCCATAACAGGGCCAATGGGAAAAGGGATGGGAGGGGGGACAGGGCCAGTGACCAGCGGGATCTAGACCAAGGGAGAACTTTCTAGCACAGTGTTGTAAGGAGAGACCACTTTTAAGGCAACTTGGGGGATGTACTGTGGACTTAGCCACCACAACAGAAGAGCACCTCCAATCCTATTTCCTGCTTCCATTTAACCAAGAAAAGGAAGCCCACAAGACACCAGCTGAGCAATACAGGAACGACCTGCGCCATGGCAGCCCTCCAGCCGGGCTGGGCTCGCTCGGTGCCCGGGCTGGCACAGCCGGACTGGCACAGGCACACGGCCGTGCACACCCAGCCGGGCCCCGCGGCTGACACTGAGTCACAGGGCACCCGGCCCCGCCGCCAGGCCACACAAGTGACACATTGTGGCACTGCCACCGCTCCGACAGGACGGGAACGCCAACGCTCTGCCCCTGGAGACAAAGGGACAGTGTCTGCTGGGCCCGAGCAGGGGGCTGCACCTCCCAAACCATCCGAGCCCCATCCAGCACTTATCCGGCAGAAAGTCTTCTTAGGAGCAGAAAAATCTGCTAAGTCCACATGAGAGACAAACAAGGAGTACAATTCCATGGGAATGACCAGTCTGGATTTGACCCAAGCCTGTGCCTATCACATCTCTGAACCTGGATACAGAATAAAGCTGCAGAATTACAGATTCTGTATCCCAGCAGCCTGAAAGGACTCCCCGGTCCTTGGCCATCATCAGTGAAAGTCAAGAGAAACTACACAAATCTTGGCATGGGAAGATTCTTCCTGACATCATTAAAGTATTTTAATGCTCATTATTACTGTATCCTAGGATTGGAAATTATCACTACCAATCCTCTGCAGTCTCTCTCTTCGCTTAGAAAGAGCATCACTACATTTAGATTATCAGGATTCTGTTTATATAAAACTACTCAGGCTAAAAAAATAGTGATATGAAAATAATAACTAGCAGGAATACTCTGGGTTTTTTATTTCTGGAATTTCCCTAAAAGGCAAAAATCACTTTCATTCTCTGAGACTGAGCCGTAGCACTTTTCTGTTGACTGCTTAAACAGAAATTCACTGTGTAAACTATTAAATAAATTTTTAAAAGTACAGGACTCAAAGCAAAATCTTTGAAGATTTTTTTTCCCCTATATCAGATTATTAGAAAAATTTGACAAAATACATTTGGAGCTTAAGAGCTCACATTTTTCACATGCAAATTATCACACCTATTAAAAAAACCCACCAATTATTTGCAAAATGCAGATAATCCCAGACCACACCAGCAGTGAAATATGAAATACGGAACTCCCCAGTCCCCCAGGAGGGAAATCCCGTCTTCACGTGGGATAATGTCTCTGTTTGAAATCAGGACTCAGCCCCTCCAAGGGCTGCTCAGCCACATCCGCCCACCCCATCGCTGACATTTGTGTGGAGCCAGAGCTGGGGAGGGAGGGGAGGAGGAAACCCAGAAATGTGGAGGGGAAAGAACACAGATGACTTGGGAATTGATCAGGGGTTAGATTATGAAGCTTTGGGGTCTTTTACAAGGGTCAGAACAGAGGGGTTCTACAGAACTGTGAGAACAACCCCCTTGTCAGAGGGTCAGAGTGAGCATCTGCTTAAAGAGCTTCCTTCTTGCCGGGGTGGGCGTCCAGCAGCCCCTCCACGGTGGGGCAACACTTGAATTCACAAAGCCAGCAACGTGTTGAAGAGGTTTTGCGTGTGTGAAAACCCCACCTCTTCTGTCAGTGCCCTGTCCGGTGATTTCCAGAGTCCTGTTGGAGAGGGGAGCACAGGGCAGAGGAATCAGAGCTGTGCCCGGGTTAAGCAGCACCTGCTCCTGGCAGGGCCTCCCAAGGACAGAGCCAGGGCTGGAGGCCAGCCCCTGCACGGTTTATTCCAGCCTCAGCCAAGTACATAAAACCTGCAAACACTCCAGTTTAGTCACCCCTAAACTCGGTCTAGAGCCCATCCTGCTCCATCCTGCACGGGGCACAAGCAGAAATTCTTTTTGGAAGAATCCTAGAACACCCTGAGCTGGAAGGACCCACAGGATCATTGATCCAACCCCTGGCCCTGCACGGACACCCAAATTCCCACCCCGTGCATCCCTAGGAGCGGTGTCCCAATGCTCCTGGAGCTCTGGCAGCCTCGGGGGCTTGCCCACTCCCTGGGGAGCCTGGGCAGTGCCCAGCTCCTTAAAGTCCAGACTCTCAGAGTTCATAAGAAATGAAAACTCCTCTAGAATTAATTTGCTCGGCCATTGACAGAGTTAAATCATTAATGGCAACCCCAACCACCCCAAAATCCTAAGGAATGAACGCAGCTTTCTCAGTGGAACGAGTCCAGAGCAGCGCTGAGGAGGAGGAGCAGCAGCCAAAACCCTCCTCACCAAATCACCAGCCCCTTCCCAGGACACGGCCGAGCTCCAGCCGGCCTGGAGGGACCGGGAGCAGCACAGCCTGGGGCAGGGGGACGCCGAGGGAGCTTCCCCAGACAGCGGGGCCGTGTTTCCCCTGCTGCCCTGCCCGGTCCCTGCCCCGCGGCACTCGGAACAAGCGCCGGGACTCCGCAGCCTGCCCGGGATCCTGCGGGGAGCGGGCGGGGATCCTGCGGAGTCGCCGGGATTCGGGAGCAGCAGCGAGGAGCGGGGGCAGCCCGAGGCCTTGGCAGCGCCGCAGAGCCGCTGCTCGCACACCAAAGCGGGGCCGAGCCCGGGGACACGAGAGGCACAAATGAGCGGCTGGGGACATCCTCCAGCTGTGCCGCACCTGTGCGGGGCCGGGCTGGCACTGCCTGCCGGCCCCGGCTGCCTTTGTGCCCGGCTGCCTTTAGGCAATAACACAGCGAGCCGGCTGCAGCGCCCCGGGGACCGCGGGCCATTAGCATAAACCTGCCGGGGACGGCCCGCACACGCGGGGACAGCGGGAGGGACAGCGGGAGGCACAGCCGCAGCCGGGCACACCCGGACCCTCACCCCGCACCTTCCCCACTGGAGAGCGGGAGCAGCCCCACGGGGAGCCCAGCGGGGCAAGGGAAGGGGCCACACGACATATTGCGCCCACAGCCAGCAAACTGGGATAAAATCCACAGAATAAGGACAAAAACCCTGATAGGGAAGGAATCCACCTCTCCACAATGTCACAGAATCCAGGAATGGTTTGCCTTGGAAGGGACCTAAATCCCATCCAGTGCCAGCCCTGCCATGGGCAGGGACACCTCCCACTGTCCCAGGCTGCTCCCAGCCCCAATGTCCAGCCTGGCCTTGGGCACTGCCAGGGATCCAGGGGCAGCCACAGCTGCTCTGGGCACCCTGTGCCAGGGCCTGCCCACCTTCCCAGCCAGCAATTCCTTCCCAATCTCCCATCCATCCCTGCCCTCTGGCAGTGGGAAGCCATTCCCTGTGTCCTGTCCCTCCATGCCTTGTCCCCAGTCCCTCTCCAGCTACCAGGGTGTCCCTGGACAGCCCAGACACTCCTCAGTGCTGTCCCTGTGCTCAGTCTCATCCCTGCTGATGCCTCAGGAGATGCTGGCCACAGTGCAATAACCCAGCTCAAGGGGAGGACGTGGCACTACCCAGCCCCTTCCTCTTCCCAGGAGGACATCCCAGTGTCCTTGGATCATCACCGTGCCAGGGATCTGTAGACACATCCCAATACTAACAATGTCCCACCTTGGTGCTCTTTGCTCTGGGGAGTGAGCTCCCACTCACTCTCCTGGGAGAGAGGAGTCCAGGGGCTGGGAGACACCTCTGGCCTTTTAAAGTAAATAAATCCTTAGCAATGTAATAGCCTCAATGTGACCAAATCCTCCACTAAAGCAGTAAATGAAACACACCATTCCCAGGACAAATAATTGCCTTTGTTTTCATCATTTTGTCTGTGCATCGCAGGAGGCTGGAGAACAGTGTGAGTTTTTCTGATCTATAATCAGACAGTTCATAAAAATCCTAATGGAAATGAAGATTTTGCTATTTGGAGTGGTCAAATTTCCATTTTCAAACACATCACATTTTAAAACCCAGGTTGGCATTTTGGTTTGCTGAGAGTTTTAGGATAATAGCAAATTACACAGAAAATCTACCAATTCTTTGTCAAGTGAACTATGCAAAAAGGAACCATTAGTTCATAGTTCACCTGTGAGATGGGAAGACATCCTGAATAATAATTTTTCCAGACTACGAAGGGCATTTATTCGCAAATAACGCTCCCATCTACAGAACTGAGACTGCCCTGCTCTCTGGAAAACCTGTGTGCTCAGAGTCCACAAAAGGCAGGTTTAAACAGATTTATTTTCCTCACTGAAAGGAAATCCAACGACCCTGTATGAGATTGGCTTAGACCAGACACCATCCATCCTGTACAGGAGTGGCTCAGGCCACATGTCATGGATGGAGAATGGGATGAGCAGCTGGAGTCCCCTCAGGCCACCACAGATCCCATCCTTTCCAGGGAATGGGACCTTCTCCCATCCTCTCATCCTGCTGATCCAATAACAGGACCCAGGGAATGGCTGGAGCTGTGCCACAGGGGATTGGGATGGAGATCAAGAAAGGTTCTTCCCCTGGAGGCTGCTGGGCACTGCCCAGGCTCCCCAGGGAATGGTCCTGGCCCTGAGGCTGCCAGAGCTCCAGGAGCGTTTGGACAGCGCTGCCAGGGTGGGGTTGTTGGGGTGTCTGTCCCTTCCAGGTCAGAATATTCCATGATTCCATGATATCATAAACAGGCTGATCAGAGCTGTTAAAATGCAGCTTTCACTCAGATTTCCTCCCTCATCCACCTCCCCTCTGTGCTCTGCCAGGACTCTGCTTTTCCTCCTGCTGAGGCTAAAAAGCACCCAAGCAACCAAAACACCCCAAGCCGAAAAAAGGGTTTTTATTCTGCACAGAAGTTAAACTCTGCAGCATTGAGGAGACTCCCAAGCCATAGCTTTGGGTCCTGTTATTTAGGAAATGAAAACTCCACCTAGAGCAGGCTCAGAAGGAAAGCTCTGAAAGCCTGGTTAAGTGAATTCATCCACTTCTCCTCCTCCCCAACAACAGTGCCCGAGGCACAACCCAAACACAGAACTGCCTGTGCCTCACGCTTTGAAGGCAGCACAGAAAGGGAGTCCCACGGGGCATCTGCTGCATTTGTTACAGCCCTGGGACAGACTCAGCTGTAAATACATTCATTGTGGCTTTTGGGAGCTGGAGGGATCTGCAGTGGGATGTCTGTAACAGAACTCTGCGTTCCTGCAGGGCAGAGGCTGGGCATGCTGGCATCACTTCCCTGAGAGTGCTGTGAGATGGGAGAGCACCGTGGCTATCCTCAGGCTGTGGTCATTGTCTGAGGACACCTCCGGACTGCACGAGGAACTTGCACAGTTTGCTGTTTGTTTGCCTGTGACTGTGAGGCAAACACAGGATTCCCAGGGATAATTTCCCTGTGGGTCTCCTAAAGCACCCAGTAGTTGCCAGCCCAGCTGGGTGTCCTTGGGCCACGGGGATGCTGTGATGGCAAACTGGACAGAACAGACTCCCTTGGAAAACTCCTCCAAGACCATGGGGTCCAACCATTCCCAGCACTGCCAATGCCACCGCTGCCCCATGTCCCCAGGTACCACATCCACGCAGCTTTTAAATCCCTCCAGTGATGGGACCTCCACCCCCACCCTTGGCAGCTCATTCAGGGAAGAAGTTTTCCCTGAGATCCAACCCAAACCTCCCCCAGCACAACTCGAGGCTGTTGCCTCTTGCCCTGGCCCGTGGCAGAAGGGAATGAGACACTCATCCACAGAGGCTGGAAAAGCCCAGCTCACTCCCTGCACTACGACTCTGAGCAATGCAAGGCCCAGAAGTGTAAACCCAGTGCGTGACTGCACAAAGCAAAGAGACATCAGCTCTTTCCTTCTGCCCCCGCTCCCCTTAGACAGCGCTGCTCAAAATATCTGTTAACAGTAAAAACCGGACATCAGAGGTCACAGCGCTCCCAGGTTGTGGTGCAGGGGAGGTTCCAAACACCAGTTCTGACCGGCAAACCTGTGCCGATAGTTTACTACAGACACAGAACCCAATTACAGGTTAATTAGGCGATCCTCCCCCTGCAGTCCAAGCCATCCTGAAAAAGGCCAATCCAGAGCAGGCCAGCAGCTTGCTCTGGGCAGGTGTCCTATTCCACCCTGATAAACCAGCATCCTTCCCAAGTGCTACAGCCACATCTTGGGACACAAAAAGACAAAACACAGCCTGACCTTTTCCTTAAGGTCACAGCACCCAACAGACTCAGATTCCCAGCCACCACCAGGCTCAGGGACATCACCCTACAACACAGTCTGAGGGCCCCAAAGGAGCAGCCAATAAACCCAGTCATAGAAAGCACCCAGAAATTGTTATGCAAAAAGGGAACATCAGTTCAGTTTAGACCTTACAAAGAGTGTGGGAAACAGAACGAGTGAAGTTTTATAAATCTCATTTTGCTGCTACAAGAGCATCAAATCATCTCAGTCCACACCAAAACAGCCCCAGAGCCCCCACCCCTGTCCCCAGTATAATGCTTCAGTACCCAGCAATAACAAATCCTACAAGGTAAGAACAGACACATCCCAGGGTGCCCCCAGGACAGCACAGCCCTAACTCAGCTCAGCCCCACAACTCCCTCAGAGGCCTTTGGCTACTGCAGAGAAAGGGAAACCACACAAAAAGTGACTCTGGTACTTTGCACCAGAGCCAAGCAGAACACGAGCTCTCAGCAGCCTCAATGGCTCCAGAAAACACATCTTAACACAGAAATCAGCTTTCAAACAGACTTACTGACCACTGCTTTTCAAAAACAACCCACAAATAATTACAAACACCCCACAACAAAACAAGGAGCCTACCTGAAACCTGCTGTCCCCAAGGCTGCCCCTGAAGCACACTACCCTACTCCCCTGAGAGCTACCTTGTCCCACCGGCTGATAAAGGGAATTGTGGGGTCCCTCCTCCCCACAGGCACCTCCTGCTGCTCCTCCTCCTCCCAGGTGGTCCCTCTCAGACACAACGAGGGGGTGGAATTGCCACCACCTGTGGGGAGCCCTGGGTGCGTGGTGGGCTCAGCTGGAGCACCAGCAGCTGTCTCCAAGAGTAACCTGGTGGGGCTGCCTGCAAACAAACATGGCTTGGGAAAAACACAGGGATGTGAAAGCCCTTAAAAGCCTCCCAAACTGTGACCCACTTCAGGAACCCCAGAGAAATCAATACAGCTTAATGCTTCATTGCTGATCATTGGATTTCACAAAAAAAAATTTCCAATTTTTCACCTCCTGAAGTTCTTGAACAAACATGATTTTGTGCAATTTAAATAATTTAAATAAATGTTTGAAATCCTGATCTTTGTTTGGTTTTTTTTTTAACAATGGCCAATCCCCAGGAAGTGTAGTGTTTGAAACAGTGGTGTTATTTCAATCCACAAAGAGGGACGGTGCCTCTTTAGACACTCCTTGCACCCTCTCCAAAATGGGAATGTTGATTGTGACATTATCCAGCCTTTCATGGAAATCCAGGAGTCTGAAAGGGGACGTGACACCCACTTCATGGAACCACAATATCCCAGACTGGTTTGGGTGGGAAGGAACTCAAAAGCTCTTCCCATCCCACACCTTCCACTATCCCAGGCTGCTCCAGCCCGGCCCTGGGCACTTCCAGGGATCCAGGGGCAACCCCAGCTGCTCTGGACACCCTGTGCCAGGGCCTCACCTCCCTCCCAGCCAGGAATTCCTTCCCAATATCCCATCTAACCCATCCTGTCTGTGAGTTTTCCTCGGGAAGCAGACCCTGGATTTCCCTTCCCACCCAGCCACTGGACATTTACCCCCCCATTGCAAACCCCAGGAGTCTCCCTGTACTTTGGCAGCAGAGCCCTCTCCTTTCCCGTGGGTTCCACATTCAGTGCATTAAACAAACCCCTTTTCCCTGGCAGGGGCTGGCCGGTTTTGGGGTTTAACTGGTGCCGTTCCCAGCCTTTACAGGGATAACATCCCAGCGAGGAACGTGTGCATCGCTGAGCGCTGAGCAGCAGCGCTGGGTGAGTGTCCCCCTCTCCCTGCAGAGGAGCCGCTAAAACTCGGGTCTTTATTTCCGTGCAGAGCCTGCTTTGGCTCGGGAGGGGATGAGAAGTTGCTAATTTCAGGCTTTAGTTCAAACCCTTTAATCTCCCAAATCAGCGCCTTCAGTGAGTGCCTCGTTATCTCCTAAAGCCTGCACAGGGCTGCTCGCAGCCTTTGGCTCATCCCCACGTTCCCACCTTATCCTAGGTGAGCCCTGTGAGACAAAGGGGACGGCACCCGAGGAAAGCGCGACTTAATGGGGCTTTTCCTCCCAAATCCCGACTCGTGCTCTCGGCAAATACTACGGAACGCGCTCGTTTGGTCGCAATAAATAATGGGATATAATTAAAATTCCATCCCGGGGTTGGGAACAGTGTGATAAACTGTTTGTGAATTGGTAATTCTATTTATTAAAAACAGGGGCATTAATTCTGACACGTTGAATTATAACGCAGACAAACAGATCTTGTGTTTTAATTAAATGCTTCTATTTGATGAGGTGGTTTTATATTAAGATTTAATACCAGATTCTGCTATTCCTGCCTTAGGTGGTGGGGTAGGATTCCCACAGGGTGCACAGGGAGTGGGAGCATTCCCATCGCTGGAATTTTGGGAGCCCTGAGCAGAGCCCTCAATTCCTGTTTTAGCTGGTGGGGCAGGATTTCCACATGGAGCGGGAGCATTCCCATCCCTGGGATTTTGGGAGCTCTGACAGAGCCCCCCTGGACAGGCGCCCTCCCCAGGGCAAACAGGGAGGCTCTGACCTCCCTTTTCCAGCGCCTTTTCCTGCTTGTCCTCCTTTCCCCAGGCTTCCAGGATGTTTCCAGGCTCTTACCACATTTCTTATTTCCTGCTGCCAAAGCAGAGCTGAATATTTAAAAAAAAAAAAAAAAAAAACAAACAAAAAACCCCAACAAAAAAAACCCTACAAAAAAACAACCGTACTGCTTTGAGGTTTCTTTCACATTAAGCTACATTTAATATTCATTTCACATTTTTTTTCTATTAATTAAAAGTAAACCGTGTATTGTATGGTACATTATCCCTCTAACAGCCCCATGTGGAGATCATGAAGTGGAAGACTAATGGTGTAGACTTTAGCATTTAGTTTTAACCAGGATAATTTACATATCTGTGAGAAGAGTCCGAGGCATGTGTAAATAAGCAGAACTCGGAGATATCAGACCCTTGCTCAGTTTGCTCTGGACGGGAGAGCCACGGGCTGTGCATTTATTCCATCACTCAGCTAATTTAATGAGACTTTATCCAGCATCCATTTCTGCAGAAGACACAAAACTTATTATTAAGGAGAGGCATGTGGCAGTAAGAAAAATGTGTTTGTTTGCTTTTTTATTCTATTACCCCCAAGTAGCAAAGGTGATCCCATTCACTGTTCATTAAAGTTTACCTTTATAATTTATCAAAGCAGCCCGATATCAAGAGCTTTATGCTGAGATTTCAAAATTCGAGACTGATTAAAATTTAATGGAAAAGGCCAACGTTTTGGGGTGGGTTGGCAAGAAAAATCGCTTCCCAACCCGCGAGGAGAGATTTCATTAATGTGCACCTCTATTAGAAGGCACCATAAAAGACATTAGAGGCATGAAAATGGCATTTTCACTTCAAAAATCTCTCTGGCTTTTTAGCATAAGTTTCAAGGGAAAGAAAGTTGTGTCAGAATTCTGGGAGAGCAGCCCTGGCTGGGCTGGGCCTTTTGCAGTCGGAGGTTGGACTCAGTGATCCTGGGGGTCTTTTCCAACCTTGAGGATTTTAGGATATTAGGATTTTGGCATCCCAGCCATCCCCACATTGCACCCTGGCAGACAGAGAAGCAGCCAATTCCTATAAATTTCACATCAAGAAACACTGGAAAAGCAGGAATTACATTAAACATTAAACATCTGTGTGTGAGGGGTAGTCTGAACATATTTTGGGGAAAAACAAAATAACAGCCAAATTCACAATTTTGGCAAACTCTGAAGAATAACGTGTAATGTGGGCAAAAAAAAATCAAATATTTAGTCTGGGTATTTTGAAGCCAGACAAAGCAGGATTTTCACCATGAAATGATGTTTTCCTTCCCAATTGGCCTATTGGTGTAGTCTCAAAAATCTTACCAATAAGGAAGAAGAATTTCACTAAAATGAAATATTTGAAGTTGTTTTGTTTCTCTTTTTGAGTTTGCTCAGTAGATTGAGAAATCCAGCACAGACATCGCCCCCTGACTTCTTCCAGCAGCTGGACCCATCCCAGCATTCCCACCACATTTGTGGTGCAAATGCTCCTCAGCTTTCAGGTGGAAGAATCACAACAAATCCTGCTCCAGGTTTTGTGGAAAAGGCTTGGGGCTTTTCCTCCCTCCAGGATGAAACCACCAGAACATTCCGGGCTCTGGCCAAGGGCTGGAGTGACACAAATCCATTTTCCACGTGGCTTTGCTCTCACTTTTATCTTCTCACTGTTTTTGGAGAATGAATAAAACCAGTGTAAAAAGAGGGGAATTGAGAGGCAGAGGTGCAGCTCCCATTCCTGGGGGGATTTAAAGCCCTGGGGGTGTGGCACTGGGGGACAGGGGCAGTGCTGGCCTGGGCAGTGCTGGGAATGGGTGGCTCCATGTTCTCCGAGGGCTTCCCAGCCCAGGTGATTCTGGGATTTGCCAGAAGTGCTTTTTTAAAGCTCTGAGCACTTTTCTAATTGTCGTTGTCCTCTCGCTGTTCCTGTGCAGGAGGAGGGGGAGCAGAGGTTCCAAGGCTGTCTCTGGGACGTGATTAGTCCCAGGAATATCATTAGAATAACAAAAATACGGCCTAGTTATGGCTTCAATTAAAGGTTCCCTAAGTGAGAAATGATTAAGGATTGCAGAATCTGGTCTCTGCCTAAACTAAACCAGCAAACCCTGGCTCTCTGTTGGCACAAGGAGTGCATTGAGAGGTGAGCAGGTCCAGCCTGGTGAGTGAGGATACTCCGGGGTCCCAAATTCCTAAAATAGGCCCTCAGATATAATTTCCCATGGGTAATATTAAAACAGGGTTTAAAACTGCTAAAGCAAATTCTAGAGAAATGTGCCCCATTTACTGCAGGACACTTGGGTGACTCACAGCACTGCGCAGTGAATCCCTCCCAAACTGAGAGCTGGTGATCCCAGTAAGAAGGACAAATCAAAAATATAAAAGAATTAGACCTGTGAGGTAATTTTGTAGGGACAAAAAAGGGTATTTAGATGGAAAGGAAAAAACCAAGAAACTAAAAATAGAATTAGTCAGTAGTTTCGACTACCAGTAGCTGGAATCAAAAGGATAATGTAAGTCTCCGTCTGAGTACGGATTGGGGTTGGTTTCTGGTCCTTTTTCCTGGGATTCTGCTGGGTTTGCAGGGTGCTGGAGCACTGGACAGCGTTTCCCTGTGGATGCATGTGTGAACACGCTCCTGCCGTTGCAGATTTTTAGGCAATTACTCTGCAGATGTCCCCAGATGAGTGGCATTCCCCTGGGCAGGCCCCTCCCTGCTCCCCACGGCTGCATTTCGGGGCTCTAAGCCGGGCTTGGTGTGCACAGCGTGGGCAGAGCCTGCTCCCAGCTCCACTGAGCTGGATCACAGACCATGACCACCGAGCCCTCACATGACAAAGCCTTTGTGTAATTAATATGCAGGGGAAAATGCTCCCTGGACGGCTGCTAAAGCGATTTAAATCATGCACATAAAAAATGTAATCACAAATTTAGCATGGTGGACATTGTAGTCACACTGTGCTTGATTGCATAGAAGGTTCCAAGTGTGTTTTAAATGTCCTTTAAGATTGAGATTAGGACTTGTACTTACAAGATGCATATTAATCTAAAACTCAACATTTTTCAGTGTGGGATCACAGTAGGAGAACATTATGGGCAATAGAGGTTCATTCTAATCCCAGTAGGTAATTACACTTTGAAATAATATTCTTTAATTAAATCTTGTTTGCAGTTGATTGATTTAAACACTAAATCTAAAAACCTAAATTTGAGTTTTTATCAATTTTTGATGCTTATTGCACAGAACTTGGGCTTTAATTGATGTTTCTGAAGTTTTTAAAGCTCTTGTCCACCGTATCCTGGATGAATTTATTGTAATTACCAGCATCATTCTTTGGCACTGCAGACGACTCTCCCTGGAACCTCGATAATTCTAAGTCCTTTAAGGCGTAAAGCGCTCGCTCCCCGTTTGCCGTGGCAGAGCGGGGCTTTCAGTGCTGGTCCCTCACAAAGCCCTGCTCACACCACAGGAGGCGTTTGCCAGGCTCTGGAGAGGGGACTCTGCTGTCCCAACATCCATCCTTGGCTGTGCCGGGGAGCGATGCTGATGGAACGGGGCCAGCGGCACCACGGGGACGAGGGTGATGTTTTAGGGACAATGTCACAGAATGAGAGACTGGCCTGGGCTGGAGGGGATGCCAAAGACTCTTCCAAACCCTTCCAAACACCTTCCACTGCCCCAGGTTGCTCCAAGCCCCTCCCCAGCTGGGAGCAGCCTGGGATAGTGGGAGGTGTCCCTGCCCATGGCAGGGGGTGGAATGAGAGGCGCTTTAAGGTCCCTCCCAGCCCAAAGCCTCCTGAGGTTCTATCACTCCGTAATTCTGTTTTTACAAGCAGCGGTCACTCCGTGAGCTTCCCCTGCCCAGGGCAGAGCACAGCAGCTCAACCCTTTGGCCACCCCACCTCAGTTTGGGGCACCTCCACAAGCCCCATGTGGAAAGGCAAGCCCAGAAGCAGCTCATGTCAGAACAGGCCTTTAGGGCTTTGATAGGAGTTCAAAAGTGATGGGGTTAAATGACTGCACCAGGGAACAGCCCCGCACACCAGGGGACGTGCAGCAGTGGTTGGGCCCTGACAGGGATCCCACACCTTGCTGGGGGAAGGGGGCTGGGGAAAGCACCCCCTTGGCCACCTCCCAGCCCGTGCCAAGGCCCGAATTCCATTTGGGAATGGTTTATCCTCAAGAGCCTCCGCAATGAGCTGGGGCTGCTCCACACGCACAGCCAGCGTGGCCGGGCCGTGACACGGGGCAGGGAGAGCAGAGCAGGAGGGGAAGGGTCGGGCTCCATCTCCTTCCCACCGAGGGTCTCACGGGATAATTTGGGCTCTGGCAGAAGGGGACGGATGCCCAGTGCAGAGGGGCCCTGGCACAGAGGGACCCCACGCTGGGAGCAGGGAAGGCGGCGCTGCCACGCCGGGACACAGGACTGGTGCCAGCGGGATGCCGAGCTCCGGGCTCCTGCACGTCCCTGGCAAATTACACCCATGAAAGTTTAACTACCCCTCCACAGGCCTGACCTTTTCTGGCGTGCGAAATTCCACATCCACGACTTCAGCTGTGCTGAGGAGTGAACTTTAAAACCCCCCCCATGTCACCGTGGTCCTCCTGCAGTCCCGCCCGGGCCGGGAGAAACGGGCTGGAATTCAGGTCTGCCCCTGCTCCACGAGGACATCATGGACGTGTCATACAGGAAATTAAATTCATGATACTGTATACTTAATAACAGAGAATTCACGTCCTGCCGCAGCCGCATTTGTCACATCTGAGGCAAAAACAAACTACTGGATGGAATGTTTTATTAAGATGACTTCACCGTGGTGAGAAATGATTAAGTCACTCTAAGAGCAAAGTAAGACCACGGGACCTCATTCATTGTAACACTAATATTAATCACACAAATAATATAAGTGTCTTACAGTAATCCACATTCCCTTAAAATATACATTATATATCCTGGGGGCAACAGCAGCACCAGGAACTTGGAGTAAATCCCTCAAGCCATAGTGGCCAGCAGAAAGCCATTTATATTCTGACAGATTAATGTGTATTTTGTTATGCGTAACAAATGAAAATATTTACAGCACTATCAGAGAGAGCTCAAGAAAAATTAAGTCGCACTAATCAATACATTTCAAGCATGAATTTAAATTCTTTCTAAACCCCAAAATGTCCTCCAAAAATTAGCACCAAGTAAACAGGGGTGTTTCTATCAGTTTAACTGTGGGTACTCATTATGGCTGTATTTAATCCCAAAATTTTTAACTAAATTAAGTACTCTGACCATGGGCAAGCACTGACCTAAGGCCGAAAATGAGGAAATCAGCTGAGGTTTGGAGCTGGACAGGGAGTCCTACCTGGAGGTCAGCAGGCAATTAATCAGTAATAGTCATCACAATTATGAAATTTTTAAAAATGGAATTACAGTTTAAAAAAAAACAGAGCAAAGGAGGCTCAGGGGGGACCTTGTGGCTCTGCACAAGTCCCTGACAGGAGGGGGCAGCCGGGGGGGTCGGGCTCTGCTGCCAGGGAACAGGGACAGGAGGAGAGGGAACGGCCGCAGCCAGGGAGGGGCAGGGTGGACATCAGGAGAGGAGGTACAGCTCTGTCCCTGGAGCTCTCTGACACCTCCCAGGCAGGCCCCGAGCCCCGGGGGTTTTTGGAGCCCCTGACCCGTGATGTGGGCAGTGTTGGCAGTGGCTGGCACTGTCTGTCGGGCAGGTCCCTCCCGGCTGCAGTCCCAGGGCTGGCAGTCCCTTCCACGGAGCCTTGCCACACTTCCCTCTTGTATCTAAGGGAGGAGAGAACATTATCACTTCTAACACCACTAAAAATTGACTTTCCTTCTCCTCAACCTATTCATCCCCATCTCCTCCTCCCATTATTCCCAGGCAATTTTGTAAGATGACTATTATGCAAATGCTACAATAAAAATCTTATTTTCTGCTCCCTTTTCAGAGCCCTGCTCTGTTTACCTCCATTCTCTCTCTCTGATGGAGTTCTCTGACTAAAAGGAGAGAATAAATGTGTCCATTATTGACCCAAGTCTGAGGAAACTCAGCGGGAGGTCAACAACTGCAAAACAATTTACTAATCCCTTCCCACCCAATTTCCCAGTGCAGGGCCAGTAGGACTCCCTAAGCTCCAGAATTCCAGGCTTACTTTTCTTCCTGAACAAGTTCTGCCATTCCCACTGGGAATGTCTCACTGTGCTCTGCCACCGGAGCTCTCCTAAACCTGGCCCAAATTAAACTTGTGCCCAACACAGGCTTTGTCCTTTTAAGCTGGAGCACCTGCCCAGACCAGTTCCCCAGCTGGGGGGGGGAATGTTTCCCCCTTACCTCTGCAAGGCAGCAGAAATCAGTTTTCATGACAGTTTTGGGAATCTTTTCACTCATCTCCAGTAGCAGATCTCCCCAGAAATCGCTGCTGTTCAACAGTGCCTTCACATGTTGCTGTGCTGTGGAAAATGCAGAAATACCGGAGGAACAGCCATGCTCCCAGTGAGTCCTACCTGTACTCCAGCCAAATGACAGTTCCAGCTAATTACTATTGCTTAGGATGCATTAATTAACGCAAATGAATTCATTAGCTGGCTTTAAACTGCAGTTTGTTTAAACTTATACCCAGCCTAAGGAATATTTTACCAGAGTTGATCATTCTGAGGTGACCAGCACAGACTCAGGTCTGGCTGCTCTGCAGGTGGAGCAGGACCAGACCCTTCCCCACTTTGCCCTGCAGAAAAAGGGACTCGTTTTGTTTTCCCTGCTGCTCCTCTCCTTGCACTGGGTTTTCATCACCATCAAAGCAGGGCCCAGAGCTGGGAGGGACTCCTGGAGGGGGCTGTGGTGTTCTGCCCAAAACCAGCACAGGCAGCAGCAAGTCAGGAGAAACTTGTGTGAGAAGCAGAGATCTGTGAACATGAGGCACACAAAGGACCAGCAGAAACTGGAGGACAAAGGCTGGAAGGAATGTTTTGCCCTATGGACACCGCATGACCATATTCCCTTAAATAAGGAGAGTTTTGCATTGTCCAAACTTGGAGCCCTCTGTCTCAGAAAGATCAAACACAGCAGCAGATGCCAGCCTGGGCAGAACTATTGAAAACAGGCAGGTGATTTCTGATTTCCACAGTTCCTAAGAGACGACCTCACTTAAGCTGCAGTTCTGCTCACTTCGTATCTCCAGGGTGAGGAAATCCCAAACCCAGCACCCTCAGCAGCGGCGGATCTGCTCAAAGGTCAGACTTGGTGATCCTGGAGGTCTTTCCCAACCTGAATGATGGAAATTCTGGAGCACCTGGACATCCATCCAAACCCTGACCTTGTATTTCCCTGTCTCGTTGGGATTCCTGGGCAGCATAATCCTGAGGAGCGGTTCTGCTTCAAATTGACCCCCTAAGGTCTGGGGCTTGTTTGGGTTTTTGTCGGTTTTTTGGTTTGTTTATTGATTATTTCTGTTTGCAACCCAGAGCTGGTGGCCCCCATGTAAAGAATACAAGACCACTGCTAAACTTGCTCTGCTTCCTCCACATTCGCAGGTCTCCATCTCCCTTCTCCCCCTGGGAGCAGCTGGTGACTCCCCTCCGAGCCAGGAGCAGGGGTGTCAGACATCTCCGGAGCAGTGGAGGGAGGGAGGGAGTGGAAATCCCCACTCCCCTGCTCCAGGCTGGCTGCTTTGGGCGGTGCTTTCATCCTGTCCGACAGGACCCATGTCTCCCCTGCCCAAACACCGTGGCATTCCCGGTGCCCCGTGCGCTGAAACCTCTCTGGCATTCCCTGCCCCTGGATCCCGCACCCAGGAGGGCCCATGAGAGCTGGGATTTATGGTCCCCCCGGGTGGCATCAAAGCAGGGGCTCGGAGGCAGAGTCTGGGGCAGGCAGGGAAGGCGAGCCGCGGGGATTTCAATTAGGAGCTGTTTTAGGGACACAAAATTGCATATTCCCTTTCCACGCCTTCCCGGCACTCGCAGAGCAGCCCATTATTAAGCTATTAATCACCTCTCTCAATTAATTGTTCTAAAATGACCCAGGCTTTAGCAGTTGTGTTGCAATTGAAAAGCTCACTTATTTTTGGAAAGGTAAAGTTACAGGCAGTGGTAATTTGAGGGCGCCGAGCCATTAAGCCACTGTTTGGAATCTCAATTACTCTGCAGAAGGATAATTACAAATAAAACAAACTTGTGATCCCACATCAGTGAGAACACTTCTTCCCTGCTTTATGGAATATACAAGCAGTTTTTCATCCACTGGATTTAATTTCCACATGAAAAATTGACCTTAACAGTATGAAGTATGGCTACAAGTAAAAACTGTGTTTTCATTGAAGAGAATAAATGCATTTCCTGAACGCTGGCTGTTACAGCTAATTGATTTATTGGCTCTCTATATAGTGCACTATTGTCTTTGCACTCATGGGACAGGGAAGCTCTTGAGAACAGAACTAAATTCTGCCACAGCAGCCTGACAGCTGAAGAGGGTTGGGTTTTATTTTTTTAATATAATGTGCAAGTGTCTCGGAGCCGGAAGGAATCTTCCCTGGATTGGCACAAACTACCTGGACCCGTGGCTTCCTGGATGGTTTTTTTTAATCCCATAATATTACTGGGAAGCTGACAGCAGTGGGAGCAGGTCATTCTCTTTTCATCAGATTGTTTTTACTGTGAAACGTTTATGCTCAAGCAAATGCAAAATACTACTAAAAGAAAAGAGATAGGAAATTCCCTTTTTTTATTTTCCTTTAAGGCCAGCAGTCAAAAATTCAGTAGGAAATAAAGGCCCTGCAGAAGTATTTCTCCCTGATAATGAAAACAATTTTGAAATTCATGAAATAGCCAAATATTTGTTATTATCCCTTGCTTTTAGGTTTTATGCAAATGAGTGCCCATAAGATGAAAGCGAGTGCTTGGTAGCAGGTGGGAGCAAACTCACATAATCATACCAATAAAAAAGCCCTGAGGAAAAACAAACCAAAATGAAAAATCAATACAGGATGTTGTTCTCCAGATATACTATTAAAATATAGTATTCCACAGCTGCACTGTTGTCCTAAATAACGGATGAGCCTCTCACCGGGAGAAAAGCTGGGGCTCAGGTTCTCCCCTCTCCCATGGATAAAAACCCCCCTGAGCCTGAAGGAGTCCACGTGGACACGTGGGGAAGCACAGCCTGAGGGTGGTGATGTGCCTTGCAAGGAAAGGTTCCCAAATGGGCAGGAGCCAAAGCTGGGATTTCCCAGTAAAAGCTCCCCCGTACCACTGGATTTTACAGCATCCCCCAAAGTTTCCTGACATCTCCCAGCTGCTGCAAAAGTGAAAACCCAGAGCACAAATCTGGCAAGAAATGGGATTATATTCCATATTCCTGCAAGGATCTTCCTGTTCCAGTAACCGGCCACTTGGCTAGAAATTGTATTTTTCTCTTCTTTATTTTCATGTTAGTTTGGTTCTTACTGCTAACTGGAAAATGCATTCAGTACAAATTCCACGGATTAAGCAGGAAAATCCTTCAGGAGATGGAGAAATGCCTCTTTCCCAGGTGAGCACAGGTTTCTGCCTAAGCCAGGTAAGAGGCCAACTCCCCTCAGATATTGGGGGGGAGACTGAAAGCCACAACCAGCTCTTTATTAAGAGAAATAATAAATGTGAACATATTTGTCACCTGTCCCTGTGAGCAAATCACCACAAACCCCCAAAATGTCTTAATTTCTGAATTTCCTAAGCCTGTCCTCGGTGCAAGCCTCTGCTTTCCTGCAGCTGACCCCAAACTGGCTCCCTCCAACAGCAGAGGCAGAGCCACTACCCCAAAGAGGGGAAAGGCAGGAGGCCCAGAGAACAAAACGAGTCTGAAGAAGTCACATTTTATAGGCAGGAAGAGAGCTCAGCCAAAGGGATAGAAAATGGTAACTGTAATCACAACAGCAAACATAGGGGCTCATTCAGGAATTAAAGAGGGCATTTAAAAATGGGAGGAGAGAAAGGAGAAGGGAGATTTTCAGGTGAAAGGACCTTCAACATAATATTCTTTTAGAATGTGAACAGCTTTAAATAACCTTGTCCTGGCACAGCCCAAGCATCGTGAGAGCCATTTAGCAAAACCTCCATTTTCAACTGCCAGAGCTCTCCATGCACAATTCCAGGTTTAACATGGAATACCATGAAACTGGAATGACCAAACTCTGCTCAGTGAGGTCTCAAGGACCATCCACTCCTGTGTTTTCCAGTGCTGCGCCATTCCATTTCCTCAGAGGATACTGCCCATTCCTGGGGCTCTCTCCTGCCCACACCCAGTGTCCAGCTGCCACGTCCCTGTGGGGTCACCTCGAAGTGACCTGGAATAATTAATTAATTAGTGGAGCTGCATTTCCAGGCCATCAACTCCTCCAGCACCACTGGTCCCATAACCAGACCCAATCTTTAAGCTCATTTGATGGGGTCACTGAATCCCAGACTGGTTTGGGTTGGAAGGGACCTAAAACTCATCCACCCCACCCCTGCCACGGGCAGGGACACCTCCCACTGTCCCAGGCTGCTCCCAGCCCCAATGTCCAGCCTGGCCTTGGACATTTCCAGGGATGCAGGGGCAGCCACAGCTGCTCTGGGCACCCTGTGCCAGGGCCTGTGCTGAACCAGGGAGAAGCAGAAACTGAGGCAGACTCCCCAGATTCCACAGGTCACTTCTTGTTTGGGATTTGGAGCCAGTGAGGTGACATTCCTAAGCCAGGCCTGGCCAGGCTGGGTTTCACTGGGCTGTGCTGGTGGCTCTGGGAACGTGTTCCCCTCAGTCTCAGTGCTGGCACCTCAGCCCCGGCGCCGCTGCTCAGCCACGGTGACAAATTGCCAGGGGAGTGTGCAGGGAGAGGCAGCAAATTAGGGAATGAATAATTAAACTCGGAGAAAAAGGTAAGGAGATTGGGAGAGAACGGGAAGAGAAGGCTGAGAGCCTGGGAGCCCACAGCGTGCAGGTGTTCCAAAAGAAAGGTGCTGAGGAGGGCTGGGAGTGCTGAGGGGGCTCCCCAGCATTGCAGCCAGGACCTGCCCAGGCCATCCACAAATCCAAACTTCCAAGGAAACGGGAAAATGCCATCAACAGAGGAGCTGTTCCAGCTTCCTGCCCGATTTCCCCAGAGCTCCTGGGCACCCAGAGCCCCCCATTTCCAAACGCAGCCCCCTGTGCCCTCGGCATTTCTGCTGCACAAGGCTCTCTCCCCTCTCCGTTCCTGCTGCCTTCTCCAGCACCACGAGCTGGGAACAGCAGTGCCACCAAACCAGCAGGAATATTGGTGCCAGCCCTCGCTGCAGCACCCAGCACAACAGCACAGAGGGTTTCCTGCACAAACCACCTCTTCTTTTAACTCCTAATTCTTTAAACCATCAGCATTTAATCAAACCCGAGTTCTAAAATCCTGACTCTTATCACAGCCAGTACTTATAATCCTTTTTTCCAGACTAGATGTTCCCAAATCATGTTATATCTTTCATCTTCCTTGTGATTAATTTCAAGGTCTTTACTGAGTCAAATGAGATATTTTTTTAAATCTCTCTGTTTTAGTTTTTCCAGCTTTTAGTCAATTCTGGCAGTTCAGAGCAGCCATCAAAATTACACAAGCGTTTTGTGCTCAGTCACTTCAGTGACTCCCGGGTTTAGGAGAATCCCATAAAGGCAACCATCTTATTATTTTAATGCATGCAATAATTTAAGTGATAACAACTGCAAAAGTCAGGCTGTTTTGTTTTATGGATTATCAACAGCCTTATGACCTTGAAAATAGTCGAGTTGACTCACTAATTTTTACAATTTAGCAAAATAGCACATGCGGCATAATTTTATCAACTTTGATGTGGTGAAAGTGCAGAGCTCTCCAAAGAGATAAATCTGCTTTAAAAACCCAGACCCACTCTGCAGCACTGGGGAGGTTCAGGCTGGGGACCTGAAGAGAAGGGGATTATTTGAGGGGAAAGGGAAATGGAATTATTTGAGGGGAAAAGGAAGGGGAATTATTTGAGCTCAAATACACCACGTTAAAAACCTTCCAGCGTCTGTTTTGTTTTGCTGCAATGCAGAGTGAAGTTCTCTGACACACAAATGACAGGAGCAGCCCCGACCCCCCTTTAATTCCTGCCTGGAAAAGGTGGAAGCAGCGCAAAGGTAAAGAGGAGGCACAGCCAACCTCTGGTGACCAAAGGTGCACTCGAGCTGTTATTTTGTATTCCATACTCTTCAAAGAGCAATATAAACAGAATTATTTATGCCCAGCAAAATGTTGCTTAATTACTTATGCACCACTGTTTGCTTGTATTTTAAGCTCTCTCTACCACCCACAGGCAGACGTTAAACAGCTGCTAAAAGCGAGCTTTAGTCTTGCCTGTTTGAAATTAGCATACTTGAGCTTTGAAAAAACTTTGTTGCCAATTTACATATGCATAGAGACTGATATTTAGACTCACCATATGATATGTCCCTCAAGAGCTTTTCTTATTGCCTCCATCCTCAGGTCTCAACCTAGAGACTGTAAATCTAGCAGGTGATTAATTCTATACCCTTGAGAAACTAGCAATTAGCACTTGCAACCAGTAAAAAATTGTCATTTCAAACCCCTGTTTACTATGCCCATGTATTTTCTATGAACTCACAGTTAACTCTAAACAGAAAAAGATGGCAATAGATTTGCAGTCACTCCTGTCTCTTTATATAAAAATATAATATGGCTCCCAGCTAATCAACCTATTAAACACACCGGAAAAAAGATGAAATAATTGGCATTCCTTCTTTTATATAGAAATATATATAAAATGGGAAGATGGAGCAAGCATGAAAACATTCTACATGATGTTTTATGTTCCCAGACCTTAATCAGCTCATTTCAACATGATGACTTTGTAGGGTTTACCTGTTTTGTGTCAATTCTTATCTCTGATAGCCAAAATTACCACACTTCCAGATGTTCTTATGCATTATTGAGGTCTTCTGCAGTAGATGCTGGAAAAGGTAAGATAAGGTTTTATTTCTTTGTAGTAGTCACAACACCCAGATCAAAGGCAGGAAAGTGCAGTGCTTAGTATTGAAAACTATGATGAACTTCACATTTATTTTCAAGTAGAAAATCTGTCATAAACCTGCTCATCAATCTTCAGTCACTGTTTCAAGTGTAATCCACTGGAGCAGGGCACAAGAGTTTAAAGACTGGGGGGTGCTGTTCCTAAAAACACTGGTTTAGTGCTCGCTCAGTGTGTGCTGAGCAGGGCGTGCATGGCAGGGGCACCCAAAATCTGCCTCTGGGGGAGAGCAGGGGTGGGTGTGGGAGAGGGGGCCAAGGGCTGGCACTGCCATGGGGCGTCCTGTGCCACACCAAGGGCGGTTCGAGGAAATGAAACATAAACACGCGGCTGCTTGGAGCACAAATTGGTTACTCAGCACCTGGCAGTGACAGGAAAATGGGGGGCCCTTTACAGAGTTATTTCCACAGAAGCAGCTTTAGTAAATCAGAATTAGCAGATCTGCACCTGGATTTAATGCTGCCAATAATGGGTTTAAATCTAGGCACGGCTTTAAATCTGCTACACCCAGATTTGAATCTACCAGAATGAGTAGATTTCCTAGATTTACCAGAATGAGTAGGTTTACACCCGGATCACACCCTCCGTGCAGGGGTAAGCACTGCTGCTCCACCCCAGTTTGGGGGGGAATTCTGAATATTTCTGAAGCATCTCAAGGCAAGCTGGGTGGAAAATGCCAGAAGCCATATTTTTCCAACCATCCCTGTAAACCAGCAAGGGTTTAACAGTAAATATAAAAGCAGTCAGCAAGGCAAGGATATTTTTTCCTGCATTGCACAGTCATTAAGGGGTCTGCTGCAAAAGCCTGCTTGACTTTCTTCCCACTAATTACATCATCAGATCATCACACTGCTAAAATCAGGCACAGAGTACTTGCACACAACTAAATCCCTGCTTTTAATTACTATTTTAGTCTCTTTTTCCTCGTGACATGTTGGTGATAGATCATTATTTTTTCAGCAATTTGTTCGCATTTATATGCAATATAATTGGATCTGATTAATTATTATGATTAATGACTGCAGAATTTCCTTGCAAAGCTATTAATACTGGGAGTATCAAATGAAAGACATGGACAAATTAAAGCCAATGGAGTCCTGTTGCTTGTACTTACAATGCCTGGGCTCAAGTAACCCTTTGCTGCTCCAGCCCTGCAATAAATACGAGGGTTTATCTGGAATTTCCCCACGGATCTCTGCATTTTCCAGTGCTATAAGTACATAACTAATGGGGGAGAGATGCAGGTGGAATTCTTAGGTGGACTGCTGTGTTAAAATTACATATATTTGGATATATTTTAAACGAGCTCAGCAGCATAAGTGCAGCTACATCCATTTAAAGTCAAAAAAGTGGCGAAAAAGCAAAGCCTGGGCAATATTTCTGTGTATATAAAGTGGATTTATCCATTTTTCACATGGTGGTGCAACAAAACACCACAATAAAAGCAGTTAATTTCCATTAAATGTCATATTAACCCATTTCTAAGGGATGTATTTACGTAGTGTGTGCTGTATTTTAAATTACAGCCCGGCTCAGAAATGGGATATTACATGTAAAAAAGCAAACAATGAGGGAGTAGCTTAGGGGATCGACTTTCCTGCTGCCTCGGGGACCTGCCTTTAAATCTGGCTTTGAGCAAACTGAAGAAAAATCATTTCCCTCTAATGGCAGCAGCACAGAAAAAATCAGATAGCAGGAGTTCCACCCAGGTGGCAAAAAGCTCGGGAAGGGAAGGGAAGGGAAGGGAAGGGAAGGGAAGGGAAGGGAAGGGAAGGGAAGGGAAGGGAAGGGAAGGGAAGGGAAGGGAAGGGAAGGGAAGGGAAGGGAAGGGAAGGGAAGGGAAGGGAGTGCAGAGCAGATGAGCGGGGCTGATTCTGCCCGGATTAGGGAAAAGCTCAGAACGAGGGGACTTTGAATGTGATTTTAATCTGTAATAAGTGCCAGCAGCGCTCATCAAACCCCAGCCAGAGCAAGGGCACGGAGGTTTCCAGTGCAAAGCTACTGAGGAATTTTGAAAGTGTTTCTGTGAGCCCAACACCAGAAACGAGGGGAAAACGCCGGCCTGCAGCAGGCATGGAAAACCCGTGGGGAGGGAGGTTAAAGCTCTCCACATTCTGGGGAAACAGAGAAGCTTTGCCCACTGCTCAGCCCTGGGAATCTCCCTCCAACGAAAATATGAGAAAAAGATGGGGTGTGTTGCAAAATGAGAAACTGTGGGCCACAAAATATTTTTCAATAAAAATGTGTTTGGTATAAAGGAGAGTAAAAGGATGACCCCTTAAAAAAATAAAAATGAAGAAATAAGCAAAAAAAATCGAAATCAAAAGCCCAAACAGGAGAAATCCAGCCTAAATACACAGAATATTTGTGCCCAGGTGCACAGAAATACCCATTTTTTCAAGAGAAAATCAGCCAAATTCTCAACATCAACCTGACAAGAAATTCCAAATTCTTTCTGTCTAAACTAAAAGTCACATTGTCCTAAAAGACACCTTTCCCTGGGAGAAACTTTGTAGTTTCTTCCTGATTTCTGAATCCTGGGGCTGATACAGGCTCATCCTGCTGGGTTTTTAGGGACACCCACTATAAACACACAGGTGAGGCTGGGCTGTTCTGACACAGATCTGTGACAATTCCTGCAGTGGCTGCAATTCACAGAGAACAGGAACAGGAATCCAAAATGAGCGTTCCTCACATCTTCAGCTAGGCCCTGGCTCATGTTTGTCACAAGACAGGGCAGGACATCCCCATGTAATAGGGAGAAGGAAAAAATTAAAAGAAAATAGGACTTGAATGTTTCACAGCACTGCTGGAGCCCCTCTGCTCTGGAGCCAGGCTGGGAGAGCTGGGAATGTTCCCCTGGAGAAGGGAAGGACACAGGGAGAGCTCCGAGCCCCTTGCAGGGCCTGAAGGGGCTCCAGGAGAGCTGGAGAGGGACTGGGGACAAGGCCTGGAGGGACAGGACACAGGGAATGGCTTCCCAGTGCCAGAGGGCAGGGATGGGTGGGAGATTGGGAATTGGGAATTGTTCCCTGGGAGGGTGGGGAGGGTCTGGGCTGGAATTCCCAGAGCAGCTGTGGCTGCCCCTGGATCCCTGGCAGTGCCCAAGGCCAGGCTGGACATTGGGGCTGGGAGCAGCCTGGGACAGTGGGAGGTGTCCCTGCCCATGGCAGGGGTGGCACTGGATGGGCTTTGAGGTGCCCTCCATCCCAAACCTGCCCTAATCTCTGATCTATTGATCTATTGGCAGACTGACCTTGCTGTACCCCCCCCATACACTGATCGAATCCTGTATTTACCTCACATCCAAAACCACCTCCTCACATTTACCATCTATTTTCAAATGTTGGGGTTTTTAACCCGATCTCGTCCCCAGGAAGCTGAGGGACAGTCACCCATTCCTGCCCTCTTAAAGGCACCTCAGCACCCGGTTTGCAGAGCCTTTCTCCATCTCCCCTGTCCCCCCCAGCTCAGCAGCATCAGCCCCGTGTATGCAGAGGAGATTTTCTGAATGAGCACAGCCCCCTCTAATCTGAGATGAAAAACAACGGCCTGGGAGCCTCCAAAATTCCTTCATGGAAAATGAGGGCGAGATGATTTTGTTCTTCTGTTTTCATTTTTCTTGGGGGGGGCTTTAATCATTTTTTTTAATAAAGCCAGTTGAGATGAGTGAAATATCAGTTCAGGAGCCACCGAGGAAACAACATTTAGAGCACAGTAATAGAACAGGCAAATGTGAGCGTCACAAGCCTTTAGCATCTCTTGCTCTGTATTAGCCCAACACGGCTCCATCAATCTCCCCTCGCTGTGCCCACCTGACTCCCACCTCACACACCTCCAGCAGCACAATTACAGTCACACAACGCCTGCACACAGAGCCTGAGAGAAGGGAATCAAAAGGATTTTCATGCAGATGGTCTGGGAAATGCAAGTCAGATGTTGGGGGTTGGTTTTTTTCCTGAAACTTTCTGAAAGTTTTGCACTTTTTTTGTTGTTGTTGTTGTTTAATTTAAAATTTCGTATTCAATTTGGCATAAAATTCTAATGGTATAAATTCTATCTGTGGCCTTCCAGTACCTGAAGGGGCCGACAAGAAAGATGGAGAGAGAGGATTCACAGGGCCTGGAGGGACAGGAAGGGGGGGAATGACTTCACATTGAAACAGAGTAGGGTTAGATGGGATATTGGGAGGGAATTCCTCCCTGGAAGTGTCCCAGGCCAGGTTGGATGGGGCTGGGAGCAGCCTGGGATGGTGAAAGGTGTCCCTGCCATGGCAGGAGTGGGACTGGATGGGATTTAAAGTCCCTTCCAACCCAAACCATTCTGGGATTTTATGATTCTAAGTCTGCACATAACAGATTTACCTCCTGAGTGTGAGCCTACATATTTTTGCATAACTCCAGTTTAATACAGAATTAGTTATTAATTTAATTAATAAAATAAAATAACATCTCTATGTATTTTTCTAAAGGTGTAAAAATACCTCTCTATGTATTTTCTTGTTAAAAATATCGTTCAAAACCAAGTATGCAAGGAAAGATTGGTACATACACATAAACCCATACCTCGAAACTCCTATTGACCAAATGTTTAACTTGAGAAGCATAGATTTCTTTATTTTGGAAGATAAGAGGCTGAGAGCATGGCAAGGAGGCAAAACTCACCATGAAATAGATGTTCTGGAGTGCTGAAAAAAAACCCTGAAGTAGACAACCAATATTTCCAAAACCCTGGCACAGAGTCCTTAATCTTATCCTAATCTGAGCCGAGGGAAGGTGGCAGAGCACGGTTTGGGCTGTAGCTGTCGGCCCCTGAGGGCAGGGGTGTGGGCAGAGCTCGCCAGGAGGCTCCGTTCATTCCCACCCAGCAGTTCGGGGATGGATGGATGGAGAGCACCCCGAGTGTAGGGAAGGGAACGCACCGCGAGCAGGGCGGGTGGGCACAGCCGCGTCCCCAGCGCTGCCTGCAGCTCCGGCACCCGGAGGTGTCCGAAGCCCCCGAAGGGCCCTGGCTGTGAGCGGCACCCAGCACCCCCAGCCCAGCCCCAGGCAGAGGCAGCAGCGCTGCAGGCACCGCAACACCCCGCAAAGCCCTGGGTGCGGGGATAAGCTCCGGCAGAGCCCGGCAGGGCCGGGAAGGGAACGGGGCAGGACCGGGGCTCGCAGGATCCGTCTGCAGCAGCCACGGGAGCTGCTGTGTGCCATTCACTGCCTGCCTGCCTGCCCCGGGGGGCCCTGCTGTTTTCCCACCCTGCGGAGCACAGGCAATGTGTGTTTTTCAGGATTTGATGTCTTGCACGGATCGAGGAGGTTGTGCTCTGGCTAAACTGCGCTGCTGGGGCGGACTGAAATTGCTGTATGAGACACACCGCTGTCTTTGTGCTCTCCTCTGCCGTGAGAGACAAGCAGGAAATCAATAAATTTTATCCATGGAATGTACATAAGTCTTCTTAAGTCGTGATCCATTTTAAGTAACGTGTGGAAGGGCATTAGGCAATTAGAGCTGGCTGAGGAACTGAGCATATTTATACATTTTAACGCCTGTCTTTTCATCTTGAGCTTGGATGAAGCAGTAAGACCTAAAAATCAAACACTGGATGAGTTTAGATGATCGGGTATTTAATTTAAGATCTCCATCTTAGCGTTAGAATACCTTCCAAATGAAGTGTCTGTGTTTTAAAAATTGGCCATCCCCAGTAGCTGCTAAGTCTGATGTGTAATCTCTGCTTGGCTCTGCACAGAAAGCACTTATTGAAATTCAAGTGCATGCTCAGGGCCTGTTAATGGCTATTTTTGCCTCATTAATACAACAAACATTGCTGATATGAAAGGTGCTGTTCTCTTACACTAATACAACTGCAAGAGATCAGAAATAACTTTTCATGCTCTCTAGTTCTTTATCCACTATGTCAGTGACAGGAAAGTGGAGAGCGAGTAGGAACTGGAAGGTGGATTTATCAACCTGTGTTGTATTCGTGAGACCATCAACGGCCCAGCCCGGCCTCCTTTGGTGTCCACATTCCAAAACGAGAGGTTGAAAATTTCAAGAAGGTCCTGAGAAGCCCCACAGGAGTGACTGGAGTGCTACAGAAGCAGACACAAGTTTAACCTGCTCAGTTTATTCAAAAGAAGATGAAGAATTGTCTTGGGCTTGATTTAAAATCCCCGATTGGTTTGGGTTGGAAGGGACCTCAAAGCCCATCCAGTGCCACCCCTGCCACGGGCAGGGACACCTCCCACTGTCCCAGGCTGCTCCAAGCCCCATCCAGCCTGGCCTCAGACACTTCCAGGGCCCTCCTACTTCCCATAAGGGAGCAGAAGCTTTGCTGGTAGAATTCTGCTGCAGCCCGTGAGGGGGAGCACAAAATGAAATGAGGCAGATTTGGCTGAGCTTCCCATTTCTGTTTGAGTGGTTCTTTTTATCATGATACCATTACAAACTCCAGAGATCTCCATCAGCTGCACCACGGCCCAGAAATCCTGGCTGTGCCTTGCCTGGAACAAATAAATTCACATCCATACAGGGCACCCCTTTGTGTTTTTTAAAGCACCAAACAATGACTACACCAAGAGTCACAAAGTCAGGAATGTAATAACAACCCACATTCCATATGAAAACACTTCTTTCCCTCTAAATTCCTTAGAAAACCGCTTTGGTTTTCTCCACATTGACATTAACCTGTTCTTCTTTCAAAGGTGACCTGTTTTCCCAGAAGTTTCAGCAGAACACCCATTTATAAAATGCTCAGGAACACAGTAATTCCACAGGTTTGGGGTGGCAGCACCCTGGGCTGCCAGCAGGACCCCCAGCTCCCGACCTCCACGCTGCTTATACCGAGCCTTACAAAGGCAAACAAATTGAAACCAGCTCCGAGGGTTACTGGGGGAACTTCAATGCACTGCTTTCAAATTTCCCTGTAAATAAAAATACATGTGAAGGAGAGGAGCTGGGAGGCCCTGGGTGTATCCCCTGAGCATGGTTCAGAGCCCCCAACATCCTGCTCTGCTTTTATAAATTAGAAATCTTGTCATCTGATCATAGAGACCAAGAAAATTGTGGCAAACTTTATCTGCTAAGTGAACCTTAATAACCTCAACTTTAACTTCAAGAAAATTACACTTGGAAACATTTCATAGTCTTGCAGGTTGCAGGAGACATAAAATTCTTTCTTTTCTCCCACCTCTCCAGGAGTTATTAACCCTCCCCACAGAGCCTCAGAGACCTCCAGCAAATTGTTCCTTCCCACAAATCACATGGAATAGCGGTGCCAGGGGCTCCACTGGCTCTGGCAGCACATTTTCAGTACAAGCTACACCCAGGCTCAGATTAAAACCTTCACATTTCCTTGAGAGAAGGCAAAGAAAAAAAAAAATAATAATCCCAGCCTTTGAAGTAAAACTGTTGTGTGGCTGCGGTGGCTCCTCCAGGAACTGTCACAACTGTGGCGCTTCCCAATCAACAGCTGGGTGTTTAATTGCAGCTCTCCCTAAATACCCCGCTCCTCTGGAGGCAGCAACGGGACAGACTCCATTCCGGGGCCGGGGCTGCCCTGGGGATGCAGCTCCTGGAGGGGATTTGCCGTGGATGAGGCCAGGGGGATTTACTGTGCTGAACAGCTCCAGCCCTGCTGGCTTTAGCCATGAGCCATGGAACGGCTGGGGGCTTCCAGAGAGGCAGCAACGGGGAAAAGGCAACGCCGGGGCTCAGCTTTGTTCGAGGAGCTTCAAGCGACCCACAATGTTTTGGGAAGTAAAGAATAAAAGAGAATCACAGAATCATTTAGGCTGGAAAAGTCCTCCAAGAGCATTGAGTCCAGCCTGCGACCAAACACCACCATGCCCCCTAAACCACACAACAAAATGATATGGCTTATTCGGGTGAAAATGTATTATTCACATGAAAACATACTGTTCAAAGAAAAGCATGCAAAGATAATATTACTATTATCATCATCATCCAGCAAATTCGTGGTGTGATCCCATGGTGGGTTTTACACCTGACTTGGCAATGCTGCCGCTCTGTACCTGTGCAAGTACAGGCCCAAAAAGAAACCCTCCAAGGGAATGGCTTTGAAAATAAAACACCAGAAAACAGAACTGAACCTCTGATTGTGCCACTGAGTTTCGACCAAAAAACCCCCTCATGATTTCATGACCAGAGCCCAATAATTTTACCATGCAGGGAGAAACTGCCTGAACATTCCAGTCAGGCAGAGACGTCCCTGCTCAGTCTGAGGGACGGGGATCTCTTTTTTCCCAAGTTTTCCCAGATCTCAGGCACACAGACTTTGGGACCCGTTTCCTTCAGTAGTTCCAGTCACTACCCTCTCCATCCTCTGGTGCTTGGGAACCCCAGCCTTTCCAATCCTTTTAACTATTGCTAATGACACTGAGCTTTGACTCGGTGCTCCGAGCACAGGTCACAGTCCCTACAGGAGCACTGGGACACCCTCAGTGGAGCCAAGTGGCATTTTTAGGTTCAGAAGAGACTTTCTCCTAGTCCAGGCAAAATTAAGATTTCACCCCCAGACCTCCTGGTGCAGAACTGCCTCATTTGGTGACCTCACATCACTCAGAATCTCTCACACGCATTAGAGAGACTTTAGAGGTGTGAGCAGAGTATTAAACAATTGTAAGAAAGAGGATTGTACCTGAACAAGCTCTCCCAGGCAGGGGGGAACCCTCCTGCAAGGGAACCACTCCCACCCCAAAGCCGAAACAACATCCCTGGGAACACTCACTGGGGGGAATCTTCAGGAAAGCCCCCTTAAAATGTTTATTCAAAAATCAAATTCAAAACTACCTGGTAAAATACTGTTTAAAATTGTGGGGAAAAACACAAATTCATTGAACTTTGCACTCAAGGCTGAGACATCTTCAGTGTGTTTGCCACCACACCAGTTAGAGGTGTAAAAAATGCCCACTTTCATGGAATCCCAGACTGGTTTGGGTGGGAAGGGAGCTTAAAGCCCATCCAGTGCCACCCCTGCCATGGGCAAGGACACCTTCCACTGCCCCAGGCTGCTCCAAGCCCCAATGTCCAGCCTGGCCTTGGGCACTGCCAGGGATCCAGGGGCAGCCACAGCTGCTCTGGGCACCCCGTTCCCACCTGTCCCTACTGGAACAGTTTCAGCTAAACCCTGTTCAGACAAATGAGTGCTAATTACCCCAGGCCAGACCTGAGCACCCACAACTGTGTCAGGGACAGCCAGGTCACCTCTGGCTGCTGTCCCACCTGCAGCCCCCATGCCAGTGTGGGAGGGGTCGGGATTGGTGTCCGTTCCCATGGGCAGCCCCACTCCAGCTCTGCTCCTGCTGAACAGATGGTGAAATGCATCCTCCATCACACAGCCTGGGCCTTAATCCTTCCCATGGGATCACAAAACCACCCTGACCACAGCCCTTCCACCATGGCCCTCCTGAGGGAATATCCCACCCCACACAGCCCTTCCACCATGGCCCTCCTGAGGGAATATCCCACCCCACACAGCCCTTCCACCATGGCCCTCCTGAGGGAATATCCCACCCCACACAGCCCTTCCACCATGGCCATCCTGAGGGAATATCCCACCCCACACAGCCCTTCCACCATGGCCCTCCTGAGGGAATATCCCACCCCACACAGCCCTTCCACCATGGCCATCCTGAGGGAATATCCCACCCCACACAGCCCTTCCACCATGGCCCTCCTGAGGGAATATCCCACCCCACACAGTGGCTGCAGGCTGAGCCCGGCACCCCTGGGCCAGGATGTCCAGAACTTCACCTGGCAGTGACAGACCCCTGCCAGCCAAAGCCATCCAGGAGGTAACAAACAGGATGTGAATTATACTAAATCTGTGTCAACTTTGGGGAAAGTAATTGGAGAATCCATGTGGCCGAGCCAGACTGTCAGCAAGAAACACAATAAAAGGACTTGATTCTGTTTAAATAAGGGGGGGTTCTAAATTTACAGACATATTGTTAAAGCAATGCAGTGGTCACTTCAAGAAACTCATATTTTGTCTCAGGAAGGAAAGGAAGAACAGCCTCCAGAAGTTCATTTTGTAAGGAAATGTTCCCTGCCAGGTCAGCAGCAGTCCCTGTGCCACCCCATTCCCTGTGCCCGGCAGCCAGGGCTGCTTGGGCTGTCAGGGTGCTGTGCTCCTGCTCTGAGTGCCCAGGAAAGGGGTTTTCCCTCTCAGAAACAAACGGCTCCAAGTGTCCAGCACAAAGCCTGGAGGTGCGTGCAAATGGGAGCAGCTTTGATCCACACAAAGCTGCTGGAGGGGCTGTGGCTAAGAGGGGCCGTTATTAAAAGAGGGATCAAACCAGGCTGCAATTATGCCCGGCTAATCCTCGGAAAACAGGGAGGTATTTCTTCAGCACCGTCATTATTTGCACGGGGCGAAAATAACAACCATATAGGACAAATTAAAACTTCACCTTCAGATGCCACCCCGATTGTTATGCAGATTTCATCCTTCCCAGCCGGCCAAAAGAGACCCTTAACACGGATCCCCCTTCCAACACCCAACCCAGGCATGTGACATCACTGCTAAATTAATTACGAGTTTATTTGATTTATTTGGCCGTGCTCGGCTCCTTCCCGCGGCTCTGAGTGCTGCAAGTCTGAGATCCTCTGCTGAAAAGGGTGAGCCATACATCAAGAGCCCTCGGAATTTCTGGAGGCGATACCTGGGCGCGGGAGGGAGGGCGTCCCACGGCCGAGGCGGGGCACAAACTGCTGGTGGAGGCTCTTTTAAATACAACCATCACGCCTCTAAATGTCACGCTGGGCTTTAGTTAACTAAGGTGGCAGGTCCTTAAAGCCCAGAATTTATGATGTTGAAATTTTCCAAATGTAAGACCGGAAAGGGAAAAAATCTGTCGGCTTTTATTTATTCCCTATATAAATATAGGCAATTTAGTCCTTCCCCCAAATAGGGACAGATTAGATGAGTTAGACAGCAGTCAATTCATTTTGCATAGGAATGGCTCATTAAAAAAGAGAGCCCCCCATTTGTAAGAGGCGACGATTGGGCCGAGCACAAAATGGATTTACGGTGTCACTCAGAGCCGGGAGGACTAATGAGGGAGGAGAGGCTGCTGGTGGGGGCAAAGCTCCACGAAATCCATTCCCTGCGCCGGTGCAGGAGCGAGATGGAGGTGTCCCTCATTATGTATGTGTCTCGGGAGCTTTCTTTAATATTTTAATAAATAACAACATCAGCCCAACAAGAAATTAATGAATAGTATCATTAATAATGAGCTAGAGTCTTGTAGTGATAGGACAGATATTAAATTGAACCACAGTGGTGCTATCTCCAGAGACTTGGGAATTTTCCAGCGGCAAACAAGGCCACTGAATGAAGCAGCCATCGCTCTGTGCCAACAGCTTTTACAACAGGTTGGGAGTAATAAAAGAGGATTTTCTGCACGATAAAGTTAAGCCTTAGAAAATCTGCTGGTGTAGATCGGTGTGAAAAGTACTGCCAAACGTGATCCTTAATTAAACTTTAATTAAGATAAAGCTCTTTCCTTTAAAAAGGGGGGTGGGGAGGGGGAGGCAGCAGCAAAAAGAGTGTCAGCTCTTTTCCTACCAGTTTCTGATCTAAAATAATTCTATATTAAATCACAGAAAACTGTGTTCAAATAAGTTAAATCCACGAAACCCAGGAAATTCAGAATGGGGGATGAAACGCCATCCGTAGCCCACCATGTGCCTATTTATCTATATTTATATCTCATTTGGGGCCTGTGATACATTTGGGGCCTGTGATACAGGTACAGCCCCAGCTGGGAACGGTGGTGGGAATGTTCCCATCTCTGTGCTGCCATGGGCCGTGGCTGGGCCCACAGAATCCTCCCCATCCCTTTCCTAAAGGTTTAGGATTTTGTGTTCCACAGTACAGAAGAACATATGTCACACGCATGAGGAACAGGCGTAGGGAACAGAACATTTCCACTTCCAAAGCCAGGACCAAACCCTCTGCGCGTTCACCACGGTCAGCAAGATGATCTGGAGGAACATGGAACAGTTTCAGTATCATCACATCCATCTCTAGGCAGCCTCCCAACACAGGGACCCCCAGTAAAATATTCCATAAGTTCACAACCTGGTTTTCCCTAGAGCTGATGGTCACCCTGGCAGCTGAACCAGGCTGGGAGAGGAGCAGAGGGAGTTCTCCACCTCAAACTTCTGTGCAGGAGCTGCTTCATACCCCAAACCCACAGCAGCGAATTTGGGTCCCATAAACAGTCCATGTACAGCCCCCATTTCTCTTTGGAGCTTAAAGCAGCTCCCTGCTGAGCATCCCAAACAGATCTGAGGCTGCCACTTGGTTTCTTTATGAAATAATTAACATGACCTCGCCAAAACAACGGTGTAATGCAGCACCCTGGGAAATTCTGGTTCCAGGTGTTGTGGGAAGGTCAGGAACCCTCACCAAAGGAATTGTTTGAACTCCAGGATGGGCTGCACTGAGAGGAGAACTCAACTTCACACTGGACACAAATACCTGAATTTTGGGGGACTAACCAGCCCAGCTCTGACAAAACCAAGGCTCCTCCCTGCTGCCCTATTTCCTTCACCATTACTTCCATAATCAATATCAAATTTTACTGCTGAATGTCTCAAAATGCTGCTTGCAGCCAGACATCCATGCACACAAATTCCTGCTGCTTTGCCTCAAACCCAGCCCAGTTCAGTAAAATCAGAGCGTTCACACAGAGCATATTGACAGTAAAACAAATATTTTGTACAGAGTCAGAAGAATAATGAAAAGCAATTTTTTTTGGTCTTCCTCCTCTTTTTTTAATTTTTTTTTTTTAACATGGCTCCATTTGAGAGGCTTTTTTCCATTTCTTCCCTGTCAGTGCCTCTGAGAAAGTGTCTTTAAGGGTCTGTACATGCAGGGGCACTTAACCTCCACAGACTCCCTGCTTTGATAAAACTTTTTGTTTAAGCTTCAGAAAGCAAGTCAAGCCTGGATGACACGGTGCTAATTCTTTTCTAATTCAAAATTTAAACCAGACTGTTTGACTTAAATCAGAGGTTGAACCTGCACATTGGAGTGAGATCTGATAAAGTCAAAGGGACAAGAAATCAAGGCTTGGAACATCTATTATTCTCTCAATTAACCAAGATTCTGTTATCTAGCGACTTTTAATAAATTTAGTGATAAATTAATAATTGGGGAGCAACGGAGCAGCCAACTGCTCTTGCCAGCTGCCATCCAGGAGAGCCAGCTCCAAGGAGCTGCTCTTCTGCACTGCACAGGCAGCAGCTGCCCTGCCTTGGGTGGGATTTTGGGGAGAAAGGGCTCAGTGTTCCAGGGATTTGGGGATAACAGGTTTTGGTGTCATGGAATGTTATCTCCCATGTTAAAGCTTGTCCCCTCATCATCCTTCCCCAGCAGGTTCTGAGGCTTGTACTGAATTTATTGGGAATTTTACCTGCTCCATCCCAACCCTGTCCTTGTCCAGGTGCAGCCTTAATCCCCGTGGAGGTTCAGGAATGAGAACCTGCAGGGCCCCAAGCACCAGCTCTGCCCCACATCCTCCCCGGGCACCAGGGATACCCAACCCCTCAGCTCTCAAACCTTCCATCCCACACAGGGCAGAGTGGGAGGCACCTTCCCAGTGCCATGATCTCCCCAAATGCAGCCAGGGGAGCAGCCCTGTGCCCCCCAAACGCACCCCTCACCCCCCAGCGTGGCTGCAGGAGAGCTGGGGTTTATTCCCCCAGGACAGGCGCAGCAAGAGGAGCTGCTCACTCTGCCGTGCCCACGCCTCGGTGGTCCCTGGCCGGGTTCTCCCCGGACGCCGTTTCCCCAGGAGATAATGGTTCATTTTTAGGCTGTTAGAGCAGAGATCACAAGGTCCCGCCCTCAGCAGCGACGCCTGGTAACTGCCTTTCACTCCCTGAAAGCACAGGCAATTTTTCCATAATAAAAACTGGATTAGCATGTATCAAGAAGAGGTTCCACCAGCTGTCACTTTGAAATCAGGCTACTCTATCCGATGGGCGAGATGATAATGGATAAACCCATAAATGACAAGCAGTTTTCCTGTATTTATCTAATAAGTGGCTAATGCAGGCGAGCATCTTCTCTAATAAAACAGGAGGACGGGGGAAGAGACAGGCTGGGGCTCCGTTTGAATTAAATCCGAACTGAGCAATAGCAGCACAGGCAAATACTGCATGAAAATGGCTTTTTTTCACCCGCTGCTGCTTTTAAAAAATTCTATTTTTTTAATGCACTGTGGCCACAAGTTAAATCAAAACCTATTAAAAACCTTTTTTAAAGTTTTCCAAGATTGAGTGCATTTTGATTCAATAGAGCCAGAGTCTCTCTGTATGTTCATAAGCTAGACAGAAAAACAGGTGTCTGTAAATGAACGGGGGCTGCAGGTGTGTTTGAAACAGGAGCACCGGGCTGCTCGGATCAGCAGTGCTGGCAACAGCTTCAGGGAAGCAGGAGAATTCTTATTAATCTGCAGAATATTAATCAACTATCACCTAACTTCTGTATTGTATTATTAGGGATGACACAGCATTAAAGTTACATCAGGGGAAATTACAAAGTGTATCAGTGGAATTTACTGAAGGCAATGCACAAAAATTGGGGCTAACCTGGCTTAATTAATGAAATAGGAAAAAATCATCAAGAAAAGGCTGACTGCTGGCTAATGATGAAAAGGTAAGAGAGCCTCCCCACCCTGACAGGGAGGAATTTCATCCCAATCTCGCATCCATCCCTGCCCTCTGGCAGTGGGAAGCCACTCCCTGTGTCCTGTCCCTCCGTCCCTTGTCCCCAGTGATGCCTGGGTTTTAACTTTTCTATTTTCCCGATTCTGTACTGCTTAGACTGTAGCTCTGAGGTTTCTCGTAGCTTGCTAACTCCTGCTCACTTCTGCCACGGGCAGAGGCAGCTCTGGGCAGCAGGGCAAGGGCCAGAACAATGGCAGCGCTCACAGCAGAGGGCAGAGGGGACATTCCGCTGGCACCGTGGAACACATTTCCGTGGGCTGAGTCCATCCCCTGCGGATGGGCAGGACCTCGGCCGGAGGGAGGCACGGGGGGAGCTCCTGGAGGGCTGGGAGAGAAGGGAGCTGGAGAGGGAAGGAGGGCAGGAAGAGCTGGTGAGTCACGGGGAAGGCAGCGCACGGCCTCTGCCAGCCTCGGGGCTGGCTCGGGAAGCGCCATTCCTCAGTTTCCCCTTTTGTTTGGCCGGGCACGTGGGAAGGAGCAGGGTGTGATGAAGTCAGTGCCAGTAAAAGGGGTCCTTTATTGCATTATTTCGAGATGTTGTTTTGGGGTGATTTGTTTGAAATCCCGCATGAGTCAGGGAGCAGGAATTGCTGGCCAGAAAATGCAGGCACCAAAATCCTCCTTCTTTCCAAGACACCTCCCCTGCAAAGGCTGCAAACCTCCCCCCCTACCCCAAGCGATAAACATCACCTATTTTATAAATACTGATTTATAGCACGATTAAGAGACTTCCCAAGCCTTCAGCAGGGACAGAACTAACAGTGTACCACAAACATCAAGAGCTCCTCCTCACAAATGAGATAACATTTACTTCCTAAACAAATTAAATCTGATATTTTTAAAAAATACATACAACCAATCCTCAACTTTTCCTGCCCTCAATTTAACTTTTCCCTGCAAACACACTTCAAGGAAATAACACTTGGTGTGCACTTAATAGCACTGGAAACCACGAAGCAAATCCCCCTGCACGTATCCCTCACTCAAAGACCCCCCATCCATTCTGTATAAAATCTGTATCTTTGTGTTTCCTTAGGAAGCTACAGAGAGGGAGGAAGTAGGTGGACCAAGGGGAATGGGAATTATGAAATGAAATAGTTACCCAATGGTAGTGCTAAAAATCGATATTTTTAGCAGATTTGGTGCCTGGTAACACATCTGAAAACAGCTCCTGGACTGGCACAAGCCTTTGCTGTCGTTTTTCTGTTGCATATTTAAGGCATGATCACAACCACCCCTTCCACACTTGGTCAAATATGGGGACCAGAGTGTTCCTCCTGAAAATCGATGTGAGCTGAGCTGTTTTGTTAGTAAATGTCATATTCCCAGTGCAGCCCCAGTGCACCAGGCAATGGGGGATTTGCCTGAGCAGGAACCTCCCCACAGAGAACGGGGCTGCTTGGAGGGGCCACAGGAGGCTCGTGGCTCCAGTTTTCCTTGGAACTTTTGGAAAGCAAACCCCAGCATCCCCACGCAGCCATGCCTGTGGGGAAGGACATGGGATTCCTGCCTGGGCTCCCAGACAGCGCCTGACAAAGTTCCACATCAGAGATTAAGGTCTCTGTGCACAGATTGAGGTCTGGGGAAGCAAAGGAAGTGGAATGGACAGAAATGTAACATAAAATGGATTGACATTGGCTAAAGGGCAGCTGGGAGAGGGAGGCACACTCATAAATAAAAACTTTTCTTTAGGGGAGAAGCAACTGGAAAGACGTTATTGGATCGGCACGAGGAGCCTCACCGTGTGTCACGGACACGGGGAAGGATATGAAAAGCAAATACAAACTGATGGTAACTCTGCTGGGATCCACGGTTGTTAAATGACTGCCAGGCTGAGGGAAGGACAGCTGGGTTTTCTTTGCTGCAAATTAACTAAGTGGGAAATGTTCATCAATACGTTGTCACGGAAAAAAATAAGGGAGCTGCTCAGAGAAGACAATTTGTTCGATTGGTTTGAATTCTGACACCAAAGAAGGGGTGAGACATACCTGCTCCAGGAGAACAAGTCTCACCAATGTCCAGGCTAGAGGAGGAGTGAGCTGAGGGCAGAGGTCCCTGGTGGATCTGCTCCAGTTGCTCAGCCCCAGAGCTGTGCTTGCAGCCTCCCCTGGCAAGCACTAGGGCTGCTGGCACCTGCAAACTGCATTTGCAGCCTCCTGCAGGCCAGGGGACGCTGGGCTGAACCCCACCTGCTCTGGGGCACAGGTGCTCCCCATTTGGGGCACACAAGGTTTGATGGGTGGCTCAGAGCAAGAGGATCCTGTGAGGGGCAATTAGGGTCAGCTGAGATCAATCCCAGTGATTGCCTGCCCCACACAGGAGGGCACACTTTGTGTGTGCAGCGGGGCCCTGGCTCACCTCACAATGGGGTGGGGTGGAAAAGCCCTCCCAGACCTTGAGTCCAGCCCTTCCTCAGCACTGCCAAGGCCATCACTGCCCCATGGCCGCAGTGCCACCCCCACACCTCTTTTAAAGCCCCAGGATGAGGGTGGTTTAGCCACAGGCCTTCCCCGGGAAGGTGGAGGAGCAGCAGCTCAGCCTTCCCGGGCACCCTCACCCCTCACAGCCGCATTTTGGGCTCCTGGTGGTGCTGGAACCTTCCCACCTGTGCCATTTCCTTGGAGCTTCCCAGGATTGGCAGCAGACATTCACGTTTCTGGCCCTGGGGATGGTTTTCAGAGCCCAGCCCTCGAGGAGCGGCTGCAGTGGCCAGGAAGGGCAGGAGGAGGCTCCTGGCCAACAGCAAACACCTGGGTGCCCATGGCCTGCCTGGGGACAGGAGGTGACGGAAGGTTCTGGCAGGTGTATTCCCCCTCAGGAAGGCTAAAAGAAATATTTTCAGCTTTGTGAGCTTGAAAAAATACAAAATAAAATTAATTCCAGGCTGAAGATGAGCACAGTGTAGTGACCTGCTGCGAATGGGAAAACTTCTGTATGGAAGTTACACCAGTCTGAGCTTCATCCATTCTGCACCTTTCCTTGGGCGTCATGCTGGAATTGTGACTAAACTCAGGGTTACAGATTAATTTGGCTCTAAGCAGTCCCGTCAATGTACTGCAGGTCATTATAATGAAGACATGAATCTCTCACTGCTCCAAAACGAGCAGCCAAGATTTCAGCCCTGAATTGGGAGTTTCTTACCTTGGTGAATATTTCCATTGCACTCATGATATCAGAAATAAGCTTTGCAGATTCTGACTTTTAGAAAATTAGTCCCTTGAAAGGCTGTTTATATTTTCCTGTTCTTTTCTAGCAATTAATGCACTGGCTTTGGAGGAAGAGCTGTGATTTTATGCAAGTTAAACTTGTAAAAATGGTAAACTCTTATTAATAAAACCCCAAACAGCACATACACGTACTCCTATAAACATATAAAATACTGTCTGCATAGAAATAAATGTACACCTTGAGAGGGGTGATGTGTCTTCTCTGTTAATTGTCTTTATCAGATAAATACACAATTAGATAAAACAATACCTTTATTTTGCCAGCATGCAGACAGGAGTGCTGACAATTATTCACTAAGGTCTGTAAATGCTGGAGGAGGAATAGCTCCGTCTAACTTGGTAAATGTTTGACAAAGCCTGAAAAAAGGGTTACTTCCTTAAAATATTTAAAAATAAAAACCTTTTACTTCTGTCAAAGCGTTGACAAATGTCCACTCAGTCTGAGCATTTAGAAGGATGCTACAAATGGATAAAAATCCTGGATACCCCACAAACACTGGGGTTCACAGATCCCACTAATGCCAGGCCAGCCCACCAGGCCGTTCTTGCCATTGGGTCAAGCATTCCCACTTCTGTCCCCAAAACCTGGAACAAAGCAGGGCTTTGCAATTCTGTGGGTTCTTTCACCCACAGACCTTAAGGAGCTTTTTGGGTATTGAATAATGGAGCCCTGACCCATTCCCTGACAGGAAAATGCCCAGATCAGCCCACCTGTCCCAGGAACACACAGAGCACAGGATGGAGAACCTCCAGGTCATTTCTGGGTTTGCTTTAAGGGAAAAAAAAAAGGATGGGGAATCGGTACATGACAGGACAGCTTCCCAAATTCCTGCTGGTACAGAGCTGAGTTTCCAGGCCCCAGCATGGATGGAGTGACTCAGACACGGAGCAGTTCCAGGAATTCGTGTGCACTGCTGCTCTCTCTCCCAGCTGGATTTGGAGCAGGGTAAGTTACCATAACTCTGCTGAAGTCAAGAAATCTTTGAGAACTGAGGCACTCACTGTTCTTTATTTCTGCTTAATCAGTAATCTCCAAATATCATCGTTCCAAAGGAGGCCCCACGTGAGGGGGAACAGGCTGGGCTGCCTGAGCCCGGCAGAGCGCAGTAGGAATTCTCGGGCTGGGCACAGAGCATCCCTCCACCCCTGCTCTGGCACGTCTGAGAGACCCTCACCTTCATTCCAAACCATCCCTTGGATTTTTGATCTGACTGACGGCACCGGTGAGAGCAGCCCTGCTGCCTCCCTCTTCCCTCTGGAGCCTCGGAAGTGAACCAAGAAGTAACAAACACTTCTCACCTGATGAGGTGTTGAAGGACACTCTCACCTGTGTCTGCAGGCCCACGCTGACACCAGCAGGAGGCCGTGGCCACCCCCCTGGTTTGATACAGGAATGCTCTCCTAGGATTTGCTTGATCCTTTATGGGTGTTTAAAGGGACGGCGCTCACATGAAAAGCACATTTTACACTTTGCCAGGAAGGCTCAGCACCGGGACTTGGGGAACAGCTCCGTGTGCCGGTCCTGACGTGTTTTTATCTATACCCAGAGGAAGACCAAGGAAAATGTGCTGCTGAGTGTGGCAGGGGACAAAGGACGTGGAGAAGGCTGGGGCAGTCGATTCTTCAGTCCTGCAAGACTCAGGAAGAGCTGCAAGCCCTGGCACAGGGCAGGGGGGGTTTAAAATCCCTGGAGGGATTTAAAGGACCTGCGGCACTTGGGGACACGGGTTACTGGTGACCTTGGCAGTGCTGGGTAGGACTCAAGGTCTTACAGGGCTTTCCCAATCCAAACCATTCCACGATTTTATGATTTCCCTTCAGCATCCCAAAGTCCCCGATACCTGTGGGAAAGTACAGCCCAAGACTTACCCTGGGTGGAGGAGCCCAAAGCCACATCAGAGCACAAGAGAGAGAGAAATCTCAGTATTTTTCTGGTTTTTGGGGTCATGTTGGAGGATTCGTACCTGACCCCCCAATTTACTGAGTTTTGTGTCAGAGGTTGCATGGAAAAGTTTCCCTGGGTAAGAAGTTTCTCAATAAACAGAGCCATCCCCCCCTTATCCCAACCTCTGCAGCAGGAGGAGCTGTCCAGCTTGGCAATAGTAGTTCAAAGCTAATAATCTATAGACAGGACCCAAAGCAATCCCAAATACCCAGAGCACTCTTTCTTTTCAGCATTATTTACGGGTTTCTGTTCCTCCTTAGGCTTCCCCTCTGTCACCGCAGTGTCCCTTGCATTGAAAATGAGCCCAGCACCACTTGTGAGCGCTGCTCCGAGGCTGTCCCTGCCTGGCCTCACCTGCAGGTGCTGACACTCGTCAGGCAGGGCCAGCACCTGCCCTGAGGTGCTGATTAGGGGACAGCTGGGAGCTGTCACCACAGCCCAGCGCCTCCGAAGGCATCTGGGAATGCATTTATCTCCCAACATGTCTATTTTAAACAATGAAGTTGTAACACGGGGAACTACATCTAAAATAGTAGGTTTGCCTAATAAGAGGCATTTTTCTCTTGTAAAACCCTCTCTTAAAGCCACTTTGCTTTGTTAACTTTCATGGCATGTATCCTCACTATAGCCTTCAACACCTGAAAAATTAGTGGAAGAATTTGACTGATTATAGAGGCTGTTTTCCTTGTTCCACTGCTTCTCCTAAAAGGGATACTCAGCAGAACTTGCCTTTTTTTTTTTTTTCATTTTGTGCTGTCTGCATGAGTAATTACCTCCCTGATTTCTGAGATGCAATTGAGTAGCTTCCGCATTAGAAAAATCCCAAGATTGATAGAGCCATCTCTCCTAAAGGATTAGTTTGCTGCTGTAATTCCACTGAGTAGGTCATTCAAATAGCAAAATGCTACCAAGTCTAATTCCTCTTGTTTGTAAAAGCCAGGTATTGATACCTATTTAGGAGAGGCTGGAAAGGGCTGCTTTGCCTTTGGAGGGAAACAGGGGCTCCCAGCTCCTGCTGCGGCTCCAGCGGGGCAGGGGGAGGGAAAAGAGCTTTGTATTCCTAGAATGGGTCAGCTCAGGGGCTGCTGATGCCCAAGAAAAGGCCAAAGAAAAGGTGCTGATTGTGCAGATGTTGAGAAGTGGGGCACAATTTTAGGAATCCACGAGGAGTTTCTCCCAGGATTTAAGGACGTGTTAGTTGGGATGGCTTTGGGATGCAGGGGAGTCCCCTGAGAGCCCAGCACAGCTGGGGAGGAGAGGATTATCCCAAGGGTGGGCAGGGAAGAGACTCTGAGTTATCTCCCAGACTCAGCCCCTGCTCCATCCCAGCCCAATATTCCTGGGAAGTCTCTCCAGGCTCCCACAGGGGGATGTCCCCAAAGCACTCCATGGCATGAGGAATCATCCACCGCGTTCTGTAGTCCCCCATCATCTGCTTTCATAGCTGGTATTTATACAGCAGGCTCTTTAATTTATCGGAGATGTTCTGGGAGAGGTTTGGAGAGCATTCAGCACCACTGCTCCTTTTTATCAGAACCCCTTTTCCAAATATGTGAATAATGATAGCAGAGCTTTTGAGGGAGTAGGGAGGCAGGGATTCCTCTAAACATCACAGGTGTGATGAGGGTGCAGAGAGCAGCTGGGATTGTGATAGGTATTTGTGCCAACGTCATTTTATCAGGGAAAGATTGCTGACTTCCTCTTTCGCTCTGCTAGACTAAAAATAAATGTATTAACCAAAAGTGACATCTTAACAAAAATAAGCGTATTTTAAAACCCCTATGATTCTGAATAACATTTTTTTTTCCAATTAAAATATTAAAAGCATGGTAATCTCTGAAATTCACCAAGATATATTTTATGATAATTCTGGGGGGGGGGGGGGGGGGGGGGAATGTACAAAATATAAATAACAGAAAACTTTCTTCTGTGAAGTAAATAAATGTTTTACTTCCACTGAACTACTCCAGGGGCCAAGCCATACCTGGGCTGATACAAAACCCCTTTCTCTGCCCTGATCCACATCCCTTTCCATGCAAACTGAGCTCTGCTCAGGAGAGGCTCAGCAATTTCCATCAGCTGAGGATGGGGAAGTTAATTTGAAAGGCAGGAATAAATCTTAGGTGTTCTCTGAAGTCAGTTTAACTGAAATGCAAAAGCTCCTTGCAAGTTGGGGGCACATTTCAGGGACTGAAATTCTGACTCCCCAGACAAGGCACAGATGCTGCATTTCCTTCTCCCCAGCAGCTGCACGGGGCTGTGCAGCAGAGCTACCCTGTAGCTAAACATCTGGAGAGAGCTGGGGAGGAGAATAATAAACACCTCCAAATTCCACCAGGCACAACCCTGAAAGTGACTTTATGGGGAAGGAAAAAGGGTTGTGTGTGGGGGGGGTGGAACAAGGAGTCAAACCTCAGGCACCCCTTGGGGGAGGAATTCAGTGGATCCCACAGGGATATCGGCCAGTCCTGCCCTGCCTCTGAACCACCCTTGTCAGGGCAGCAGTTCAGATCCTACATTTTCCATTGTTTGCTGCTCTCACTCAGAAACTGCCAGTTAAAATAGGAACAGAAAGTTCCATAAGCTGGGATGGAGTAATATCATCACAAGTGCACACACTGAACAGCAACATTTTTCAGTTCTTTCTGGCCACTTTTCTTTTGGCAAATATTCCTAAAGTTATGACATTCCTCACCACAACCTCTTCTGCTTTGCTCCTGTCCTGTAAAGACACCGTTGCCATGATTTGTCACAATCATGGGATCCCAGACTGGTTTGGGTTGGAAGGGACCTTAAATCCCATCCCTGTGCTGCTCTGGACACCCACACTTCCACCCCAGGACCAGGGGATGGAATTGAGACGTTTTGCAGAAAAATCAAGATCTGAACTCAAAGTGTTACCGGTGGGGGTGGGGAGTGGCAGCAACAACAATGTAAATAACCCAGTTTAAGCCCTGTTTTCCTGAGCACAAATAGATCCTGACTCTGATCCATTTTGCCATCAGTCACCTCATCAGGTGAGTCGAAAGGACAGGAGGGACTAAATCCATTGCCTTTCACCAGAGCCCGCAGTATTTGTACTGATGAACGGCAGGGAACTGTTACCAGCAGTGGAGCTCGTGATTCAGGGCATCAGGCTGGAGATAAGGCAGGGACAGGAGCAAGAGGCTGGAAGATGCGTGTTTGCTAAGCAGAAATCCTGCTATTTACAGGGGATTCTTTGAGAAACCTAATTCATTTTTTTTCCTCCGAACAAAGGATGAAAGTCTTAAAAATGACTAATTGGGTAAAATTCTTCAAGGTGTCTATCCATAGCTGTGCTCCTGGGATGTTGTTTGGATGACAACAATACCCTGCACTGCTCTTTTGGGGGAATATTCCACACTGAGCCCACTAGCCCCAACACTATTTCAGTGAACATCAACAAGCAAAGCAGAAAAATCCTTAGTTCCATTTTTGCAATTTCACTGGGGCAAAGTGCAGGATTTCCTTCAAGCCAAAGCATACCCTGGGAGCTGGGGAGCAGGAACACAGCATTTACTCAGGAAAGACAGTGGGAATTCTGCCTCATTCCCTGTTGCAGGACTGGATCCCAAACGCCCCAGAGTGCCCAGGTCTCAGCTCAGCACCCATGGCCTGGCAGGAGAGCTGGGGGGGTCCTTCCTAGGCTAAATAAAATCCATACTGGGGGAGTGCTCTACTAAAAAGCTTTGGGATCTGCTAGGAGGATAAACAGGCAGGAGCCAGCCCCGAGTAAATGAAATAAACCCTGCAATGGCCATGCAGGACCAGCTGTCTGAGCACCTCATCCACGACACCGCTGCTGCGGGAGAGACTGGCAAGGGCAGGGAGGCATCATTGGGAACAAGAGAGAAAAAAGAGACGGAATCAGAAAACCTCTCTATCAATCTGCCAAGCTGTCAGAGACGCTTGTTCTGAAACAATTCCTCTCATTTCCAATAAATTATGTCAGAAGTGGATAAAAGGCATAGACAGCGAGTCTGGAGACAGCCGCCTCCTCTCCTGAGCGGTGTTCAAACAATTCGGGGTAAATCTGCCGTCAGTCCCCGCTGACAGCCAGTCTGGACTCCGTTCACTGGGAGGTCTGCTGCGAGGGAAGGGCTCCCGAGCAGCGGGAGGGAGGACAGGACCCAGCTCCCAGTCCCTGCCTCCCACCCGGGAAAGGCCTGAGGGCAGCAGGGGTCACTGCAAACTGGGAGCACTGGTGAGCAGGCAGTGCCTGTCAAAAGAGGGACTGAACTCGAAGGGAAATCCTTCTGTGTACCAATAAATACCTCACAGCACATCCAACAAAAGATAAAAACAGGGGATTATTCGCAAATTAAAGAAATTAAGGAAAAATCTATCAATCACCTAAGCTTAAAAATGCCAATGAGAGCAGCTTGATACAGTCAATATTAAGAGCACAAGCGGTGCTGAGGACGTGGCAGAGGCTGTTGGGGGATGTTGGGGAAGGCTGAGCTGGTGGCTCCAGACCGCCGGGAGAGGGACAGCACGGTAACCAGGGCATTTTAAACATTTTCCTGGATATTCCTCAGGAAAAAACCAAACCTGGGCATTTTAAACATTTTCCTGGATATTCCTCAGGAAAAAACCAAACCTGGTGTTAGTCCTGCCCAAACAATCATGGGCAACCCCAGGAAAAGCATCCTGAGCTGCCCATCAGTTTCTGGGTTGGACTGGAGCCCCAAGGACTTTGCACCGACCCAGTCCCCGAATCCCAAAATGGCCAATGTGTGCTTAAACCTGCTACAGAACAGTCCTGGAGTTCTCAACCCCTCCAAAACTGGGTTCTCCCCCACAGCCAAGGGTGAGCAAACGATGCCCCACATTTTGAAGGTTATTGTTGTATTTATACAGCCCTGTGTGAATTTGGACCTTTTCAGAATAACACCAGCAAGGGCTAAGGCTGTTCCTCCCTCCAACACACATCCCTGGGAACACTTTCTGCTCCCTCTCCTACCCAGCCCTTTTCTTGCCTCTTAATTTGATGGTAGCTTTGGACAGGAAGATTTCCTGACCCGTGAGTGAGTGCCTGGCACAATAAATATTGGAATATAAATGAATTTCTACTCTCTCTTCCCTTCACTGTTCCATTTTAAAATGACGCTCCCTCAGGGTCCCTTCATCCTCCTTTGTTTACATTTTTAATCCATGGATTGTCATCCCCTTGCAGGTTTCAAACTTCTACAATTCAGTAAATTACTTTTTTTTTCCCCTAAATTCAAGGGTACATTAAAATTCACCTGAGCACAGGAGGTGGTCCCCCCACCCCATCTCCAGCCTCCTCTGGTCACCTGGAGCAGCGAAGAGTTCCCAACACTCTCATCACTTAACAGCTGCTTTTTGTGGCGTTCCAATTAGTTCCATTGTTTATCTTAACGAAGGAAAATCCTCCAGCACTTGAGCGCCGCTCAAATCAGTGAAACCTGTGTGCCACTTCAATAATTGCTGCACGGAGCCTCTTTCTGTGTTTGTGTGAGAGGCATTTCAGGGGTCTGGCCGGAGCTGTTCCACGTTGTGATGGAGCCCCTGCGGCGCCGGCTGCAGATAAAAACCACCCCAGCACACGGGAATAACCCAGGGAAGCAAACACAGACCCTGCTTGGCGTGACTGGGATGCAGAAAGGAACATCGCTGGGCAGGGATCTGTGTCTGAAGCTGCAGCTCCTTCTCTGGAGCCCGGGTTGAGCAGTGGCTGTTTAAATGTGACGGGCAGGGTGGTGGGAAACAGAGCTCATCAGGGTTTTGGGGCTCAGTTCCTCCCGAGCCTGTGGAAGGGAGGAGAGGAGCAGACAAAGCAGGAGCTCTGCTCCCGGTGTTCCAACCTGCCCTGCCCCTCCTCCGAGAGTCACCCAAAACACAACAGAAAAACATCAGGGAATCACACAGGGTAAATTATCAGCCAGAATAGACCTTGGAGAGGATTAAAATGAAATTTAAAACTGTCCCATTTTGTTATGCAGAACCTTTCCAAACACCAACTACCACTGTCCTTAGGAAAAGTTTTTAGTATTTTTTATCTACAAAAAACAACTAACTTTTTATAATTCAAACTCTCTTCATCCTAGCTTTCAAATAATTTCCCATTCCTTTGTTTCAGGACATGGCTTTGGGATGGGGGCTGGAAGGGGAAGTGGCTGGGCTCTGCAGGACACACGTCACTGCATGCAGGGCCCACCGTGCACCCAGCACGTCAGAGGCACCTCTGGGCCTCCCAAATCCCTGGGACACACAGGCAAAGCCAGCAGGCTGGGATGAGGACTGGCATTGCTGCATGCTTGTCCCTGCCTCATCCTTACGGAGCGTGCAGGCAATTCCAGGGGTGCTCATGTCCTCCTTGGTTTCACCACTGGATCCCCGTTTTCCATCATTCCCCAGAGCTCCTGGCTGGGGACCAGGATCTCTGGGAATGCGGGCCCTGGAAGGTTTGTGGAGGAGGAGGAGGATTGTACAACCATGGGGCAGCTGGACACAGGTGAGCTCCCACAGGGAGGATGAAACAGAAATCGGGGCCAGCTGGACCAGCTGATTGACCACAGAAACCCGAGCAGGGGCTGGCAGCCGCTCACTCCCTGTCTCTGCTGCTCCCTGCCCCTTCCCTGCAGCAGGAGCCCCGGGATGCTGTTTACCAGGAACCATAGCAACTTCCAAGGCCATTAGCTGCAATCACAGCCGGCTCCAGCACCTGACTGAAGGCTTGGATGTGTGATATTTAGTCTGACCTATAAAAATATCTCTGGAGCAACCTGCGTGCATAAGTGTCACATCAAATGCTTGTCATACAAGGGATGTGACACCGGGCACCTGATGGAGCATCGCCGCAGCTGAGGGGGGATCTGCCCCTTTAAAAGGCTCCTAATACTCTGCTCAGACACTACAAAACTCAGCTGGTGACAGTGGCCAGGCAGCGTGTGACAAACAGGCCCCCTCTCTTCCTTACTTCCCAGTCCAATATTCTCAGTTACCATTTTCAGTCATTTTGTTAAAGATGTGTGCTCTTACAGTGCTGACCCAGGACTCCGCTTAAATGCCACCAAAGATGGCAAAATGCCACCCTGGGGAAGCCTGAGCACGAGGACAGAGCTCGGCAGAGCTGTGGAATGGGCCACGTTTGGAGCTGGGGACAGCTCTAAAGCCCAGCAAAGCCCCTGGGGGCTGGGGCAGGGCTGGGGAGGCACCACCACCCTCTGCCCCAGCCGGGCACGGGAGATGCTGCTGCTCCTCCAGGTGGAACCCCAAACACCGAGCTGGCCCTCAGCCAGCTCCTGAGAGCGCTCTGCTGCTCTCCCCAGCTTTTGGAAACACCTCCTGAAGGGGATGTGGCATCTGTGGTGTAGGACTCAGCCAAGGCGAGTTCCCCTGGTGAAGGGATGATTTAGGAGTGCTGATGCTCTCCAAACCAGCCTTTCATTTTCTACAGAGGCTTTCCAATACCTCACTCAGAGAGCTGCTGCAAACACCTCCCTCACACGGCCTGCAGAGTCTCCCAGACAATGCACAGTTTTCTTCTGTTTTCTTACCACAGAGATAGGGTTCAGAACCTGTGGTGGAGTCCCCACCCCTGGAGGTGTCCAGGGAACACCAGGACATGGCACTCAGTGCTCTGGGCTGGAGACAAGGTGGGGATCAGGCACAGCTTGGACTCCATGGCCTGGGAGGGTTTTTCCTACCCCAGTGATCCTGGGATTCTCTTTCCAGATGAAGCAAAACTGCAGAACCTGTCTTAGCAGGATAACGTGGCCTGGGTCCCTCTCTGAGGAATGGCCTGGCCACTCCTGACTCAAATACAGCAATCTTTACACTCTGCTGACACATGTGGGAGAAATGGCACATTAACTGTCCCTGGAATCAGGTGAATTCTGTCCTCGAGGTCCCTTTGAAGAACGAGCCATTGTTACACAGCCACGCTCAAACTCCTTCCATTGCCTTTATATTTCTTTAAAAATTCCTGTTGTGGATGGTCATAACTACAAGGAAGGGTGTTTGAGGCTGTTCTGTTACTGGGAAATGGGGCCTCACAAACAGTAGTGAATCCAATATGTCCCTCTAGGATAAACAGAAATATCACTCTGTGCTTCTATACGGAATCTAAAATATTATACATACACAAATTTCAACTAATTATTCATAAAAAGAAATCAAAAGAAAGTTTTGAAGGCTGAAGAAAACCAGTCTAAGATTTCGTCCAAATCTCAGACATTTCACTCAGCTCTCCTGAAAAATCCTGCCTCTGTCAGGCATTTCACCTCTGCAGCATCTGACTTTTCTTTGTAGTATGTAGGTTTTAAAGTTAATTCATATTCATCCTCCACGTGGTTTTGTGGGGCTTTTCTCTCAAAAGTAGGATATTTATTGTCACAACAACATTACAGGGCATTAATTAATGTGGTACTTTTAGAATTGGTGCTCGGGGACTCGAACAGAAAGTACCAGCAGAGTGTGAAATCCTGCCTTGGGCACTCCTTGATACGGGAACAACTTGGAGAATGTATATTCATTAACTTGCAGCTTCCTCAGGAATTACCAAGAGCCACAGAAAGACTGAACTGAAGCTGTTACTCCCAGAAATATGGCTTTAAGCAAGAATTTGCTTGATTTTCAGCAGCATTTCTGAATGCCAAGCAGTACATGAATATGATGTTCTTGCATAAAAATAGTTGTATCAGGAAAAATTACAATGGTTTCCAGGAGTCGTCGTGGCCCATTAAAAAAATGGAGAAAATAGATTAAATTATCTCCTCTAGATAAAAAAATATTGGATTCCTGATACAGAACTGGGAAAGAGAGGGAAAACATCAGGTGTATTCCTGTGGTGTCTGACAGAAATCCCTGTTTGTTGAGAAAATTTCCACCTTTACAACTGCATCATTCACTAACCCTAAATCCACTCTCGTGGCACCTTAAACACCCCTCGGAAGGATGGGAAAAGCTCACAGCCAAAGACATTTATAATTCTTAAAATCCACAAATCATTTTAAAAATAGAACCTGCATCTAAAAGCATTTAAAACACAGAATTACTTAATAAAGGCAAGTTGGTATTAATGTAGCATTTGCACCCAAATTCAGTTTGAGGTGATCAAAAATATGATCAGCTCCAGTGACATCAACAAAGTTTAATTCATTTACTTCTAAGCTAAATATACTCTGTTTTGGTAGAATCAGGAATGTTTTACATTTCCTCATATTTAACGGTTCTTCAAATCTGTCCCCTAAACACAGCAAACGATTATTTTAAATTTCTTTGAAATCCAGGGATCTGTGTACCTGGGCAGGTTGGGCAGCCAGGTCAGGTGAAATAACCCAGGTATTATCAAAGTTGTGTCTCACAGGTATTCAGGAATTAAAATGAGAAATAGTAGGGATGGCTTGCAGCCTGGAGATGCCATTCCCTTATTTAAAGTCTATTTTTAAAAGTGCCTGAGAGTTTCTCTGTAAAAAAATAATGAACTTTACAAAATGTCACTTTTACTAACAGAAATTATTGCTCAAATACCTGAATGTGCATATTAAATATTAAAAAAAAAAAAAAAAGAGAGAGAGAAAAGAAAATTTCATCTAAATACTGCTGAGGTTGTGACACAAGCTGAAAAAAGCAGGGACATGCAGAGTCACAGCTGACACTGTCCTTAATTCGCACAACTTTGGGGAAGGTCAGGAGGGCAAAAGTGTAACTCTGGTCTGGGTATTGAGTTTGGAGGCTTTGATTTCCTCAATTTTGAATTTATGTCTTAATACATTTTAAAGATTATTTTAATCCCCTTATTTAATATAAAATGGTGATCTATGAGAGCTGGAGAGGGACTGGGGACAAGGGACAGAGGGACAGGACACAGGGAATGGCTTCCCAGTGCCAGAGGGCAGGGATGGATGGGAGATTGGGAAGGATTTGTTCCCTGGGAGGGTGGGGAGGGTCTGGGCTGGAATTCCCAGAGCAGCTGGGGCTGCCCCTGGATCCCTGGCAGTGCCCAAGGCCAGGCTGGACATTGGGGCTGGGAGCAGCCTGGGACAGTGGGAGGTGTCCCTGCCCATGGCAGGGGTGGCACTGGATGGGCTTTAAGGTCCCTCCCAACCCAAACCAGTCTGGGATTCTATGATTTATTGATTTACCAGATACCTCTGAACCCGAATTCACAGGGCAGCAAAACTTCCCCCTGTAACACTACTGTGCCTGTGGAGCACAGCTCAGGTCACAGCCTGGGAACAATACTCGAGTGGCAGGAGCTCTGCAATCTGGAATCACTGATAACTAGAGAATCCCTGCCTTCACACACAGAGGGGTTTTGACCAAAAGCTCCCAAGACCTGGACATGTTGAAACAGAAATGTCTCTGAAAGCAGGACAGGGTCAGGCTAAAATCAGCCAGGAGATCTGGCCTGCATTTGTGTTTCCATGCCCCAGTCGAGGGCATTTGTAACCCAAGGGAAGCCAGAGCAGAGCCAACTGCTCCAAAGCTCCATCCTGGAGTCCCCCACTGCCCTGCTGGGCCAGCCACTGCTTCCCACAGCTCCAGGTCACACAAACCAGCACCGTGCATGGGAGAATGGAATTTATCAGGAAATCACATCAAAAACTCATCGAGTGTTCTCAGAGTGACCTTACCTGCCCAGCCCGTGCCTCAGGCCCTTCGCTGTTGCCCAGCTGCCAGGGCCACACCAGGGCAGAGGATGGGCAGTGCCAGGAACACCCATTCCCCAGGTTTGGATTAAAACCTCTCAGGTGTTCCTCAGACAGGGACAGGCCACCTGCACGTGGCAGCTGCTCAGCACACCCTGGTGCAGTGACAGATCAATGCATTGGTGATCACCTTTGCAGGTCACTTCCTAATGCAACGATCAATCAAATTTACTTCCATTCTTTCAAAATTAAGCAGAAAGAAAAAGAGATTTTAGTTTTCTTTTCTTAGCTTATTTTTAACAGAGGCACTACAGAATTATGATGGTGTCCTTTTGGTAAACCAAAATGTCAGACACATATTATTCTTTTAAACATCTCCTGGCCTTTCTCTGAAAGGTTAAGGTGGTTTAAATAAATTTAGTCAAAGTAAATGACAGCTGAGGAAGAGTATTAGAAAACTATACTTATCAACAACCTCTTTTCCTTAAATTTAAACAAGTCATTTACCAAACTGCAGTTTAGGGAGATCATGACAATATATGCTGTTCCACGGGAAGATGAAAACAACTTCAAATGGTAAAGAAATGTAGGGTGGGAGAAATTACACACAAGTTAGTGAATGTTAATGCATGGTCTGAACTCTCCTGAAAGTTGCAAACCATGGTTTTTAAAATAATGGGGCAGCAGCCTGGGCTTTCACCTGAGACCTTAAGTGGGAGCTGTCCTTTTCCTGCTCTTACATCACATTAATGATGGGAACTGAGATGGAGCCGGCAGGAAAAGTGTGGATCCAGGCCTCACTCCAGAGAGTCACACAGACTGCCTCAGTGTTGGACAGCTGTTGTTCTTTGCCACAGGAGTGCTGCTTAAAGCAGTGGATTTGACATGTATTTTCTATATTATGAAACACAACTTTAAAAGTGATCCTAACACCCGTGAACATTCCAGATACACGTGTGCAAAAACAGTCCAAGTGGGAGAGAAACCAGCCCGAACCTGCCAGCCAAACCAGTGGCTCTTTAAGGTAACTTAGCAAGAGATCATTTGCCAATTAACATGGATAACTGGGATCTTGAACTCATCACCCAAATAAAATGATGATCAAAATACAGTGAATCTCAGAATCCCAGGATGGCTTGGATTGGGAGGGACCTTAAAGCCCATCCCATTCCACCCCTGCCATGGGCAGGGGCCCCTTCCTATCCCACGCTGCTCCAAAGCCCATTCAGCCTGGCCTGGGACACTTCCAGGGATATAAATAACACTCTGAGATCATTTTTCACACATCAGTAATGCATTTTTTCCCATTGCCATCTGCTGAGGAAGCAGTACCAGTGAGCAGATACCACTGCACTACTGGGGTCCAGGGGCAAGGCCTGTTCCCTGGCTCTGTTGATGTTCTCTGCTGCTCCTTGGCCACCTCCTTCCTCACCCCAAGAGCCAACATGGGTCACTCCACTCCAGCAAGTTCCCACTTTCCTGCAACAAACCCCAATCCCAATCTCACTGCACAGCCCTGAACCTACTGCCCCTGTAGACAAAGGGAAAATGGGGTCATTTATTTGGGCCTCAGTTCAAGAACATTCTCAGTGCTGGTTGCACCAGGACCTCTGGCAAACTGCAGGAGGAAGAGGAGCTGCCTTACACCATCCTTTTTCTGGGCTGTTTACTCCACACACAACTCAGGCAGGATCACGAGAGAAAACTCTTGTGAAGACAAAAATATTCATTTTAGTATTTGTGTTTACTGCTCCATACCGAAGCAAGGACCTCCTGTCCAAGGACTTATTATAATTTTTACTTACTTTATTACTATTTTAATTACCACATAATTACACCCCCCTGCTTAAGCATTTCCCTTCAAACCTATCAGAAAAGCAACGAAATCCAACTTTCTGCAGTTACACCACAGCTCCAACGAAACCATCGCTTTCAGGACTCCGCGGCTGAGATTTTATTTTTCCTTGCCCATAGGAAAGCCAGAATTACTCGTTTGCTGGCCCAGCACGAAGGCCTTACAGATTTGTCCCAAGTTTCCATAGAAATGCATTGATTAGAGCCTAATTCCCGTTAATGTTGTCTCCTTCCAGCACGCTCTGCTTGCTTACACCACGGAGCCCCTTCCCTCACAGCCGCCCTCAGCTTTTGTTCGGCTCAGTAGGTTTCCTAACTGCTGGATTTTATTGAGTTAAATCAAGCTGTCACTTCATCTGCCTGAAGGATGACTCAAATACAACACATAATAATAAAAGAAAAGTAGGATAAAATAATCTTGTCAAGCCAGAAAAACTGATTGCTTGAAGTTGTAGCCTTCAATCAATACACTAATTCCACAATTTATACCTCTTTCAATTGGAGAGGAAAGAAACCCTGATATGGTATTTCTTGGCTCACTGACCAACTTTGACCTTCTATCTATGTGAATGTGGGATTAGCAAGTGCTGCTGCTTAGTGAAATCACCTATGAAAACAGGGAAGCAAATAAGTGGCATTTGAGGCTCAAACTAACTTCATTAATTCCAGCAGGGCGAGGGGTGTTTATTGCTCAGGTGCTCTGGGCTCACAGCAGAGGCCATGGGGCTGCTGGGTTGGGGTTTGGTGGTTGGACAGGGGGGCAGCAAAGCTCTGGGACCGTGGCACCGGAGCCACCAGCAGGGAGTCCCCCCAAAGCCGCCCACGCTGTCATCTGTCCAAGGGAAATCCCAGGAAAACCAGGCTGTGGCCGCCTGTGCTGCTCACAGCTCCCTGGCTGGAGTCAAGCAGACAAAAACAGTTTATCCAGGCAGCTCAGAAACCAATTTCTCAAGGAATAATGGCCCATTTTGTAATTTGCTGGTTTTTTTCAGTGTCCAGTGATCACAAACCCCTCTTTTATTTGTAAATTGTCATTAATCTGCATAGCTTTATAGAAGAACAATCAAATTGTTCATCTAAAAATTCAGGATGCTCTTTGGCTGTCAGGTTCCTGCTTTGCTTTCAGAATTCCTCCCCTGCAGGCACAGGCCAGGAAATAAAAATTCTTTGTTTAGGGAGGCTTTTATACTTCACCCTGCCACCTGCTCAGCTCAGGTTGTGGCAGGCTATCAAACAGGCCTGGAACGAAGAGCCTCCCTGGCCTGGGCCTCCAAAAGGAAAAGCCAAACCTGTGCAGGATGTCAGATCAGCTGTGGTGCGGAAGTGCCAGTCCACACTGCTTGAAATAATGAAGGTAATTAAGGCAGTGCAACAGGGTACAGCTTTCCTTTGCCTGGGAAAACTGGTGGTTGATAAACAGCCATTTCTCCCACTTTCCAGGGATTTTCCTTGTGCCTGTTTTCAGTGATTTCAGCAATACCTGCTGACCTGAGAAATCAAAGCTGAAACAGAGCCATGCCCAGCCTGGGATGATCTCTGAACGTAGCCTGGAACAACGCAGATCCCAAATCTGGATCACAAGTGGCAACTCACCTCAGGGTAACGAATGCCAGAGCTCCCACATTCCTGAGGCTGCTTCTACCCCTTGTGCCCTTCTTCTGTCTCACTAGTGGGGTCAGAAACAGGGCAGTGCTGATCCCAAACAGACAAGGAAGATGTTGTTACACAGTGAGGGTGGGCAGGCCCTGGCACAGGGTGCCCAGAGCAGCTGGGGCTGCCCCTGGATCCCTGGCAGTGCCCAAGGCCAGGCTGGACAGGGCTTAGACCACCCTGGGACAGTGGGAGGTGTCCCTGCCTGTAGCAGGGCTGGCACTGGATGGGCTTTGAGGTCCCTCCCAACCCAACCATTCCAGAATTCCCTGACTCCAAGTACCACTGAGCAGCTGGAAACTGAATCCACTGGGTAAAACCAACCGGCAACGAGCACAATGACTTCCAACACCTGCAACATCCCTGACTGTTCCTGGATTTCTGCAGCCCCTGGCCACATATGCAAGGAGCACAATTAAGCTTTCGAGTTCCTTTTAGCAAGACACAACTTTGATTAACCTTACTCACAGTTTACTTTGCTTGGAGTAGAACACGCTGCTGGAGACATTTCCTCTATTTTTTTCCAGGGAGTGGATGGTATTTCCCCAGGCACCAGCCCAAGCAACAGGAACACCTCCATGGAATATTAAACAGCCCCTAAAACATAGTCCTGGGACAACTGCACTTCCCACCAGCCTCACCTCATCCCAGGTAGCAGCTGGCACCAGGCCTCTGCCCTGCTCCAGGTTAACTCTGAACTGGTCCTCAGCCTCCTCGCCACCACCAGCAAATTGCAGCTTCTCCCTTTAATAGGGGAACAGAGTTAATGATGCAGCGTTAATGGGAAGAAATCAAGCACACACGTGTCAGGTGGTCACCTCACCCTCCGAACGTCCTGACTCAGAAATGCTGAATTATTCACACCTGCCTCTGCTTCAACAGTGGGCATTTATGGGCAGTTTTCACAGCAAAAAGAGAAAATACCAAAGGAAAATGAAGAAAAATACAAGAAGAGGAAAGGTTTGCTGGGTATCAAAATGCTCCCTTATTGATTATAAGCAATAAATGAAATAAACATTTTAAAATGTTCCAGGTGAGATCTTAGTCTCCCCAGACACTTTTCCCATGCCTAATTTGTATCTTCCTTATCAGAGGTATAAATACTTGCAGGAAATAAGGGTCTGCACCAAAATACTCCCTGCTTTCCCCTCTCCTTCCTTTTCAAGGGAAGGGGAATAAAAGAAGACATTTGCAGGAGGGGAGGCACAGCCCCTGAGCCCACTGATCACATTGTCCTTGGATTTCTGCTGCGATGAGGGATGAAGATGCATCTCATGCTGATCCTTTGAAGCTCATGGAGATGAAGGTTAAGAGGCATTTGAAGTTGTTAGTTTGTTTGTGGCCAGGGAGGGAGGTGCTCGGTGCCCTCAATCCTGCAGGCTCAGGGATGTCACCGGGACTCACCTCTTGACATTCAGTCCCATGGCAAGAACAAAGATTAGAGCCAGGGTCAGCCCATGCCAGTCCAATTTCACTCAAAGTTTTATTGCCGACACCATTGTTCATCTGATTGTTCCCAAACACTTTCTTTTAACAGAAGTGCCGAGATTTAGCCTTATTTTCAGCCATCGATTACAGTGCTGTCAGCTGAGCAAATACTGGGCTGGAAATTGCAGTGTACTTGAGAAAGTAGGAGAAAATCTATCAGAAATGAACAAAAATTGCTCATGGAATAAGCAAATAAGGGAGATGGGCTCTGGGGCTGAATAAACAGCTTGTGTAGTGTGTGCACAAAACTGAGGTGCCTGCCCCCCTCAGCTGCCCTGGGAACCTGGGATGTGGGACTCTCTAGTAAGGAGAAACAAGCAGCTGAACACTCCAGAATACCCAGGGATCTTTTTATCGGAATACTCAGCTTCTGCTGACCAAAACGAAAAAGCAAATGCTGTTATTTGAATGTGTATTAAGGATCTGAATCATGGGAGTAACACTGGTTTGAAAGAGTGCCCGGCCATGGCTCAGCTGTGGCACCTGCATCGTCCCCAGCCCCCTGGAGACACTGAGGTGTCAGCTCCAAACCAGCTCCTGGCTCCCTAATACAGCTCAGGAATGCCTCCAACAGCTTCACAGCTCTCAGGAAACAAAAACACAGCGAGCAACAGCAACCACACAGAAATAGGAGTGATGAGTAAACCCAGAATGCCTTAAACGGGCACAAAACAATTCTGTTCCAGGCCTGCACTCCAATAATTTCACAATGAAGCCTCAAACACCATCCCAGTCCAGGCCTCAGAAGCCTGGTAACAAGAGCTCTGTCTTCTGTGTTTTCCTTTCAGCAGTGGCAGTGACAGCGCTGCTGCCTGGGGGCTGCACAAACTCTACAGCACAGAGCAGGGACCCCCAAAACCCATCAGCCCGACCTGGGGATGGAGCAGGGGAAGGGACGAGCCCAGAGAGGCCGCTGAGCCCTGGAGCAGTGGCAGTCTCAGCACAGCAGCTGCCGCCCCACGGCCAATTGTCCTGTGGGAATCGTGGCAGAGGGACCTGCAAGGAGGGGTTTGAGGGCAGAGAGTGCATTCACTGCATGGATTTTGTAGGAGTGCAAGGGGCAGCACGGGGAGGAGCAGGATGGTGCCAGGCGCTGCTGGTGAGGGAGCTGCAGCCCAGCACTGCCTGTGCGAGGGGGACATGGGACTCTCCTCCCCATGGGAACCACCAGGGACACACCTGAATGGCCCCATCAGCCCCAAAACCAGGGCAGGAAACCCTCTCGGTGATTATCAGTGCCAGTCACACCTGGCTTGGAGCCCAAACCCTTGGCCAAGCTCAGTGAGCCCAGCATAGCCCCAGGGTCACAGGGCTGGAGGGAACCTCGGCTCCGTGCTCACACTGCCCTTGACGGGATCACTGGGACTCAGCAGCCCCTCCTCACCTCCCAGGCTGGCTCACCTGAGCTCCAGCTGATGGTTTCCTTCTCTCAGTGACATGTTGCTCTCTCTTTTGGTGCTGCCACTTGGAATTTAAAGAGAGAGCGGGAGAGTGACAGGGACTATATACAGCAGGGCAAATATTTGTTGTATAAGATAAACACACAATTATCTAAAATGTAATCTTAATATGACTTATTAAAATAGATTACATTTTAATGTGCACTGCAATTTGCACATTATCCAGCACACTCTGGATATGCAGCTTCCCCTGTGCCTCTCCCCTGACAACCTGCACCGCTGGAGATACAGAGAGGCGAAAACCCCGCCGCTATCTCCCTCTAAATGGCTCCATTTGGTGTTGATAGTCAGATACAGTCCTCACCTTTATCCCAGCTTGTTTCTGACCCACTGAGTTCGTGTTAATCACCCCTGTGGGCACCAATAATTTCCCCATATGTGGAATTTGATAAGTTAGAGCACCCACTTCATTTCAAGAAGATTCCAGCTGGCTATCCAGTTATCGCTATGGACAGCTTCAAGCACTTCCATGCTGGTCCTTGTATTCTGAGCTTTATCAAGTGCTTTGCACTTTTTGTCTTTTATCTCTTAATTGAGACCTGACTGCAAGAAATGCCTATCTCTTAAAGTGTGGTGCATTAAGTATTAACTTGAACTGCTTTGGCTACTTGAGGTATAGAAAAACCTTAAGAAGCTGGGAAAAGGGTGAAAAAAAATCTCCCCAAATCTCTGTTTAGAAAAACTGTGTAAATGCTGCAGTGCATTAAAAAAAAAAAATAAATAAAATTTCATCCTTTTCTGCCTCTTCCCACAAGTAAAAGGAAAAATAGAAAAGGAAAGTGTGTATTACAGACAGAAATAAACTCCATCTACTTGTTTGCCTAACTGGAAATGCATTAAAATGCAAAGGGCGTGGGAAAGGAAAGTGTTAGGAAATGAATGTGTATGAATAAGAAATTGTTCACAATTAAAGGTGGTAAAGAATTCTTTTCTCACCGAATGATCTGTTCAGTCCATTCGGTTGTGACAGCAGCAGCTGAATCCCATGGAGGAGCTGGGCGGGTGTGTGATTGCCACAGACACCCTTTGATGGGGAATATCTGTGGTTTTGGAACCATCTCTTCCCAGAACGACTCTGAGCGAAGGGTGTGGAGTCTGGCAGGGCCAGGACAGCGTGGTAGATGCAGGTTCTCTCTTGCTGCGCCACTCTGCACTTACTCCTTCCCCACAGACGTGCTTTGCATTCAGCCACAGCCCCGAGTAGAAGTGTTCCACTCCCTGTTGGCATCTGAAACCCAAAACCTGATTTGGGCTTGTGTTTTTCATCATTTTCCTGGGAAACAACCTCCCTGAAAAGCTGGTCTCAAACTGCCTGAAGAACCTCTCCTGGAAATGTTGGAAAAACAAGTGTACATGCTGTTTCCCAGTGTGGTTTAGTGGGCATGGGGGGTTCAGCTGAAGGTTGGGCTTGATGACCCTGGAGGTCTCTTCCAACCTCAATGATTCTGTGATTCTCCAAGTTGGACATCTAAGCTCAGAATATGTTTGAAAACACTGGCACGAATGTCCTCGTGCAGCAATTTTATCCTCTGTAAAGTGGGGTAAAAACATTCCAGTGTCAGCTTAAAACCTTTGGACCAACACAGGTCCCAAACCAGGCTGTCCTGGCAAAAAAACTGGGATCCACATATTCTTCATGAATGATCCCTTCCTTTTTTAAAGCAAAACTAAACAAGGCATGAACTGCTTTTTCTAGCCCAAACCCAATTTCTCAGGAGGACCAGGCAGTATCTTCTTGTCAATGAATTTGCAGAATGGAAAAATAGAGGAAAAGCAGGACTTGCCCTTCCCAGGAACCCTCTGAGCCCTGGAGCTCTGCCCTCCCCACTACAGGGGTCACTTGCAGGTGGTTCTCCTGCACTGGATGCGGACCGTTGTTGTTTCTCTGAATACTAACATGAAATTACAATAAATCAACATTTCAAAGGCTCTTTGCCCATTCACAGAGCACAGGCGAGTTCAGGTCTCACAGTAACCCAAGTGTATCCCCACTCCTGCACCTGCAGGTGTATTCTTCCACTGATTTATCAAGATACCAGTTTGCTGCCCCCAAAAAAGCCACAAGCAAGGCAGACAAGATCAGGACTGTGTGGGGTAGATTAGGAGAAGGAAACATTGATAAGCCAAAAGACATTTTTCCTTTCAAAGACAAAGGCAACAGCAATAATCCCGTAGTGAATGAGAGTATTCTCACCTTCCTGTCTGGAGGACGTTACTGAAATCAGAAAAGTAAAGCAAAGGCCCTGAAAATGAAGGTAAAATTACACAGAAAAGCACTTCAAAAGGGTTAGATGAAGGTACCTGTGATCCTTGAGGGGCAGAAGGGCCACTCACAGAGTGGGAAATAAAGACAGAGGCTATTTCGGCTGGTCAGGAGTAAAACCAGAAGAGAACCAAAGCACCAAAGAAGTACAGGGTAGGAAAGGAATGCAAAGGGAATTTTTTTACATGGCTGACACTGAATAACTGAAATCAAATCCCTTATGCAACAGAAGTAGAAGGCAACAGAAGTGCTATCAGAAAAGGTAGAATTCACCTGCAAGAAGTCAAACCCTTTGCCCTGGCACCAGATATTTAACAGCGTCCCCAGATACCAAAAGGGTTTTTACCAATTAGAAATTCCCACTTGTGTCAGAGGTCTACAGGAAAAAGGAAAAAACTATGAAGAACCCATGATCTGTGATTCTTTTCTTGCCAGTTCACAACATTTTGGGTTAGTTTTGGGGAGATTCTGTAAAGTCAACACACGGATAAAGTTGGCTGCCACAAACTTGTACAAATCTCTTCAGTGAGTGAATCACTGGCACAAACCTGTACGGGTCCCTTCAGGAATCCCTGCATGGCAGTAGGGACCAAAGGACCATATTTTAAGAGCCAAGCTGATAGCTAAGACTACACAAAATGCAAATCCTGCTGTCAGATAAATCCCCCCCAGCACACAGAAGAACAGGAGCACACCCAATTCCAGGGATTTCATCCCCCCCTCCCCAGCTCAGCTCCCTCAGCAGGCTGGGCTCAGCCCTCCACCCGCACAGAAATGTCTCTGCATTTGGCACCTGTTCCCACAGCCCCCAGGCACTGTATTCCCTAAAGCCCCCGAGCCGTTTGACTGCGGAGACGCCTGTGTTATTGTCAGATTCAAGAGTTAAATATTCCAGGAGGAATTTGTTCCTGCACGGTGATACATAATGCCTGAAAACCCCCTGCACCAATATTGCTCTCAAATTGGCAGCAAGTGAACAAGGGACATGAAGGATGCTTCAGCACAGTAACCTATCCTTCCTTCTCTCCTGGGAGCCACTTGGCCAGCTTTCATCCTCATAATTATAATAAATTTGACATTTCATAGATAATATTGATTTCTGTATTTTAGCATTTCACCATAGGTGACAGTCTAGCGTCAAGAATGAAATTTCTATTGATCTCCAGCGCATTAATCTCTCATGTGTATGTGATCATTTTTATAAGACCTTTTACTGCACATAAATCAATATTTCATATTTCCAGCTATGCCAGAGGAGATGTCATATTTGTAAACTGTGAGTTGACACCTGCAATTCCTTCCTGTTCAGCTTCAACTGTTCAGTAACAGTCGATTCAGGGTTGGGAAAGGATCAAGCTCCAGAAACAAGCGAGATGAAAAAGAGGGATGTAGAATACAGTAATTAGCTTAATGAACAAAGCAGCGGAGTAAGTGAAATAAAGCTGTGTTTCTTCTGCTTACACTTGCCTCATGAATACAAACATCTTTAGGGAGGTTTGCTAAGCGACTGATAACGCATTTTAATATGTTTAGAGCGCATTACAGTATAAATGTATTAAGGAAATAGAAGCAGTTAGGAAATTAGGCAAACTCCTAAATTAACTGCCTTGCTTGATACACCCTTATATCCATCTGAAATTATCCCTTTTACACACAGCATTGATGGCTATTTTAATGTGGAGATGGTACAAGAACTATTTAGTCACCATTTAAACCACTATGAATAACTCTGTAATTTAGCAAATAATAATTAGAGTAATAAAATTCTTCTCTTTGAGCTGAAAGATGAACTTCCCACAAACAGCAAATGGTACCAGGAGAAGAAAAAGAGTACATCACAATGAGAGCTGGATCTCCTCTTTGTAGAGGTTTAAGTGAATCAGTTCAAAACCACATGAATAAAACATCTTTAAATAATATAGAATCCATATCTGAATAAATAAAACTGTCCAGCTGCTTTGGGATTTGCTAAATTAGTTAAATGAGCAATTATGGTGTGATGTCCAGTGGCCCCAAACCCCCTTACATCATTCAGCACTTTAAATTATTTGCTGTATTAACAGTGACCTCCTCTAGTTTGGACAGTTTAATAGTTTGGGATAGCAGTGGATAATCTGTGATTTAACAAACAGAGTCACTTAAAGCGACATCCATAACCCATATGCAGACACAGATCCTGACAAAAGCGCTGTGCCAGTTCAGTCCTGGGCGTGTGCAAAAAATCACAGCCATGAGCTCTCACAGCTGGTCTGAAGCAGCCCTTCCTTCCCTGGGTCACTGTGGAATTACAGGGCATGACCAGGGAATGCAGTCAGGATCCAGCCCAGTGCTGAGCAAGGCTCCCCTGCTCTGCCAGCGCTGCACGAACGGAACCACCGGGACAACCACCACAAATATTTTTGGAGCCACACTCGGATGAGGGGCCCATTGTAGGAAGCTCCTCAGCTCTCCTGCCCGCCTAAAGGCTGATTTTGAAACTCCCCTTCTACACCAATTTCTCACGAGCACTATTGACACACTATTATTTCAAATTACACGTCTGCTCACGGAACGGAAACGCTGCTCTCGCTTGGGCCTAAAGGGCAATCCCCTGTGTCCATCTCCAGACATGTCCGTGCCCACGCAGCGTGTCCCCGTGTGCCTGTGTTAGCACGGTGACAGACACCTTCTCAACGTGTTCCTGACGCCCCGTGAGCGATGAGCCCTCGGACGCCGCACCGGGGCTACGGCAGGGGCAGCGTCAGAGCAGCATCTGGGCAGGGCGGCAGGGCGAGGGGGCGCGGGGAGAGAGGGGTCCCCACGCACAGCTCAGTCTGCCCCGTGTCAGCGGAGCCTGGTGAGGGCCTTCCCTGCTGTCAGCCTCAGTTTGTTTGGCAGGGAGCTAATTCCGTGTGTCTGCAGCCCCGTGCGAGGCGGCAGCGCAGCAAGGCCGCGTCGCTCTCTGCGGCTGGGCCGGCGCCGTGCTCAGCTGGGTACGAGGATTTTCCTCAGGAAAAACGCTGAGATAGGAAACGCAGCTCAGCAGGAACCATTCCACAGGTGGTGTGCACAACCAAGAGAACCCGCTGCCCAGACAAGCTGGGGATTCCCCATCCCGGGAAGTGGCCAAGGCCAGGTTGGACGGGGCTTGCAGCAGCCTGGGATGGTGGAAGCTGTCCCTGTCCATGGCAGGGGGTGGGGATGGATGGGCTTTAGGGTCCCTTCCAACCCAAACCATTCCATGAAGAGCCATCCTCTCCATCTAGAAGCCAGTGCCTCCCGTTTATTTGGAGGTGGCACGGCAGCCGTGGTGGGTTCAGAACCTGTGGTGGCACAGCAGCTCCCACCCAACCACATCTGCACATCCCAAACCTGCAGACGTGGACAACCCACTCGCAGCACCACTGTGATGGAATAAAGTGAACTCTCGATGGAACGCAGTTTCTTGGCTCTGCCCTTTAACACTCCGCAGTAACTCAGTGCCTACTCAAACCTTCTTTGTGGGGTAGTGATATGAACTCATTCTGTTGTTCTCACCAGTGCTGTCACAGACCAAGTACAACCTGCTGAAAGAAATAGTAATTTTTACCTGAAAAATATTTATTTCTGGTCAGACCTTGTGTCATCTCTGCTGCACCCGGGTGGGGTGGCAATCCCTGCTCCCAGAGAACCCTATGAGCGTTTCACAGGAGCTCCGTACAGAAACTGCTCTTGGAGTGAGATTGTCCCTGTGGTGTCAACACAGGCTGTTATTAACACATTAGGTGAGAAAAAACGTTTTGTGTTATTAAATTAGTGAGAACATAATTCACATTGGGTTGGACTTTGCCTCATCATTTATGAAGAGTAAATACTCCAGTATTCCCAGAGCTGAATTAACTCAGTTTTCTTGAGCACGAGGGGCACCAGAGCCCCGCTTTCAGCTCCCCATCACCAGAGTGACCAGATTTTGGACAGGGGACAGATTTCCAGGAAAAGTTTAGACTCACCACTAATAAATGCAGTGCCACATTATGATATTCCAAGGATCCCACACTGATCATTGGCTCTATCCAGGTTTAATCCAACCCAAAATATTCTGGGACTCTGGGACTCCTTTACTAACTTTTCCTCAATTTACTTTGGCAGGGGTGGAATGGGATGGGCTTTAAGGTCCCTCCCAGCCCAAACCAGTCTAGGATTCCATGATTCTATAAAACCCTGGCACATCCTCTCCCATTTGGGCACAGGCCACAGATGTCATCACAAACCCGGGACAAAGACTCGTACAGCACGTGGGGATCATGCCCTGGGAATGGAGTCCCATTGCACTGACGGGGTGTTCAGGTGAATGGAATGAAATTCCTCTGTGCCTGGTGCATCCATTCATCCTTTGGGCATTTCAGACTGTTTCCAACCCCTTTGGAGCTGGAACCTCACAGCCAGTGCTGCTTTGAGTTGGTGTCCGTGGGGTCCCTTCCAAGCTGAGCTGTCCTTCTGAACCCCCCGTGCCCGTGAGAACAGGGAGCCCGCTGCTGTGGGAGCAGTGTCCCACAGAAAGGCTGAACCCCAGGGAGCACAGGTGGGGTGAGCAGATTTTCCCACCCAGAACAGGTCCCCTGAAGCCACTGAGGTGCTGCTGGAACCTTCCCAGTGGAAAAAGCCTTCCCAGGAACAGACCAGACCTGTGGGTTTAAAAATCAGTTTTGATGTGACCTAATGGCTTTCGCTGCTTTGAAAAGAACATGAAAGAGTGACAGCAATATTGAATTTTTAAAATCCTGCTCTGTCCACCTGCAGAGCTTTTCTGGCATTCTTTAATAAGGACTTTTACTATGTCATTATACATTTTAATTACACTGTTAAATGTCACAATCACACATGCTAATGACATCATTATACCTATTTACACCAATTATGTCATTTGATGCAATTACAGTAATTCTGCCAATACACACAAATCAATAAAAAGGTTTTGTTTGCATTTTTAAATGAGCAATCACAAAAGAATAAATCCACTTTCTAGGAAAAGCAGGGTGAGGACTCAAATACTGAAACTAAAGAAGTGACATTTGAGGCCTGGTTCTCATTTCCACCCCTATGAACAGCCAAAAACTTCCATACCCAGAAGATGACACAATCATCCTGGTATCACCTGCAGGCATTTCCAGGAACGATTTTACACTTCCTTCCAGGCCATCCTGGGAGTGATAAGTGACAGAATTCCACAGCACACACATTTGATCTTTAAATTCGTGGATCTTTGCTCCAAACTCCCACAAGGCAAGTTTCACAGGAGGGATAATTGTGGAGTCATGGAATCCTGGAATGGTTTGGAAGGGACATTAAAGCTCATCCAGTTCCACCTCCTGCCATGGATGGGGACTTTTCCACTACCCCAGGCTGCTCCAAGCCCTTCCAGGGACACTTTCAGCCTCTTTCCCTGTCCAGATCAGCACAGGGCTCACCTGAAGGTTGGCATTGCATCCAACACAGAGCTGAGCATCGTGGAATGGAGGGTTTGATCCTTCCAAAACTCACCTGCTGGAGCCAAGGTCCTGTGATCCTTAAAAGGCTTCAGCACAAACTGGGAGCTTAGAGCAAACAGGTGCAATAAAGTTTGCCAGCGTTTAAAACTTCAATTCTGTCCAAGGGCTCATATCTTAAAAAGGGAAATCCAGTAAAACTGGAGTGCATCTGTTAGTGCTGAACACACTCAGACAATCAGCTCTGCCTCCAGCACCCATTTCAGTGCTCAACACCCACATTTTCCCAGCACAAGGGTGCGATATCAGGCAGGTAAGACCCAACCCCCTCACACACACACAGTTATGAGCTGGGCTGAGAGCAGTCACCAGCACCGGTGCTCACCTGGCTTACACAAACCCAGCTCCCTCAATAATGGGCAGGGTCAAGCTCAGAGCACACCTACGCTGAGGCTGACCTGAGAGCAGCAGAGCCACGAGACCAAGCTCAGGCCAGAGCAGCAGTGCAAACTGCATTAAAAAAATCTATTAAAGAAATGTTATTAAACAGCTTTTATTACATACATTTTCTTTAAAAGAATTCTTTCTACACCTACTTACAGCCCCCAAAACACGCTTTAACCTATGTGTAAAGGAACACCATAAATTCCAGGTCTTCTCCCAAAAGAGAGGGTTCTCTTTTCCTGAAGCACTGCTAGCAGCCTACACAAGTATTTATCAGGCTTGTAGTCCAAGGCTGCTCTTTGCTCTCTCTCTCTACCACTGAAAAAAAGATATATTAATAAGAGATTTCATTTTTTTCTTAGTATTTAACATGATCAGTTTCTGTGTCTGGATGGTTTGAAATATGTTCTCCATTGGACAGATAAGTCTTGGGCAAATGACTGACCTTTTGAAATAATATTTATAATTTTAGAAATGTAAAACTTAACATTCTTTAGTAATCCAATATTAAAATACATTTAAGTTGATCTATTAAATGCTACGATTCAAACTTTTAAAAAAATGTGCAATAGAAAAACATTAACAACATGTGTGGTTTGGAAAAATTCATTTATACAGCAGTTTGCAATGTCATGATGTATTTTAAATAAAAGAGCTACAGACAAAGGTATTGATTTTAGAGACTTAACTAAATAAACAGTATGTAAATTCTGTCTTTTTCTATAAAATTGGATCAGGACGCACATATTACAGTGTCTTTTTCTGAGGGAATGACAGCGATTGAATTTGGCAGACACTGGAATTTGGTTAAAGAGCTAAAGACCTTTGCTCTTTGGTTTGCAGCGAAGGCGAGCGCTGGGAAAGGACAGCGGCGTGGGGGGCACGGCCACTCCTGGGGGCAGCTGCCCACGGAGGTGCCACTGCCACTGCCGGGGGTCCCCAAACAGCCCCGGCCTGGCCGTGCTCACAGCCCCGGGGTCACCTCGGGGAGGACAGCGAGGACAGGAGGGACCCCGGGAGCCCTTTGGGCGCCTTTCCTGGTGTGCCGGGGTCCCCTGGCAGCGCGGCCTTCGGGGGCACCACAGAGGGGTTCCTGGACAGGCCCTGCTTGGGGACAATCTGGGGAGAGTCTCCAGGCAGAAAAGTGAGCTTTGGGCTGATTTGGTCTCCAAGCCAAGCTGCTCAGGGTCTGTTTTTCCAAGCCTCACGTGGAGCAGCCCCTGACACCCGACGGGTCCTTCTCCCTCCCCGGCCCCCAGTCCAAAACTTGCAGAGCAGCAATGCTGACCATCAGGCTCTTAAAAAAAAAAAAAAAAAGGAAGATTTATTGATAACCTTTCTAACAAAGGGAAGATCATTCCCCAAGTTCCTTATTAATTTATGCTCCTCTATAATTATCACTTAGAGCAACCACTGGAGCGCTAATAAATATATAATGAAAGCAAAAACATAGCACGCTGTGGTGCTTAATCTGAGATTACATATTTATAACAACAAAATATGCAATTCAAGCCTAGTTCAGGGCTTTCTATCTCAGCCCACCCTCTCTGAGGGCCGGTTTTTTTCCCCCTTCTTTGTTATGTCATTCTGCAGACAGATCCCAGGCTGTTCCCTGTCACCCACCAGAGCAAGCGGCTCAACAGCAAGCACAGTTGGACAGCCCTTAATTAGTGCTACTCGGGATAGTCAGGATGAGAGCTGTGTCAGCATCTCACTCAGATCCCCATCTGGGGGGTGCCGAGCAGCCCTGGATGCTGCCAGAGCCCCGGGCAGGGCGGGGTGGGCAGGAGGGCCCCAGCAGCAGCCCCGATCCCAGCCTTGGGCAGCGGGCAGGGAGCACAGAGAGCCAGAGCTGGAGAAGCAGGACACTGGGTCTCTCATTCCCACCCACAGGAACACAGAGCACACTGTAGGAATGGCACTGGGAGGAGAAACGTAGGGAATAATGTACTTTGTGTTAAGTGGCCTCAAATTATTCTGTCCCATTACACAAAGTATTAATTCCTTTAAACCTGAACCATGCAGCTCTGCCAAAACAGTGCCGGGGCGGTAAGAGCAGACAGACAAATATCAAAGTCACTCTTCAGATCGTTAAAAACTCAGCATGGGAATCCAAATACTGTTATTCAGATATTTGAATGAAAAATCCTGATTTCTTATTCAAAAAGGACGAGGCGCAATGTTAAAACTTGGCGTTTTTATGGGGATTAACAACAGACTGTCTCATAGGAAATAACCAATTCTTGGAAAAAGCAGCAAAACTGTACCCCCCTTACATTGCCTTGCATGTGGAGATGTTCCCAAGGAACCACGTGAAGGCATCCCAAATTTCCCAGTTTAATTTTTACCATTTGAACAACTTGCCTTCCAGCTGAAATCAGGTGGGAATGTCAGCTTGTTGTCCAGATCACATCACACCCAAAGCATCACTCCCACGTTCCTACCCCAACAAAACGTGTTTTCATTTGATTCTGATCAACACTAGACCCAAAGTGGGAGTGACAGTATTTTCCAGAGCAAATTTGTTGTTGTTTGTGAAAGATTCATAAACTGAGTGGGGCATCAGTTAATGTCTCCAGAATCGGTGAGGAAACTTGGGCAGTGCAGATCATTTTCAGCTCAGAATTTCTTCCAAATTATTTTGCTTTGAAGGATCAGTGCTCATGATGTGCTCAGCCATGAGCAGCAGTCACCTGAGTCAGTTCTGCTCCCAAACTGGAGTGATCCAATTTTTAAAGGGAGCAGTTACGGATGCCTGGGGAGGTGCAGAATTCATCCCCCGTTTGGGGGGGAAATTGGGTGAAGTGATGAGCTCCACGAGCACCTCTCAGATCTCCACCCTTGAACAATTAAAGCCATGATCCTGAGAGAGCAAACAAAAACAAATGGGGGCTTGGTGTGTGTGTCATCCTTCTCTCTAATGCTCCAGCAGCTCCGCTCAGAGTTCAGGCAGTAAACAGGATGATTGATGGTCTTCCATGCACAAGCAGGAAAAACTGGAGATTCAGCTCCTTCTCCTGCTCCATTTTTCTTTTGCTGCTGCACCATTAGAGCTGGATGCCATCAATTTAAGCAGGTACAGGATCATACCCTAAAAATAACTCTCCTGATCTCTCCATTTCTTGTTGGAGGAGCCGAAGCCAGGGGCTTGGGCTCCTGTGTGAGGTGCTCCTTGCCCGTTCCTGCCTATTCCCAGCACCACCAGCTGTGGAAACGCTCCTTGTGCACCAACCACCAATGTCACAGGCATGGCACAGACGTAGCTGGCATAAGGCTCCCCTGACCCCACAGGAATTGCCCCCATTCCCGCAGGAATCACCCCCATTCCCGCGCCAGGCGTGTTCCCAGCTCCATCCCGGCGCAGAGCCGCGGTGGCTTTCCAGGCTGGTGGCAGCACAGGCTGCTTTATAAGGATGAATGAAGATGAAAAGGAAGACAAATAGAAGTGAATGAGGCACTGCTGGCCGTGATTCATGAGAGCCTGCAGTAAGCCTGTTAGCCTCCGCCTGGCTCCCTTCGCCGGGAATAATGGATAGTTACAGTGTGGATAGTGACATTGTCAAACCATCAGGAATTGCTGATTATGGTGCTAAATATTGATCTCTGCTTCACATGTGTCAAAATTCTTTCTTCCCTTAATTAGAACTTCCCTAAGCACCCTCCAAGAACAAACCGAATAGATCAGATCTCCGTGAAAGGGAGTGTGATACCAGAATATAATTGTGACCTCTTGTCTTCCTCCTCTCTCTGGAGTTTTGAGATGACTTCAGCTGTCTATCCTGCCCTTCCCAGCACATGCGATAATCATACTCATTTTTCCCAATCTAACCATAGGAAGATTTTTCCAAGGCTGTGCTTTTCATCATTTCAACCCACCGGGGCTGCAGTCAGATGGCAGCGAAACTTAAAGTGCCAGAAGGTGCCTTTTTCTATTTGTTTGTTTCATGGTACACTGCACCAGGCAGTGACCTGTGGCAGGAGTGTCACACAACACGGAGACAGGTTCACCCAATCAAAGGGAGCCTGAAAATTAACACAGATCCCTTCATTTCTTCATGCGGGATCGGGGAAGGGCAATTTAATGGATGTCAGAGTCCTCTGATTATCACCCTGCAATCACGGGCGATAAAAAATTAACTTTTGTTATAATGATTACTCCACATTATTTGTATTAAAAGCACATTTCCTCATCAAGGGAGTCATGACAATTAGTACTAATTTTGTATTACTGTTCAATCATCTTTCCTACTCTTTACAGTATTTATAATATAAAATAATGAAAGCCTGTGATGTATGGTTTCAATTTACTCCACAAACTGAGCACTTAAGTCATTTATCTTAGTTTATCTGTAATATACTGGGGCTCGGGGTTTTTTGTATTGTTTTTCTTAAACATGACACGGTGGTACATTTACCTTTAGTTTGATGTGCTTGATAAAAATCAATACTTCATTAAAAGATTCCCCCAAAATTGTTCAGAGCAATTTCAGCAGAGGAGAGGGAATGGGGAAGGAGGAAGGGGCTCATCTGTAACCCACTAACATTTATATAACCACGCAGGGCTGCACTGTCCAGGGCCAGCTTCTGCAGGAGCAGGGATAGAGACGTGCAATTTGTGGGATTGTGAGAAGGGCAAAAGGACGAGAAGGGCCCCGTTCTCTCACTGCTCCCCGGGAAGCCAAAGAAAAAACCACAAATGACAGAAAAAAGGGAGTCACTCACCAGGACAAAACTCCATGGGAAGTGCTGCAACAAGTGCTCGCTGTCACCCCTTCCCCCTCGTCCCCAGCCCAGGGCACAGCAGCCAAAAATCACCAACACATTGAATTTCCAGTGGCTCTATTTGAACCTCTTTGGTGGAGGCACCCCTTAGTCACAGCACTGCCCTGTGCTGAATGGAAGATGATCTTCCCCAGCAGACTGACAACAACCACAAAACCATGGAATTGTGAAGGCTGGGAAAGACCTTTAAGACCATCAAGTCCAGCCATCAACCAGCACCGTGTTAACCACCAAGCCCTGTCCCCAAGTGGCACATTCACGGGTTTTTGAGCACTTCCAGGATGGTGACTCCACCACTTCCTTGGGCATCCTGTCCCAGTGCCTGACAGCCCTTTCCATGAAGAAATACTTCCTAATATCCAGCCTCAAGCTCCCCTGGCTCCACTTGGAGCAGTTTCCTTACAGCATCCCAGCAGATGGAGTCCTGGGCTGGCCTGGCAGTGGACACGGGCAGTGCTCCTGCTGTGTGCTGAGGGAGGCAGGCAGGAATAGTCTCCCCCATCCGCCAGCTCGGGCAGGAATTCACTGCCAGGAATCACATCTGGAGTCTCCCAGCTCCTCCTCTCGCTCAGCCTGTGCTGAGCCACTGGACAAGCCCAGGAGGACCCTGGGCACAGCCCAGCCCAGAGCCAGCCCTGCCCAGGACCCACCTTCGAAGCCCAAAGAGCTGTCACCAAAGACACCTGGTGCATCCAGACCCCGTGGTGTCCTCGGGAAAGGGTTCTGGAAGAATCTGTTACCAACCAGCTGCTGGGCATCCAACCAGGCTGTTTCTCAATCCACATTCACCCTTAGGAGGTTTCATTCCTGCACGTTGCCTTTTGGCCACCAGGAGAGACGCGAGGCTGGCTCTGCTCTGCCCAAGTCCCAGTCTCGTGGGACAGTGACACAGAACAGGCCAAGGCTCTGCCCTCCCTCTGCCAAACTGGGATCCTCTTCCATGCACAGGGTCTGCACACAGGGGATCCTGCACTCCTGGGGCCTCAAAATAGGAATACAGAAAAGCTTTATCAAGTCATGCTCACTGTGTGATTTGAACTCATTTTGAGAGCCAATTATGCTTCCAGACCAGCAGAAATTCATCTGATCAGGTAACCAGGGGTCAGAGCTTTGCTCACCTAAAGATCACTGACCTGGCTCCGGGGCTGAGGTCCCCCACACCCCAGGAGGGAAACTCTGCTGATGAGGCAGAACCACGCACGGGGCTTAAGCTTTTAAAAATATTGCACCTGCAGATCAGCAGGAGTGGGAGGAAAGCACATCATTCCTTTATCCACGGCGCAGACTTCGAGTAATTCAGGGGAGGCAAATACGATGCGATCAATAAAGCAGCTCCGTGCCTTCCACACTCACGGCCTCCTCATGAATCTTAACCAAGAGAAATAATAATAAGTGACAGAGAAGGTTTCTGGTACTTTAAATAAGCAAGTGAGCCTCCTAAAGCTATGAGCAACATTCTCTGGATATCAAAAATAATAACTGGTTGTGCAGCAGTGCAGCATGGAAACACAAGGGTATAAGATATACTGTACTTTAAGCTCTGTTTGATGAATCTGAGCACAGTTCCTGAGGGATAGATTACTTTAAACCATGCTCTTTTACTTTCTAATCCTGACTTGATTTGATTTGTACTTTAATACAGCTGCCTGGCAATTCAACAGCAAATAGAGACTATTTATGTAATCATATTGTAAGTAGTGGGACAAGAAGAAACTCTCTAGAACCTTTTTGGAAAATAGTTTGTTGTACTTTTTTATTTATTGAACAGCAGGGCTTCGGGCTTTTCAGTGCTCATTATAATTGGTTTTCTGCTTGAACTTTCAAAAACTGTCATGTCAATACTCAAACAGAATTTTTTTGCTTACTATATGGCTGTGGGCTCTATTTTCTCATGTGCTACTTGGCAAAGTTCTTGTAATATCTTAGAGGCAAGTTCTAGACTCTGAGTTGCTATTTCAGAAACTGGAAGGCAGGGTTATTTTATCTCCCCCATTGTTCTTGCTCGCCCTCCCAGAATCCTGCAGCGCCATTTGCTGGGATTCAGTGAGCTGGGGAGAGGCTGCCAGGCTGCTCCAGGCTCAGTGTCCGCTTGGGAAGCTCTGGTGGAGCGCACCCTGCTCCTAAAATGGGTGTGGGGCTCACCCCGAGCCTGTCCCTGTGAGGAACAGATGTTCCCCGTGCCAACAGGGACAGAATTCAGTGAATGATGAGAAAATCTACAGGGCAGCAATTAGAGACCCACTGGCTGATTTCAGGCATCTCCCCACTCCCAGTCTCCGTGCTGGAGTTCTGCCCAGTTCCCCTGCACTGGGATTGGGGTTGGATCCCAGTGGAGGGGTTGGCTCGGTCCAGCCATGCAGGACTGGAGCTGCTCCACTCCTCAGCACCCATCCTTAACTCCAAGCATCCATTCTTAACCCTCAGCACCCATTCCTAACCCTCAGCACCCAGTTCTGTCCCTCAGCACCCATCCCTGCCCTAAAACACTTTCCACAAACACAACTATTTGTATTCCTGGAGAACTTTGCCTCAGCTGGTCAATTTGTTCCTTTGCAAGCAGCCTGTAAAATTACTGTAATCATTTTCTATCATGTTACAAACACTGGAGAGTAAAAAAAAAAAATCAAAAGAAGAGTTTGGTGCCTTGTACAGCAAAAAACCCAGTTTGCCTGCAGTGGGGAAGGGTGTTCTCTGCTGTGCTTTGCTGGGAAAAGAAAACTGGTCTATATGGGAAATATAACCAGTCTATTTTAGTACTTAGAGAAAAAACCTCTCTATTTGTGGTTAGTTACCAGATTAAAAAAAAAAAAAAGGTCCAGCTACTGTATACAAAATTAAATGAAAACAGAAACCCAGCCTAGAAGCCCTGGTTCTTGTGGTAGTGATGTTGCCAACTAAGCTGTAAGGAAAGGAGGTGGGATCTATCACTTCAGACTTTGACGATGGAAAAGCCTCTCTTCAGGATGTGTATTTTCAGCATTTAAAGGTGACTCTAAGATTATTTCCATTCCCAAGGTGTGGCTGTGTGGCACAGGGACTGAGGGAGGCTGCAGGGCTTTGGAGGACACGAGCCTGGCTTTGCTGACCAGCACAGCTGAGCGGGACTGGGCAGAACTGAAAATCTGCTGCTCGACCAGCACTGGGGCCCAGCAAGGAAATGCCAGTGTTAAAACTCAGCCAGCAGAACTCTGCCCTTAACTTCCCCCAACACAAGAAGGAAAACTGGGATTTCTGTTCTAAATTCATATTAGATTACAAATGAATGATAAATGACATGCTTAGATGCCAGAAGTTTTCCCAGTGTTTACCACTGCTGATAGAAGGAAGCAGGCTGGGAACTATTTTAAGTACAGGTCGCTAATTCCAAGGAAATTCAGTGAGTGGAGGGAGGGGAAGCCTCATAGAACAGAAAATGCTCTTTGAAACAATAATGCAATATGCAGCACTTACTAAAATCTATTATTTCTGTCAAATATTGAGCCAGCAGGGGTGTGCAAACACGTGCAACGGGGTGGCTGTGTGTTAACAGGGACCTGACACGTTCTGCTGGGCTCTGGGAACACCCGAGGAAAATTCCACAGAGCAGAATTTCAGTGGCCAAAATTCATATAAAATTAATATTTAAACTTAAAGCAAACATGCATGGAAATGCTGTTAATAATAGGCTGAACAGCCGCCTCAAACCTTTCTTTTCTAAAAAATTACTGTGCATTTCATATTAAAATACATTAAATATAGAGTTCTCACTACAGAATTTATATTTGCTTTTTCGTTTCTTTATTAACTCCTATTTTCTCTGCACTTGGCTTATGAAATACTAATACTGCAACCATTTTTTTTCTTAAAAAAAAAAGAAAGCTGTACAATTGATTTAAAAAATAACCTAAAAAAAAATTTGCCGTTTTTCCCAGCGTTTCCAGAGACAATAGAGGGTCAATAGTTTGGCAGGATCAGGACAGCGGAAGGTTTATCCAGTGTGGGTGACAGCTGGGAAGGGAAAGCAGGGACGATATCGTGGGTTTGGTTCCTAAAACTATATCAAGGCTACTCTTTTAGTCAACTTGGAAATTTATATACTATACACTAACCCTCCTTTAATATCCTCTCTCTCTTTCCTCTGGGCATTTATTGCTGTTCTTTCTAGTTCAGTAACCAGTGAGCAGAAGGTTCATTAAAACTAATTGAATTGGAAACTTGTCTGCCCTGGGAAATGTTAACTCTTTGTTGTTATCGCTGGGAAATTCCTTTTGTTATTTCCCTTTGAATGATGTGATTGGGCTGCAACGCAGCAAACAGCACCTCGGAAAGGTTTGCCTTCGGCAGCCTGTCCGGGCAGCACCTTTGGGAAGGCTCTGGGCCCCTGGGGACATCCCGGGTGGGTGCCTGGCGCTCCCCCAGCCCCAGCCCGGGCAGGAACCACCAGGCTCCTTCCCAAATCCCCAGCACAGCTCCAGCCTTGGGCACCAGGCTGAGGGTGGCACAGAAACCCCCAGGGGACGCGGGGTCACATCCCAGGGTTTAAATGTCACAGGGAAGGACAGGGAGATTCCCGGGGGGTGAAGCTTATCTGAACTTCCCTCGGATAATCCTTGGGGAACAACACTCCCCGAACAGCTCAGGACAGGGGCTCAGGACAGGGGCTCGTCCAGCTCTTTGCAGCTCGAAAATATCGATGAAATAAAACACTTGATAATAGTCACAGTGGTAGATTTCTGACAGCTTTAAAAATCAATTGAAAATAACAGGCAACCCACTGTTGCTAATAAAAGTAAATATTTATGACTGATTTGACTGAGCTTCAATACCAGTCAATCACTTTCTAAAGGATCTTTGCAATTCATTAACCTCTTTTTACTGGTCTTGTCCCTGTTGGTATTAGCCATTAAAAGGGAATAAGGGAGGGGGGCTTGATTTTTCTATTCTCATCATTCATAGCTTATTTGTTCATTCCCTCCATTCCCATACGTTGCTGTTAAATTGATTGTCTGTTTAGTCATATGAATGATAAAGTAGCTCTGCCAGGAAGAATGAAAGCCTCCATTAATTCCTGAGGAGGGTGGGCTGCTTTGCCTCAGCCTCAGCCTCAACCAAAACTACTCCCATAGTTTCCTGCCACATCAGTAACTAAATTTAGCCCTTAACATATTGCTGATAATAAGAGCCATAATTCTCCTCACAAACTTTTCCATGTCAAAACTTCAGGGAAAATTATGTTTATGAATATCTCTTAAAGACTGTTGTTATCAGCCTGGTGTCCCTAACCTGTAACGTGACACAGCAGGGCAGGGACAGCTGTCTTCGTTTCAGAATTCAAATGGGACTTCTGAAAAATAGTGCTGGCACACCACAGGGGAAGAAGATTTACATCAGCAGGAACTTCTCCGTGGAAAGGGTGGTCAGGAATTGGAAGGAGCTGCCCAGGGAGGTTTGGAGTGCCCATCCCTGGAGGTGTCCAAGGAATTCCTGGAGGTGGCACTCAGTGCTCTGGGCTGGGGACAAGGTGGGCATCGGGCACAGCTGGGACTCCATGGGCTGGGAGGGCTTTTCCAGCCTCAGGGATCCCAGGGTTCTCTAAGAATAGACACAATTGTTCCTTTAAATAATAAAGATTAGGAGAGTAGGTCTGACTTACCAACCCACATAAACTCCATGTTTATTTGTGTTTTCTGAAACTGATGAACTAAAGCATTGTCCAAACATAGCATTAAACCAAAACACAGTACCTTGTCCCTCTAAAATACCCCAAAGGGACACGGCAGACCACGCCCACAGGCAGGATATTTTCCTGTGATGCCCTCAGTGGTGCAGCCAGAGGACTCCTCATTGACAGGGTTTGCTCCGTTATTAAGAACCAGCTCCAGAAGCGGAATCTGTAGGATCCAAATTAAAGGCGACTTGGGGGAAACATTACATTCTACATCCCCTCTAAGGAGCACTTTCTTCCTGGCCCGGGTCCCCTAATGGGGGGTGAGGATGAAGGAAGCCTGTCCCAGCCTCAGGAATTCTCAGCACATCGCATTTCCCAGCTGCACGTGCAGAACTCGTTGCTGTTCCACCCAGCCCCCCAGTGTGCCCTGCTGCTCCAGAGCACCAACTGAGCACTGTTAAAGCTGGAAAAGAGCAGAATTGTCCAAGCCGTGAGGCCGCTGGTGCCAGGGGCACCTTTGACCCCAGGTTCAGCACAGCAGCACACGGCTCTTGCAGGAGCCACTGGTCCTGTTGTCACCTCCAGCCAGGGCGAGGGCGATGGCACTGGCCAGGTCACCCCTGTGCAGCTGGGCAGGAGATCATTTAATGCCATCAGCTGGGGACAACACATCTTTATATCAGAATAACCCCTCCCTCGCCACCAGGACCGACTCCAGACGAGGCTCAGAGTAACAGATGAATTATTTGCAGGGAAAGTTTTTTTGATAAACAGTGTCCCTTTTCTGTGTGTGAGTCACCCCTACACAAACTTCTGTTGATGCTAATTTAGTACTTTCATTTATAAGTTACTCCGATCTATTCAACAGCTCATTTACAATATCAGGGATAACCACAGATTGCCCACGGACTGCTCTTGAGTCTGTTGGCTCCAGCATTTATTTTTCTGTCTGATTAGTCACTTAAGCCACACGCTGCTGTCTCTAGTCCTTGTAGCTACCCTACAACGCAGTCTCGTGTCCCCAGCTGAGGGAACTCAGCCCAGATGTAAATGCTTTCAAACTGTGGCAGGGAATTTTCAATTAAAGAACTTCATGTCTGGGGTTTTTTTCTCCCTGACAATCCATCCCAGGCTGAGCTCCAGAGTGAGGCACAGCTTCATGTCTGCAAGTGTTCACACAGTGCAGAGCTGAGAATGTGCTTTCAGCTGCTCACTTGGTGAGGATTTCATTATTTCAGAGCACTCCCTCCTTTACTCCAAGACTCACCCCAAGTTTTCCTAAGAAGGGCAAGGTTTGTGAACAGCAAAACCACAAAACGTTAATCTTAGTTTTAACTGAATCTTAAAAGACAAGTTCTTTAACATTGCCTCTGGGATTTAGTGCCACACCTGTTCAGTGTGGTGCTGAGTTCCCGTGTCACACCAGGAGCTCAGAGCAGGTCCCTGCACCCCTGGCACGCTGTGGGTCACACCTGCAGTGCCCTGGGTTGTGAGGGAGCAGCTCCAAACCCACCAGCTCAGCTCCTCTGCAGAGGTTACAGGGAAAGACAGGACCTGAGTGGGGTTAGACAATGTAAATTCTATTTAGATGGCAACTCTGACAATGAGATAAAGCTCATAAACTCCGTTTTATCATCCTCTTTCTTTGAGGATGAGTGAAATCCTCTTTCCTTGTTTGCAGAGCGTGAGAAAGCCGTCTGAAAGTGAGACAGAGTGCACACAGGCTGGGATGGGAGGGCAGTAATGCGCTCCTCTCCTCTCCAGACCGGCCCTGCTGACTTCATCCAGGCTCTTCTCAGCTCCAGCAGGGAGAACAGAACCCAGGAGCTGGCAGGGGCAGCACAGGAGTGGGGCTCAGGCTCTCAGGGGCAGCAGCAACACAGTCCCACCCCCCAGTGCCCCGGGCTCTGGCACGGCCCCATCCAGCCCTGGGGCTCCCAGCCTTGCTCCCAGGCCATCCCTAAACCCAGCACCAAACCTCATCCCCCTGCAACATTGCCTTTGCAGCTTCCCTCCATGACACCAACGGCTGGAGAGCCCTTTAAAACTAGCCCTTGTAGCTTCAGATTGGTTTCCAAATTAATGATCCATCTGTTTAACCTATTCCAGGACAGCCCTGTCTGAGGCAGAGCCAGGGGAGCCAGGCAGCCAGAGCCTCCTTCCCCCCAGTGAAAGTTCTGCTGCCTGCATGCGGCTCCGAGCTTGAGTTCTTGTAGATAAATACAGAACATATTTACAGCTGCCAATGACAGATGTTCAGTGTAAATATTATTCCAGCAGATTTTTTAATCAGATGGTGTAATGCATGATAGTGTCATTTAAAAGAAAAAAAATGGATGAATACAGTGAAAAAATTACCATTTGAAAGGCAGAACTATTTTTGGCAGAATTCATAATGAACTAATTTTTCTTGTCAGCAAAATGATGCTAAAAGAGACACAAAACTTATTTCTTAGTTGTAAGAAAGCAAATAATTAAAAATTATATACGTGTTCACCTTTATGTTCAGGTGCAGAGGAGTCCCACACACCGTGACCTGTATTTGTTCAGCACCATGGAAACCATTTCACTCCATTATCCAAACATTATTTACATAAAACCGAGGGGGAAAAGGTAAGAGAAAATAAAAGTGACACAGGCAGAAATAATGACAGCGATCGGATTCATGGTGGAGAAGTGGGCAGGGAACCAAGAGGGTTTTAATGAGATTTACATTCACGGAGGGGAGCGGGTTCCGAGGAGCTGATTGCATCCAAATGGGATGGGAAGGCAAAGCCGAGCTTGCGTGGTGTCAGGTTTCTCCTGGCCCAGCACTGCCTCGGCAGAGGGATAAATCTCGGTTACCCAGAGCGGGGGCAGCCTGGCCGGAGGAGCACGAGGGCACAGCAGGGACAGAACCCCTGTACCTCGCTGTTTGGGAAGGGCAGGCAGTCACACCTGGAGCTGTGAGCCTTTCCCACAGCGGCTCCTCAGCAGGGTTTGATGTTGCTGCCCCGAACCTGCCCCTGGCATCCCCCAAACGCTGCTGGCAGCCCCAGCCCCGGCACCAGACACCCCAGACCCCCACACTCGCTAAAAACGTGTCTCCTTCACCGCCTGCTGGAGTTTCCCAAACGTTATTCCCTCTCTAAATGGAAAAAAAAAACACCCCCCCGGGACGATCAGGAAATCCGGAGGAACATCAAGAAAAGCCGCGTTTGGAGCAGACACCTCCCAGTTTGCCCAGCTCACGAAGCAGCCGAAGCCAAAGATTCTGCAAACAGGGGACGGGAAAAACAAGCAAAGAACCTCCTCATCCAGTTCTTCTGCCTCGGGGTGAGATCCACCCGAGCTGTGCCTGGCAGCCTCTCCCAGGGCAGCGGCCCCAGCCCTGCCACCAGGAACCCATCCACGGGCAGAGCACGAGCGGCTTGCCAGGCAAGGGCTTCCAAAACAATTTACAGCTGAGTGTCGGAGCACGGAATGCTTATTGTCACTTAATTAAAAGAATTTCATTTTAATGCCTTTTGCCCATTTAGAGCCAATTAATGCAAGGTGCTAAGTACTCTTAAATCACATTGCAGCCAAGGCGAGCTAAGGCTGATCAACCATTCATGAGAAGAACCTTTTCTGATTTGATTCTCAGCTGAGATCTTGAAGTGCTCTTCCAAGTGCCTTCTTTGGGATGGGAAGCTGCAGAGGAGCAGGATTGAAGGCTTCCTGTGCCAACAGCACCTGCAGAACATGGCAGTGCAGCTGCTGCTGCCCCAAAACACACGGAAGAAAACTTCAGTGCCATGGGCAGGGACACCTGCCACTGTCCCAGGCTGCTCCCAGTCCCAATGTCCAGCCTGGCCTTGGGCACTGCCAGGGATCCAGGGGCAGCCACAGCTGCTCTGGGCACCCTGTGCCAGGGCCTGCCCACCCTCCCAGGGAACAATTCCTTCCTGAAGTAAAGGATTTCTTCCTCATTTCTGAGCAGTACAACCAAAGTACTCAACAGCAAGGGAAAACCTAAAACACCTGACCTGCTTTGGAATCCCACCACTGCACGATGTTAAGATTAATCCCAAGCAAAACCACGTTGTACCCTCAGCTTTCTGTGCAAACACAAGCAGTACCTGCCATGCATTGTCGCAGGAGACACAAACACCCTCAGGTGCTGTCTCCGTGTGTCAGACAACCACGTGGAGGGGCTGGTCCCAGTAACCATCACAGACAGGCACCAGCCACAGTCCTTTATCAGCTAATTCCACATGGAAGGACCTGGCTGCAGGAGAGGACCCATTCCCACTGTCCCCATTTAACCTGGCTGCAGCACAAACTGGTGCTTCCATGGGTTTGTAAGCAGTTCTTGCCTTCCAAGATGAGAAAGCCCAAGAGCCTGGCAGGCAGCACAAGGTGGGATTTGCTCCACCTGCAGACACTGGAGGTCTCCTGGTTTTCCCTGCTCATAAGTTCCTATCTGCTGATGCCACTGGGTCCAGCCCCCATTTACAGAGATGTGCAAGAGCCAAGGGTGTCTCATAGAATAAAGGGTGTCAGGGCAGAGCAGCAGCAGAATCAATGAGAACAAGACATGCCAAAACCACGTCCCTATGGTGCAAAGCTGGGGATGGTGGTCTTGAGGTCGCTGGACACTAAAGAAGTCAGAGTGAAGGACAGGAATCATCAAATAACTGCAAAACCTGTTAAAATTCGCCAGCAGCTTCGTGAACACTGGAAAGGAGACTAAATACATCAGAAACCGCTTATCACTGAATATATACAAGCACAACAGCTTTTTTGAAGTCCTAAAACTTAGTATTTTATCATGAAGAACCCTTCCTCATTCCAGAAGGATGCACAGAGCTTGAAGGACAGACTTCCCAGTTATTGAAATACTCCTAAACCCAGTCTGTGCCCTTCCCTTGGGATGGCCCCAGCTCTCCTCTGCATTGCTCTGGGTGAGTCTCACCAGGTGCCACTTCCCAGCTGAGCTCTGATCTGGCTCAGTATTTCCTTTGTGGCTGCTGCAGAATCATCCCCTTCCTTTGGAGCAGCTCTGCCTTTGATCTCTTCTCCACAGCTTTGCTTTTCATGTGGCAGTTGATACGAGGAGCTCGTATCCCAACAGGAAAATGCTCACCAGTCCTCACTGGTGTCAGCCTGAGTGCATCCCATAATTGCAGGCATCCTAAATTCTGGTAACAACCTTGAGCTACAAAAAACGGGCTTACCAAACCACACTGCTGCGTGCAGTAATTCATAACCTTCAGCTAAAACACACCGTGAAGCTGGGGGTTCAATGCTTTGTGGTTTAGTTTTTAATCTTTATTTTAAAAGAGAAGTTTAATGTAATTTTTTTTTTTTAACTCTCTTTCTCACCCTGAAGTTGAGGTGCAAGACTGGTGTTTTCAGCAAGGCAGACTCTGCCTGGTTGGTTATTTGGCTTTGAGGAGGAAAAAAGGCAAGCTAAGCATGGGCAAAAGTCTCTCAAACTTGGGTTCCGTGGGCAGGGTACCAGAGCAGACCCTTTCACTCCACACAAAGTTGTTGAGCTCAGTTGTTGAGTCTCCACTGGGAAGGGAACAGGGATCTGCCCAAGCTCTGCCCCTGCAGCCACAGCTCCTCCTGTTCCAGGTGCCAGGGAGCGCTCCCACATCCCTCTGAAAGCCCCAATCAATACCCAGAACGAGGCGCACTTGGTAAACACCGTGATCACATCAATTGCTATTGTATTTGTAATTACGTTCATTTATCAAATGTGCTGCGGGGTGATCATAATCATCTCAACATATCCATAAAAACCACCCAAGCAACGTTATCCCGAGGTGTGCACGCAGCCCCCAGCCATGAATTATCCGCCCTGCGCCAGGAACTTACCACCACAACTTATAGGCGAGGATTGGTGAAAAGAAACTTGTCTTGGAGATATTTAGAGACCTGACTTTCACAAAAGATCATCTTCCTGTGCTCATTAGGCCTCCATAAAAAAATAATCTCAGGCAAAGCCTTTAAAACTCCCCCACCCGTGCTACCAATGGGTAAACGAGGAAAAAAAAATGAATGGAAGAAAAAAAAGAAAAAAAGATTCAAACCCCTTAATTTTGCCTTTTCAAGTACAGATTTTATTCCTGAAACACTGACAAGCTGAAACCTTGGTACAGCTGACCAGGCAGAGAGTAGGGAACAGTGGTAGTGCAAAGAATGTGACTGTAATTAAACACACCTCAAAAAAAAGAATCACAGAACCCCAGGATCCCTGAGGCTGGAAAAGCCCTCCCAGCCCATGGAGTCCCAGCTGCGCCCGATGCCCACCTTGTCCCCAGCGTCAGTGTCACCTCCAGGAATTCCTGGGACACCTCCAGAGATGGGCACTCCAAACCTCCCTGGGCAGCCCCTGCCAAGGCCTGAGCACCCTTTCCATGGGGAAATTCCTGCTGCTGTCCACCCTGAGCCTCCCTGGCCCAGCCTGAGGCTGATTTGTCTCCCACCCAAATTGTACCTGGAGTGACACAGAGGTGTGGAAGCCAGACGTTAACAGCACATCACATAAACATTTTAGGTGCTAATTGATAGCAATCCACTAAAGAAGGATTGGCAGTGTAATCTCAGCTGTTACGATCGATTTGTGAGTTAAATCGGGGATCAATTCCCCTCCAGACAGACGGGGGCTGGAGCCTGGGGGTGCATTCCAGCACTCCTGGAAGCCCCGGGGTAATCCCTGAGCAGCGCTGCACCCCGTGCTTACAAACCACCTCATACACAGAGTCATTAACAAACCCGAGGCAGTTAAACACTGTCTTTTGGGTGTCCCAGAATATTAATCACAGCTGAGATATAAAATGTGTTTAATTACAGCAAAGTGTGACTGGGGATGGATTGGCTACACACGTAAAGAATTGCAGACCCCCTTTTCTCCGGTAGGAACCATTTAGCAGCAGCTCTGAAGGATGACCTTTGTGCCATGGAGCAGGTTCTTAGTGAGAAATCAGCTCTGGAGGGGCCTCAGACGGAGCGGGGGGTCAGGGAGCAGAAACCTCTTTGGCCATTGCTCCACGGGCCTGGACACGGCCAGGAGCAGCTCCTGCCACCTCCCCAGGGTGTGACCGAGACCAAAACACGTCCCAGTTACATACAACCACGGCAGCATCTGGCTCCAGAGGGGCTCCAGCCCTGGCAGCAGCTCCGGGGCCTCCTCTGGACTGGCTCCAGTGGTCCCACATCCTCCCTGTGCTCAGGGAATGACATGGATAAAGTCACCCTCCACCTCTGCTGCCCATTCCCACTGCACCCCAACCGTGCAGGGGCAGCTCAGGGAGGACCATCCCCTTCCCACTGTGACCTGGTGGGCACAGGGATCCCGGGCAGTGACCCACCCCCATCTCGGCCAGCATCCACCGGGGAACCTCCAAAACCTCATGTGGGTAAAAAGTGCCCGGCCCCAGGGCAGGAACCCTCAGGCACGGTGGGATTCATCCCAGCCGTCCCTTAACAGAAATCAGGTCGAAACCCGCAGTTAGCGCGATTTGGGGTTCAATTTTCATTGCCATTATACTTGATGGAAAAGGCATTTCCCCAAGTGCTGCCGGGCAGCGCTTCCCCGTCCTCTCTCAGAGGTTTTTAAGGAGCTGGAGGAGCAGGGAGGCTCCTGTAGGGCAGAAATAAATGCAGAAATAAACGCAGAAATAACCGCAGAAATCGCGGCCCAGGCGGGCGCGGTCCCCGGGCGGGGCAGCGGCGGCGCAGTCCCGGCAGTGCCCGGCAGAGGGCGGCAGAGGCGGCGCCGCCCCGGCGGCAGCGGGGAAGGGACCCGGGACCCCGGGATGGGACCCCCGGGACAGGGAAACCCCCGGGAACGGGAAAATCCCGGGGATGGGACCCCCGGGACAGGGAAACCCCCCGGGATGGGACCCCCGGGAAGGGAAACCCCCCGGGATGGGACCCCCGGGACAGGGAACTTCCCCCCCGGGATGGGACCCCCGGGACAGGGCAAACCCCCCGGGAACGGGAAAATCCCCGGGATGGGACCCCCGGGACAGGGAACTTCCCCCCCGGGAACAGGGAACCCCGGCAGCCGCACACCAGCACCGGGCTGGGGAGAGAACCTCGACAGGACCTGGCCAAGTGTCCTGGGCTCGTCCCCGCCAGGGCAAAGGGGGGAATTCTGCGCCTCTGCTCGCTCAGGTGACCCCCCTTGCAGAGCTGCCTCCAGCCTGGGGGGCCCGACATCGGGAGGACGAGAAGGATCCAGGGAGAGCTCAGAGCCCCTGGCAGGGCCTAAAGGGGCTCCGGGAGAGCTGCAGAGGGACTGGGGACAAGGCCTGGAGGGACAGGACACAGGGAATGGCTTCCCAGTGCCAGAGGGCAGGGATGGATGGGAGATTGGGAATTGGGAATTGCTGGCTGGGAGGGTGGGGAGGGGCTGGGCTGGAATTCCCAGAGCAGCTGTGGCTGCCCCTGGATCCCTGGAAGTGTCCAAAGCCAGGCTGGACATTGGGGCTTGGAGCAGCCCGGGACAGTGGGAGGCGTCCCTTCCACTAGGGTGGGATGGGAGGAGCCTCCAACCCAAACCGTTTTGCACCTCTCTGATTCCATGAACTTGCAAACCAGAGCACCGCCACAGACACATCTCCTCCTCTGCAAAGGCCCTCGCTGTGCCCGGGCCGCAGGGAGGGACACCCTGGCGGGAAGCCCCTGACACCTGCCCGTGTCTCTTGCCCACTGCAGAGCTCACCTGCCTGACCAGAGCATCCCAACACCTCCTCCTCCAGCCTGCACTTACTGCACAGCTTTGCCTTTAAATAAGGAAATTGAGCCTGAGCCCATGGAAACCCGTGAAATTCAGACTCTTCAGGCTCAAGATTTATGGCTAAACACCTGTAAATTCTTCTGAAACAACACAAGTAGTTGGTCCCAAGACAGCCTGATTGTCTCATAATAGACAAGCACATTGTTTGCCACTTCAAGAGTACTCAATGACATCACAAAGACTTCGAAGTAAAGTTTGGAATAGATGCAGACTGTGAGAGAAGGAGATGGGAATAATTAAATATCTGTCACATCCATCCTCCTTAAATCTGACATAAATCCCCCAACCCTGTGCCACAGCTGAATCAGATACGGCCAGGCCTCATGAACAGCGTTTCAAAACCATTTTAGTTCTTTAATAACCTTTCCACAGCAAAACCCTCCCAGGAAACACCATCTTGCTGGGGAATGCAGTTCATTAACTATCCATGAGAGAGGAGCTAAAATGAGCGATGCCAACCTGCTGCCCTGCCACCAGAGCTGCCGGGTCTCACCAAGACAGGGACAGGTGCTGCACCCTTCTATGCTCCCGTCCAAGTACTTCATCTTGAAGGAGAAATAACCATACAGTGAGAAGCCATAACACCCAAGGAGTTTCCGTAGAGTGTAGGATTTTTAAAAATGTCAAAGAGAAACGCAATAAATACACGCGAAGGGAAAATCGTAAGTGGCAAATGATTAAAGTTTGCAGAATTGGTCTTGGGAAATATTACTCTTAAGTAAGCAGGGGAAATGCAGCCACCCTGCCAGTGGAGAGCAGCCAGAGGCAGGGAGGAGTGTGGCTGCATCCCCCCTGCTCCAGGGACAGCAACAGCAGCGCCATTGTTTGGGAGCTCTGGAGCATTTGGTTATTGGAACCAAAGGAAACGTGCTCACACGGACAAAGATAAGCTCAGTGCTGGCATTCGCCTGTTTCCTGCCCATGAAGGGATCCTGGGAGCCCTCCTTTTCCAGGCACAGCTCCTGGCCAGGGTATTTAAAAGCATGGGCAGATCAAAACATGAACGTCCAGGGCTTGTCTCTAAATTTGCTGCCTCCAGACCCCTCCCCTTCCCTCAGCACCGGGAGGATGGCCACGGGATGGGGGCAGAGCTGCAGAACTGCTGACCCCCGCAGGGGTGGGTCCGGGTCCCAAACGGGAGAATTCCCTCTCACGAGGGTTTTTAACACTTTGTTGTTGCACTGAGCCAACACGAGAATTCTGGTCAGGTGAAGGAGATCCAGCGAGGGAAGCTTCACTGCAGGGTGGGCATTCCCAGGAAAGTAATGCCTGGATTGCTTCAAAATAAATCTTGAAGCCACCAGGCTCTTGATTTAGTGATTCACTCACATCTCTGTAGTTGTGCCTCTCATACCCCCCCACTTCCAGCAGTACTTTTCCTTAATTGATTACAATCAAATTTCTTCAGTTGATCCCACATCCCTCAGAATCTGCTGGCCTGAACACTAATCCTTCTGAGCTACTACCTTTCACACAAACCTCAGGTGGGTTTCCAATCTGATCTGATTACCAGACCCTCAATATGCACCAGTTTCCATCATATTTATCATACTTGCTTCATTTCCTAGGAGAAAGGGTCTGATTCATTAAAAATTATATGCTCCATTTAAGCAGGTTTTCTGCATACTTTACTCAGGAAAAAATGCTGAATGCATTTTTTTCCACATAAAAGTATGTCTTTTTTGTGATTTATCAACCTTTTATGCCCTGCCTATCAGCAGCTGCTCTCAGCCACGTACCCCAGTGGTACAGAACTCCTGGAAAGGGTGATAACAGGCGTTTCCAGCTTCCAGCTCAGAAACCACAAGGATTTCAGACGGAACAAATGCCACGTGCTTCTACCCTTTATGATATTTTTGTGTTTTCATTCAAGCAGCATCATTCACGGCTCGAACTCCCTGGAACAGTTTAATTCACACTAAATTCCATCTCAGTTTTGAGAGAGTATTTGTGGGTCAGATGCAATGCAAATATAATGGGGGCTGGAGTGGTTTTCTCTGCAGAAGCAGAGATTTCCACATTACTGTAATTTCTCTCTCTTTATTACTTTGGAGATTTAAGCGATCATTTGCTGTGAGCCATGCCACAGTTAAGGATGGAAACTTTTAATAACATCCAGGATAGAATTCACTCCTGGGCACAGAGCTCAAACAAGGCTCTGGTCCACCTGAAGCCCTCAGGGTGGAGTTTACATAGTCAGGCACCTTTTCACAACCTCCTCATAATCTGACAAATTTCAGAGCTGAGAGAAAAAAGCTTTTTGAACACTTCCCTCCTGAAACTGCCTCTTCCTTTTGTTTCCTTTTCCACGTGGGGGGAGGTTATGAAGGGGAGTTGGAAAGGGGTAGAAGAAGTGGCAGGAGGCTGATGATCAAAAGGAGCAAGAGAAGGCTGTTCCCTGCCAGCACACAGCTCTTCTCCCAGAATCCCGGGATTCCTGAGGCTGGAAAAGCCCTCCCAGCCCGTCAAGCCCAAGCTGTGCCCCATCCCCACTTTGTCCCCAGCCCAGAGCACTGAGTGCCACCTCCAGGAATTCCCTGGATGCTTCCAGGGGTGGGCACTCCAAGCCTCCCTGGGCAGAGAGATTCACCTGTAGTTCAAACCAAAAATGGCCAGGATGTCCCCAGAACTCTCAAGCACAGACTGTCACATGTTTGTCATGTAAAAGAAAATGCCTCTAATGAAATACCAGGAGGACAAAATGCAGAGAACAAAGGACAGTTTTAGCACCACTCTTCACACAAATCTCAGCAGATATTGCTCAGACAGCACAAGGCTCCTGGCCTGCTGGAAGGTGTCCTTGCCTGTGGCAGGGGGTTGGAACAAGATGAGTTTTAAGGTCCCTTCAACCCAGGCCAGTCTGGGATTCTGCTGCTCATGACATTTAGACAGGGCTTCAAAGCTGGGCAGCTAAACCAAACCTTTCCTTCATCATTACCCAGCACAAGAGTCTGCCTCAAGCTCCTTTAAAGAGAAAAAATGTCTTTTTCCTGCAATTTAAAGTCAGTTCCCACCAGAAAAAAACCCACCAAATTCAGGCTATTTGCTTGCAGTGCCAGGGGCAGTGATTCCATAACCCCTTTTCTGCTCCCTCCGTCTGTTACCAGCACAAGCCTGACTGAGCCACGCAGGGCCTGGGGTGCCCTGGCAGCGGACGGGCCCTCGCCAGCCTTTGCTGGGATGTGCCAGTGGGGACAGGGGAGGATCTCCATATCCCTGTGGCTGCCAGGGAGCCTTCAGGCAGGACCAGACAGTGCCCAGGGAACCACAGAGCCGGGGGAAATGTCTCTGTGGGAGCATATGAGAAGTGTCGCGAGCGCGCCTGGGCCGCGGCACAGCTGAACACAAGTTGTCTGCACGAGAACAGGGGCTCAAGCTGTTCTTTAACTTTCAGCTCCCGAGTTCCATTTTGAACTCGGTAATTATACAACACGAGGAGTTGGCAGTTCACATGGAGAACAGATTTAGCTGCTGACAAAACGCTACTGTTCACAAAAGTTCAAGCAGTCAGAGCTCCAGTCATCCTCCAGGGCTCTCCTCGCTGTGTTGTGGGCATGGTTTGCAGGGGAGCCCAGGGGAAGGTGTCCCTGCCATGGCAGGGGGATAGGATGGGCTCTGAGGTCCCTTCCAACCCAAAACATGCTGGGGTTCTGCTTCTCAGGCCAGAAAAAGCAAAACACAGCCACGACAAACTGTGCGAAACTTTTCCACTCTATCGAACAAAACTGTAGAATGACCAATTTCAGCTCTCTGTGGAATAAACAGAGGAAACCCACACTGCAGCCCAAACCCAACTCACCTCTGCTTAGTCTGCTCTTAAATCACTAGAGCAAAGCTATCACAGACAAATATTTCCCCTGTTTTGCTAAAACTCCCTCACACCTTCACCTCAAGATGCCTTTTGATACTGGCTACACGATTTCTTCTAAGGATTTATTATTTATTAACTCTGGGTTTGGGAGACCACACTTCCTACCCCACATACTCACAGGATCCCAAACTGGGAAGGACCTTAAAGCCCATCCAGTGCCACCCCTACCGTAGGCAGGGACACCTCCCCCACTGTCCCAGGCTGCTCCAAGCCCCAATGTCCAGCCTGGCCTGGGACACTGTCAGGACAATTCCCTTAGGGTCACAGCAGCACCCACTGATGCTACAGCCTCAACCTGCAATTCATGAAATGGTTCCAGCAATGCCAGCACAGGAACTCCTCTGCCAGACACGAACACCTCCACGTGCAGGTGCCACGACGAGCCCCCAGGTCTGCATGCAGTTAGCAGGTGGTACTTCATTATTTTATGAAAAGTTACATTTTGTTAAAACTACAAATTAAAGTTGCAGAATTTCTCTCCTCTCAATTTCAAATGCTCCTTTTGTGCGTGATTTCCCCTCCTTTACTACCCAGACCATTCGTGTCCCTGCAGGAGTAGTTTACAGCTTTGTGAGCATTCCCAGTGTTCCTACAATTCCATCTGATCCTTTTGTCAAGAACCTCATGGTGGAAAACGTCTTTATGCTGACACCATTTCAGCCACATTTGCCCTCGGTCTGCATTGCTCTGCACACACAACTTCGTGGTTTTGTGCTTTGCATTCGGCATTTGATATAAAACAGTTGATATAAAACATTTGACTATCTTTACGTGAAAGATAGAAGCCACTTAAATATTCCCTGTAAGTTTCCCTCCCTCATGCACAAGGCAGCATCCCTCCCAGCCAGGCCATGGAAGAAGAGTTAAATTATCCAGTGTTTACTGGGAGAAGTGCCTCCAACAAGGAACAGAGCTCTGGGTGGGAGGAACACGAGGAGATTCAGAGATTAGAAGGCCTAATGGAGTTTGGAGGAGCTGCATTCTGAATCTATCAAACCCTGACATTTGAGGGAGCTTTATATTTTCCTCTAAGAGTAGTGCAGACCCCAGTGAATTATATAATGGAATATGTCTCCCCAATGTAATCAAAGCTGACCTAACAGATTTGTCTTTCTGGTGATACAATCTACTGAAAATCTTTAAGGAAATCAGAACTGGATTCAAACAACAAAGAGAAAAATCACTTTTTAAATACAAAGCAGGCCTAGGGAAAGCAGTTCCTACCAATTAGAAACACTGCAATCACAGAATCATGGGATGGCTTAGATTGGAAAACACTCTGAGCCCATGAAGTCCAACCATTCCCAGCACTGCCCAGGCCAGCACTGACCCCTGCCCCAGGTGCCACATCCACAGGGCTTAGAAATCCCTGCAGGGATGGGCACTGCAAACCTCCCTGGGCAGCTCTGCCAGGGCTGGGCAGCCCTTTCCATGAAGGAATCTCCCCAATATCCACCCTGCCCCTCCCCTGGCCCAGCCTGAGGCCGTTCCCTCTCCTCGGGTCCCTCTTCCTGGGAGCAGAGCCCGACCCCCCCGGCTGCCCCCTCCTGTCAGGGAGCTGTGGGCAGGGAGGGGATTCCCCTCCCAGGACAGGGCACCACAGCCCCGAGGAAGGAGCCGATTCCTGTCACTGCTCAGGAGCCTCCGACAGTCCTTGGGATGGGACACCCCAGGGCAGACACCACCACGCTCGGAAAACAGCAGCACTGAGCTGAACGTGCTGAATAAATCCAGCTTAAAACAAAAAAATTGTATTGATTAGGCCTGAGGAAAGGACTCCTTTCTCATCCAGAGGAACAAAAGGAAAGGACTTCAGGCTTGCCTTATAAATGCATTTCAAGAAGCATTTTTCCACATCTATGCCAAAAGAAATGGCTCTAAATTGGTACAATATTAAATTGATTTTATTAAATCCCTCAATGTAAAAACATACAAATGATTCTCCCCCAAATGTTTTAATCACACTCTAAGTGAAGTTTACCTGTTGCTAAAAAAATCTCCATTTTAGGATTGCTGTTAACTGAAGAACGTAATGCTGATTTCTACAAAGTTAAGAGCAAGGAGTAAAATTCTAAAAATCAAAATTCCTCTTGCCAAGCAACTGAGCAGAGGAACTGAATCAGAAGGCAGAGCCACTGCTGGTCTCTGAGCACACACAATAAAACCAGTCAGATTCCATTTGTTAAAACATGTGATTCAATTAATTTTGCCATCTTTACTGAATAATTCACTTGATGAATCAATTCTTCTGGTAAATAAGCACTTCTACATCCTGCTGACCTCTGTGTGGGCAAAACTGATTTTTCTCTTGGCATCGATGTTCTTTGGGGCGAGGAGAGAGGGTGGCTGGCTTAGGAGGCAAGTCCAGGGGAACCGCTGAAGAGCCCCTGGTGTTGATGGACCCACCTGTGCCCAAGGCAGCCCCTTTCCAGGGGAAAGGGAACCAGGAGAAGGTTCAAGCCAAGCCCAGCAGACGAACAGCCCCAGGGAATAACCCCTGGAAGCAGCCCACACTCACTCCAACCAGCACTGGGGATGATGATGCACTTGGACACTTCTCCCTGGTTTGGTTACCCCCTGAGAGCCCCTTGGCCATTAAATGGGATGTGGGAACTCTTAAGGACAATTTCTCATTTAGCTAGTTCTATGACTAGTGAAAGATGTTATAACACTTTTAAAAACGAGGCTTTCCAGTAAGCACCACCAATTTCCTTAAAATGTTTGCCATGGAACCTTTATCTCGGAGAAAAGCTAAACATAAGGACACAGAGACAGAGAGGAGATATTCCTGCATCTATTTGAAGAAATCTCATCCATAAAGAAACAAATTGCCATGGTAATTATCACTCCCTTACTTGTAATTGTAGGAATAACCGTACATGGGTTATACATATGGACCGCTCTCATCCCGCGTGCGCTAATTCTCCCTGGAAAGAAATGATCTTTTATGGAGCAGAAGTATTAAATGTGTTCTGGCAGCGGGGAGCGCTGGCTGAGCGAGGTGCTCTGCCACAGAGCCAGCCCTGCCTGCAGATGGAACCGCTCCTGGGGCGCTGCAGAGCGGCCTCACCCCACGCTGAACCCCGAGGAACACCAATTCCGTGTTCCCAGCCAGCCTGAGGATTACCTGCTGTGCTCCAGGACAGCCCTGTCGGAGGCACAGGTGGAACCTGCCCTGGGGCACAGCCAGTCCCCACCAGGCTGCCCCCCAAAACTCCCAAACAAGCAGGGGCTGCACTATGGGCACCATGAATTATTTAAGTATCGATGTGCTGAGTGGATCTGCCGTGGTTTGGGTGGTGGGGTTCTGTCAAACTGGGGCAGAGCACCGTGTAAAAGTGAAGCTCACATTTGCATTATAAAGCTAGACGTGGATTAATATTTAGTTCCTCTAGTCACTGCAGAGAATCTGCTCTGAAAAGCCAAGGAGCCAGGGCTCTCGTATTCCTGGTCCAATTAGTCACTGGGAATAAATCACCCAATTCCGCTGAACAATGACCAGGGACCTTTTGGGAATAACAACTCTCTGCCCACTCACCTGCTCTTCAAACCCAGCAGGTGAGACACACAAGCTGAGTCCTAACTGGATGCCCCAGGATCCCTGGAAGTGCCCAAGGCCAGGTTGGATGGGGCTTGGAACAACCTGGGATAGTAGGAGGTGTCCCTGCCCGTAAAAAACAAACAAACAAACCAACCAAAAACACACACACACAAAAAAACCCCTAATTTTTAAATTTCTGTCCTTTTCTACAGAGATAAAGAAGGTGGCCAGGCCATCCATTTGCCAGTCCAAGTAGCACAGGAATATTTCAACTCACTGCTCCCATGGTTCCACCACTGAAACGTCCCACAAGAATCTCACCTCCAAACCCCTGTGCAGAGAGCCCTTCCTGCCTTCTCAGCCCCAAAACTCAACTCCTCAGAAATAACTTTTGTGATTTGTATTTAACTGTTTTTGACTCATGGATGTTTCCAGCAACTGCCCTTTGGAAACCTGGAACTGGAATCTCTCATTAGTCAGATTTTTCTGCCTTCTGCAGGGAGCAGCAATTGCTGCTGTAAAATTATTTATGAACAGCGAAAAAACCCCATGGATTTCACGTACGGCATCAGAAAGGAGGATTTTTATCACAAGTACTGCAAATAGGTACAGGGTTGGGGAGCAGTGCTGCACCTGCAGCAAGAGTGGGGTGGGGATTTTTTTTTGATCAGCCCTGACTGCTCCCCGTGTGCAAGGAACAGAGAAATTGGAAATGTCCTATGCTGTGCACTCATCCTGCCTTTTACTCCCAATACTTGTACATGCGTGAGGGAAACACAAACTTTTTTTAGAAGTCTTTTTCTCAGATTTTTGGCCTCAAATTTACATAAAAAAAAGAGGCTCCTATTCCTATTAATAAATCCAATTAAACTGCAAGCTAGAATATTAATTCTGGCTCTTAGTGCTTCCTAACATGTTTTTTTTTTCTCCAAAAACAGCGACAGGACGAGGTTCTGTCCTTCTGGAGCAGGTGTCTGAGATCCCACAGATTCCACCATCCGTGTCCTTTATCCCCACGCCCGCAGCCTCCTGAAAGCTTCACACGCACCCTGAGCGGTGCCGCTCTCGAGGACCAAACAGATAAATTATCGCTAGCAGCGAGGCTTAGCTGCATTTGGGAGCCGAGTCGCACGTGTTCTGTCCAGGAGGGAGCGGGCACAGGAGAGGAATCCGCTCTTTTCGCCCTGGGCCCTCCTCGCTCCAGCGGCTCCGGGGTGCGCATCCCTTTGTCCCCGCTGATGCTCCAGGAACCCCGGCTGCCCGGGTTCTGTGCTCCTCAGGGCACGTTTCGGAATTGTTTTTAAAGCTCCTGGACCCCGAGGAGGCAGGCTCAGATCCGATGTGCTGTGACAGGTAAAGGGCACCGTGAAGGCTCCGTGAGCTCCCTGCTACAGGGGGAATGTGCTCACATGTGGAGCACCCTTTCTGTGCCAGGCACAGCCACGGCCCCCGCGCACCATTTCCGAGCACTCCTCACTCCCGAGCAGGAAAATCACCCATTTGTGATGGGGTAAAGCACCACCTTACCCTTCCTGGGCTTTCCTCCTCGCAGAGCCACAGCAGGAACGGCAAACCAGGGAGCAGGGAGAGGGCAGCGCCTCCGATTTCCTTTTGTAGGGGCTATAATGCCCTTTAAAACAAACCCCTCGGTATAAAAGTCCAAGCACTTCATAGCAACTGCAGCAAAGCCTAAAAACCTGTGGGCATTTTAAAAAATCCTTTCTGTTCCTCCTTTGACACAGGCAGGAGGAAAAGTTTACATTTTCATGAACCGCACACGTAATTATGCAGGAAACTTTGGAATGCCTTAATGGCAGAGGGCTGTGTGTGCCACAGAGCAGTTTGGGTTGGGAGGGACTGTAAAGCTCTTCTTTCCCTGGGCAGGGACACTTCCCCCAGAGCAGGTGCCTCTCCTCCTGGAAACCAGGCACCTCCCTGGCACGTCTGCCCACAGGCACTGACAGTCCCCACTCACTCTTGAAAGAAAAGGTTTCATCACCTTGCTTCAAAAGTTGCATTTTGATCTGTATAATGGGCTTTGTACTTAATATAACCGTCAGCAAACGCCACGAGGCTGTTCCCTGCCAGACAATGCCACTGGGCTCAGCGGGGTTCCTGCAGTCACACTCGCAGGAAGAGAAATGCTGTAAATAGTGCGTTACAGGCGTCTATTTCGAGATGTATGAGGTTAGAAAGTACAAAAAAACTATTACTGTAATAATTTCTACTTCTCCAATTCCATCTAAAAATCTCAGAACTTGCTGCTCGGCCTTTGCAAGGCTCGTGTTTGTGTTCCAACTTTTCCCACATATTTGATGACGGCTGTTTTTACCAGCGGAGCGGCCAGACTCCCTTACGGAGCGATTACACAAGGAATTAATTATAGGAAAAGCAGATGACAGCAGCACTGAAAATAACTCGAGGTCAAATTTATGCCGTGTATTAACTTTACGTAATCAAACTGAGTTCAGAGTTGAACCATACCCCAAAAAGAACCTTCCAAGAAGCACCCAGCCCCAGCCAGTGTCCACTGGCAGGGCAGGAGGCTCCAATGGGTTTTGCTCACGATCCTGCCAGTGAAGAACTTCAAGGAGCAGAGGCAGTTTTTCAAACCTGAAGAACTTCACTTTGTCCTGGAGGAAACTTTATCCACCTTTTAATGACAGCACTCCAAGCTGACAAAGCCTATTCCCCCTTTAACTGCAGCCTTTTAAATCCAGGTGCCCTTCCCACTCCAGCTCTCATTTTTCCAGATATTTCCCAAACTGTGGGATGACTCCCTTGCTATCCCAAAGCAGGGAGATGCTGCTGAAAACAGCCACAGTGGTGTTCAGAGTTCTCCTGACAGAACAGCCTCACACGCTGTGCTCTACATCAGTTCATAGAAATGACAGATGGAAAGACGTTTAATTTACCCCTCTCAAACAAGGACCACTTCTCCAGGCCTCCTCACACAGCGAGAGGAGCCCAGAGCCTGCCAGAGCTGACAGATTCAGACTCTGTGGCCGGGTGTCCCTCACGCCCCCAGCCTTATCCAAACACCTCAGCACCACGAAGGGAGGGAAGGGCTGATGGACACGGCAGGAGCAGCAGGCAGAGCAGCACCGCCTGCACTGTGATCCTGCTGAGCCTTCCAGCAGCCACGTGAGAGTTAACAAATTAAAAATAGGAAATTGGCCTGTTGGAGCAAGTCCGGAGGAGGCCCCAGAGCTGCTCCAGGGCTGGAGCCCCTCTGCTCTGGAGCCAGGCTGGGAGAGCTGGGAATGTTCCCCTGGAGAAGGGAAGGACACAGGGAGAGCTCCGAGCCCCTGGCAGGGCCTAAAGGGGTTCCAGGAGAGCTGGAGAGGGACTGGGGACAAGGCATGGAGGGACAGGACACAGGGAATGGCTTCCCACTGCCAGAGGGCAGGGATGGATGGGATATTGGGAAGGAATTCCTGGCTGGGAGGGTGTGGAGGCCCTGGCACAGGGTGCCCAGAGCAGCTGGGGCTGCCCCTGGATCCCTGGCAGTGCCCAAGGCCAGTTGGGACAGGGCTGGGAGCAGCCTGGGACAGTGGGAGGTGTCCCTGCCCATGGAACTGGATGGGATTTAAAGGTCCCTTCCAGCCCAGAACATTCTGGGAGTCTGTGGAAGAGAAGCAGATCAGAAACATCCCCATGTCCTGGGCTCCAAAGCCTTGGAACACGAGGCAATGAACAGCCAGTGCCTGTGCAGAGGGTCCCCAGAGCCCCCAGCCTGCCACGTCCCTTCTGTCCCTGCCCTCAGAGAGGTGGCTGCTCCCACACCCAACTGAGCTTCTCTGGGTGAAGCCACTAAGGCTGGGCTCTGCAGGTTTAACCTCTGCATTTTTTTTGTTGTTTTCCAGGGTTACATTGTTTTTTAATTGAGTCTCCTTCAATATTTTGATTTCAGTTGTGCCCAAATCCAGAGGCATTCAGAGCTCAGCTCAACGCCAAAGCATCTTGGTTTCATCAACATTTACTGCTGACACCTAGGTTGATGAGGGTTTTCTCCTCTACAGCTTTCTTTTCCCTAAAAAGTTGGTATTTTGCACTGCTCTAACTCAAGAAAATTTAAGGGCTTTTTTAGAGATATTTGGTGGATTTTGTGTTTTCCCCCACACCACTCTCTGGTGGGAATCCTAATTTTCCCTTTGGAAATCAGGCACATCTAGAGGCAAGGCAGAGAAGTGCCACATGGTAAACTTAAATACAGATGTGCTCTCCCAGCACCCGAAATTAAGCCATTGTTATTACACCATTCAGGGAATCCAATGACTCCTCACCATAATTTAGCTAAGATCAAGTGTAAAATCTGTTTAATAATACCCGGTACATCCTCTATCCTGGAGATTATATCCTGCATTTGCAGGGCATTGACTCCATAATCTAACAGGTCTTTTCCATCTCTGACTTCTATTAGCCTATGAATTATAACAAAAGGACCATTAGGCAAACCATAATTGTGGAAACAGCCTCTGACACCTGAGACTAACTCCCGCCATGGCAGGGAAAAGTAAAATTAAAACACAGACAATTGAAGGGAAAGCATTCCCTTTATCCAAGTGTTAACTCACTCTATTGAAATCAGGAAACAAAACTCACTAAGTCACAGAAAAGGCATTTTTCCCTCCCCATCTCTTTAGAGAAAAGACCTTGTTTGGGCAGCACAGCAAGTGCTGGTCTGTCCCTGCAGGAGGGATGGGGCTGGGGGTTATTTGGGATATTTTCCCTATCTGCTGCCTCTACCCAACCCAACTTGTCCTGCGCCCTGGAGCCACTTCTGCCAAGAAAAGTCACATCTTCCAAGGAGCTTCACCTGGGGAAGCGTAAAACAACAGAGCAACCCAAAAGGCTCAGGAAAGGCAGAAAGCATCCAGCCGAGGCTGCCTGGGAAGGGGTGGGAAGCGCAGCCATCCTCCAGCAGCTCTGGCTAGCACACATCCCTGCAAAGGTCATCGGCTCTGCAAACACCTCAGAGGGAAAGAGGAGTTCGCAGATGAAGTCACACACTGTAACACACGCGCGGGGAATGCAGAGCGCGCAGAGCCCCGCCGAGGGGAGCGGCGAGGAGCCACCTTCAGCTCCCTGCTGCCGGGGCTGGGCCAGCTGTCCCAGCTCATCCTGGCTGCCTGGGCACTGGCCAGGCTCTGCTCTGCCCCGGGAGCTGCCCAGGCCAGGGCCAGGCAGGAGGGCTGCCAGCATGGAGGGGCTGTTCCTCCCCAGCATCCATCCTCCCCATCCCAGCACCGCAGCTCGGCTCTGCCCGCAGCCATCCCGCCCTCCTGGGCATGGCAGGCACGTGGTGTCCAGTTATCACTGACCAAAGGCCCAAGATCCGTGCTGGGGGTGTGAATAGCTGAGGGAATTCCAACACTACTCCCTGAACACAGAGGCACCTCACGCCGAGGCCTCGGTGCTCTGAGCAGCTGTGCTGCTCCCCAGCTGCACAGATTGAGCCCCACAGGTAGGGTGAGGGACACCCCATGAGGTCACCTCGGTCCCATGCCAGCAGGATGTCACCCTGTGCTCAGGGCAGGGGTCGGAGGAGCACGTCATGGTTTGGGACCAGCAGAGCACCCCCGGCACTGGAGTGAGCCATTCCCAACGCCTTCCTGACAAAAATCACAGCTTTCAGCTCTCCATAACATTTCTCCAGCTTAATTAAGAAATACTTTTCACATGACCAACTGCTCCTTTTTTCCATTACTTCTAACACGACTGTTTATGCAAAACACACTCATTAAAGACAGTTCTGCAGCATCATCTCCTCACGCCGCAATCTGCAAAGAAAGAGCGCGGGCTGATCCCTTACCTTTGCACATCCTACTGCTTCCCAGAAGCCAGGCTGGAGGAGCTGCGAACTGGAGCCAAGCCCATGGATCCATGTGCTGCACCGGGCTCTCGCACAGCTGTGCTCTGCACCATGGAGCAGACTTACAGCACATCTGCTCTCCGCTCCCAGCCCTCCGCCGCGCGCGGGCTGCCAATTGTGCCTCGCCGTGCCAAACCGGGTGGCAGAGAGGGCTGATTATTATTTATGGAACAGAGGGATATCCAGTAGGGATTAGGAGGACTCTCAAGATCACTTCTGTTTGCAACTTGAGCGGGGTTTGAAAATGGGTCTTTTCAAATGGCAGCAAGTGAAATTATACATTTCTGCCACGACGCGCTTGGAGCCACATTAACGCTTTCATTTAAAAATCGGTTTTACACGGGGGTTAGGAGTTGGCTGCAAGTGCTCTCCATGAGCTAGAAGCAGCCACACCTGAATTGCTTTTCTCATTAAAATCAGATCCTGAGGAATATCCATGCAAAGAGCCTATTGACCAAACAGAATCCATGGAAAAGCACACGGCAAAGCCCACTCGAGTCCAACAGGGAAGTGTCACCTGCTGACAGCTGTGACACCCTCGCTGCCATCACTGCTGCACTTCAGAGCCTCTGACTTCAGCAAACAGGCAGAAGCAGTGCAGGAAACAATCCTGCACGGCAGGAGAGACAGTGGGAGCTCACCAGGAGAGCGAACATTGCCTCTCTCCCGATCACAGGCACCCCAGAACCGCCCAGCCCTGGTTCCGCAGGCCCCGCGCTGCTCCCAGTCACCTCCTCACCTCAGAGCACATTCCCACTTCTCATTTCATACCATCAGTAAGGTGGGGAAAGACTGATAGAGTTGGAAAAGTGCCCCCAGCCTGGCCCTTTTTAACTCCTCTTTCAAGCAGGTTTTGGTGGGACACTGCCTCGGAATTTCCAGCGTGTTCCCATCCGCACTCCCAGCTCCAAGCTGTAATTGAGCCTAGAGCAGGGGGTGCCATGAGATGGCATCTGCACCAAAAGAAGCAACTCCTGTTTTATTTTTCCTATTTCCTACAGAAATATCTCCACAGTATTAATCCCTATTAAATATTGGCTTAACTTGGGAAGGACCTGGGGCCGGATGCATGAAATCCGGATTCCTTCCTGGAAGCACAGACTCCAGCACAAACACATGGGAATGTTCTCGGAGCTTGTACATCCTCTGATCCCTTCAGAAAATAAACCTGCTCCAGCTTTCCATGGCACAGGTATTCCTGGCATTGCAATATCAAGGGTTTCTCTTCAGCCCCTGCTTTACTCAGCCTGCAACTTTCTCCCCTAGGATGTCTCCGGAGGCAGAGAACAGATGTTTGGAGTTCATTTTAGCACCACCTCTCTAACAGCGGGAACTTTTTCCTGGTAACTTTGTCATTAAATCTTATTTTGTTTGCAAATCTGTTAAAAATACAGCTCTAACCCAAATGTATTTTAGGGAACATGCATTTCTCATCGTGGCCCTACTGCTCACTTAGAGATGAGGAAAGCATTGTGAACACATGAAATACATTTGTTTGTGTCAGGAAAGACAATGAAATAAAGATGTAGCAATTCTTTCAGTTCTATAAGTTTCATCTTCAGGAATTAGCACAACATCATTTCTACAGAGGTTTTCAGGAGAAAAGATGTCAGTTTATGACTTGAAATTAATTTGTAATAGGCCCAGCTGTGTTTTATTGTCCTTCTTTGTGCTCTCTGTTACACAGGAGATTATTCATGATATAAATATAATGAATGTATGAATTGGGGGTGCTATTCTTCAGTACCCTCAATCACTTACATTTTATAAACATTTATATAAAATGTTGCGGTGCTGTGCTGGCCAGCCCTGAGTTTCAGCAGTTTGTTGATGCCATATACTCACGCACCTAAGGTTGCAAAATTTGTGATCACGTACTGCAAGTCGCAGCACTCAAAAATCATCTCCATTCTTTTCAGAAACATCCAGGGAAACACACAATTTTACAGCAAAACAGGAAAAAACACACCATGAGAGTTCTATGACAGCTTTATAGAAATGCTGTGTTCTGAAAACATGAGAGTCCTGAACCTTCCCTAAGTAACTGCAGAGACAAACCCCCGAGTGCAGGAGCAGCCAGTCCTGATTCCATGGACCCAGCAGATTCCTGCTCATCCACTCCTGTGTTTGCCATTTCTTACAACAGCAGAGTAAAATTGCCAGAACTGAGGATCCCAAACTTCTTAAATGGCTCTGAAAGACGACTACCCAACCATTTAACAGTGGCACAGCTCCTACAGAAAGGACTTTTAGAATCATGGAATCACCAAATGCCGGAGTGGTTTGGGTTGGAAGGGACCTTATCCCATTCCACTGTCCCAGGCTGCTCCAAGCCCCGTCCAGCCTGGCCTGGGACACTTCCAGGGGCAGCCACAGCTGCTCTGCAGGCTGGCAGGGAGCAAGCAGAGATAAAAACAGGAGAAATATTTGGGACCAAAAAACGTCAACCCACGCACACCCAGGAGAGGCTTGGAAAGACCGAGGCGTAGAAGCAATCCTGCGGGAATGCCGTGTCTGCGCGCAGGAGGAGCAGCGCCGCGCAGGTACCAACACCCGCGGAGCCCTCTCCCTGCAGAGGGGTGACCGTGTCCGGCACAGGGAGCCCGCTGGGCCCCGCTCGGCCCGGCGCTGCCGTGGCGCTGCTCTGCCGAGCCCCAGCGAGCACAGCCGGGTGGGGATGAAGGCCGTGCCCTGACGGGAGCAGCAAACCCCATGGCACCGCGGCCTGGGCCCGGCCTTCCCTGCCCGGAGCCCGAGCGCTTCCAGAGGGGCCGGCGGTGCCCGCTGCTCCTCCCGCAGCTGAGCTCCGCATCCTTGGCCTTTTAAGTTTAGCTCCAGAGCTTGTCGCTTCCCTTTATTTCTCTGTGAAGCAGCTGGAGGGGGTGTGGGGCCCAGGTAGGGCCCTTCGCTGCTGCCAGAGCCGAGCCAGTGCCGCGGGCCCGCCCCGGCCCCGCCGAGCGGCACCGGCGCAGCCCCGGCCCCGCTTCAGCGCCCAAACTCTGCCCCGGCACTCACAGCCCAGCCACGCCACGAGCTGTTCTGGAGGATGGGAACACACAGAAAAGGCTTTTTGCTCTTTGTTTTATCCTGTGTCACAGCTCCGTGGCATTGTCTGCAGCTCTGACTGGGGTGCTGCAGCTCGCTGTGTCATTTGTATGGAATATTAAAACCGTAGAATAATTAAAATTTTGGATTTTTCTTTGTACGAAACCAAATTAGTCAAGAAAAATGAGCCAAGTAATGTTATTTAGTGTTTATTGATGCAGGCAGGTAAGTTCCTGTGCCTTCAGTAGGACACCCAACAAGCACTAAAAGCTGGGTTTGCCGGTGCTGTAGAAGATATCCGTCCCATTAAAGCCATTAATTCAGCCAGAGCATCAGCCCAGCACACACAGCAACAACCAAAAGCCCACCCCAGTGACCTCCACAGCTGCAGGCATGGGCACCAGGCCCCAGCCCCCCCGAAGGGGATTACACAGAAAGGCTGAGTGTCCACACACAAAACTTGATCAAACATCACTTCTCCCAAGCAGAAATATTCATCTGAATTAAACTCTTCCACCTCACAAAAGCAGCTCAATTGTAAATGAGGGAGCTCAGGAGGAAAGGGTGAAGTGACCAAAATGCCTGAGTTTTGCTACAGAAATTCTCACCTTAGTGATGGTCCCAAAATTACAAATGAGATTTTGTTTCTTACAGTAAACTATAAAGATTTGAATAAAAATTAGAAATTCTCTGACTAGACAAGAGGCCTGTCCCATGAGATGGGCTGTGTACACTGGTCCAAAAGCAGATTTCTCCTCAGTCCCTTGGCCTGGCACCTTCCCCGTGGTGCAGCAAGCACCATGCCAGGAACTCGAGCCACCCCAAACCTCCTCCCTGGCTCCAGCAGGGCTGCCCTGCTCGTGTTCTAACAAACCAAACATGTTCCTATTGCATGTGCATGAGGCTGCAGCTGTGCAGGCGCCCCTCACCCTCAGATCCTCATGGATCTGCAGGCCAGACAGGCTGCTGTGGAAGGAGAACACAAATCACCTGTTCTGTCCAACCGAGCTCTCCCGGCCATCCTTGCACCCCATTAAAATGCAATAATCCCATTAAAATGCAACAATGCCACTATGTTGAGAGACACACTTTGAAATAAAATAAATTTTAAAAACAAACAAACAAACCCACAAAGCCTGAGCTTCTCTACACATCCACCCTTGTGCCTCCAACCCACAGTGCCAGAGAAGGAAACTCTTTACTGCTAAAACAGGGGAGCAGAGACAGGAGGAAATCAGGAAAACAGAGAAAGCACACCATATAGAAAATGTCAAATATGTCAAAACATTCATGAATACCAACATCTCCCTGTGCTCCATCCCCAGCTGCAGAGGTTACTTAGGGCTAACGTTTCAGCAAGTGCAGATTATGCAGCACAGGCTTTACTTATACATAAAAAAATCAGATACAGGTGCATCCAAGGTGCTTTTTGCGTGCAGCCAGTCCGGGGATTTCTCCCTCCAAAGAAAACTCAGGAGGGTAAAATCACATAAAGCACGAATTTCCCAGCTCTGACCACCCCAGATGTAAATTCCTGCTGGCCGCTCACGGAGCCCGTGACACACACAGTGAGGATAATTAGGGAGAGGACTGAAAGCAACTGTTGCCGATTGCATTCCCAAACCAATAAAGCACCCACACGGGCTCATGCCCGCAGCAATTCATCTCCAGGAAAGGCGGATTCGGAGCGCGGCAGGCACACACCTCCTCGTCCCCGAGTCACCGCCTGGGAATTCTGTCAGCCCAGTTCGGTGGCACTCTGAGCTCAACACACCCAGGACAACATCACATCGTCCAGGCCCTCCGAAAAACGCAGCTGAAATTAAATGTCACCAGTGGAATACCGTGGGCTGTGTGAGCAGCAAACACCTGACCTGAATTCACCCCCAGTTTGTTTGTCAAGTTTGGAAATCTTGGCATATTTGGGAAAATTGTGCCTTGGTGTAACCTCCTCACCCATCTGCAGCAGGAGAAGGAAGGGGCCCAGCTCTGGAGAGAAACAGGACCCCCTCCTGCTTGGGCTTCCCTGGGAACACCAATGTGACCGCCAGACAAAGCGAACAGACTCCATTCTTACACCTCGGTGCATCAGAGGAGTAACTCCACAGAAAACAGTGCAATTGGATGAGCAAAACAAGAAGTTGGGTTCAAATCAGCCCAGTGGGTTGGTAAGGAACTGCAAAAGCTGAAATTGCCAGAGAACAAACCAGGACAGGTCTGGCTGCCCCTCACACGAGCCCAGCAGAACAAGCAGTAACAAATTCCAGCAGCAGCACAGGGCTAAAATAATTAAGATAGCTATTGATCTGGAATATTGCAAGCCTGGAGAAGTGAAACCCTTTAATAAATCCTCCCATTGATACCACCAGTTAAAAATTATTCCTCCAGCTCCATATTCTGTGTCGAGCTCCCACTCCAAACATTTTTCTGAATGTCTCTATACAGTGCTCAGTGTTTCCTCCCTGCTTCGCTAGAGCCTGCAGAACACGGCAAGCGGGAGCCCAGGCAGCACAGAGGCTCTGGCAGCGCTCCCCTCTCCAGCCTACTCTGGAAGCGGCCCCCGAGCCCCTGGAAGCCCTCCCCGCTGCGGTCCCTGCCCGAGCGCACCTCGGTGCCCGTGTCCGGCCGGCAGCTCCCTCCAGCCTTTGCTCCGCGCTCGGCTCCGCCGCACACTGACCCAGCGAGCCACGGCCCGGGCAGGAGCGCGCCGGGGAGTTGGGGAAAACTGCGGGAAGAGGAGGTGACCGGGGGAAAAGCCGAGGCAGGTGTGAAATGGGCGCCTGGGAAGGATAAAGTCTGCTTTCCCCAGGTGCAGAGGGTTAAACCTATTAGAAAAGTTGCTGCGAAAGACGCTGAGGAAAGTGGTGGAAGCAGCTGATTTCTGGGAGGAATTGGGAGCAGCTGGGGGTTATTTAGAGGGGATCGAGTTGTTAAATTCTTTCTGTAAACAAGTTTTTTGGGTTTTTTTTGCATTTTAAACCCTTCTGCAGCATAGACATTTACACTTTCATATCTATTTACACACATTTAGGGAACGCCTATATGCTCTCTATATATTATGGGGATATCTGTATTTCATATGCACTGTTTAGGTTAAAGTCACAACAACTCCAGCCCCGTGCCCGTGGCAATCCCAAGCTCAAGACCCCGCTCAGGATGAATTAGGCAGCACCTGCCTCTGCCCCAGCGCCGCTCCGTGCCCCTCCACAGCACCCGCCTGCCACGGCACCGACTTTTATTCCTTCTTACGACTCTTTATTTTAGGAATGTTCCGCTCGACCGAACCGCAAAGCCCCTTCCCCAGCAAACCGGGTGCTCGGGGCTCGCCCGCACCGGGGGCTGCTGAGCCGCGGATCGCAGCCCCCCGGCACCCCCGGGATGGGGATGCGGCACCGGGGAGAGGCTGCCTCTCACCCGTGTCCGTGGGGTTTTGGATCGGGCACCGAGGGACGCGCGGCAGAGAGGAGTAAAACCGATCCCGGGAGTGCCTTCCCCACCCTCCCGCGGGCAGTATTTTGTCTCCCCGAGGCGACAGGCTGAAGTTCCGTCCCCCCCCGGGCGAACCACCGGATTTTGGGGTCCTCCTCCCTCTCCACGCGCGGGATCCCCGCGAGCGCATCCCGGTCCCCGGCGGCGCCGGGACTCGCGGGGCTCGGAGCGCGGGGTCGGTGCCGCGGGGCTCCGAGCGGCGCCCCGACCTAAAGCCTGGCAGGGCCCCGAGGCTTTGGGGGGAAGCGCTCCCCGGAACCCCGCTTTGCTCCGCGCTGCCCCTCCTGGCCCCCGCACCCCTCTGCCGCCGCGGGGGCAGGTTTGGGAATTAAATTCCTTCATTAAAGGTGTTTTCCTGAGGAATTAGGCCCCCCGACAAAGGGATGCGCCTGAGCAAACGCCGGCGCGGGAGGAGGGAGAGAGGGATGGATGTCGCAGGATGCGGGGTCCTGGTGCGGGGTCTGGATGCGGCGGGGACCGAGCGTGGTAAAACCCGGGAAAGGACCAACCTCCGAGCCGCGGCTTTTCCTCCTCTTCCTCCCGCGGAGCCGGCGGCAGCGAACGGGAGCGGCCCCGTCCATCGCCGCTCCGGGATCGCCGCACGGGCAGAGGCTTTTGTCCCCTGGGTGCGGCGCAGGCTGGCGGAGGAGCTTCGCACTTCGGCAGAAAGGAGACGAAATTCGATTCGTTTACATGTTTTATTGTTGTAAACATTAAAATTGTCTTTCTCAAAGAAAGAGTTCTCGGGAGAAAAAAAAAAAATAATAATAATAATAATAATAATCCGCGTTTCTAACTGTCGTACACCATATTAAAAAAAGGCAGCGACTTTCCCGTGTGCCAAACCGGGGTATACAAAGAAAAATACTACAGAATATGGCAATATTAAAAATATTACTCGAACATAAAATAATATATTAACCGACAATTTTTAGACATAAAAAACCAAACGGAACAAAACAAACCAAAAATTCAAAGTGCTCAGTAATTTCCAGGGAGTTATGTATAGTATAAGCACTCTGGAAACAGTCAAAAGCTGCTGCATGCAAGATCTGTTTAGCTTTAGACAACAAAATAATCAAGATATAAACTTCTTCTTTAATCAACATCAACAGTACATACAACACTTACAAACAAGGGGTGTCGGGCGGTGTTTACAAACACTATGTTCCCTTTGGGGGGGATTCCGGGGGGTAACACTTGTGCCCACCTATTTTACAATTGAGAAAATGTTTGAAGCTTAGATAACTACCAGTCTTTATAAAAGCTACCAGACTACATAGTGTCTGAAATACTATTTATAGAATATAGACATTACTGAAATAGCAAGTGCCTATAACATTGTCACCCTGGAATCGTCATGCTTCCCTGGTATGGACAGATTGGGTTTTCTTTTTTATTAATTCTCCTTTTTTTTTTTTTTTAATTCTTTTTTTTTCCAAACACATTTAGCTTTTATTTTTATTTTTTTTTTTAGAATTGTTTTCCATGTTTCATCATAAATAGGCACAGAATAATTTTTTAAAAAGCCAAACTGCATCTGATAAATTTACAAGCCTTTGCCTTCATTAATGCCACGTCACCCACGCAACGTTTGGGGTTTGGGTATATTACAGCTTTCTTTTACAGCAGAAAACTTTAGTCTTTAGGAGGGAGAGACCTGTGGGTCACCTCAACGCCCGGTTTGTCACCGCGTGAGTCTGAGCCGCGCGCCCGGCGTTGCCAGACAGGCTTGTCTTTCGAACCAGAAGTCCTTAATAATAAATTCATTTAGAAGCCGATAATAAAAAGTTTATACCATGGTATTTGTGTAGTCCATGAGCTGCATCCATGATGCCCCAGAGCCAAAATGCCCATCGCGTTCTGCCTGCAGGAGTTTGCAACACTGGCTGGGTGGGAGCTGGCACCCAGGGGTACTGCTCTGGGCCCAGACCAGCTCCCCTTCAGGCAGGTGGAGCTTCTCCTCGGGTCAGTGGAAGCGCACGGGAAGAGTCTTAAAAAGGTAAAGTGTCCAGAAAAAGTTTGTCAATTATTGCTGGCGGTGGCACCAAATCTTCCAGTTTCAGGTAGAAAATGCGCTGCAGCCCCTGTGTGCAAAGCGTGCGGAGTTCGGGGAGCTTCCCCAAGAGTTTGGACAAATAGTTGGGGCGATTCAGCCCCCCGTTATTGAAAGTCACATGGTCTTTGAGACAATTTACAATCTTGTTCTGAAGCTCTTCCACCCTCTTGGGTTCCTTGAGCCCATGCCTCTCTGCAAAGAGAAGGGTGTAGGACATTATGGATCTGACACGGAGAAAGGCGGGCAGGGGAGCAGGAGCGGGGCCGGGCGGGAAAGGGGGACACTGACCTGTCACCATGGCCAGGGCAGCGATGCAAGAGAAGGCAGAGATATCGATGTTCATGTTTTGCAAGTTGGAGGAAAATTCCACAATGGAATCGATCCACTCCCCAAAGCCACGGACGCACTGCAACCGGTGCAGGACCACCCCGTTGCAGAAGATCAGCTTCCCCTCCACGGGGTTGGACCTGGAAGGAAGGGGACAACCCCAGAATGAACTGATGGATGAATGAGAGAGGGAGGAAAATTAGATAGAGAAAAAGGAGGAAAAGAAAGAGAAAGACAAAAGATAAGAGAAAAGAAAGTGACAATGAGCGAAAGGAAGAAAGCAAGAAAGACAGGGAGGGAGAGAAAGAAGGGAGAGAAGGATAAAATAGAGAAGAGAGAATGAAAGAGAAAAAAGAACAAGAGAGAACAGGAAAGAAATAAAAAAATAATAAGAAAGGAGATGGTGGGGGAGAAAAGCTAAACAACTAATTACTTGAGGAGCAATAAATGAAGGATTTAAGAGGCACCTAATTACCGAGGAGTTAATAAAATGCAGATCAGTGGACCTTGGAAGGGTCTGATTCCCTGCCCGCCCAGCGCTCCCCGACCCCCGCTCACCTGTACGCCAGCCGCAGCACGAACAGCTCCAGGAAGGCGGACTCGAAGAGCAGGTCCTGGTCCGTTTTGGGGAGGTCAGTGAAGCCGGGGATTTTTTCCGCCCACCCTCGGATGATCTCCATGGAGCCGGTCAGGAGATCGTAGAACTGCTGGATGTGCTGGGTGTCGTCACCGCTCAGCTGGTAGTCGGGGTTAGCCTGGAACTGGAAATTCATTTTAAAAAGCACTTAATGAGGTTCTCTAAAGTCTATAACCCGTGAAATTGCTCACCCCGTCCCCGGCCGGGGAGCGGGCTGGGATAACAATTAAAGCTCTCTCTGACCGGTGAGGAAATTAGATGTGCCGGGGCAATTAATTCGATTAGGAACGGCGCTCCGAGGCCGCCGCTCTCCGTGCGCGGGGGCCCGATCCCGGGGCGGCGCCGGCGGGGCTGAGCCGAGCCCCGGCCGCCCGGGCAGGGCCGAGCCGAGCCCCCGGTCCCGGCGGGGCCGGGCCGAGCCCCGGGCGGGCGGGCAGGGCCGAGCCGAGCCCCCGGCCGGCCTCGCCTCTCCCCCCGCAGCGGCCGCGGGGCCGGCGGCCCCCCCTCCCGGGCGGCGGCGGCGGGGTCCCTCCGCGAGCTCGGTCCCGCTTACCCGGGAATAGTCCAGGCTGGTCATAGCCGGGTTGGAGTCGACATGGGCTCTCACCAGCGCACTGATCAGACTCACCGGGGGAGAGGGGGGAGAGGGCTCCTGGGGGCTCTTCGGTTTGGACGGCAAGCGGCCCCGCCGGCCTTTTAGGCTGTCTGTGCGCACCACTGCAAGAGAGAGGGGTCAGCCCGGCGCCGGCCCCGCGGGGCGCGCCCGGACACGCGGACACGCGGACACTCACCCTCCTTGACCATGCCGACGGCCAGGCACTTCTGGAAGCGGCAGTACTGGCAGCGGTTGCGGCGGCGCTTGTCCACCGGGCAGTTCTTGTTGGCCAGACACACGTACTTGGCGTTCTTCTGCACCGTGCGCTGCGGGCCGGCGGGACGGGCAGCGGCGTCAGCGCCGGCTCGGGGAGCGCGCCCCGCGCCGCCGCCCGCGCCTCCCCGCTCCTGCCCGCATCTTCTTTTACCTTCTCTTCCCCTTGGTTTTCTTTTCCTTCCCCCCCCGATTTTCTTTTCCGTTTTTCCGCTTTATTTTCTTCCCTCTCCCCATCTTTTTTTTCCCGCTTTCATTTTCCCCCCTCTATTTTCTTTTCCCTTTTTCATCTTTACATTTCCTCTTTTTTACCTTTATATTTATTCCCATTTTTTCCCCTTTAATCTCTTCTCCCTTTTACATTTTTCTTTTCTATTATTTCCTTTATTTCTTTTTTCTCTTTTTTCTTCTCACCGTTTAAGATTTATTCTTTTCCCGTTTTTTCTTTATTTCCTTTTCCCTTTATCTTTATTTCCTTTCCCCCCTTTATTTAGTTTCCCTTTTATTTCCTTTGCCTCCCCCCCCCTTCCTTTTTTTTTTTTTTTTTTCCTTCCAGGGCATTTAACAGGAGAAAATTGACAGCGTTAACATCCAAGCTAACCTCGCAGCTCCTAGCCGTGTTTTATATGCCAAGAGGAGGGAAAGAGACGCTCGGTAAATACAAATCCGTGGGCATTCATATTATTTACATTCCTTGGAGACCTTCTCTATTTAAAATGATAAGATTATTCAATCAGGATGGTGAAATAAAGAGATCACTTAATTTTACCACAGGGAATTCTGTTCCACATGGTTAGCTCAGACGCAGCTCTCTGTCCTAACCGATTTCCATCTGCAGGCTCCTCGCCCCGCAGGGTCCCCCGCTGCCCCACGCCCTGCCCGTGCCCTGCCCGGCGCTGCCCTGCCGCCACTCGCCCCCTCTCACCTTGAAGAAGCCCTTGCAGCCCTCACAGGTGCGGACGCCGTAGTGCTGGCAGGCCGCGTTGTCCCCGCACACGGCGCAGAGCCCCTCGTTGGAAGGGGACCCCCGGGAGGGCGGCGAGGGGCACCTGGCTGTCCAGCAGCTGCGGGCGCGTGGCCCAGCTGCAGCCCCGGGAAGGCCATGGAGGGCTGCTTGCGGATGGGGTTGGGCACGGCGAAGGCCTGCCCGTCCACGCCGTGGTGCGCCCCGGCCGGCTCGGGGTTCATGGGCACGTGCAGGGGGCCGTCGAAGCGCATCTGGCAGCTGGACACGGGCGTGCCAGGGGGAGACTGCTTGAAGGAGAACAGGGACAGGCGGGACACGGGCGTTTTGCGCTGCTCGATCATGTGCGTGGTGGCCACGTAGTTGGGGTGGAAGTTGTGCAGGGAGCCGGGGTCGTCCCACACGGGGCCGTGCTGCACCTGGAAGCCGGGCGTGGAGGGGGTCGGGGGCGACGAGGGCTTGTAGTAGACGGAGCCCGAGTGGGACATCATCTCCTCGGACTGGGGGGGCAGGTGGCCGTGCTGCTGGTAGCCGTGCATCTGAATGTCTTCCACCTTAATGGAGGACTGCTGTCCGGACAGGGGCATTTGGTACAAGCACGGGGGCTTCACGTCGTAGCTTGTGTTGTAGTTGTCCATAAAGGTACTGAAGCTGGGGAGAGAAGTGGTGGCAGTGATTTCAGTGTTGGTGAGGTCCATGCTAAACTTGACAAACTCCGGAGTTAGGAAATCGGAGCTGTATTCTCCCGAGGAGTGGTAGCTGTAGCTCTGGGAGGCCGGGCTGGCTCCTTGAGGCGAGGACCCATACTGAGCCTGAACACAGGGCATGGCTGCAAACGAAACAGCGTCAGGTAGACTCGGCCCGCGCCGCCCCGCGCCGGGCCCCGGCGGCTGCGAGGGCGAGCGCCGGGACCCCCCTGCCCCGCCGGGGCTGCCGGGGCCGCGGGGACGGAGCGCACCAACCTTCAGCCGAGGGAGCGGCGTTTTCGGGGCAGCCGAGGGCGGACAGCGTCGGAGCGCGGCGGGGAGCGAGGTGTCCGCGGGTTCAGAGCGCGGCGGCGGCTCCAGCCTGCCCTGCGCGACGGCTGCGAGAGACACACGGACCCGCCGGTGAGCGGACGGACACACCGACATACGGACCCGCCGGCGAGCGGACGACACACCGACACACGGACCCGCCGGTGAGCGGACGGACACACCGACACACGGACCCGCCGGCGAGCGCCGGACACACCGACGCACGGACCCGCCGGCGAGCGGACGGACACACCGACGCACGGACCCGCCGGCGAGCGGACGGACACACGGACCCGCCGATCGGGCAGCAGGGGCGGGGGACTGACACACAAACCCGGTGGTGCGGGGACAGACGCGCGGAGCCGGGGCGGGGAACAGACACACGGAGCCGCCGGTGGAAGGACAGACACACGGAGCCGCCGGCGCGGCTGCCCGGCTCTGGGGGAGCCCCACCTGCGGACCCCACAGGCTGCGGGAGCGGTGCCAGGGCAGGGCCACCCTGCGCCCCTCGAGGAGCAGGTCTGGGCTCGGTTTGGGTTATTTTCTCGGTAACCGGGCAGGAGGGTCCCCGCGGGCGGGCTGTCATCGGCACCGGGTGCCGGGTTCCCTTCTCCATGCCCGTCGGGAAGCCGCGGCGCGTCCCCCGGGAGAGCGGGCGAGGCGCGGCGTTCCCGGCGCGGGGCTCCCGGCGCGGCGGTGCCGGCACCGGAGCGAGGCGCGGGTGACAGCCAGCCCGGGCGGATCCGCTTCAGCGCAGCGGCTCCGCGGGTGACACGCAACCTCGGGCAGCCCGACCCGTCCCGTCCGGGGATCCCGAGCGGGACCCCGCCGGCAGGTGGGACGGGACGGGACGGGACGGGGCGCGCATCCCGCGCCTCGCGCGCGGGACCCCGCGTCGGGAGGGGGGCGCGGGAGGCGGGACCGGCCGGGCACTCACCGGGGAGCGGAGCGCGGCGCGGGGCGCGCATCCAAGTGCGGGCGGAGAGGCGGGCGCGGCGCACGGCGGCGGCGGCGGCGCGGGCGGCCGGACTGTGCCCGCCCGCAATGTGCCTTTGTTTATGTGGCCGCGGCCGCCGCCGACCAACGTGCGCCGCGAGCCCCCGCGCGTCACCGCGCGTCACCGCCGCCCGCCAATCGGCGCCGCCGCGGGCCCGCCCCGGACACGCCCCCCCCGCGCGCCAGCGCGCCCTTTTGGTAAGTTTCCGACCGGTGACGTCACGCGGAGGGACGCGCCCCGTCCACGCGCCGGGCGGGGGCGTGGCCTCATTTGCATAGGGGCGGTGCCGCCCCCGCCCACCCGCGCGCGTCACCGTGACGCGCACCCCGGAATAGCGCGCGCGGCCGCGACCCCGGCGGTGCGGGGGGACAGAGAGGGGACAGAGCGGGGATAGAGCTGGGATAGAGCCGGGACAGAACGGGGACAGAGCCGGGACAGAGCCGGGACAGAGCCGGGACAGAGCAGGGATAGAGCCGGGACAGAGCGGGGATAGAGCTGGGATAGAGCCGGGACAGAACGGGGACAGAGCCGGGACAGAGCGGGGATAGAGCTGGGATAGAGCCGGGACAGAACGGGGACAGAGCCGGGACAGAGCCGGGACAGAGCCGGGACAGAGCCGGGACAGAGCCGGGATAGAGCCGGGACAGAGCCGGGACAGAGCCGGGACAGAGCGGGGACAGAGCGGGGATAGAGCCGGGACAGAGCAGGGATAGAGCGGGGACAGAGCCGGGACAGAGCGGGGACAGAGCCGGGACAGAGAGAGGGGACAGAGCGGGGACAGAGAGGGGACAGAACGGGGATAGAGCCGGGACAGAGCGGGGACAGAGCGGGGATAGAGAGAGGGGACAGAGCGGGGATAGAGCCGGGACAGAGCCGGGACAGAGCCGGGACAGAGCCGGGACAGAGCCGGGACAGAGCCGGGACAGAGCCGGGACAGAGCGGGGATAGAGAGGGGATAGAGCCGGGACAGAGCGGGGACAGAACGGGGACAGAGAGGGGATAGAGAGAGGGGACAGAGCCGGGACAGAGCGGGGACAGAACGGGGACAGAGAGGGGATAGAGCGGGGATAGAGAGAGGGGATAGAGCCGGGACAGAGCGGGGATAGAGAGAGGGGACAGAGCCGGGACAGAGCGGGGACAGAACGGGGACAGAGAGGGGATAGAGCCGGGACAGAGCGGGGACAGAACGGGGACAGAGAGGGGATAGAGCGGGGATAGAGAGAGGGGATAGAGCCGGGACAGAGCGGGGATAGAGCGGGGACAGAGCCGGGACAGAGCCGGGACAGAGCGGGGATAGAGCGGGGACAGAACGGGGACAGAGCGGGGATAGAGAGAGGGGACAGAGCCGGGACAGAGCGGGGACAGAACGGGGACAGAGCCGGGACAGAGCCGGGACAGAGCCGGGCCGGAGCACTCCCGCAGCCCCGGCCACAACGAGCTCAACGCGCCCCCGCTTCTACTGCCCACCCGGAATTTAGGCGGATTTTATTTTATTTTATTTTATTTTTTTACTCACTTTATTTTGTATGTTGTATTAATTTTATTTTACTGTTATTTTGGATTTATTTATTGCATTATTCTTAATTATTTTTGTTTAGTTTTATTTCTTAATAATTTTATTATTTTTTTATTTTTTATTTTTATTTCATTGCTTAATTTAATTCATTATTTTCGAGTTTTAATTTTTTATTTTATTTGGGTTTTGTTTTATTTAACATTAAATTTTCTTATTTTTTTTTACTTTAGACTTATTTATTTAAATTTCCTTAATTTATTTAAATGGATGATGTTTATTCATTTAAATGCACATTGTTGGGGTTTTTTTCTTATCTTTTTTAATCTCTCTTCCGCAACACTCCCAGAGCCCCCCCCCCAGTTTCCATCATTCCCAGCCCAAGCCCAGGTCGGCGTGACTGGGAAAGGGACAGAGAGCAGAGCTGGGTCAGTGCAATTAAAGGCGCCGCGTTTATTAAAAGCCAATCCAGAATCTCAATTCCCAGCTGCATCCAGCGGCAATGGGACACTGGATGAGGAGGGTGCAGAGGGAGGGACGGGGACACTCGGCCTCCTCCATGGTGGGGTCTGGCATCTGACCCTGGATTTCCCCACTGCCGCGTTCCAGCCTGGAAAGAAGGACAGCATCACGTCAGTGGATGGATGAAGGACAGTTCCCAGTCCCCCCACAGCCCGGGCATGGCTGCTCTCGGTGCCTTTCCTCGGGAGTTCCGTGGGACGGAGCATGCTGGAGCCATGCCGGCTGTGAGAAGAGACCCAGCTCCTGACCCAGCATGGAACCCCGCAGCCCAGCTCGCTGCAGCCCTAGCCCAGCAGCCAACACCTTCTTCCCAAACTCCCTGCCTGCACACAGCCCTGCGAAGCTCTGGGATACGGAGGTTTGCTGGGAAACCGATCGTTCCTTCCCAACCCGCTCCTCTCACTGGAGTCGCCGTCGGACCCGCTCCACAAACACCAGAGAGACCCAAGCACCCGAGGCGAACTGCTCCCAGCCCCACTCTGCTCCTGCAGAGCTGCTCCTGGCGCATCCAACAGCATGAGATGGCAAAGAAACGCCCTAAGGCTGTGAGACACCACTGAGGACTGTCTAGAACGGCATTTTCATGGGTTCATCTCCATGGGATTCACCCAAAGGGCGCCGGAGGAGCTCGGCCAACTTCCCTCAGCTGCACCGCCACAGAACCATCAGCAGCAGTCATATCCCAACAGCTCGTCCAGGCTACAGCTCAACACCACACCAACTTCCAGCCAAGGCCCTTATAGGGCTTATAGGGCTAAGTGATACATCTAATTACCATATCCTTAGAATAGATGTAATATAAATTTCATTACTCACTTAAAAGTTCTAAAGTTAACAGCATAAACTTGAAGTTGAGTAATTAAGTAATCCTTATATAGACACTTATTAAAGTATTTATACATATTATCTTAAATCTACATCTATCATTTTGCCAATTAAAATTAGGACTTTAATTGCAATTAAGTAATTTAATTGCCAATTGAACAGCAAAATTGCTAAGTGACTAATTTTAATGCCTATTTTAATTACCAATCATGACTGGGGAGGGAGCTAATCAAGCAGTATCAGAGTAATGATGTGAAAAAAAGCAGAGAACAAACATTCCAGACTCCATGCTTTTTAAAAAGAACTCCAAATTAAATAACTGCAAACACAATTCCAGACATGTGGGGAAATGCTGGGTTTGGGTATCTGAACGCAGGAGCACAAAGAACATGTTTAATTACAGACACCGTCGCTCTTCCCCTGAAGTGCTGATCATGGAAGTCCCTTGGCTCTGCCCTGGTCTCCTGGGAGTGGGGTGGGAGCTGGAGGTGGCCCCTCACCCACAGGATGAGCTCCTGTAGGAAAGCAACACCTAAAGCCATAACACTGGGGAGTTAAAGGCGATCCAAGCACGAGGAAATGGGGCACGTGGATAGGCCAGAGTGAACCACAATCACTTCTGGGCCTGGACTGCCCATGTGGGAAGATTGTCCCCACGCACGCTCCTGGAAGTGCAAGTCCATCTTCCTGGCAGGCTCCAGTTGCCATCAGTGAAGTTTTCCAGCCCACGGCTCCTGCAGGGTCAGGCCCTGCAGCTGCTCCCCCAGGCCATGTTCTGCAACCCATCTGTGAGTGGAACTGCATCTGGTGCTGCCATTTCCCTTCAAAACCCCAAAATCCACACCAGTCCAGGCTGTCAGTGCAGCAAATTCCCAAGGAAGGAAAGTCAGTTCTTGTTTAGGATGAAGAAGCCCAGGAACTTATGAGGGGTTGCTAGGGTTGTTCCTCTCCTAGTAGGAAGAGTGCAACGGGATGGCCGTCACCATGGGGAGGTTTTCATCCTTGCAGTCCCGAGGGCAGCACCGTCAGTGTGGCGGTCAGCGCCAAGGGCAGCAGCCAGCATGGCCAGACAGGGTCAGCGCTGTGTCCCTGGTCACTAAAGAGTCATCAGCTCCCTCAAACGCCCTCCTCGCAGGCCTCGGCGGGCACAGCACGGCTGTGTTTGTGGGGTACGTTAAAGGGTCCTGCAGCACCAGCGCAGCTTCTGCATCTGGCCCTTCCCTACATGGACACATTTCCACTGCTTTCGCTACTCACATCCCCTGTCTAACTTGCCACGTGTTTCAGGAGAGAGTTTTGTGAGGGAAGAGATTTGTTTCCTCTTCAACAGACCAAAAGTTTCAGACTAACAAAGAGGTGCTGATATGAACAGACACGTTGTGTGCCAGTGGCTGATGCTGCAGGCCGGGGCTGGGTCCCCTGCCTGGGCTGAGGGGTGAAGGAGGCAGTGCCAGGCCCCGGAACAGCCACCATCCATCCCCGCTTCACGGACACACGCGCTGCACACGGACACCTACACGGCTGTCATCACCGACACCCAAGAGCAGTGGTACCACTCCAGTGAGCGCCTTCCGAGGGAAAGAGGGCTGAAGTGTCCTTTTGTCCAACGTCACACGAGCTGCCAAGTCCCCAAACAGCGAATGAGGCAGCTGCACATCAGGCACAAGCCTGCAGCCGATGTCCAAGCCCTGGGCAGCACCAGGCATCGGCCGAGGATCGGCGTCCTCACGGCTGCAGCAGCAGCACCGAGCTCCCCTCCGGGCACACCGGCAGCTCCAGCCCTGGAGCACTCACGTCCCGGAGCACGCACACTTGTTCCATGAGACCATCAGGCCTCCCATGGCAGGTGAGACACGGTGAGGCTGCACGTCTGTGTGAGGTTGATGCCCAGACCAAGTTGGATGTCACTGTGAAGTCAGAGCCCTGATGCGAAGTCAGAGCATGGGGGTCTCACTGCCAGGCTTGGATGTGAACAAGCCATCTCACAAGCACTCCATTATTCCCCTTAGATTTCCCCAAAACTTCAAACGGAGCATTGTTCTCCCTTTTCTCCTGCTCTTGGTCCACTCCTGAAGCTCAGTCGTGCAGGTGGTGTCATCTGACATGAAGGATTTATTACAGCAGTGTCTATTTCCACGGAGATCCTTGTTAGCACGTGACAGTTCCATGGAAGCCCACGAAGCCGTGCTGTCCCTGTGTCACTGCCGGCCAGCACCACGGGCCACACGCCAGCGCCTGCCCGCTCCGACGGCCGCCAGGGCCCTGAACGCAGAGATGTTCATGGTGTGTGATGTCCGGCTGCGTTGGCCACGTCCTTCGTCCCACAGCGACGAGGTCCCTTCACCGCCTGACTGCTGCGGCCGAGGAGCGGGGCCGCGCGGAGCCGGCCGTGCTCCCGCCGGAGCCGGTGCGTGCTCCCGGGATGGCTGTGATTGATATCCCCGAGGTGAGAGGCTAAACGGGCCATATGGCGCTCGCCGCAGCCCATCTGCTCCCTGCCCAGCCGCGCCGCAGCTGCCGCCAGCAACATCTGCCCGCCCGCATCCAGCTGTGCGGGCACCGCTGGCGGAGCCGCGCCGCCCCGAGCCCACGCCTGGCTGCGGGGCCAAGCCCCGGGACCCTCCGCATCCTATCCCCATCCGCATCCCCGTCTCCATCCCCGTCCCCATCGCCCGCCGCTACCTGCCTCCGCCGCGGGCGCGGAGCGGGGCGGAGCGGAGCGGCCGGGAGCCGGAGCCGGGACCGGAGCCCGGTGCCGGGGGCCGCCGCGCCCCCTCGCAGCTGCCGCCGCGCGTCAGCGCCCGTCACGGCCCGTCAGCGGCGGCGGCTGACGGCAGCGCCGGGGGAGCGGCCCGGGCCGCCGCGGGGGGGGCTGGCGGCGGGCGGGGCGGCCCCGGGCTGCCCCGCTCCCCCTCTGTGCTGGCCCGCTCCCCCTCTGTGCTGGCCCGCTCCCCCTCTGTGCTGCCCCGCTCACCCCCGACCTCTCCCGCTGCCGGCCCCGGGCTGCCCCGCTCCCCCCGCGAACTGCCCCGTTCTCCCCTCCGGACTGCCCCGTTCTCTCCTCCGGACTGCCCCGTTCTCCCCTCCGGACCGCCCCGCTCCTCCCGGGCTGTCCCTTCCGGGCTCCCCCCGGGCTCCCCCGCTGCCGCTCAGCGCTCCCGCATAGCCGGAGACTGGGGAGGGGTTTATGTGTTTTGATTCGAGCGGGTTTTTATTTGTTTTTTTGGTTTGGTTGGTTTGGTTTAGGCTTAGTTTTTCCTACCCACCACACACCCCGCTGGTTCCACTACCGCGCTGGTTTAGGGAGTCTTCCTGCTGGAGTGTTGCACCAGCTCCAGCCCTGGCTCTGAGGGGCTCAGCCTGGAGCAAAGGAGGCTCAGGGGGGACCTTGTGGCTCTGCACAAGTCCCTGACAGGAGGGGGCAGCCGGGGGGGTCGGGCTCTGCTCGCAGGGAACAGGGACAGGACAAGAGGAAGTGGCCTCAAGCTTTGCCAGAGCAAGTTCCTTTTGGATACTATGGAAAGTTTCTTCCCTGAAAGGGCTGTCCAGCCCTGGCACAGATGCCCGGGGCAGTGTTGGAGTCCCCATCCTTGAATGGATTTAAAATCTGTGTGGATGTGGCATCTGGGGACGTGGGTCAGTGGTGACTTTAGCAGTGCTGCAGGGATGGTTGGACTCGATGGTCTCAGAGAGATTTTCCAACCCAAACAATTCTGTGATTCCATGATTTTAGGATCAAACAGGTCCAGCCCTGCCCAGGGTGCAGCTTCTCACCTCTGTGACAAGGAGCGTATCGTTGGGGTTTGATGTCAGACACGCGTCCTCTGGATGCAACTGATCCCAGCAAACAGGCTATTTTCAGCGCCTTGTGAAGTTTTCTTACATAAAACACATCTCCAGACTCACCCCCCACGCACACACGCTCAAACACAGGCGTCGGTCGGGTTTTTAACTTGGCAGTGTTTTCCTAAAAGGCTTGGAAATGCCAAAAGTAGTAACTACGCTGCAGAGTCTGTTACAGCTTCTCATCTGCGATTCAGCTCCGAATTCCTGCTCTCTGACAAGGATGCCAGCCAGGCTGGAAGAATGGAAAAACAACCCCAAGATTGTCCCAGGAACGGCACAGGCCCCTTTGCTGCAGATGGGGCTGGGGAAAGATCAGGAACAGGCAGCCCAGCACCGTAGGGACAGCCAGGCAGAGCTGCCCCATTCCCACTCCTCCAGTAGGTTATAGGGACATAACTGCGCTGTCCCCCTCTAGAACGCACGGGTGCAGGCACAGAGCTGCCCGGGGGTGTCCTTGGTGGAGAAGCCCATGAGCCACACGGGAGCAGCAGCAGGGGAGTCCCGAGGCCAGCTCTGGCCGCGGTGCTGGGGGAGGTGTCCAGGGTCTGCACTGGCCATCGCCTGCTTCTGTGGGATTTGTCTCAGCGGTTGTCTAAGCTCCAGGCTGTTCTGCCAGCTCTGGAAACCCCCAAAACACAACATTTGAGTGATGTATTTGTGCCACAAACAGTCAAAAATAGCATAATTGCATATTGTTTCCCCCGTATTTTGGGAATTACTGACACAAGACACAGAGATTTGATTTAATTAACTGCTTTCATTTAGCGAAATGTATTTTGTTGTTTTAAGTGAAATCCTTTCTTGGTTTGGGAAGGATTTGCTCAACATATCTGGGATCCTTCCCCCTCAGAAACACATTCCCTGGAAGACACTGCCAAGGAAAACAAGTATCCACAGAAGTTGGGAAAAGGGGTACGTTTCCAGTGAAGTCCTTCCCTGCAACTGGCCATAGAGGGAGGTGTTGCTGGCCCCATCTCCAGATGGATGAGGCTGTCCAGAGGTCCTTGCACACGCAGAGGGGTCAATGACGAGCTCCAAAAGCGCCCCTGGGTCTGCTTGGAGCTGGAGCCAGGAGAGCCGCCTGACACAAAGCCCAGTGTTTTTCCTCCAAGATGTTTTTCATTACAGGGGCCTCGTCACAGCGGCGTGAGGTGGCTGGGGTCTGATATCAGGAGCCACATCCCCGGTCCCAAAGCCACCTGTGCGAGAGAGGGTGTTCCTGGGGACCCCAGGGCAGCGTTATTGCCCACCCCGCGCTGCAGGCGCTCCGTACAGCCTTGCAGATGGGAGACATAATGCCCGAGGAATGTCTGCTTCCACCGAGCCACCGCGAGGCTATTTCTGTAAGCCCAACCCCAAACCATTTGTTGAAGTCCTCTCAAACAATTTTCTGTGGGATGGCCTGGCTGCCAGAGGCAGGAGGTGTTTGGCCTGGTGAGCACATGTCCGCAGAGGCCGGCCCTGACCCTCGCTCGAGGAACAGTCACATCCAAAGGTGCTGTGGCTCAGAGCAGCGGCCGGGCGCCTGCAGCCAGCAGGGAATGGTGCCCACGGCATCACCAGTGGGGAGCCTTGCCTGCCCTGCCTCGGGGCTGGAGGGGGCCCCATCCTTCCCCTGCACTCACAGCTTAACAAAATCATTTTCCATTGAGGCTGCGAGCCTCGAGGCCTCCCGAAGCAGAGCTATTTTGAGTATTTTCCACAGCATCTCTGAACGCTGTTGTGCTCATGACTGCTGAGTGGGAGATCTGTGCATGCAGATCTCCAGAGCGTGCCAGCCCAGCCCCCCGGCGCCAGCCTCCCCCTCCTCCTCCTCCCTCCAGCGGAGTCTGGGCTGAAACTGTGGCACAAGCAGAGCCCCCGCTGGTCACAGGCTGTCCTGGGCTGTCCCAGGAGGGGTGGGTGGCTGCCCTGGGCACCCTGTGTTACACGGTGCCTGCCAGAAGCTGTGTCCCCCTCACCAGGACATGTCCCAGGCAAGGAGCTGCTCCCAGGGAGGGACAGTTTCCATCTCTCAGTTCCCTCAGACAGCCCCAGGGACAGCCTGGTTTGCAAAACACAAGATTAATTTCTAGAGGTGACCCAGTTGTGTTTTGAATTCACGCGCTGAACTAAGGGCCTGGAAGTTTCAAGGCCAGGTTGGACAGGGCTTGGAGCATCCTGGGATAGTGGAAGGTGTCCCTGCCCATGGCAGGGGGTGGAATGGGTTGAGCTTTAAGGTCCCTTCCATCCCAAACCGTTCTGTGATTCTGTGATCCCGAGCCCAGGTGATAAAGTACTATTTCCTTTGGGCAGGAGGCTGTTGGAACTTCCCTTCACCGCTGAAGGTCCCGATGAAAATGGACAGAGTGCAACAGCCACAAAGCTGAAGCTGTGAGACCATTCAGGCCTTGTCGAGACTGCAGATACCACCCCCATGGAGCAGGGAGTGGCTGGTGCCTCCTTCTAGGGATGTGGTTTAGTGGTGGGCTTGGCAGTGATGGGTTAATGTTTGGACTCAATGGTCTGAGAGGGCTTTTCCAACCTAAACCATCCTGTGATTCTTTGACAGCCACCAGGAATGGAGTTCAGCATCGTGTTTGTCCAGCCACTCGTAGGACAATGTTCTCTCCTGCTAAAAGGCTCACACCGTACTGCAGGCTCCAGAAAAGAGAGGTAAAACCAAGAGAAACAGCTCCTGAGAGTTATGAATTTGCAAAACTCTCCATGTCTGTGATGGCTGCTGTCATTAGAGGGAAATGGCAGGGAGAACAAACCCATTAATGCAGCTGTTAATTGAAAACAGGACTGTGTGGAGAATGGGGTTTGTAATTATGAGAACAGTTATTAAAATATCATTTTGCTTTTTAAAATGCCTGACTTTAGTAGAGTATAGAGGAGTTATGTTTTAAAAAGTTAATTATTTCCCGTGCTTCAGAAAGAGAGGCCTAAGTTGAAAATTATTTACCAAAATTGTTAAGACAGTTTTTTAATTATCAGTTTTAAAACAGTGTCGTAGAGTATCCGTTTTACTTCCACTCTGGAGCGTGCTTCCCTCCCGTGCGGATCCTGCTCCTTCCCAGGGCTCTCTGGAGCTGAGCGCTGGGCACGGCTGTGCTGGTGGGTCGGCAGCTCTCAGACCCCATTTTTCACTCGCCCTTGTGGCCTTCTGGGGCAGTTCTGATCCCAGCGGCTTTTCCCCATCCCGGTGTGGTTCCTGGCGCGGTTCCTGGCGCGGTGCTGGGCTCGGCGGTGCCGTCAGACGCAGATGTGGCTCTGCGCTCGGGGGTCCCCGTCCTTCCCAGCTGTGGGAGCCCCGGGCGTGGGGCCGGGCTGGCTGAAAGGGGCACCCAGCGCTGCTCGGGGCCGTGCGGGCTCGGCAGCCCCAGCGCCTCGGGAGGGCGAGCCGGGAGGAGCCGGACTGGCCCCGCTGCCCGCTGCAGGCGTCCGGCAGGCACCGGGACGAGCGAAGGGGAGCGATTCTGCGCGGAGGGAGCGGCAGCTGGAGCCGGGCACGCGTGAGCAGCGAGCAGCTCCTTCGGCACAGCAGGACCGCGGCTGCGGCTCCCGAGCGTGGGCTCCGAGCGCTCCGGGCAAGTGCCTGCTACAGGGGGCGAGTGCCTGCTACAGGGGGCGAGTGCTTCCTACAGGGGGCGAGTGCTTCCTACAGGGGACAAGTGCTTCCTACAATGGGCGAGTGCGTCCTACAGGGGGCAAGTGCCTGCTACAGGGGGCGAGTGCTTCCTACAGGGGGCAAGTGCCTGCTACAGGGGGCAAGTGCCTGCTACAGGGGGCGAGTGCTTGAGGGTGTAACTGTACTCAGCCGTGTGCTGCAGACTCTGGCTGTGCCTGGAGCTGTTCCCCAGGGGATTCTGCCCCTCTGCCCTGCCCAGGTGAGACCCCACCTGCAGAGCTGCCCCAGCCCTGGGGTCCAGCACAGGAGGGACCTGGAGCTGCTGGAGAGAGTCCAGAGGAGGCCCCGGAGCTGCTCCAGGGCTGGAGCCCCTCTGGAGCCAGGCTGAGAGAGCTGGGAATGTTCACCTGGAGAAGGAAAGGACACGGGGAGAGCTCCGAGCTCCTTGCAGGGCCTGAAGGGGCTCCAGGAGAGCTGGAGAGGGACTGGGGACAAGGCCTGGAGGGACAGGACACAGGGAATGGCTTCCCACTGCCAGAGGGCAGGGATGGATGGGAGATTGGGCAGGAATTCCTCGCTGGAAGGGTGGGCAGGCCCTGGCACAGGGTGCCCAGAGCAGCTGTGGCTGCCCCTGGATCCCTGGCAGTGTCCAAGGCCGGGTTGGACATTGGAGCTTGGAGCAGCCTGGGACAGTGGGAGGTGTCCCTGCGCATGGCAGGGGTGGGATGGGATGGGATGGGATGGGATGGGATGGGATGGGATTTAAGGTCCCTTCCAGCCCAACGCATTTTGGGATTCCCTGATTCTGCAACCACGAAGAGCTCCGAGCTTCGACCCCTCTCTCCCTCCCTCAGCACTTCTTTGCTTCCAGCAAAGCTCAGCTGGAATTGAGCGCAAGTGTAGGATGGACACACACCTAGTGGCACAAAAATACACACTCACCCTTTCCAGACAATGGAATAATCATGGAGAAACAGGCAATTAATCATGCACAATAAATAATTTAGTCTTTCTTGCAACACTTGAAGCACAGCGAGTAAAAAACACTGATTTGAGAAGAGTGGTATTAAATAAAACTACCCAAAGTGAAGTTCAGCCTGCACACTGAATGGACGGAAAACTGGTTTTTATTCAATTTTAATTAAATGGGATCTGGTTCTTCAATATGGGAAAACTAGATTAAAACTGAGGCAAAAATTGAATCCCATTAATATTACTAGTAAATAAAAATACATTATTTTTTGGTTGAGGGAGCTTTAATAATAAGAGTGATCATAAAGAGAGAAATCAAAACTGGATTGTACATTCACCAGATTGTTCAATACAAAAGCCAACAAAATTAGGCCATATTGATGTGATAAGCAAGAAGAAATATATTAGTTTCCAGCTCACAACATTCCGGTACAAGATATCATTGGAAAACCAAGTCAATTTTGGTATCAGTCAGACCCCGATTAAATGAGCCCACACTTCCCAGAAGGCGATCCTGAGGGCTTGGCCCCTACTGACACATTGGAAAGGAGATGTAAATGTATTTATTGCAGCCCCACCACTGCTCTCCAGCAGGGCCCGGGTGGGCAAATGCTGCCGGGCAGCCACTGCCACATCTTGGGGCAGGAAAGCCCAGGAAAGGTCTTATTTTGATATCTGCAATGATATTGAGGTCTTAAAGTTTGAAATGATGCTGTGGGTCAGCTGGCATAATTAATGAGTGTTGTCTGGTGCTTGTCATGGAAGGTGACACGTCCCGGGGATTTACATACATATTTCCAAAGCTGTTCCAGGAAAAAAAACAAAAAGAGCATTGGGTCCAGGAGAGAGTTCCTAGTATCCATACCTTAAAAATGTGATACTAAGCAAGCAAACTGAAAACCAGGTACTTCTTACCTCAAGCGTTTCTGCTCGCTGGGGACAGAGCGAGAGCTGCAAATGCAGAATGAGTCAACACTTAAGGAAATATGAGAATAACAGTAATAGCAATAATAATAGTAGTAAAAATAGCAATAAGAAGAATATAGTAGTAGTGTACTTTTTAAGGTTTAGGGCAAAATATTTTAATCAGACATTCTCTAAGCAAATCTGAAGTGTCCTGTTGAGTGATCCATCCTAATGAGGCTCCACATGGGTTTCCAAATCAGCTCCTGCCTTGGTTTCCCAGGAAGGCCAGTGAATTAAAGGCCTGTGAGGAGAGCAGGAGCATCCTGCTGCCTGGACAGCTTCATTGCCAGTGTAACCTGGGCAATTGTGCTAGAGCCTGGCCTCCCGAGCCTGGCAGAAGCCTCCTATTTGCCTCAAATCCTGAAATGTTAATTTTCATCTCTGATTAAGCTGAAGACCAGTCAAGGCTCCTTTTATTAAGTCAGGCAGACTCCTACCTGCTTCCCGAGGGCTAAATTTGGCTGGGAAAGCCATTGTAATATTGTGTAATTAATTTGCCAGTCAAATAATTTCTGCAGGGCTCTAATTTACTTATCTGTCTGCAGCACTAATGAATCTCCCAGCTCAGTACTTTAATCATGTTTTCTGCCTTTTTATCTCCTTTTTTAACTCCAACTTTCCTAATTGTTTACTATGGGCTCATCTGTAACCTGTTTTTCAGGGATGCTTTTGTTCTCACAACAAAGCCCAGCCAAGCATGTGGACTCTGTAGTCCTCCTTCATGACTGGGAGCTGCTGAAAGCCTTCCTTGCTCTCTTCCTCAGTTTCAACAAACAAGAGAGCTGAGTCAATAAACATCGAAGATGTAAAAATCCAGGAGAAAAAGCCATTTGTATTTGGAGGAGTTAAGGTGGTAACCTCATTCCAGCTCAGTGTAACCTACGTGCAGATCTTCCTAAAGGTCATTCTGAGCACTGTGTTCCCTGATTAGTGGCAGTAGGGAAATCTGTTTCAAAGAATGTGGATACCTGAGGACACCATTCAATGGTGGCCATGGTGGTGGTGGGTTGATGGTTGGACTCCATGATCTGAAAGCTCTTTTCCAACCTTTACAATTCTTTGATTCCTTGAAATGTACCATTGACAGGATTTTTAGTTGTTTAACTTTGCAAATGACATATCTGTAGTATTTTTTTTACTTTTCTAATGCATTTATTACCTAAAATGCTTCACTAAGTGGCACATTTCTGTAGTGTTAAGTACTGAAGTGTCCTTCCAACACACTAACTCTGGTATTTGTCACTTCACAGTTTTCCTAATCTCTAATGGCAATTCTGCACCCCCTCATTTGGATACTCAAACAAATGGATGATATGGCCACGTGACAGACGAAAAATAAGTTTATGTATTTAAGTATAAATGGCTGGTGCCACTGCCATGGGCTCAGGTGTGACACGGAGGTGTCAGACACACCTGGGAGCCCAGACCCGCAGCTCTGTTGTTGCTCCAGGGCTGGATCCACCACATGAACCCTCTTCATTTGTTTCACACCACTGGGCTTTGCTGCTGGATTCTACTGAATGAGAGCATTGGTTTTAAGAAGGAATTTTGAGTGTAAACATTTAATCCTGGGAATAAGTGCCGTGGTAGGAAGCGGTACTAGAAGGAAACACAGACTTGCCCATCTGTCTCTTCAGAACCCTGCTGTGATCACTGTTCCCATGCAGTCCAGGGACTTCGAAACAGAGCTCTTGTCAGGCTCCACCAGCCTGGAGAAGAGCTGCTGTGGAAAACAGCGAGTGAGTTTATGCGTGTATCTGACGAGAATTGACGAAAAACGCAGAAACTTGAGTAGATCAAAGAAAAGCCGTCCCCAGGGCCAGGGGAGGCCTCCCTGAAAGGCGTGAGGTTCCCGAGGTACCAGGAATGAGTTAATCCCACCAAGGAATGCGGAGGAGCTGCCAGATAACAGAGTGACATTGTTTTTCCCTGATGTCAGCACAGAAACCCAAACACAAAGAGGTGAATGTAGTCCTTGGAGGCAGCTGAATGTGGAGCTTGTGCCGGCATCCAGCAGCATTGAAACAAGATGACAAAGTGTTTCCTGGAAGCAGGGGCCGGCTCCGGCCATCTGGGCCGGCAGCGGCCGTGGTGGGGAGGATCAGGGATGTGCCACGGTGGGAAGGATCAGGGATGTGCGTGTGCCGGGAGCAGGACAGGGCCCCATCCTGCTCCCTCCTGTTCACAAACACGCAGCTTTGGTTGGGCTGGGGCTTCCAGCCTGTAATTCATAGCCATCCATGGGCATTTTATTTTCCTTTAAGGCATCTTATTTTCTCCCGTAGCATCCTCATGCTGTGTCTTGCCTGAATAACTCAATTTATCCTGTGTTTGATAGGTGATGGTCTAGAGGATATTCAGACCAGGCTGGAAGAGAAGCCTTGTTTCACTTTAATATAGGCAGCACTTGTATTGCTTCCACAGGGACAGTAATTAAATGCTTGCTGATAGGCTTTGGATGTGGAGCTGCACTTCTCAGCAGCTGGAATGTGCTTTGCCTCCATCCATCTCCCAAATGGGAAGTTTCACAATTGGGTGACTGTCCATCACAGCTGAGAAATCCATAACAGCATAGCAATATCTGTATTATTAATTTTTGGCTATTCTGAAGTCTACAGGAAGGTAAACAAAAGGAGAAAAACCTAAAGAGAACGCTTTAAATTGCTTTGTGTTTTTATTGCAGGGTTGGAATTAACCTTCCCAGCACCCTTGGCTTGGCCTGGTGAGGAGCCATGGCTACTCTGCACCTTGGGTTACACACAAACCAGAGTTTGGGTGTTGATTAGGAAAATCAGATCCAGTAACTCGCAGAAAGCAGCTTCTTAAAATTTAGTTGGAAGAAAGTCAAGCTGTAAGTGCTGTTTTCTGACAGAATGGAAAAACCTGAGTGGCCAAGGTTATGGATGTCGAAATGGGAATGGCTGGGTGGGGAAAGGTCCTGTGGGATCGGTATGGCTGCTTGTGGGAGTGGAAATTAAATATGTTCTGCTAGTATCCACTGTTCTTCCCTGTGAGGGTGGGGAGGCCCTGGCACAAGAGCAGCTGTGGCTGCCCCTGGATCCCTGGAGGTGTCCCAGGCCGGGTCAGATGGGGCTCGGAGCAGCCTGGGACAGCGGGAGGTGTCCCTGCCCGTGGCAGGGGTGGGATGGGATGGGCTTTAGGGTTTTAAGCCATTGGCAGGCTCTGTGATGCTGTGGGATAGCTCAGCCGCACACCGAGGGCGCCCAGCGCTGCCATGGGGACGGCGCTTGGGTTCTGAAAACAGCGGCACCGGGCAGCTCCTGTAAAGCCAATGGACGCTGCTGGTTTTGCTGGGAATACAGCACGGAAAGAACGTGCCTGGGCTCCTCTCCGTCAGTACCAGGGCTCCAAACCTGCCGGGTCCTGATCCCGGCTGCGAACCCCCGGGGGCGATCAGCACCGCGGGCTGCCCCAGGCCCCGAGGCTCTCCCTGCTGGTCCCCGCACACGGACGGGGCGGTGCCGCCCCGGGATCCGTGCCCGCGTCCCGCTGCCGGCCGGGGATCCATGCCCGTGTCCCGCCGCCGGCCGAGCGCGGTGCTGCCCCGGGGATCCGTGCCCGTGTCCCGCCGCCGGCCGAGCGCGGTGCTGCCCCGGGGATCCGTGCCCGTGTCCCGCCGCCGGCCGAGCGCGGTGCTGCCCCGGGGATCCGTGCCCGTGTCCCGCCGCCGGCCGAGCGCGGTGCTGCCCCGGGGATCCGTGCCCGTGTCCCGCCGCCGGCCGAGCGCGGTGCCGGCAGAGGGAGTTGTGTGGGGGCGGGACGGGGCAGGCCCCGGGACAGGCCGCGGCCTGCCCTCCATTTGCGGCGACCGGCGCGAGGCCGGTACAGCCGGGGATGTAGCTCAGTGGTAGAGCGCGCGCTTCGCATGTGTGAGGTCCCGGGTTCAATCCCCGGCATCTCCAGGCGGTTATTTTTTTTTTATTATTTTATTTCTTTTTTTTTTTCCCGTCTGCCCGCGCGGCCGCTGGTTCCGCCGGACCAGGCCAACGCCGCGCCGCCGGCACGACCCGGCCCGGCAGGCCCGGCAGACCCGGCGCCGCTCCCTCCCGCCCGGGAACCCCGCGGGGAAAATCAAAGCACTGGGGCCTCAAAAAGCAACGGCTCCTCCGCCGCCAAAAAACAGCTGCATTGGCCGGGAATCGAACCCGGGCCTCCCGCGTGGCAGGCGAGAATTCTACCACTGAACCACCAATGCGCGCTTAGAGTCCGTTCCCCGCCCCTGGCTGAAGCACCTCAGCCCAGGTCACCGAACCCACCGCGTCCATTCTGCTTCTCAGCCCCACGCAGCACTTTTGAGCCATCGTTTCCAGGGAAAAAAGGTTTTTTAAAAGTTAGCAATGCCTGTTATACATTATTCCTCTAGAGGATTAAAAAATCCTGGAAAAGTGTATAATGCACCCATCACACACCTCACAGAGTCTGGCCTGACTGTTGGTTTTGGTCTTGTTCATCTCTCACAGATGCAAGATTTCACTAATCATTATTTCAGTAATCATTTTTAAAACTTTTTTTTCTCAGCGTATTCTTTGAAAACTTCTTTCTTTTCTAAGCATTCTGTTTGTATCAGGGATAAACAAATACCATTCCTTGAATAAGCAAGGAGTGATTTAATGGAAGAACTTCAGGAGATTACAGGTGAAGGCTTTCAAGATTCCATACACCTAAAGCTATGGTTGGAGCCTATCCTAAAGATCTTCTCTGACCTAAATGGTTCTATGATAATTCTTTACATTTAAAAGCTTTCAGACCAAGTCACAAATGTGTATTTTTGTTCCTTTTCCGTCCTGGAAGGACTTTGCCAGGGAGGCCAACGTTTAAGGGCTCAGCTCAGAGGCTCAGCTGATCCACAAAGGAATCATCAGAATATGCTCACAATGGTCTCTGTGATTTGCCAGGTGATGACATTTCAGCACACTGTGCCTGTGTGTGGTGATGTCAATAGTGAGTCCTTGCTTGCGCTGTGATGTAGCCATGCCATGTCCCAAAATAAATGATGCACACTCCTGATGCTCATTTTGTCTTGGACATGCTCCCATGAAGAGCCGCACATGAGCCAGAGTCCAAGGAAAAGCTGCAACAAGCGCTTCATGTCAAGGGAACATCAATTTATGTACAAAACTTATGTACAAAAGTGCTCAAGAACAGCGCCAGGGCAGGAGGAACACCTACCACCAACCACCTCTGCGAAGGTAGGAAGCAGGTGCTTTCTGGTTCAGCCAACAGCACTCTGGCACTGCAGGTCACGTTCCAGTGTCCTGTGTTTGGATGTGCATGAACTCCACAATTTAACAACCCAGCACAGCTCCCTTTCCTTCTCAGCTTCCGATGGCAGAAGGTGACATAATAAAAACTGTAAGTAATAATTATTATTTAGGCTGTTGCTTATGGTTGGATTAGTCAGCCTAGAAAAACTGTTTTCTCAGACAAGCCCAGGACCGAAAACCCCCACGCACTTAGGCAAAAGATATTCATATTGAGAAGCCCCTAATTCTCCATTTTACTGTGTCTGGAAGTTAGTCATGAGGAGGTTTCCCCCTACTTTTGTTCTCTCATCTCCTCTCATTCCTGCTGAGCTGATGCTCTGCCAAGTAGGGGACATCTGACAACATCTGTGCACAGCCACACGGGACCCAGAAGTGTGTCCTCAGAGAAAGTCATGGAATCAAAGAATCATGGGCTGGCTGAGGTTGGAAAAGCCCTCTGAGGTCACTGAGTCCAATGGGTAACTCAGCCAAGGGCACCTCTGAACCCTGTCCCCAGGTGCCCTGCTGCTCTCTGGGCAGGTCAGGGCAGAGCAGAACACGCTGCTTGCGCCACTCCTTGGAGAATTATTGCACAGAGGGTCACCACTGTGATGGACTCTGCACTACTCGCTCCCAGAGCAGAAATGAAACCCATCCTTGCACTCGTAGTTAGTAACTCAGAGAACAGTTTCTCATGTCCATTAGACTGTGTTTTGCATCTGCTCAGAACATCTGGGGGTGTTGGCTGATGTCTTGCAGGGAACTCTGTCAACCAGGAGGAGTTTGGCAACACACAGGACTCCCTGGGGCCCAAATGTCACTCCAGAACATGGCCTGGGAGCCCTTTCCCAAGCAGTGCAACCCAGGCTCCCACTTGGCTTCCCTCAGAACTGACTGTGAGTAGGAGGGTGCTGAACGGGGAAGAAATCGAGTCCTGCAATGTTAGAAATGGTGGTCCAGAGCCTTGGAACTGGCAAAAATTTCACAGGATCAGTTCTGCTGAGTGAGAATCAGAATCCTACTCCAGCAAAACAAGGAGTCCTAAGGGGTTCCTCATCTTAGCCATCACAATGGCTGGGAGAACGTTCCCTGCCAACCTTCAGTGCCGATGGGTTTGTTCCGTGTGCCCCCAAGGGACGTGGTACTGTTGCAGCAAGTCCAGGGGAGGTTACAAAGTTGGTAAGGGGACTGGACCACCTCTCCTATGAGCCTGAGACAGTGGGGCCTGTTCAGCCTGGAGAGGAGAAGGCTCTGGGGAGACCTCACAGACCTTCCAGTATCTGAAGGGGCGTACAGAGAAGCCAGAGAGGGACTCTTCATCAAGAGCGGTAGTGAGAGGGCAAGGGGGAATGGCTTCACACTGACAGAGGGGAAATCTAGGTTGGATATGTGGAAGAAATCCTTCCCTGTGAGGGTGGGCAGGCCCCAGCACAGGGTGCCCAGAGCAGCTGTGGCTGCCCCTGGATCCCTGGAAGTGTCCAAGGCCAGGCTGGACAGGGCTTGGAGCACCCTGGGACAGTGGGAGGTGTCCCTGCTTCTGGCTGAGGCTTGACAGAGCAGAGCCCAGGAGCTTCAGGTGTTTCTGCTGACTCTGCTGTGACCCTCTGAGGAAGAGGATGCTGCTCAGGGCCACCTGCAGCCTCTCTCCCCAACTTCAGCTGGCACACTGTGATAGCAACAAGGTAGGGTTGATAGGCTGTGGTAAATCCGCTCAAATCAAGCTTCAAAATGCAGGTGTGGCTTACCCAGGGTGTGGCCAGTGGGTATCATTCCTTCCCTCCTGCCTGCTGGCATGGACACGCGTTCCCATGTCACGTGGCGGGATTGTGGCTGTGCAGTCACCCCATATAAAATGGGTGCTGCCTCAATCTTTGTCCTGGCACATAAAAATGGGGACGTGTGATGGGACAGCTGTACCTGATCAGAGCCGCTGGCTCTGATCCACCTCCCATGTGGAGCTGTATTAAATCATGCATGTCCTACATGGAGCAGCTCAGGGAGCTGGAAAGGGGCTCAGGCTGGAGCAAAGGAGCTCAGGGGGGACCTTGTGGCTCTGCACAAGTCCCTGACAGGAGGGGGCAGCCGGGGGGGTCGGGCTCTGCTCGCAGGGAACAGGGACAGGAGAGAGGAAACAGCCTCAGGCTGGGCCAGGGGAGGGGCAGGTCGAAATTTTTAGAAATTCAGAAAGAATTTCTTCCCAGAAGAGTGGTCAGGCATTGGAAGGAGCTGCCCAGGGAGGTTTGGAGTCCCCACCCCACAGGGTGTCCAAGAAAGGTGTGGACGTGGCACTCAGTGCTCTGGGCTGGGGACAAGGTGGGGATTGGTCAGAGGGTGGACTTGATGGTCTTGGAGGCTTTGTCCAACCTCAGTGATCCTGTGATTCTGTCAATGGACATCTTAGAAATAAAGCCTAAGGAGTAACTCAGAGCACCCGGCAAGACAGCAAACTTCTGTGTAAGAACCAACTGGTGTTTCACTAACACGTATGTAACACTTTGTATCACCAGGGAGGTCCAGTCAAGACTTCCAAAGCACTGAAGAAAACAAGAGGCCTTTCAAAATGGCTTCTCAAAGCCTCTCCACAAAGGCTTCCCAAGCATGTTCCTGTCTCTTCTTCCAGAGTGCAGAGAAATTGCTCCATCCCCGGTGAGTTCTCCACTGAGTGGAGCACACGCACATCAACTCGATTTTAACAGGTCACGGAATAAGCCGGGCATTTAAAAATATCCACCTGCCCAAAAGGACAAATGAATCCGTATTGTGGAGCCTTCAGCAAAGATGGTTGGAACAAAACAAACAAAACAATCGTGGTAATCTCTTAGGGAAGACTTATAATGTAGAACAACTTGTCAGTGTGGGTTAAAGTTTTAAGGCCTAGCAATTTTGACAGCGTCCCTTTGAGCACAGCGAGCGCGCGGGGACGAGCAGGACAGCAAAAGGTCACTTGGTCACACATATCTGCTGCCTCTCTGAAGTTTAGCTCAAGACCCACTAGGCACGTCCCAATTAATTATTTAAATCTTCAGGGAGAAATACTTCTGTGGATGAAAAGGCATAATCTGAAATTCCGGGGAAGGTACAGCATGGCTGGCATGGTCAAAATGGTGCTGAGGGAAGATGGGGTGAGATATCCCCACCAGGGCCTTCAGACACGGAGAGAAGCCACTCACATCCAGGAATGTTGATTGTTCCAGGTATCAGCAAAGTAGAAACTCTGGGATCTTCCCATATCCTTTTTTTTTTGTTCAATGGAACAGTTCTGGATCACAAAAGGTCACTGAAACCAAATTGACAATGATATATGTGGCTATTTAAAATAACTTTTCCCAGCACAATTATTGATGATGTTGCTGGCAATCTGTAAGTTTCTTATAAATGCACAGACACCCCGAAAATTTTTATTCCAGGTACTGTCTAAAGTGTCCCAAAAGAAAGCCATCAGGCAGGCGATGCCAGGGAAATGGGCATCGGAAGCAAAGAGGACACTCCAATCCTGGATTTATTCATTATGGATACTGGGAATTTCGAATTCACTGTATATGTCTTTGAACAGGTTTTCCAAGCTTTTCCTAATCAATTCAATGGAGAAAATACCTGTATAAACAGCAGACATGTGCATTCACCAGGGCTGGTTTTCATCTGTCAATGTCTGAGAGAAAAAAATAATACAGCACAAATTCCGAAGAGCCTTTTGCCTTGCATCTGCTGAATACAGTCTCTCACTCCAGCACACGTAGAGGAAATAAATTTAATTTTTTTTTCATCTTTCCTGCCACAGCAAAGCTTCTTAAACACTGAAAGAGAAAATAACTACTCTTGACTAGTCCAAGCAATCTCGCTTTCTAAGAAATACTGTCCTTCTTTTCTTTACCAACAAAATTCATGTTGTCTGTCAGGCCTAGCTCGGCTGTTTGCCCCAGGAAAGCACAGACACTCCACATCGCTTCCTCCCATTCCCTCCTGTGCTGCCATTGCAGGGAGAGGCCAATTAATTATGGTGTTTGTTCTGCTACAAATAACATGACCCATGACCTTACGCTTTTAAAACTGCAATTTTTGCCTTTGTTTCTGCGGCTCAGCCCTGATGTGGGATCTCGATGGGACAGCGAACAATCAGACATGATTAGGATGATAGCACATTGTAATAGAAAAATGAGCCACTTTCTCAGACACATGAACACAGCCATGGATTTATCTGCTGCAGTGTAGGGGAAATACCTGAACACCAGCAACACATCCTGGTCCCGTGGTAAACTGAGCATCCCATGGGAAGCCACAGGGTTGTACTTGGAGTGATACCTGACACCCGCAGCCCGAGATGGGACCCATTTAAATGTCTAATCACAGCCACAACTAAGCACTTGGATTTTCACACGAGAGGACCTACCATGAATCCTGCTAGAAAAATCGCAGCAGAGAAATTCTGCATCTGTTTCTGTCCCTTTGTCTCAGCTCTCCTGCAACTGTCACCACCCTTGCTGCTCACAAAGACATTTTCCTGAAGACAGATTAGGAGAAAACATATTTGTGAATGTATGAACAGATTTTTCTTCTTATGATACATAACTTTGGCATGCAGTCAGGAAACGATGATAATCTTTTTCCCCATCTTCCCTTGCTAATGAAGAGAAACTGCCTCTGGGGTTGAGGACAAAAGGTGAACTCTCCCTGCACACAATTTACACCTGCTGAGCACATGATTTCGGGCATCTAAAATTCCTGTCTTGGCAGGTGTCCCGGGGACCAAGACACACGCACGGAGACTTTGGAGGTAATATTTTCATCCAGGCATTAAATAAAAAACAGACTTGAAAGGGATGAATTTTGCAATACTTTCAGGCATCTCATTTTTTTGCTTAACCTTGTAAAACTCTTTTACTCTTCAAACTTATGAAGCCCAGTCTTAAACAATCAGTAACTAAGATAAAAAGACAGTTGAACAGAAGCCTAAAGGAGGGAAGAGAACTGCCCATCCCTGTTTATTGGTAGCTGCACCATGCAGGTATGGAGAACCTCTCCTGGAAAGTGAGATTGCTTGGGAAATGTGATCCTTATGAAGTTTTCACTTTCCCTTTATGAGGAGAGTAGTACAATGTTCTCATTTTCTACCCCCTTCAAGACTTCACAGGTTGGAAAAAGCTGATGAGATACAGCAGTGCTGGGGTGCAGATAATGTTCACTTGGAAACTGGATATAGATCCATTTTGCACTCATAAACTGTCGTGTATTCATCAAAATGTATCATACATTAATAGTGACAGTACAGCTACATCTGGGTAGACAACGACCTTGAGGGGTGGGAGGACAGGGAACTCTCCTATTTCTAACAACTATTTGTTAGAGATGGATGAAATGACAACATCTAGTGCCATGTTAGAACACATACATGGGGTAGGCATTCACATCCAGAACTTGTGTGTTGGCTCATGCTGAAATTATTCACCACAAACTGCATTTAAATCCCATTTTTTCCCTATCCCAATTATTCTTCTTCCGTTCTCACCCTCTCCAAAAACACACACCCTAAAACCATATCCTTAGAAAATGAATCATTTTCTGTTCTTTTTCCTTTTATTTTCACTTCTTTCCCTGCAGTTGACGGCTTTAAAGCCAGAGTATCTACTAATTCCAGCTGCCACTCGAGATCTTAGCACCTTTTAAGGGCACTAATATGCCTGGGATAAACACTGCTCCCATCACCAGTGACTGAATATCACTGACTTTGCAGAACTAATGAAATCCAATCTTTGCAGTTGTTTACTGACTTGAAATGACACCCAGACAGCTGAAGAACACGATCAGCTGCGCGGGCGGTGGAGCCGGGCTCCACGCGTGGGCCGGAGGCCTCCGGTACCGCCTCCGGTACCGCCACCGGCGCAGCCCCGGGGAGGGGCCGCCATGGGCGGCGACCCCCATCACGCAAGCCCGGGGATGAGGAGGCCGCACTGGGCCCTTCCCCGCGGGTCCAGGCCGCACCGGCGGGGCTCCCGCGGCCTTCGGCGGGGCAGCCGCGGTCCCGGGCGGAGGGCAGGGCGGGGAGGTGCGGGCGGTGTTCGAGGCGGAGCTCGGGGGAGCCTGGCTGGCTGCTGCAGGCGGAGGGCGGGCAGGGAGAGAGCCGCCCTCCCCTCTTCTCCTCCCGCCGGCCGGCGAGCAGCCCGCAGAGGGACGCGGGCTCCCGCAGTAAGTGCCTTTCGGGGTTTCCGTCTGCACGGGGGGTTCGGAGCCGCGGCGGCGGCGCGGGCGGGATGGAGGGAGCGGGGCCGGCCCGGACACGCGGGTGGAGCCGCGCGTTAAACCCTGGGGTCGCCTTTTATTATAAATGTATATCAAATGCATCCTGGCTGCCTCTCCTCCACATCCTACCCTGTTGCCCAGAGAAGCTGCCCCGTCCCTGGGAATGTTCCAGGCCAAGCTGGATGGGGCTTGGAGCAACCCGGTCCAGTGGAACGCGACCCTGCCCATGGCAGAGGTGGGACTGGAGCATCTTTAAGGTCTCTTCCCACCCAAACCATTCTGGGATTTTATTATTCCACGTGTAAGGCTCAAGAACAGCACGGGTAGATGGGATATTGGGAAGAAATCCTTCCCTGCGAGAGTGGTGAGGCCCTGGCACAGGGTACCCGGACCCCTGGCAGTGCCCAAGGCCAGGCTGGACATTGGGGCTGGGAGCAGCCTGGGACAGCGGGAGGTGTCCCTGCCCATGGCAGGGGTGGGATTGGGATGGGCTTTGAGGTCCCTTCCAACCGAAACCATTCCATGATTCTATGGTCTTATACAGCAGCTTTCACTACCAAGTGCTCCCAGCCTCCTCCCCCTGTTTTATTTAAGCTTTTCGATGGAGAAAAAAAAAAAAGATCAAAGAAAAGGTGGCAGTTTTATGGAAGTGGTGCAGAGCCCCTGGCAGCTGTCCTGTGTGCGGGTTGTCCCTGTGCTCCCTGAGAATGTCCCACAAGGAGCGGTCCAGCCCCAGTGTCTCTCTGTCCAGGACAGCTGCTTGTGTGCCTGTAGGTATCTATATATAATAAATAAGGAGGTTGCAGAGCTTGTGAACTATATTTTTTATCTGCAATGGAGCTGATAGAAACAGTATCTCCCATTATTAAAAAAGAAAAGAATTATTGGTAAAAAATAGCATAGCTGTAGTTACACTGAACTTTGTAAAATGAAAGTAAGTTATAACTTCCACTGAATGGACTCGTGGGACCATTGCTTGGTGTCCTCAACTTCTCTGAATTCTTTCCTCTATTAAGCAATCAGTAAACGTTTGTAAGCCTAATTCTACGGGAAAAGATGTAAATGTGTGTATGGAGACCTTTGGTTTAAAACCAGCCAGATTGACGCCCTGCTTGACTTCCTCTAGTGTTTACTGTGAACAGGTAGTACAGGTGTGCTGGAAGCAGCTCCTTTCACCTGCTGCTGGGAAGCAGGGGCTCTCCTCTGCTCCAAAGGAGTTGCATTCTCTTCTCTTCTCTTCTCTTCTCTTCTCTTCTCTTCTCTTCTCTTCTCTTCTCTTCTCTTCTCTTCTCTTCTCTTCTCTTCTCCCTTCTACCCTTTTCCTTACTTATTCATGTTACATTCAGGAATTTTCCATGATAAGCAGTGACTGATTAGCCAGTAAAAACTTGGTCAGATATTTCAGGATCTTTCAGTGTTAATATGTAAAGCAAAGTCCAGTATTGCCCCTTCAATAGCAGTAACCAGAATATTATTCATTTTAACGTTAGGCAATTATCAGTTTACTTAGTCTGAAGTTGGATGGAAGTTTTGAGTAGGCACAAGTGTGCATGAAAAATGATTCACACCCCTTGTATCTAATTTGTAGCATTACTTTGGTTGTATGTATATGGACTTACATTTTGTTTTGCTTAATTATGTGTGTGCACAGGAGCACAGTAATAATAACAGTTTTGTGAACCAGACCTCGCTGCATAATATAATATTTTCTCTAGAGATCCATTTCTACCTGCTGACTGTCCCCGACAGGAATTTAGGAAGCTGGCAGGATGTGGTCAGTGCAGAGGCCATTCATGCAGAGCAGTTTTCCAGAGGACAGCTCCTACAGGTTCCTTGCTGCTGCCTGCTTTGTCTCCACACAGGTCTCTGCAAGCTTTAGCAAATATTTAGAAGAAATGTGCATTTTCTGCTGTCGGTTTGCAGTTGTGACTTTCACCTTCCATTCATAGTTGATGGTTTCAAAACAGGGCTTGGCATTTCCAAGTAGCTCAGTTAAGCAACATCTTCCTTGTACCCTGGTGCTTTTTTATGTGCTGGCACACAAAAGTTTGGGACCTGGGGAGTTATTTTCCCTTTTTATGGGCTATGTGTCCTCAGTCTCAACCACAGCTCTGACAGTCTGGTTGTATAGCTTAACTAAACTACTGTACGTTCTTGGCCTCCAGGTTGTAGCTGGAACCTGTGGTTTTCCAGGGATTAGCTGTGTCATCGTGGGTGTGCTCCTGCAGCCGATGGGAGCGCAGAACGTGAGCACGAGGGTGCTGATCCCTGTCCCTGCCGCCCACCTGGGACCCGCTGGGCGCTGCCTCGCTGGGCGCGCTTGGGAGAGTGGGAGAGGTGGCCAGGGTGGGAAACAGGAACAGGCTGGGCTCTGCTCCCAGGGAACAGGGGCAGAACGAGAGGAAACAGCCTCGAGCTGTGCCAGGACATCAGCAGGAATTTCCCCATGGAAAGGGTGCTCAGGCCTTGGAAGGGGCTGTCCAGGGAGGTTTGGAGTGCTCACCCCTGGAGGTGCCTAAGGAATTCCTGGACGTGGCACTCAGTGCTCTGGGCTGGGGACAAGGTGGGCATCGGGCACAGGTTGGACTCCATGGGCTTGGAGGGTTTTTCCAACCTCAGTGTTTCTGGGATTCTGTGAAATAAAAATTAAAGGCTAGAAAAAGCAAGCTGAAGCAAATGGGACAGAAGTGGAAGATTACCCTTTAAGGAAGGAAGGATTCCTGCACTGCCACTGCTCCATGGGTGTTTGTGGCTCAGACTGGAGCCACTTGGGGTAAACACAGCAGAGCACAGAGACCACAGAGCTGTTTGCAGCAGCTGTTGGGCTCTAGGGCTCCACTAATTAGCTCTTGGGGATGTAGATGCAGCCTTTTTCTTCCAAAAAGCTTCACTTTAGGAAACAGCTTTTATTACGTAACGGACAGTTTGTAATCAGACCTCTTCCACAACATCACAGTATTGATTTTGGAAGCATTCCATATCCCTGAATGGTTCTCTCTGAGTCAGGTTCCCGAGCGAACTTGTAGCTCTCTCTCCAAGGGGTTTCCAGGTGAACTTGCCCCAGATCACAACCAGATCCTGTGGATGGAGTCCAAAGCCTTGGACTGGGTTGTTTTTATTTGCTTTGCAAAGCTTCTCAAACCAAGCGTGTATTCTGATTTCAGAGTGATTCTGAACGCAGGCCCCTCCTCCAGGATTAGATTTGCATGTGCTATCAGGTCTCAATCTGTATCCCAGGATATAAAACTAGGCTACTTCCTTGCCACACCTAAGTATTCACCTAATTTGTAGCTATTTTTTTGAGCAGGTTCCTGTTTGTGTGTGCCGGTATATGTCCAGTCTTGCAAAAAGCAAAACACCTTGTTTTCTAATCCCTGCCCCTCGAGTGTTTGACTAGGGAGGGGAAGGAAAACCAGGGATAAAGTGCCAGCATTAGGATCAAGCTGAACAGGTAGACTGTCTATTCAAATATCTGCCTTAAAAATTAGGGGAATGAAGAATATCAAAACAATGAGCAACAGCTATAAATTAACTGTATCTAACAAGAACATTTCCTTCTAATGACAGTAACTGGCTTACAGTCTTTGTATTGTGTGTGTGGTTTATGGCCCATATTAACCCCCACCAACAGTGAAAGCGAGAATGACTATTGGAACTGTTTAAGTTAAAACAACATTGGCACAAGAACACAGAAGTATGGAAATCGTCCTGCACACATTAGTCAGTGATCAGGCTGGAGACCAGGCTTCCCACTCTTTCCAGTAGGACAGGAGGGAATTGAAATACTTTCATCTGGGTAAATATATTGTGATGTTTGTATGGTAGGAAAGCTCAAAATACCTATTGTTGTTGGTGTTTCTTTGTATTCCTGTTAGTCCTTAGGTACAGACTTTGGGATTACAGCCATCCCTGTCTGTAGTGTTGCCTCATTCCCAGAAACACGCTACTGTCTCTGGCAAGACTATTGCTATTGAAATCCCAAACAGGATTTACACATCGGATTTTTCCCCTCATCATCTGTAAGATTTTTTTTGTTTGTGGGAGGGTAATGAAACAGAAGGAAAAGAAGTGGTTAGGCTAAAATGCAGACACTCGAAAGAGGAGCCAAAAAAGTTTGTTCCTTGTAGGACAGAGTTTACAGCAGTTGCTCTGTCATCTAATGCCGGGTGGGAATATCTTGGTGTCTGAGTACAGAAGGCAGATGAAGTAGTTGGAAGCAGCGGGACCAAGAGGAGGAATGAGGATAGGATACCTATTTTCTGCTTTGTTTCTCCTTTATTTTTGTGCCTGACAAGTGCTACAACCACTTTTGGGCATGAGAGCCGAGCTGGTTGCCTGTACTGGAGCGTGGGAAGGACTTTCCCCATATGGTAAAGTGTGCTTGGCTTCCACTTACCGGCACAGGGTGGCCTGGGGGGATTGGGAGTTTAAATTCTGTCTGCAGGACCTTACAGATCTGTGGGTGGCGCTGGCTGAGGGGACCCGTGACTGTGAGCTGCCTGGATATCGCAGGTGATGTTCCTGTGCTTGGTTGGAGAGGTGGTCTTGGATGATGACTTTAATTGCAGTGTCCTAACTTGTGTTTGAGAACCCAGAGTGGCCATGGGAGGCTCTAGGAGAGGATCTGGAGGATGGACATGTCTGTGCTGTGTCAGCCGTGTTGGGACCCTCTGGAACCCTTCTTTGGGGTGTGTTGTTCCTCACCAGAGATCTGCCTTGCAGGGGAAGCATCTCCAGCTTGGGCTGGTTTAAGCTTTAATCAGTTCCTTTTCAGCTACTTCAGTTATTCTGGCCTGACATCCTGTGTAACATTAACCACTCCCGGCTGCTCAAAGGCAATCGAGAGACAGCTGGTAGACGACCTGGTTAAGAGTCCTAATGAGGCTATTTTCTGGTTACATCCCCTTTTTCTTGTTAGTTGGCCACTTCCTGCATTGACACACCCTGAAATTGCCAGTAACAGAACAGTACAGCTTTAAAGGCTGAAAGTACCTTCAGTCAGAACTTAACTGTGGCCTTGCTGCTGCTGCTGCTGTCACCGTGGCCACCTTCTAAGTAGCCCTGCCAGAGGGATGAGAGCTGGATTAGAGGGAGCTGAGCGTAGGAGTGCAGCTGTTTGGAGAGGCAGGAGCAGTGCAGGACTCTCAGCTCAGCCCGGAGGGACATCAGTCTGCGCCTCTCATCATCCCAGACTTACCTGAGGAGCTTTGGGAAGGAAGGAATTAGACAATGCTCCTGCGCCAATGGCAAGTTATGCAAACTGTAGTGGAGATGATTATAAGTTTTCTATTTTTAAGCCTTGCATTGAATGACTCACTTTATTAGATGTGTTCGTTTGCGATGGAATGCGAAGCACCCGGATTCCATGGTAATGGCCTCGTAAAGCACACAGATATGCAACATAACAGATTGGGTTTCTCCTCCCAATTTACCGGGTTCTGCGTCTCAGCCGTGTCTGATGGCAGCGCGGGGCGGCTCACGCTGCTGCGGCGCAGCTCTGCAGCCTCGATCCATCTGTCCCCGCACTTCTGCTGGAATACTCATCCTGCTTTGCTCTCTAACTCATGGCTCTGGGGCTCAATTCCCCCCCATTCCCCTTCCTTCATTCCTTTCATTCTTTCCCCCAACTCTGGCCATGGGTTGCTCAGATCCAGCCCCATATCTTTGTAATTAGAAAGTACCTGCGTAGAGAAATGCTGGCGATTGTGGCACTTCCCCTTCGGTCACCTGCTGCCTCGGGTGGGAGTGGGTTGCACAACTCCAAAGAACATCCAGACAATAGTCTGGCAGCTGGCTGGGCTGGGCATTACGGGAAGTAAAGGAGGCAAGTCACTCCAGGTGCTGTGTGAGCCTCATGGGGACTGTGGGTGGCAGAGGTTTGTCGTGTGCAACGCGCTGTTCAGAAGCATCCACTGAGGATGGGTGTTGACATCCCTTCTTTAAAAACCAGGGTGTTAGTGGTGCTGTGTAGGTTTTTGGGTTTGAAACATGGGGTTGAAAGTGAAGCAGTGTAAGCAGTGCATTAATTGCTGAAGTGGAGCCCAGCGTGGACACAGCAGGCCCAGGGTCTGATACCTGGGGAGGGTCACCTGGGGACCTCGCTGAGGCAGAGAGCTGGCCACCAGCCTGGGTCTGGAGTGGGAGACTCCTCTGGGAGTGACTGTTACACGTTGCTGTAGTCCATGTGAGTGTGACTGAGCTGCTGGTTGAGTAAGGCACCAAGGAGGGAGCAGTTCCTACTGTGACTAGGGTTTGTATTAACTTTTGGAAACCGAAAGCAGGAACTTGCGCTGATAAGTCTTTTACGTAGTTTCCATTTTGTGTAGACTACTCTCCCCGCCCCTTTGTGTCCTTTCAAGTTTAAAGCCTGTTTCTTCTTATCATGAATCCTTTAATAGCAGTTTGAGCTAATGTCCCTCTGAATCTTTACCAGTGCTCAGCTGTTCCCTGGGAGCTGTTCCCTGGGGTTATTGAACTTCTTGGACAGATCACTCTATGCAATAGCTACTCCTCGTGACATGCTCCTGGCTCTTCCCATGCCAGTCCAGGGCTCCTGCTCCTGCCACAGTTTGTTCTAGAGCCTGGCAGGGACCTCAGCCCACCCTTCTGGTGAGGCCGTGGGTCCAAAGGTGCCATTTATGGCTTCTGTTGAAACCAAGGGTAAGGCTTAACGTGCAGGTTTACTGTGTCAGATGGCACTGACAGCACTAAAACACTCTGAGCCGCTTTTAAAGGTGACTCAGAATATTTGTGTGATGGAAAGATGACATATTTCTGACTGCAGTGCTTCTCATGCTGGTTGCTATTATAATTTTCATTAAAATAAAATTCCGCTTCTGTCACAAGCTATTGATCTCAGCTTGGAAGAGAGGCAGGTTTCAGTTACCTGCTCACGGAAGAGGAGGGGTTTGTAAGCGTGAGCTCTTCCCTGGTACAGCCTTCGTGGGACCCACATGGGCTGCATTGCTTCCCCCCTTCATCCGCACTCGGGTGTATCCCGCTCGGAGCTGGCAGCAGCCTTGCGCAGCCGGCTGGGGCAGAGCTGGGGCAAAAACCCGCGGCTGTCTGCTCGGAGCCTCTGAGTTCTTTCCGGCTTTGGGGCCACCGAGGCAGCGTTCAAATCGTCCTCCGGTCCAGAGGTGACCTCGTGTGCCGTTTCCTGCGTGCCGTGCCACTCCTGTCGGGCAGAAGCCGGGATGTGCCGTGCCCTGGCAGAGCCCGGGGCAGCCTGGCATGGCGGTGCTCGGGCTCTGCCCGCCTGCAGCCCCTGCCGTGCCCGCAGCTCACCCAGCCTCACCCAAAGACATCTTCTCACACATCACAAACGGGGGCTCGCGGTTCCCGGGATGCAGCTGGGCTGTTCCAGGTGTGAAAGCACCGTCTGCCGGGCTGGAATGCCTGTCTGGCTTTGTGCTGGAGTGGCTTATGCTAAGCCCTGTTTTCCTTTCTCTCCTGAATAAGCTTCTCTTAGGGATGGTGAGCAAGATTGATGTGGCAATTTGAGCAGCTGGTCTCCTGGGAGAGTTCCTTTCTCGGGAGAATTGCCTGTAATCGGCTCTCAGCTCCGAGGAGAGCTAATGCCACACACCCCGGGGCTGGCAAGGAGCGGGGAGCCCTGCGGCCAGAAATCCTCCTGTACAGGGGCACCAAGCCCCTTCCTGGGTGTTAGAGTTGCTACCTGCATGAGGAAAGTGGGAAAGCTGTTCTCTGTGGCACATCTAATGTCCCTTCAGCGTGGCTGGAACAGCTGTACCCACAGTGAGACAGGGTCAGCTCCTGCTGGGAGCGATCCTGACCCTATTCCCTGTGTGCCTGCACCTTCGTGCCCACCGCAGTCATGCCTGGCGCTCACCACTGCTGTCCCTGACTTACTGTGAACAGGAATTAATGAGCTGCTGAAGTCTGGCTGTCCTTTATTTATCTACATAGAGGAATATTTATGGCCTGAATTGGTAGAGGAGCTTGTAGGGCTCCCAGCAGCTCTGTGTGACAGGAGAGTGCATCCAGGTGGGGGTCAGGCCCTGCTCCCAGGGAACAAGGGACAGGACAGGAGGGAATAGCCTCAAGCGGATGCAGTAATGGTTTTGTAATCCCAAACTAAAGACATAAATGTCAAATAGCTACATTATTTCTTCAGTTTTTAAAATGCAGGGGAGTGTTGGATTTGGGGACTTTTTTTTTTTACAAGTATTGGTAAAATTCATGTTTAAAAGGCCTCCTAGAACTTACAGTCTTAAGACCATGATTTTCTTCCTTGAAAAACAAAAATAAATTACTTTCAGAGCTGTCTGGGAAACCATTTTTAAAGCAAGCTGGTGTAGGTGACAATCATTGAGCTTCTTAGTGGTTTGTGTGCCTTGTGCTTGAATTCCATGAAAAGGAATGGTGTAACTCTGGCAGGTGTGTCCCTGGTGTCCAAAAGGAAGCCTCAGGAGAGGTCTAAGCCAGGGGACAAGAAGCAGAGATGAGTGTTGGCTGTGCTTGCAGGAACCCTGGCTCCAAACAGGAATGGACAGGGATTGTGCTTCAGCCATCACCCTTCTTCCTGAGCTCATACAGCAGGGAAAGGGCACACTTCCCTTTGTTTTCCTGCAAGGCAGCATCTCTGCAGACATGTGAGATGGCTCCTTGGAAGATGCTAATTTAGTCCTTTTCAGCTCCCTGGATTGTTGTGTTCCAGCACAGGCCCTTGGAGGGTTTCAGGCTCTCAAAGCGACTTCTTTGCTGCTGCATGAGGGGTGTGAAACTACTCTGGTACTGCCACCAACCTCTCCTCAGAGAGCAGAGCTGTCATTCCTGACTCCTGGAAGCCTTGGGTAGAGGGGTGTGTGTGTCCCACAGTGCTGGCTGGTGCGTGTGCAGTACTCCTGTCGCCGTCCGTGTCGCGTGGCTGCAGGCAGGATGGGAGCGATGCCGATTGTCTGAGCTCCTCCAGTGCAGCGGGAATGTTCCAGCTGCTCTTTTACTTCCTGTGCTGTCCTGGATTCCATCCTGTGGTACAACTTTGTGACTATCCCTAGTCTTCCTCCCTGTTTTCATGGAGGTGCTGTAGCCTTTGAGGCCAGGCCTCCACAGTAGCTTTCCTCCCAGGAGCTTTCCTTGCTGGGGTTTTGTCTGTCACCTTTCCCTTTCCCTCCTCTCTGTCACGGCACAAAGGAAAGACGAAGTTGATCTTTTTGCGACCATAGTAAGAAGTAAATGGAAAATGTGATACAAGAAAGACTGTCATGGTGGGAATCTCCTAGAGCATAAATGCCCCTCTTTGGAAAAACTCGTGGGAAGCTGCAAGTCTTGGCCTTCTGTACACGATCCCTTACATAAAGTTTGTACACACAACAGCTCTGCATCGAATGCCTGTGCCAGAAATGTGCGGGGAATTTCCGCCATGCTGAGGATGCTGCAGGCAAAGTGCTCAGGGAATGAATGAGGTCAAGGTTTGGATTGGGAGGGACTTTAAAACTCATCTTGTTCCATGGGCAGGGACACCTCCCACTTTCCCAGGTTGCTCCAAGCCCTGTCCAACCTGGCCTTGGACACTTCCAGGGATCCAGGGGCAGCCACAGCTGTTCTGGGCACCCTGTGCCGGGGCCTGCCCACCCTCACAGGGAGGAATTTCTTCCTTTGAGGCATTCCAGCCTGGGAACACGTCTCTGTGTACGGCATGTGCAGGTACACGAGCAGTTGAGTGAAGTGCCCTGGTTGTGTGTTTGTGTCCTGACAAATGTCAGGGGAGGCTTCCAGGGCCATTCCTGCCCAGCCTGGGATGGGGAGCTGCCCTGGCTCCCTGCTCCTGGCCCCGGGGCTGCTCCCCATGCATGGGAAGTCTGCTGGTGCTCCAGTCTTGGCATAGGGCTGCACACATTGTCTGCCTCTGCTTTAAGCTTTATTGGTGCTAAATCAGTTGTCTGGAGGCTGCTGGGGAATGTGTGGCCTGGACAGGGGTGTCCCCGTGTGCGGAGGGCCCGGAGCGCTGGTGGGATCCCCAGGCGGGATGGATGCTGTCCCTATCGCGGCTCGAGCCCCCCGCGGGCCGGGAGGATGGAGTGGGCTGTGCCTGCTTAAGATTCAGGTCAGTCCCATGCAAATTGGTCATTCAGGATCCGAACACTGGGTCTATTAAGAATTTGCCTGACCCACATAGGGCTGGTTTCAAGCCCTCAGGAGCTGGGTGATAAAGTGCCACCCTGCTTTCGAGCTGCTTAATCCCATCCCTGTCTGTGCTGCTGCTTCTCGCTGAGGGCCCTGCTCCTGGTCGCTCCGCCACCGTCCCAGGGTAGGGCAGGCTGGACAATTCCTGCCTGGAAGGCAGGAGGGAGTGCTGTTAAGTTGCTGGGATTGTAGCAGTAGTTTGATGGGACGGGTGGGGAGCTGAAGGAGACGTTGAGGAGCAGATCTGATGTGGTGTTGGGATAAGGATTTGGTGGCCCTGTGACTGGGGACGGGCTGCTCCTGGTGTGCCTTTGCCATGGGGTTGCCAGTACCTGTCACGTACTCAAGGGTCACTGTGGAGGGTGTGTATCTACTCAGATCTACATACTCTTTCCTCCTTCGGCTTTCTCAGCAAACCCAGAGCACTCCGGCTTGCTCTGTCTAGACTTTGTTTAGAAGTTATTAATATTGCAGTGAAAGTCTCTAATTAAGACATTGCTACCCTAAATTTCAACTTGTCACAACATTGTCATTAGTTTATTCAAATGGTCTATTCTGTGTGTACCAGATCTGACATGGTAAAACTGCCAATTAATTTTTATCTTCTTTTCTTCCAGTAAAAAATGGCATTTCAGAAGGCAGTGAAAGGAACTGCTCTCATTGGAGGAGGTGCCATAGCAACAGTTTTTGGCCTCTCTCAATTTTCTCAGTATAGAAACAAACACGTAAGTATTAATTATGATTTCTGGTAAAATAGGAAACTTAAAATCTGTCAGAGCATATGTCAGGCTTGTACAAATAGTTTTAAAAAATGACCTTTGGGTGCCACTGTGGGCTTTACTTAGTTGTAGGAGGAATGGAAAGACCTGATTGAAGTAAAAGCACTGTCTGGACAGTATTTTCAAGCTTAGAAGCTGGAAGTGAAACCACCAGTGCTACCTCTGAACATCTCAGCTTCAAAACAGTCCTGGTTCCAGCTCCTGTTGGGTTCCTAAGGCTGGGGACAGGATCAGTGCCAAGGAGGTCGTTGGGCAGGCTCCTGTTGCCTCTGGTGGGCACAGCCCAGCCCCGGTGAGCCGGGCTCACTCCAGGCAGTGCTCCAGGTGAGGGTGCATGGACAGAGGCAGTTCCCCCAGCAGCCAAGGGCGATGTTGGATAGAGAAAGAGGTGCAGCACATCCATCCCAGCCTCAGTTTGCGTGTTGGATCCTGCTGCTGGAGAAAACAGATTTCCCTGGCATATCTGCTCCTCCCAGCAGGGTTGGAGTGGCTGTGCTCTTGAACTCCCTTCTCGATCATTGCACCAGGGACTTGTTTGGGTTGGAAAATTCCTCCAAGACTCCAAGTCCAACCATTCCCCCATACTAAGGCCACCATGATCCATGTCCCCAAGTGCCACATCCACAACGGCTTTTAAATCCCTTTTCTGGCCGTTTCTGTGGGGAGGAGGAGGAGGAGCAGCTGGGAATGAGATGAGTCATTTCTGGGGAGCCAAGCTGGGAAGTGGGTAAGCCAGGATTCTTATGGCTTCAGATACTGTTGCAGAAAATAAACCCCAGCATTTCAAGTGAGCTCCCCATCGGGCTGTCTGCCTTGCTCCAAGCTGATAATGCTCTCTCCAGAGTCTTTATCCCAGGGTTTCACAGCCTGGCTTCATTACTGTCAAAAATGGCAGCTGCAACTTTTAGGACTGTTAAATAAGAGGAGCTGGAAGGGAAGAGTCACCTGGAGAGCTCACTTGTTGCATATTGTCTGCAGTATTCCAGAATTTAGGGAGTTCCCATTTTTCTGCGGATGGATGGCCACTATGAACTTCCAGAGACAGATCAAACCCCAGGATTTTACAGAGTGTGGTCATGGTGTCAGAATGACAGAACCACTTGTTCTTTTACCCCAACTAATTTTTCTGTTCACACACATTTTGAGTCACATTTATGCAACTGAGATTGAATCACTGAATTGCAGAACAGTATGGATTGGAAGGACCCTTAAAGCTCATATCATTCCACCCCTGCCCTATCCCTGGAAGTGTCCCAGGCCAGGCTGGCAGGGCTTGGAGCAGCCTGGGAAGTGGAAGGTGTGGAACATGACAGGGGGTGGAAGAGGATGATCTTTAAGGTCCCTTCCAGCCCAAACCAGTCAGGCATTCTGTGATGTGGCCTCGAACACCCAGACACCTGCATGGCCCAGGTGGGGCAGTGAGCCTTTGCTGTCCATTTCACCAGCACTTCCTGTGCTAATGGGGACAGAAAATTGGAGATACCAGATCCTCCTGCTTCCTGACTGAATTGCTGCATTCTGGTTTTTTGGGCCTTTCTTTAATGCATCAATCTAAGCAGGCTGGTGCCAGGTGTGAGATGGGGTGTTATGTTTGGATATGTCAGGTTGAACTGGAGGCCACTGCTGGCTTTTCTTCCCTCTCTGCCCTCGTGATCACTAAGGGGAAAAGCCATGCTTTGGTTTGGAGTTGAAGATTCTGCTGTCCCTTCCCAATCCTGCTCTTCCTGGTGTAAGTGCGTTGTTCGTCAGTAGAAATGGCTCAGCAAGGTGGATCCAACAGTGTGATAATATGATAATGCAGGGTCTGCTTTGGGGAGTTTTAATTACTGTATTTTTTTGTTAAATGAATAAGGATGATGAATTTGACTCTGCAAACCTACCTGGAGATTTACAGTAGCAAATTAACGAGAGCACTGGCTTATGGATTACTAGATCGCTTTATAACTTGATGATTAAATTCGAACTGCCAAACTAAATTCCTCTCACTAAGAGCGTAATCAAAACCATTCAGGGAACTCTTGCCTGAGAAATTGTAGATATAAACAGCAATTGCTTATTTCAGTAAACACACTTGTTCACTGCCAAACTAATCACGTTACTGCAGATGGAATCCCTGTGTGCAGCTTTTCTTCACTCCCCCATTTAATTGACAGCAAGATGCATCATATCTATATCAATTCCTGGTACTAATCACTCTGCTTATATTCCAGGGCTAATCTCCACACTCTGGCTATACCAGGGGCTGGATGCTGGGGACTCTGCTCTGGGCTCTGCTAGGAGCCATTTGTTGTAGATAATGGGTTTAAGAACAAACCAAAACATGGAGTTAAACCCACCTGATGCCAGTATTTCATGAACTCCAAATCTGGCTTTTCTGGTGTTCTGTTATTCTCCTGAAGTTAAGTAGTATGCTATGAAAATTGTCTGGAAGTGCAGTGCAAAGTGAATTGGGAGGTGGGGATTTTCCTTCTCGAGAGCTCATGGAAGCTGAGCATGTGTGGCTGAGCTTGATCACCCAAAACACGTGCAAGACAGAGCCACGGGTGTTTTTAGTGTTCCCAATTTCCTTGTGACTGCTGTCTGGGAGCGGCAGGGTGGTGCTTTGGGAAGCTGGCAGCAGCTGCTGTGGCTGGGATGACCCTGCAGTGCTGAAGCAGCAGCTCCAGGAGGGGAGGCAGGAGCTGCTGACCCTGGCCCTGCAGCCCCGGCTGCTGCAGCCCTGTCGGTGCTGGGTGTTCCAGGGAAAGTCTCGGATGTGCTGCATTCCCATCCCCTTCTGGGAGGGAGAGCTGGGAGCCATGGTTGGAGCACTGGCAGAGCGATGTGTCACAGCCACCGTGGAGCAAGTGGGGACAGAAACAGCTGGATCCTCTCACTGTCTCCCTTCTTGGGTCCATCACTCCCTGGAAAAACGTGTTCTGGAACTGCATCAGTGTTCCATTCTTTACAGAGGTTGTGGCTGTCCCATCCCTGGCAGTGTCCCAGGCCAGGTGTGGTGTGGCTTGGAGCACCCTGGGATAGTGAAAGGTGTCCTTGCCCATGGCAGGGGGTGGAATGAGGTGGCCTTTAAGGTCCTTTCCAACCCAAACCATTCTGGGATTCTGTGACACGTTTCTGTTATACTTCAGGGATATAAAAGCTTTATAGCTTTAGTGGTAGAGGTGAGAGGGCCAGCGAGAGAGCAGGGCAAGAGGCAGGAGGATGTGGGAATGGACAGAATTCCATGGCCAGAAGAATAACATGGAATTTCTTTGAAGTGCCCAAACTTTGTCCCTCCTCCCGTGATCTTTGCCAGCAGCCACACGTTAATGTGTAAACACGAGGCTCATCAGGATTCACCTCTCTGCTTCCCAGCTCTGTGTGTGCCTCGGGAGCTGTGGGCTCTGTTTGAGGGCTGCTCTGCCTGTAAACACCAGGTAATGAGCAGACCTTTGTTGCAGCGTTTGCAGCCAGGGCTGAGCTGGGCACAGTTGGGCGAGTGCTCAGTGCAGCTCCTGGGTGCCCCACATGGGCTGGGGAGATAGAGCTGATCCCACAGGGATCACCACACTTGGGAAAACCAGTGGTCATGCTAGGATTTGTTCCAAATCTTAATTTTTCTTTCTTGTCCCCAGTCCCTCTCCAGCTCTCCTGGGGCCCCTTCAGGCCCTGCAAGGGGCTCGGAGCTCTCCCTGTGTCCTTCCCTTCTCCAGGGGAACATTCCCAGCTCTCCCAGCCTGGCTCCAGAGCAGAGGGGCTCCAGCCCTGGAGCAGCTCTGGGGTCTCCTCTGGGCTCGTTAGATCCTCACTGTGAAGTGAAGGACTCTGTCTCCAGCCTGACTTTCCCCATGGATTGAATTGTACCACACATGCAGAGAGTGCTGCTGCTGTCCTAAGTGGTTTTCACGAGCTGCTTGCATTAGAGTCAATATCATCCCTGATTGCAGAGTGGACCTGGTCAGTGGTTACCTTTGGAATGTGCACTTCCTTGAGTCATGGCTGCTAGTTACTAGATTTCATTTTCAGCTCTACAGTAGTGAGAGGGACCCAGAACTGATGCATTTAAATCATGATACTGCTGAGGAATGAGCAAATAATTCTGAACAAAAATATTTAGGCTGCATGCACCATATAATCTGAACTGAGGCTTTTTGTGCTTGGCTGGAAAGGAGTTTCTGTGGTTTGTCACTTGAATTTTTATTAGTTTGCTCTTTCCTGTCTGGGAGATCTGGACAGAAGCTATTCTGCATAGTTAAGTCTGCCATTTGGCCTGGAGACTGGGCCATGCTCAGACCTTAAATTAGGTCCTAAATTAGGGTTAAACAGGTTTTTCTGGTGTTCAAAGTGTTTATAATTTTCAAGAAAGTCTGGAAATGTTTAGAATTCATCTTAAGTTGATGTTAACAGCAGAGAGCCTTCAGAGACTGCTCAAACCCTTCACACTTAAACCATGGTCCCTGGTAGGTGACTGAGCATCAGCCCTTCTCTCCACAGTCACTGCACAGACAGCAGCACTGGCTCCGGGAATATCAGCCCAAAGAGATTCCCAGGGCTGTTCCAGGAAAGTGTGAACTTGCCTGGAAACTGCCACATCATTAGGCTTTGTCACTTTCAAGTTGTATTTTAACGTGCTGTAGGACGTTATAATAAATAAACTGCATTGCTTAGAAGTGTCTCAAAAAGGATGTGAAATTAGGGTTTCCTTGGTGTTTCAGTGCCCTACATTTGACAATCACATCACTCCTGAACCTCATCAAACCTGAGCTTGGGTTCATGCCACTGTATGAGATGTAAAATGTACACTCAGCTCTGCGTCCTTTGCTGTGGTGGGTTTTTTGGTAGAGAGTCAAGAGCCCAACTGTGGCTGTTTATTAAAATGCTTCCTTTATAATGTTTATTAAAGTAACAACAGCATCCTGTAACATTTGAGTGTTCCTAGGAGTAATTAATACAGGTAGTAGCACTTGAGTGCAGCATTACATTGAGGTGGGCAAGGTGAAGTAAGCGTGTAGTAACACTTCATGGTTTTAGTACTCTTTGCTCCTCAGTGTTTAATACAATATTATTATTAAATATGGCTGGGAATATGTGAGTTTACCTTTCTGGTTCTAGAAAAGGCTGTGTTTTGGGGGGTGTCTGTCCCCCATACGTGTGTGCATGCAAAACAAAGCCAGGGCCTCACAGGCTGCGTTCAACCTTTGCAGGGTGCCTTGGTGCAGGTTCAAGCTGCAGAAGGTGCTCCAGTAAGGAAGGACCATCTCCCCACAAGAGAGCAGCAGATTCTGGCCCTGCAAACCAGCGGTGAATTCGATGTCCTTGTCATCGGCGGGGGAGCCACGGGCTGTGGCTGCGCTCTGGATGCGGCCACCAGAGGTAAAGGCCTGGAGGTTCAGTTGCAGGCTCCCTCTTGGATCACCTGGCTTGTAAGAAACTTCTCAGGCTGGCTTTTCAGGAGTACTCGAAGGTAGAGGAGGGGTTGTCCTGATGAGGAAACCTCTGCTCTCAGAAGGCAAAAGGACCCTGAAGAAGGTCGCTCAGCAGGTCCGTGCTCCCGTTGCCCCCCTTTGGGGGATTGGCCAGAGTAGAGAGCCCTGAAGTTCTCAGGTTCTTTAACCTGGACACGTGCCTCAGAAACAGAGGCAAAACTGACCCCAGGAGTGTTTTGCAGTTAGAGCTGGAAAACACCTGTCCAGGAGGTGTGGTAATATGAAATGGATCGAGCAGTAGGGTCTGACCATAGGGAGATGAGTCCAAACTCCAGCCTGGTTGTTATATTTAATAACATGGGACAAAGAACAACTTGGGATCTCTTCACTTCTGCCTCTGCTGGGCTTTGGCAGAAAGTGCAGTTGTAAAGCAGGCAGAAATTATCACAGTTTATCTCTGTTTATCCTTTTCTTGGAGATACTGGTTATATCAGTAGGTTTCTGAGGTGTGAAATATTCACGGGCATTTGGTTAATGAGTTGTGTCTCAATGCTGTTCATTCATGGAACTTGCTCTTTTATCGTGTTTGCTTCGCTTAACAACAAATTTTGCTTTTCGTGTGTTTGATAAATCTTCACCAAATTATTTCTGATTGTGTCCATTAATCTTCAGTCACATTCGACAAAAATAAATTGCTCTGATCTTTTTAAGTTACCAGTAATAATTAGGTTTTTTTGAGGACATAAAAGTTTTGGGAGACCAAGAGATGTTAAAATCTCTGTGCTGGCACTGCTGAGGCCCCTCGAGTGCTGTGTCCAGTTCTGGGTCCCTCATGACAAGAAGGACACTGAAGGGCTGGAGCGTGGTTGGACTCAGTGATCCTGGGGGGTCTTTTCCACCCAAGGGATTCAGTGGTTAAGGCTGATCAGACTATTTCCTGTGTGTGTCAGAATTCCAAGTGTGCCCCACGCTCTCTGGCTCTCCCCTGGTTTTGGGCACCTCTGAAGCAAACTCCAAGTAAGCAGAGCTGCCAGTTGTCTCCCTCTCTGGAATGCCACTTAAATTGTTAGTGCAAGAGGTTTAGAGCTCTCTGCTGCAAAGGGTTAAAAGTGTCCATGAAACCCCTCTGTTCCTGCCATGCATCCAAGCTCTCATTTGCTTGCGGGAGCGTGGCCCCCGTAATGTGCCGTAATGCCTTTCCATTGTGAAATATCCAGCTTTTAATGTGCTTCTGTTTAAGTTCTGCTTTGGCTTTTCCCTCAGGAAGAAGGCTAAAATTTTTCATTACAATATAGACAGTGTGCTACACTTTGAATACAAATTTATCCATGTACAGAGTAATTTTTCTTGTGATTGTCTCTACCCTGGAGAAGTGTCTTTAATGAATTACATACAAATTGTGTAATTTAAGAAGTTAATTTGGTTTTCTGGTAACACAGGACTAAAAACAGCCCTTCTAGAAAGAGATGATTTCTCATCAGGGACCAGCAGCAGGAGCACTAAATTGATCCATGGTGGAGTGAGGTACCTCCAGAAGGCCATCATGAAGTTGGATTTCGAGCAGGTAATTGTTTGTGCTGGTTGTTAAGCAAAAATTGCTGGTAGACACTTCACTGTCCCAGTTAGACCTGAGTCTCCTTTTGAGCTTTTCAGTGTTGTATTGCACAGCCACGGTGCATGGGAAGTGTCTTGTCTGGGGGAGCTCTGCAGGCTCGGGAAGGCAGTGCTTTGGTGGGCAGTGCCAGTGCCATGCCAAGTAGGCTGTGGGTTTTGGGAAAGGCAGGCAGAGACAGGGCTGATCTGAGAATAAAAAGAGCTTAAAATAAAATAAAATGAGATGGGTAAGGTCATGAACTGGGGGGAGTGAGTGGCTGTCCTGCTCTGGAATGGGGAGAGAAAAGATCGTAAATGAGTGATTTAATTTGGAATGGGGGAAAAATATTGTAAATGAGCGACTTATTTTGGAATAGGGAAAAGAAGATGGTAAATGAGTGATTTATTTTGGCATGGAGCAAGAAAATACGGTAAATGAGTGATAGTGTATAAATGCTTTTGTGTATTCTTGTGTGGGTGGAAGCCTGAGATCCCTGTTTTGAGGAATCACATTGTCCTCCCATTGGAACCTCTCAAAGTATGTTTCAGTGGTTCTAATGCTGCTGCAGAAAAGGTGACTTTTCAGGGGGAAATATCCAAGCCCTGCAGTTATCCACCTATAGAAACCCACCTTTTTTGCCAAAGAACAACTCCACATTGATGAACATTGATTGGTTTGGAGAAGAACCCTTCTGCATTTGCAGCTTGGAGTTAGGGTGGGATTGAACTGTGGGAATTGGCATGGAAGCTGTGCTGTGGGATGAGTCCTAGCCCTCCTGAAGTGCCTCCTGCCCCTCGTTAGGGCAACGTGCTTGTTGTGCTTTATGTTCAAATGAAAAATTACACAATTGAGCTGCCACGGCACCAAGATGAAACTACTGAAACTTAATTTTATTGGGGATCCTTTTTCTTAACCTCTGAGTTTTTCAGCAGATCACAGTGTGTTTTTGAAAGCCCAGTATCAATGGTGTGAGGTGTTGATACTTGAATAAAGTCTCTTGTTGAGCATTTCCACTGGCACCAAGGGCGGGTGGTGTGGGACTGACCATGGCTGGTGTTCTGCAGTACAGGAGGGTGAGGGAGGCTCTGGAGGAGGGTGGATGGTGTGGGACTGACCATGGCTGGTGTTCTGCAGTACAGGAGGGTGAGGGAGGCTCTGGAGGAGGGTGGATGGTGTGGGACTGACCATGGCTGGTGTTCTGCAGTACAGGATGGTGAAGGAGGCTCTGGAGGAGCGTGCACACCTGCTGCAGAGCGCGCCCCACCTCTCGGCCCCACTGCCCATCATGCTCCCCATCTACAAGTAAGCTCTGCTGTGCTTTCTCTCCTTTCACTTGGCTTCTCACAAGCAAGTCCTGGCCTGGGAGAGATTTCTTAAAGCTGTCCCAGGCTCTGTCCTCTGGCAGTGGGGGGAAGCTGCTGGGCTGCAGAAGCACAAAGTTCTCTTGTGCCTCAGCCAGCAGTCGCTGCTTTGGGGGGCACATCCTGGGGTGCAGCTCTTCAATGCCCTCCCAGCACCCAAATTGGAGAGAGCTCTCATTCCCAGGATGTATTTGCTATTCTTTCAGTGCACCCTTGTCCTCAACACATGCCCTCCCAGTGTTCCCAGCAGGGTGCTGTTCTGTCCATACGAGCACAGGGCAGTTGGGTATGGGCAGAACAGGTTCCTCCTCCTCTGAGGAAGACACTCAGTGCTTTGGGTTAGGTTTTCAGTCTGTAAGAGCAGTTACTCACTGGAACAAGCTGCTTAGAGCAGGGAGGTTTTGCAGAAGGAACTTAATTTTATTGAGACCATTCCTGTCTTTATTATTCCTGTCTTAGTGGGAGGGGCTTGTGAGGGCTGGAGCTTGTGTAGGTCAGTGGTTGCCTGCGTTTATCATGGTCCTGTTTGTGCAGGGGGCCTTAGACCGTGCCTTGGGAGAGTGCTCTCAGCTTGCACACACAGCTTCAGTAGCTCACACAGAGGCACAAACGCCCTGTTTAGATCCTGATTCTAGAGCAAATAAAGCCTTGAATCTGCTTGACTCACTGCAGGGAGTAGCTCAGCTGAAAACAGTAGCAAACAACACCTAAGTCTGGAGTATTTACATTGTCTTGTTACCATGAGCTTGCGTGCTGTCCAAGGTAAAACTGCTGTAAGAACATTCTGTGTTCCTCACCGTGTTCTGTATCACAATAACAGCACGTGCATGCACTTCTGAATGCTTCATTTGTATTTTTTTTTCCCCTCCATGGTACTTCTTTCCCCTCAGGTGGTGGCAGCTGCCGTACTACTGGGTTGGGATAAAGCTGTATGACCTGGTGGCAGGCAGCCAGTGCCTGAAGAGCAGCTATGTCCTCACCAAGTCCCGGGCCCTGGAGCTGTTCCCCATGCTGCGCAAGGACAAGCTGGTCGGAGCCATTGTCTACTACGATGGTGCGTTGTCTCTCTGCCTGTTCCGTGTCCACGTGGTTTGGGTTTGGGGTTAAAATGATGCCATGAAGATTTCTTGCCTTTTCTTTTATACCCCTGTTACACCTTTTTACAACTTCTGTATTCTTACTGCTTTTTGCCTCCATTCTTGGACTTGTTTGTCAAGCTGAGAGACTCAACATTTTAGAAGCTTTGTAGCTGGGGGTCAGGGTGCCCCAGAGCCCAAGGTCCTCTCCAGAACACATTCTGTAAACTGAGATAGAACCATCCAGGGGAAGGGTCCTTGGGGAGAGGGGCTCACTTGAGCCTTTCATTGGGGATTCTTTGATAGATCTGCTAATTAGTAACACCTCTGATGTGATACCAGATCTTTGGGGATAGACTGGGCAGGGTGCATTTTGGTCCATATGACCTGGACGCGTGCACCTAAGGATCCTTAAAATAAATACCAAGGTAAAATCCCTTTTTCCCTTCTAACCATGTCTGACTCTTGATTTTAAGACCAGGAAAAGGCATCAAAAACACAAGTGTGAGGCTGGAGATTGTACACTGGGGGTCTCTACAGGAAAGAATAGCTTGTAGGATTCAACTTGCCTCTTAAGCATTGATTTGGGAGATAAATAACATTTTCATGACAGCAACTTACTGGATGTAGGAGCAAATACAGTGGTTTTCTTGGCTAGTGGGTGCAGAGCTGTGTGGAAGTGTTCTGGTGGAGATGTGGTTTCTGACCTTTTGGCAGCAGAAAGGTCTTCACACAAGGTGGATTATAAAGGGAATTCTTTTCCCTCTGTGGAACTGCATTTACACAATTCATCAGCTCATCAGAGGGGTTCTGGACTGGGAAGGACTCTGGAAACACACTGGACTTCAATGGGGTTTATGGGGCTTCTGGCTAAAGCTTGTGTTGGTAATTGCAGGTGTCTCAGAGCCCAGCAGCGTGAAAAAACAATTAAAAATTCATATATATGTGTTGGAATATGTATATGCAGGTTCTTGTTTGGGACTAGGATGGGATTTAAAGGATTCACTTGGTTTTTACTTGATTTTACTACTGATGGAGGCTGCATCTTATCTTATTTTTAAGATCTGGAGTAAAAAAGAGGTTATTTAGGAAAATTTGTGTTGGGATTATGTGGTGGTTTTTGTACCCAGTACCAGGACCTGCTGTAGACAGCATACAGAGAAGGAATTCAGATTTATTTTTTCTATATCCTGAGCTATTCCTTGGCTTGTTTTAAGGGATCCCAGGAGCCTGCCAGAAGAACGAAGTGGTTCTCTTAAATGTAATTACACTTCTCATAAGAGCACTATAGCTTGAAATCTATTTATAATCTAGTGAAGTTTTTTCTGATTAAATAAATAATTTGGCTGTATCGTGGCTATTTACTACTCCAGCATTCCGAAGATACACCTTTCAGGATAGCCTGAAAATTGGTCTTCATGTTTCTTACATGAATAATTATTTTAAATAGTGTTGTAAATCTAAAGATTCAGCACCAAGAGGCCACGTGGGCTTTGATGGCAAACACAGGCAGGGCTCTGAGTGTCTGAGAGATGTCTCTGGAGGTTTTGGTGCCATCCCAACAGAGGGAAACAAACACATACTGAATATTGGAAAGGAAGAGTAAAATAGGAAAAAAAAGGGAAAAAAAAATCTATGTCTTGCCTTATTTTGCTTTCTTTATAAGATACAGCTTAGTTATCCTCATTTTTAGGCAGAATGTAGAGAAATGGTGTTTGGAATTAAAATTAAAAAAGCTCTCCAAGCTCCACCGAACCTCAGTTTCCCTGAAGAATAAAGTGGGTTTGAGGGACTCAAGGATGGAATTTGTGAGTTGATAATACACATCTGAGTGTTTTGAGGCTGCACCTAGTGCAGAATAAAGACTGTCCAACTCCAGTGTTAAATCAGTTCGTAACAGGCCGTGTTTCAGCTCAGTGTTGTCTGAGGTGCCTCCTCTGTGGGGTGGCCCGTGGGGCAGGTGGGCTCCCGTGGGGCTGTAGCACATGAACTGTTTTGTCCTGAGCAATTAACCCGTGTTCTGGCCACAGGAAATGGGGTTTAAGTCATAACATTTCAGCAAGCTCCCTTCAGGTCTTATAAATTATTATACTTGAATTTTAATGATGTACTGTCACACCCTAAATCCAGAGGAACGGAGCACAAAGGGAAAGGAAATGGAACTGAAAGTAGAGGAGGGGGTCATAAGATGGAATTAAACTCATTTTAGTCCTTTCAGAAGGATTAGTCATAAAATAGAGTATTAAAAAATGGCAAAGAAAAATACAAATCTTAAGGTAGGTGATATCCTTCCCTTCTCTGTCCATCCCTTCTCTCTCCCCTAAAGAACGAATCAATAAACTGGCCTTTTAAGGATGGAGTGTCTTAACTGTAAGTGCAGTTAAATGCAGGTTTATCCCATTTCCTTGCTTTCCTTTATTCCTTTCCCCTGTAATTGTTGACAACAGAGCTGTTAATGATCACAGATGTCCATCCCCGCCACCAAAGGGAAGAGGTAAAACCGTTCCACGTCGTAAGTTAATTTTTAGTGTGCTAAAGCCGTGCCCAGCGGTGCCCCGGTGGTGGCCGTGCCCCTTTGCAGGGCAGCCCGGGGCCGCTCTTTGTGCGGCCGTGAGCGCTGCCGGTGGCACGTCCAGCCATCCATAATTCATGAGGACGTTGTGTTCCCAACCGGCGCCGGGGTCGTCTTCATTACATTCTTTAAATTGTTTATACAGGCACAAAAAAATGGTACATTATAAATGTTGGAAGTACCAGCAAGAGCAAATCACAGCCTTGTCCAGAGGCTATTCTTGCTCTGCCTGAGCATCGGGAAGCCAAAGCATATGTTGGATGTTAGCCGGGGTGTACACAACGTGTCCTATTTATTCAAGGTTTGCTTTGAAGCCACAACTTACAAGTTTGTTTCTTAGGGGGACATGTCAGACTGCATTTAGCATTTGTTGGTATTAGGATACTCCTGAATAGCAAAAAGGCAACATTTTGGGGGGAGAAGGCGGCTGCTATCTGAGCAGGGATCTGTCAGATCCACTTAGGGGCTCGGGGAGAACTGGAGAGGAGGCACAGGGAGAGGCTGGGCTGAGCTCAGGATCTCAGGCAGGATTGTTCTAAAGCACTTTAAATGGAAGAATTAATCTCCATTTAAATTATATAGAGTTCATTATGATAAGAACTAGGAAAACCATTAAAGCAGGGATCCAGCTGGCCAGAGTGTGTCAATGTAAAGTGTTCAGCAATTCCAAGTGGCACGGTTCTCTTTAAGATACATTATTTTTCTGTCTCTAGGTGCTTGCAGGCTTTTTTAACATATTTTGCCTTGCAAGATGAGCCCTTAGATGTGTAAGGAAAATCTGTGTTCTGGAATCAGTCCTGAATTTAAGATTTTAGAACTCTGCTGACCATACTGTCTGAATTGCTGTTATTTCCTGAAAGAAGGAATTAACATATGCTGTGTCTGGGACTCTCCTGCCACATCAAGGTATTGGATTGTTTAATGTCTTGTTCTGCAAATCTCCAGTATGTTTATTGCAATGGAAGTAGTTGGTTTTTTGCTTTTTGCATTCTCAGTAGTTTTGCATACATACTCTGCTGAAATATTTTAATGTGGAGGTTATTTAAAAGTAGAAAAAGCCTTGGCAGAGGATTTCGCTTTCCCTGTTTACAGCAAACCCCCTGAGAAATCCTTCCCAGGCACACGTGCACACACAGACACACACACAAAAATCAATGCAAAAGAGTAGGGCATTCATTAAGCTGTCAAAAACAGAATAAATGCTTTTTTTTATTTGGGCTCTTGTAGCTATTTTTCCTAGGATTTGAGTGTGTCCTGAATTATGAAATGTTATGGCTTTATAATTCATGTTTGACAAATGGATATTTGGAGATGTTGAGCTGTAATAGGGGTATTACAGACAGCTCTGTGGCTGTTTTTCCTTCCCTGGGTATAAAAAATCTGATGGTTTGTCACTGGAAAGACTTTCCATAGGTGATTTTAAATACACAGCTTCTCATATTCCTTGGTGTTTCCGTCCTGAGGCTGGGGGGTGAGAGAAGCCTTGCAGGCACGCTCACCATGGGTATGGCTGGGACACGCTCTGTGTGCTCCCTACCCGTGCTGTTCCCATGCGTTGTGTCCCGTGTTCTGCGTAACAGAGCTGCCCAGGAAGCAGGGACTGGAAAGGGTGATGCCGGTGGGATGCAGGCACAGTGAGCCCGGGGCTGAGCCCCCAGCAGTGGAGCAGTCTCCGTGCTGGTGCTGGCACGAGCAGCGTGGGGATCCGCAGCAGCCAGGGCTGCCCGGGTCCCCGTCACAGTCCGTGCAGCTCCGCTCGCTCCAGTCCCGCCGTGCCTTGCCCGTCAGAGCGCTTTTATCATTTTCAGAAGGGATAAAATCAATGGCCTGAACCAGCTGCATCTTTAACCCAGTTTTGCCTCTGTCAGAGGTGCGGGCTCAGCCACGTCGCTGCAGGAGCAGCCCTTTGCTCCCGACAGAAGGGCCGCGCATCCGCGCGCTGCCGCAGGCGCCCTTCCCAAAAGCACGCGGATGATAACTGCATCTCTGCTGTACCTGTAACAATTTAATCGTGTGAGTCAGCCCAGTCAAGCATCCCCAGCTCATGACTGGGAGACATGAAATTCATTGTCATTATTGTCCCTGTCATTTTGGATCATTATATCCTGCTGCAGAATTTTCCTCACTCCAGTGCTTTCTTACCTCCAGGAAGCAGGGATTATGGCTGAGGTTGGGGTGGGGGCAGGACTGTGAACTACATTTACCTCAGGGGAGCCACAGATTAAATTGGCTTTGCTTTCTGACTTGCCAGATTCGTCTGTTTGTACGCTCTGGGTTTAAGGTTGGAAATGATGAATATTCCAGTGAATTCGGGGCCTCTCTCTTTTCTTTTTTTTAATGCTTGTATAAGCAAAGGATGGGGTTTGTGTCCCTTAAGAAGTGAATGGGGAATAATTCTTCAGATTCTGTTACCAAAAAGATTATTCCTGAACAAAACGACATTATTTGTTCATTGTGGCACAAACATCTGAGTGGTCCCGGTGTGCTGTGGCTTTCAGGGGAAAGGATGGAGCTCTGCTGTGATCCAGGGGTGTGTTCCATGGGAGCTGCAGTGGCTCACTGGGTAACAGGTGCACTGCTCCCAGGAAACAAGGACAGGAGGAGAGGAAACAGCCTCAAGATGTGCAGGGGAGGGCCAGAGCAGGTATTAGAAAAAACTTTTCACTGAAAGAGAGGTCAGGCATTGGAATAAGTTGTCTATGGACGTGGTGGAGTCCCCATCCCTGGAAGTGTTCAAGAGGCATCTGGATGTGGCACTTGGGACGTGGTTATGGGGAGGTTATGGTGGTGCTGGGTTGGCAGGTGGACTGGGTGATCTGAAGGTCTCTTCCAACCTTGATCCTGTGGGTTCTGTGGTCTGTGGGAGCAGTGCTGCCTCTCTCCACTCTGGCATGGCACTCTGTCCCTCCAGGCACTCCATCGTTCCCAGGCAGGGCTCTCCTGGATGGCACGGCAGCAGCTGGCCAAGCACAGCGCACAGTGGCTGATAAACCCATCACTGCTTTGTTTAGAGTTAAAAACCAGCACAGTTGGCCCCGGTGGGAGCTGACCCCGTGGGGTTTTTCCCCCTGGAGGCCGCTGGGGCCGCAGGAAGCTGTGGTGCCACGGGCACGGCCCTGCCTGGCGCGGTGGCACGGCCGCAGCAGCCCCGCCGTGACGGCTGTGCACGGTGACATTTTAGCGCCGTTTCCATAAACTGACAGTGACAATGTTTAGTTTCATTTTAACACGGTGCTTTTCCTGCCACTGACACGCCAGTCGCAGTGTAGTGACAAGTTGAAGGCTGATACAAAAGAAGTGGGAAACAACGTAATTATAAAGCAGTCACACAGAGCCAGAATTCCAAATTTTGTCTGTCACTGGATGTGGTGGATATTGTGGCTTATTTTTGCTTTCTGGGATCTTAGTTTCAGTAGGAGTTTTAGCTCCTGTGCTGTAACTTGGCAGCAGACTTGATCAGATAGACATTTGCAGGATATTGGGATTTCTTCTGTAAAAATATTTTATGGGCTTTCTGCCTCTTGCTTGTGATTCTGCTTTGTTTATAACTACAGAATTTGGAACAAATCATAGTAGAACAGGGCCATTGGTTTTAAACTGACACAGGGCAGGGCTAGATGGGAGATCAGGGAGAAATCCTTCCCTGTGAGGGTGGGCAGGCCCTGGCACAGGGTGCCCAGAGCAGCTGTGGCTGCCCCTGGATCCCTGGAAGTGTCCAAGGCCAGGTTGGCTGGGATAGTGGAAGGTGTCCCTGGCAGGGGGGTGGAATGGGATGAGCTTGAAGCTCCCTTTCAACCCAAACCATTCTGGGATTCCAAGACTAGGGAGGTTTATCCCCATCATTATTATTATTACTGTGGTCTGAGGTGGTGCTAAATGGAGGAGGTCAGAATTAAGGTGACTACTGCTGGTTTATTTAAACTGGATGTGTCAAATCTGAGTTTGAACCTGTTGGAATCAATTTACCTGAGAGAAGCCTTGAGGCTTCCCTTTCCATGAAAGCTCACACCTTAGGGCAGATGTTAAAGAGCTAAAGTGTGGGGTGTGTGGTTATTTCCAGGGCATGTTTAGTTGTCCACCATCCCTCCCACCTGCTTGGGCCTTACTTCAGCAGCACTGGTGGCCCAGGGCGCAGCAGAGCTGGGACTCTCCGTGCACTGCAGGAGCTGCAGGGACAGCCGGGTGTGCTGTCACTGTGCTGCTGGGTGGGATAGAGCTGATGGAGCCAAGTCAGAACTCGTCCCCCTGGAGCAGGACAGGAACAAGGACATGAGTGCTGTGTATCCTAGAAAGTCTGGGAGTTTGCAGCAAATTCCACTTCAGTTTCATGTGATTCAGAGAGCTGGAGAGAGTTCAGGTCTGAGGGCATTGTACTGACTTGTGACTCACAAGTCAAAGGGGACATTTCCCCTGAACTCACCCTGCTTGTGTTCGGGGAGAACTTGTTGAGTTCTCTCTCAGAGAAGTCTGGAACGATTTTGAGTCACTCCAGCTGATTCATCATGCCTAACTGGGATCTAACCCTTTCCATATGCACAACAGCTCCTGGGTTCCTGCTTAATGCCTGTAATGAAACTGCTTGTGCCGTTAAGTACTTCTTTAAAATTACAGGAGAGGGACAGTCTTGGTTACTGAGTGAAGTGTAATTGTATATATCTAATGCACATGTATGACTGTGTAATCACTCACCAGCCTTAAATTTGGTGAGGTTTGGGTAAGGTTTGTATGCACACAATGAGAAAACTTTGAACATGAGAGGATTTGGTTTCCTGTGCTGCTTTGTCATGTGCCTGCAGTTATCTGGTGCAAGGCTGCAGTAAGGAATACACCTGTAGGTACAGAATTACACGTGCTTCAGCATAATTTCTACAATATCAGTGTTTTTGGGGAGCTCACTGGTATCATTAAAGGAATAACATACAGGTTATTTTGCAAGTATTTATTTTGCTTTTATTCCCTCAGCTTTTTAGAAGAAACATAAAAAACCCAAATGCTCCTTATTTTTGTGGCTGCAGTAGGTAGGGATCTGGATGTGTGACTGTACTGAGGGCCTGGTTGTCTGATTCAGGCACTTGTTTTCAGGTGTTTTTCCTTTGCAAAGCAGCCTAGCAGGTGGTTCGGGGGGGGATTTTCCCCCAGAGAAGGTTCTCTAGGATTGGTGCCCAGCTCCTTGCACGGCCGCCTTCAGCTCCGCGGCACTGACGGGCTGTGCCAAGTCAGGGACAGCTGTGAATGGGGAAAAGGAGAGAAGGGCTCTGTCTTTGCTGCAGGGACCAAGCTGTTCCTTACAGCTGGGAGTTTGCAAGCCCGGGTGTCACAGCTGTGCCAAAGCGTGTTTGGGGCAGTTGCTGCCACGCCTGCGTGCATGGTGACGCGGTTCATCGTCATGCAGCAGGCACACCCTGACCAGGTGGGAGTTCCTGGCCCAGAAAGGCTGACATGAGCATTGAAAGCGTTCCAGCTTCTTAAAAAAATACAACTGCAGTCACTGGGTGCTGTTTGTCTGAGCTGAAGGGAGTTGCAGAGGAGAAATCAGGAACTGGAACAACGTGGGCTAGTGGAAGGTGTCCCTGCCCAGGGCAGGGGCTGGCACCAGGTGTGCTTCAAGGTCCCTCTCATCCCACGCCATTCTGGGGCTCTGTGATTCTGTGAATTGGTGTAACAGGTGTAGTTGTCAGAGTGACACAGGACAGAACATACCAGAGCTGCCAGAGTGCCTCATTAACGCTCTGGTTTTCACACAACGCTCCTGAATCAGTCCCAAACAAATCTCTCCGGTCTGTGGGCTTTGTTACCACCCCCTGCTGGCTGGGGCTCAGCTCTGATAAAAATAAAATTGAACGTACACTGTGTGCACTCTGGGGGAGGATCCTGTGAGTGCCAACGGAAACATTGTCTGTTCAGATGTGAAGAAATACAGCATTTGCTACTAAGGAGTGAAAATAGAATTTTCCCAAATTACACAAAAAGAAGAAATTATAAACCAAATGGCATCACTGTTGGGCTTAGCGTGATGTGGGATAGACTTACTCAAACTATCTTTGCACGCTAAATATCCTCAGCAGTGTGGCTTCTAGGATTGAGGGGTTTTTTTAGAGGATTCAGTGTTAATTTGGTGAAAGCACTTAGGCCAGTGTTTTGGGAAAAGCTGGGTTGACTGCCCTTAATAAAAATGAAAGTGTTCTTTATTGTCACCATATTACAGCAGGTGAGGACAACAAATAAGGGGAGGGATGATTCTTTCAGTTTTCCTCTCTAGAAAGAACATCCTCCTGTTTTGAAGAGGCTCTACACAAGGGGTTGCAAAGAGAACTCGGCATGTTCCACCAGTTGGCTCTGGGAGGCTTCTCCCGAGGTGCTGAGCTGTGACTGCCTTCTGTGGGGATGCTGCGGGTGACAGCTGGCATCATGCAAGGGGCGAGTGCTCTCAAACCCAGCCCTGGAGCAGCAGAGTCCTCTCCAGGTGGGGCGTTGGTGCACACCTATTCTTGGGGAATGTCATGGTTACCATTTCCCTGTGTTGCCTACACTTAGGAGATTTAGGAGATCTCCAGGAGCGTACTCACCTATGGAGAAGGATGCCAAATTAATTTGGTTTAGCCACTGTTGTTAGAAAATAACTTTTTGGCTGAAGTATTTGGAAGACTCCAAAGTATCACCGAGGGGTCACCTCTGGTAGCAAGGGGGGGGATCATTGTTTTGTTTGCTTGCAGCCCCAGGGGCTACTGTACAGGACAAGGACACAGAGCTGGCTCTGGTGGGTAATCCAGGGCCTCCCCTGGAAGCTCGGGGTTCCCTTGCCCTTGATCGCACACCTCGGGTTTCTTGGAGTGGAATCACTGAACAGGCATCTTGGGAACACACAATGGTGCTCGTGTCAAGAGAGCTTTACATGTCTGGGCTGGAGGAGCTTAAGCTTGGAGGTGCTTTTCTCTTGTGCCCAGGGCATCTCTGTGTCTGGGGAGAATGGCATTTGATTGCAAGGTCAGAAAGGTTGAGATGCAAAACCTTTGCTTTGCTTTATCCTTCCCTTTCTCTCTAGAGTGTTAAGGATCATCATTGTGGTCTGGAGCTCCTTCCCAAGGGGCAGCTCTGACCTCTGCTCTCTGTGACCAGGGACAGGACCAACGGCTGGAGCTCTGTCAGGAGGGGTTTAGGCTGGATATCAGGAAAAGGTGCTTCCCCTTTGGGTGAGGGGTGGTGGGGCACTGGACAGGCTCCCCAGGCTGCCAGAGCTCCAGGAGCGTTTGGACAACACTCACAGGGACAGGGTGGGATTGTTGCGGTGTCTGTGCAGGGCCAGGGGTTGGACTGGATGGTCCCTGTGCACCCCTCCCAGTTCAGAATATTCTGATTCTCTGTTCAAGTGCAGGATTTTAATGTAATTATCTAGGGGAGAACACACACATGCCAGTTGGCAGGCCTTAAAAAAAAAAAAAAAAAAAAAAAAAAAAAGGCAAAACCCAGCTGTTCCTGGGTATAAAACCACTATCCTGTGACCCCATCTCTCCTAAACTGTTGCGCTGTTGTTCTCCACAGATGATAAATTCCCAGGGTGGGAAGTCAGTCTTTACTCCTTTCAAATCCAGACCTCTCCAGATCTCTGCTGTTTATGCCATGAAATACTCAAGGACTCCGCACTGTAGGTCACATCAATCTGAAGCCAGTGGGTTTTTCTACCAGTGTAGTTAATCAGGAACTGGTTATTTCCCAGTCCTCTGCCTGCAAATGCATTCCATGGGCACTCAGTTGCTGTTGGACTGTTGAGGAGTGAGTAATAGCATGGGGGTTCCTGCATCATAATAACGATGAGGGGAAAATGGATGAGAGGTTCAGAGAAAGCAGGAAAATGTTGTTTTGAACACAGTGGTTCAAATCCTGGAGTGTGCTGAGTGTCCTGAGCTCACTCTGACTTTAGGAGCATTGGGGGCTCAACAAAACGCCGAGCAGCCTTTGGATTTGGGGCTTGCTAAACAATTGGAAGTTTGGTTTTATAGAAATTACCCATTTCCACATTATTTATTCTGCTGATTGGCTTCTCCGGATTGCTTTTGCTCTGGTCAAATAAGTGACAAATCTGGGAAGAGGCAAACTTGCCAAATTTAAACAGTCAGAGTTCCATAGACCAAAGCTAATATTGGCTGATGTGGGGTCGTGCTGCCGTGTGATGAATCCCCACACCAGGGCAGCCACAGGAGAGTGGGGTTTGTGTCAGTGCCACCTGGGGCACTGCTGGCAGGAGCAGACTGAGGGGGGGTCTGAACCCCCCTGGCCCCAGGGTCCTGCTAAGGAGGGAACAAATCCCCCTTGTGCCGATGGCACGGCAGGGTTTGGGTTTTGGTGGCCGCTCTCTGAGGGGGTGCTGCTGCGTGGCCTGGGGCAGCTGAGTCCTGCGGTGCTGTGGGTCAGGCTGGCCCCAATTCCAACACCAGGATAAAGGGGGTATCTCCAGAGTAATGAGAGCCCTTGGCTTCAGGCTAGAGGAGCGTTTCCTGGATTACAGAATCACTGAAGCATTTATGTTGGAAAAGCCCTCCAAGAGCATCCAGCCTAAGCTGTGCTCTCACCTCATCAACCAGCCCAGAGCACTGAGTGCCCGTCCAGTTGTTCCTTGAACACTGGGTTCCTTTGGAATTCCTGCTGTTATGTGGGAGCAGCTGCTGTACCACAGCTTGGCACTGTCCTTTGTCCCTTTTTCACCCAGTGCTCCCTCTCCACACGAGCTGTACCTTCTCTCAACCCTGCCTGAAACTGGGAAGGTTTGAGGTGAACCTCGTAAGGTCATTTATCCCTCCCTGCCACGGCAGCAGCAGCAGTGCCCATGCATTTACTGAATGCTCTGCCTGCCAGCTCTGACCGATGGTTGTTCCCTCTCGTGCATCTCGTGTGATGGAGCGTCCCCAACTTTTCCTGACATCTTGCTCAGTTGTTTTGCCGTTCTTCAGTTGTTGCAGCTGATTCCGGGCATTGTTTGCTGAGTGGAATTGGAGTTACTGTTTGTTTCTTCATCGGTGCTTTATCATGCTGCCGTTTCTGTACACTTTGTGTAACTTTTTTTTCTCACAGCTGAAGACGGATTGCACTGCACAGCCTGGGCTGGGTTGGAATGAGGGGTTTGGGGAGGGGAGGTGGTGCCTGCGAGGCCATTGATCCCATCTTTATAACTTTGCCCTTTTAGCTGGGAACAGATGATTTGCGCAGGGGTTGGAGATCTGCGCAGGCAGAATCCGAAGGACCAAACTTTACATAAACCATTTATACTAAATGTTGGGAATGCTGGCAACATAAATCACCTACAGTATCTATTACAAATTTATCACTTTATCAGTATCATCTGTGATAGGAGTGGTCCAAACAGGTGGGGAAGCGAACCATACCTCAGGAAGTTTAGCCTGCTTGGAAATTAATTATTCAGGACACACAGAGCCTGGCCCCTTCAATGTATAGTAATTCTTTCCAGCCAGCATCCAGGCCTCCAACCTCAGTGCAATAATAAATAGGAAAAGTCTCAGGTGAAGCCAGTATTTCAGAGTAATTAATCATCTTCCCCTCACGGTCCCTCCACCTCTCTCTTGGTTTTCTTTAACGAGGGAATTTCAGTAATAAATCTTTAATGATACATGTTAAGAATCCTTCATTAATTCTTGTCCACTTATTTCTCTTTTTTGGGTGCTTTTATGTTGTATGTTGAGAAGTTCAAAGGGATATACAAAAAACCCCTCCATTAAATTTGGCACAGTCTCTAAAGGGATGTTTTGGACGTCGAGTGTCGCATGTTCACTCGGTAATCGGACTTGTTGGTTAATACCAGTTGGATTGTCCAAATCCTGGATACAGGTACCGAGTTACTGCAGGATTACAAAGGAAAAGGGAGAGATGGTTTTTCTGCCGCCCGGTCCGGGGCAGCAGTGCAGCCCCTCAGTGTGGGGCTCGGTGCGTGTGCGGGGCAGGCAGAGGCCCGTGGGGCGCGGCCGGACGCGGCGCTGCCCACACAGCCCCGGCCCTGTGCGCGTGCAAAGGCCGGCAGCGAGCGGCCGTCAGCGCTATGCGATGTGACAGGGACAGCTGTGACAGATCCCTTCTGACACGCTTCCGTAGCGCTGGCCGTGGCTGCGGGTGACGGGTGTCCTTCCCTGCAGGACAGCACAACGACGCGCGGATGAACCTGGCCATCGCCCTGACCGCCGCCCGCTACGGCGCTGCCACCGCCAATTACGCCGAGGTGCGGCACCTGCTCAAGACCACGGACACAGGCAGCGGGCGGCAGCGCGTCTGCGGGGTGCACTGCAGGGACGTGCTCACGGGTGAGTGGGATGTGTGGGGTGCGCTGCAGGGACGTGCTCACGGGTGAGTGGGATGTGTGGGGTGCGCTGCAGGGACGTGCTCACGGGTGAGTGGGGTCTGTGGGGTCTGCGTGGTGCGCTGCAGGGACGTGCTCAAGGGGGAGTGGGGTCTGTGGGGTGCGCTGCAGGGATGTGCCCACAGGTGAGTGGGATGTATGGGCTGCGCTGCAGGGACGTGCTCACGGGTGAGTGGGGTCTGTGGGGTCTGCGGGGTGCGCTGCAGGGATGTGCCCACAGGTGAGTGGGATGTATGGGCTGCGCTGCAGGGATGCGCTCACAGGTGCAGCACCCTGGGATAAGGCGGGAGGGAGGAGCGGGGCCGCTGCCGTCTGCCAACAGCCCTGAACAGGCACAGGAGCCATCTTCCCGGGCCGTGCCATTAGTGTCACTCAGCTTCCACTTGTGTCACATTTCTCACTCAAACCCCAGTGTTTTGGCAGGCCAGACTGAGCTTTCCACCCCAGCCCTTCTGTCAAGCAAAGACGACATTGTAGAAGGCTGCATGCTGTACAGTAGTAATCCCATTTACCGAGTCTGTGGGCTGAGACTGAAATCTCTCTTCTTGAGAGGCAGATTTCAGCTGAGCAACTTCCACCCCGCCTGCCTCTCTTCTGCCCTTACAAACAAGCTGGAATTCCGCTCCAAAACATTTTCTCTCAAATCTGGTGTTGGGTGAACACATAGTTAATTTTTAGAACCCATCCCAGCTGTTGTGTTCAAACACGCGGGGTACACTTTACAGTAGGTTGAGTTCATAGAGAGATGAATAACAAAGAGCATCAGTGAGCAGGAAACAAATGGTGTCTGTGATTGATACTGTTTTCTTTCACAGGGAAGGAATTTGATGTCAGAGCCAAGTGTGTTATCAATGCTACGGGACCTTTCACAGACTCGGTGCGCAAAATGGATGATCAGAAAGTGCCCAACATCTGTCAGCCCAGCGCAGGCGTGCACATCGTGATGCCTGGTTATTACAGGTAAGGCAGGGGAGCCTGCTGCATGTGTAGCACCATTTGTAATCTCTGCTGCTGCTGAATCAATCAGCCGGGAGGTGCACCGGTGGCTTTACAGCAGTTCGGAGTGCACAGTTTGATTCTGATTTTCATTTGCGTTTTTTAAAGAGGATCCTGGCGCTGTGCCGGTGAGAAGACCAATTTCATCTATTCAGAACAGGCTGAAGCCGTGTAGTTTTTAGTTAGAGCTCCCCAAGGCAGGACTCCTGCTGAAGCAGAAGGCGTTTAGGCAGCGTGTCCCCAGGCTTGTGAAAGCACCTGTTTCAGTGATGCCTTTGAGCTGAGTGTGCTGCTGCTTGGTCACCCCCTCAGGAAAGCCTGTAAAACCTTCCAGAGAGGTTGCACCTCTGTACAGAATCTCCTGTCCTGTTAAATCATGGAATCACAGAGTGGTCTGGGTTGGAAGGGGCTTTAAAGATCATCTCGTTCCACCACCTGCCTTTACATATGAAACTCCCTGTGCAGTGACTCTGCCGTGATGTGGCTCTGCTCAGAGAAAACAGGAGTGCAGAAGCACAGAATAAGTGATAGGATGGGCAGTATAATCAGTAATAATAATTACTGTCACAGGCAGTAGAAGTAGCTCAGAGTAACACAACCACATTTGCTGTGGCCCCAAGCCCACCCACCCACCCGTGGGGTTTTGGTGGACAGGACGTGCCCCTCCTTGTTCCAGGAGAGGTTCCTGTGGCACTCTGCTCTCTGCAGTCTCCTGCTCCTCTCCCTGTTTGCTGTGCAAAGCCAAATCCCCTTCTCCCGAGCCAGCCTTGTCAGTTGGAACTCAAATATTACCTTTGGTTCCTGAAGTCATTAGCATCCTAATGGAAATTCCCCTTTATGGACTTAGCCCAGTTGTGTTGATACAGTGCCCTTGCAGTAATGCCTTCCACAGCCCCGCTCAGAATGGGAATTCAGCCTTCCCGTGCACCACGGGGTGTTTCTGCTGGAGCTGTCCCAACAGGACATGACCACAGGTGGTAAAATTGAGGCATTTTTGGCCTAGTGTAAAATCATCCCGCATTCTCTTCTGGTTTTTTTTTTCCTTCATTTTTCTATCTTTCTCCATAAAAAATTGAAAATGACCTGATAACTGCTTTAAAGTACTAAAAATGTGGAGAAATAGGCTGTTATCCCAGTTTCCTCATATGCCAGGAGAAGTATGTGTGTGATTAGCTTTACGGCCCTACACAAAAACATGGAAAGCTTTAAAACCTGGACTCACTTGGTAAATTCAAAGTAGAACATGGCTGGATACACTTGAGAGCTCTGATTTATTTATTCTGTAATAACCCAATAATTTTAATTGGAAATGTGGAGAATTCTTGTTCTCCATGTTCCCCGGTATGTCAGCATGTGGGCATTACTTTCCTTGGAAAATAGTATCTGCCCACACACTGCCTCCACAGCACAGCTGATAAGATAAAACTGCACTGAATTTCCTCAGAGTGGGATAGCTGAAAGCAGGGAACTGTCTGCTAAATAGAAAACACTCGTGGGATTTAATCTTGGTTGTATCAGGCCTTCCTTCTCCTGGTGCCAAGGAACACTGCTCAGCACAGGAAGGTTGGCATTTCACCGTGGCCACGTGTGCCGTGTGAGCGTGTTACAGAATTTTGGCCCACAGTCGCACAAATGATATTTTTTTTTAACATCTAGAGGGTTTTAGTTATAAATATAGTCAAGATTTTGTAAAACTAATGTTAACCTAATGCATTCGCTCCCCATGGGTTTCTTACTCATTGATGTCCTTCATTAATAGTCCCAGAATTCCTCCCCTCATTAATTAGGCTTCCTGCCTGGAATGTGTCTGTGGAGGCAAGGCTTTCTCCTCTCCCTTCTGACCAATTTCAGATGTTTTCTCTCTTTCTGGAATTTTCCTCTCTGCTCTTCATTCCACATTCCAGGTAAACTTGCCTGTTGAACCTTACTTCTTCTCTATGGAAAGTCACCTTTTATCCTTCTTTAACTGCATTTGTGGTGCTTTGGTCAAATGCTTCTTCTGCTGGAGATCTTCCATGGATCCAAGCCCTTCCATGGATCTCCCAGACCTTTTACCTCTACGTTTCTCTGTAGAGGCATTGCTTTATGCTTCATATTAGGGTTTCCAGTCCTGAATTTGCCCATTTTAGCCATCTTTAAAGAGAAATCTCACCACGGCTGGCATGGCTCATACCTCCTTCTCCCATCCATGCTGGAGTCGTAGGAATTCCTGCCTCATAAAACCGTGTTGTTTCAGAAGTATTCCTGGTGTGCAGCAGCATGACTCCAGAGGCCTCAGGAAGGCCAGTATTTGGGTGTTAAGATGCTTCTTTCTGATGCAAAACACCTTATTTTGCATTTGTTTGGGTGGCTCTTTAGTTATGTAAATAAGCTGGAACAAGCGTGGCAAAGGGCATGGAGAGAGAGCTTCCCAGGATAGCTGGTATCAGTGGTTCAGTAAATAATTGGCATATGGAAAACTGTTTCAGCTTTTCTCAGCACTTGCTGTGCAATCTAAAACACTTCAGAGGTGCTGTGGGGAAACTTAGTTGGAAGTCTTTGCTTGGTTCTGTTCCTTGTTTTTAACAGTTTTTGTGAAATCACATTAAAAAAATTTCATACTTGGAAGAGAATGTCTATAAAGTTTCTGAATTCTGACGCTGTATATTAAACCTCTGATTTCCTCTGTCTCTAAATCAACAGCTTTTTCATTTTAAAAAGTAATCATTTGTCTGAGGTGATTTACCTTTCCCAAACCTGTGTTGACTTCCCCTATTAGATTGCACCTCTCCCACCGTATGCCTAAGCTGTCTATAAATATCAGCTAAAATGGGTCTAATATACATGCTAGCTATGAAATTCTCAGCCTCTCTCCCAGCCTTGCCAGATATTGCCAACTTCCCTTCAGTAATCACTTAAGACTTCCTAAAAATGCAGTACTCAGTGATTCAGCTTGAATAGGTAAATCCCACCCAAGCAGGTCTTTGCCTTCAGACACTGCCTTAGGAGTTGTGTCCATTGAATTATTCCCCTCTAAAGTCCACAACTGCCACCGAAATCTGCACCTCCTGCCCTCCTTCCATGTGCTCCCTGTATTTCAGGAGCAGGGGCACAGCCTGGAGAGCCCTAACCTGACTGCAGGTGTTTCCACAGGGGGTAAACCTTAAATGAAAATCAGCATCAGTCCTTTAAGTAGAAATGATTGAAAAAAGGGGCCGTTCAATGTTTTCCTACATAAAAGCTGTTTACTTGGAAGTGTTTATAAAAGTCTTTTGTTTTCTGAAACACAAGCAGAGCTTTTCAATAAGCCATGAGGCAGCAGTGGGTTTGTACCTGTGGATATCTTTCTTACATTACACCAGAGAAACCTGATACATGAATTAAAATCTCCTGTCCAAAGAACTACAGTTTTTTCATCCCTGTACTGAATCATTCTGTTGCAGCACTGGCAGAAGTAATGAAAAATGCCTGAGCAGCAGCGTCTACTGAGTGTCTCTTTTGCCTCTTTTCCTCAAAGCAAAGTTCTCATTCAGGGCCACAGAGCTGGAAGCACTCAGAGCACATTCCTTGGTCCAAATCCCTCGGGAGTCTGTGGGTGTTCCTTCCTGCCAAAGTGTCAGGTGGTGACAAACTCAGGCTTAGTGTCACTGGAAGTGTATTCCTTAAATGTCCTCATTTCTCTTCTTTTCTCTCCTTTTTCTCCCAGTCACTGCCCCTCACCCCTCCTGCTCCACCTTTACTGTGGAGGCAAATTGGAGGAATCACTGGGATTTTATGTCATAAAAACATCCAGGGGCCTTGTTTCCCCAAATTCCTGGGACATCTGTTTAAAGCCATGTCTTGGCCACACATGAAATCCATTATTTCTTCATTTATTGACTGCTTTACCTGAGAACAGCTGTTGTGTGCCAGTCCTTGCCTGGCTACTGGGGTGCAGGGACAGACCCCAGGTGCTGCCCACCCTGTTCCTGTTCTGAGCCAGGTCCCTCCTCTCTTTCAGCCCTGACAACATGGGGCTGCTGGACCCTGCCACCAGCGATGGCAGAGTGATCTTCTTCCTGCCCTGGGAGAAGATGACGATCGCAGGGACCACGGACAGCCCCACGGATGTCACCTCGCACCCCATCCCCACCGAGGAGGACATCAACTTCATCCTGAGCGAAGTGCGCAACTACCTGGGCGCAGACGTGGAAGGTAACCCCGGGGGAATCCTGCCCTGGGCAGGGCTGGGGAGTCCAGGCGTCCCAGCCTGGGGAAACGCTGCTCCTGCGGTTCCTGTGTGCCTGACAGCTGTGGTTCTTGGGAAACCCGTGGGCTGAGGTGTCAGCAGGGGCTGTGCAGTGATGCTGCTCCACGTCATCGAGTCCAGCCATCAAGCCAGCACCACCACCATGGTCACCACTAACCCATCTCCCCAAGTGCCACATCCACGTGTTTTGGGCACCTCCAGGGAGGGTGACTCCACCACTGCCCTGGGCAGTCATCTTTCCTCCAGAATGAGGGCTTGGTTTATTTCAATTAATCTCTGAAAGCATTTGTACTGCTGCGTTTCTGCTGCAGCGTTAAAATAAACCTGAAAAGCACTCAGGCAGGAACATTGTAATGTCCTCAGGTTTAGGAAAACCTGCTGTCTGGAGATGGGAAATGCTGGATCCCTTGTTTCCTGAAGTGCAGAATTGATGTCTGCATGTTGTATGAAGTTCTGAAAGAGTGCCCAGGGAAGGTCCTGTTGAGTGTCTGGAGCAGCAGTTGGTGTTGGAAGTGCAGGAGAGCAGGGAGGAAGGTGGGAATGTGATCAGGACAGAGATTAGATGGGATATTGGGAAGAAATCCTTCCCTGTGAGGGTGGGCAGGCCCTGGCACAGGGTGCCCAGAGCAGCTGTGGCTGCCCCTGGATCCCTGGCAGTGTCCAAGGCCAGGCTGGACATTGGGGCTTGGAGCAGCCTGGGACAGTGGGAGGTGTCCCTGCCATGGCAGGGCTGGGATGCGATGGGATAGGATGGGCTTTAAGGTCTGTCCCAAGCCAGGCCATTCCGTGACTTCCTGCGTATTTTCCAGCAGCACACTGGGAAGTGTTCAGTCCCTGTGGCTCAGCCCAGCTGGGCCCGTGCTGGTTTTCCTGTGCAATTACTGCTTATAGATGGCTGGAGCTGAAATAACAACGGCACTGCCCATATCAACTCTCGACAGCCCTGCCTGTGCTGCCAGAGCCAGTGCCAGGGTTATCAACTTCCACAGGCTTGGACACCTTCCAGCTGCTTAATTACAGCGTCACGCGTGCTGCTTTCTGTAGTTTCATTAGTTTATAAACCTAGTACAGGATCTTGTGTCTGTGATTAACACTTCATTTTGGCAGGTTAAACACTCTGGCAGAGCACCATTGATTTCGGAAATCTATTCTGTGTTCTTTGGGGGATGTTTTTTACACCCTTTTAGTGATTTTTCAATTATCAGTTATTTGGAAGTTGTATTAAAAACATGTTCCAAAGACTTCAGTATAAAGCAAATTGGTAACTGCACTTAGGGGGAAGGCTGTGGATAAAGATGACTTGTCAAGAGGAAATCTTAAAAAAAAAAACCTACAAGCTAGAGGAAAAGCTTGGAAGTTATGAAAGGAAATGTTACACTCATGGAACAAACTTTATTTTGGTTTATAAAATGTAGTGTAAGGACTGTCCTGTAAGCACAAGCAGATAAGGAGAGGACTTGATGTTAGGGGGTGCTGGGTTTGGCAGGGTTTGGTCTTTGGGATTGGGATTTTTGTGAGCTGGTGGATGAGTTTGACAGCTGAACTCTCTTGGCTGATCCCTTCCCAGGATATCTCTGTTCTACTGGATTTTTAATGAGGATGAAAACAGACCTCTCTGTCTGACTTAGCTTTGGGCTGAAGATTATTGCTGATCCCAATTGGAGCAGTGCTGGGTTTGATTCAGCCTGGAGCAAAGGAGCTCAGGGGGGACCTTGTGGCTCTGCACAAGTCCCTGACAGGAGGGGGCAGCCGGGGGGGTCGGGCTCTGCTGGCAGGGAACAGGGACAGGAGGAGAGGGAACGGCCTCAGGCTGGGCCAGGGGAGGCTCATTGGGAAGAATTTCTCCATGGAAAGGGTGGTCAGGCTGGAGCTGCCCAGGGAGGTTTGGAGTGCCCATCCCTGGAGCTGTCCAGGGAACACCTGGATGTGGCACTCAGTGCTCTGGGCTGGTGACAAAGTGGGGATCGGTGCAGGTTGGACTCGATGGTCTGGGAGGGCTTTTCCAGCCTCAGTGATTCTGTGATTCCATAGCCCAGCCCATCCCCTGACTCTGGGGGCTCTCCCCAGCTCTGGGGTTGCTCAGGGCTGAGCTGGGTGTGGAGCAGCCCTTGGCAGTGCCTGGAGGGTGGGAGCTGGGCACCCCTGGGCTCGAGGCAGGCCCTGCCTCAGTCTGGCTCTGCACAGTGAGAAGAGGCGATGTGCTGGCAGCCTGGAGTGGCATCCGGCCCCTGGTCACCAACCCCGACTCCAAGGACACCCAGTCCATATCCCGGAACCACGTCGTGACCGTCAGCGACAGCGGCCTCATCACCATTGCAGGTACTGCAGTTCTCTCAAACCATGGCTTTGCTGGGCTTCTCCAGGGTATTTCATGCAAAAATCTTGTTCCGTGGTAATTCTTCAGCTCCTATAACCAGAAACTGCTCTGTTAGTGGCAGCAGGACTGGCTTGGAGAAAGCCTGGCATGACTCATGTGATGTATAAAATACACAGATGTGTATAGAGTATGTAACAACTTCGTGTTCTGCCTGCTTTCCCCAAATAACGAGTGAACCTGTGCTCCCCCAGGTGGGAAGTGGACAACCTACCGTGCCATGGCACGGGACACCATCGATGCAGCCATCCAGGAGCACAACCTGAAGGCAGGCTCCTGTAAAACCATGGGGCTGCAGCTGGAGGGGGCTCAGGACTGGAGCCCCACGCTCTACATCAGACTGGTGCAAGACTATGGGCTGGAAAGCGAGGTGAGTCCTGGTTTCCCATGTTGGAGGGGTTTGGCTTTCCCCTAAATCAAACACCAGCATAACTTGGACAAAGGTCTGGTGAGCCCGATCAGAGCTTGTTGTCTGGCTGGGGCAGAGATAGTTCTAACAGAAATAAATTCTAGTAATTGTTCTTCATCTTCCCCTTTTTCCTTCCTCCTAATTTTTCCTGCTTAAAAACACTCTGACTTGCTGGGATCTGTCATCCCTGGAGCCCCCCACGAGCTGTGCATCAGCTGTGATCACGGCATGGCAGGAGAGCTGGGGTGTCAGTCCCAGTGGCACAGACACAGAGGGGCAGTGCTGCTCCCACAACACAGTTTCCCCCACACTGTCACAATCCAACACCCTTGGCAGCCTGTTTGTTACTGGGGATGAGGGAATGGTCAGGGAAAGTGTGTATTTGACGTGCTTTTAAAGCAGGCTGGATTTGTTTTCCTCTCCACAGGTGGCTCAGCACCTGGCTTCCACCTATGGGGACAAGGCTTTTGAGGTGGCCAAAATAGCCCAGGTGACCGGGAAGAGGTGGCCTATTGTTGGGAAACGTCTGGTGTCTGAATTTCCTTACATTGAAGCTGAGGTATGTTGGGAGAAACTTGTCACCTTCTGTGACTGTCCTTGGGGTGAGCAGGCTCTCCAGAGCAGGTCAGTGGCTCTGTGGAACATCTCCTTGAGCCCTTTCCTGTGGAGAGGCCAAGATTTTTTTCTGTGCCTGTTTCTCTCCTTCCCCGGAGCACACTTTATGTTTATGTATCGATATATACACATATTAATATATTTATGTGTAATTAAATACTCACATAGTGTCTATTTTTTACTTCATATACAAACAAACATTCACTCCCAGGTGTACTCTGTAAAACGTTCCAAGGAAAAGGGAGCTTCCCCAGCCCTTTCCTTGGGGTCTGGGGTGCTAAGCGTGCTTTCTCCCGATTGCTGTCCCTGTCTGACCCGCGCTTCCCCTCCCCTCCGTGCCGCCCCAGGTCGTGTACGGGGTGAAGGAGTACGCGCGCACTGCCGTGGACATGATCTCCCGGCGCACCCGCCTGGCCTTCCTGAACGTGCAGGCTGCCGAGGAGGCCCTGCCCAGGATCGTGGACATCATGGCCAAGGAGCTCAACTGGTGTGAGCAGAAGAAGAAGGTACAAAGGGCCTTTTTCAGCTGAGGCTGGTGTGTTTTGCTTGAGGAGTTTCCGTGTTAACGGTTCCAAGCCGGTTGAATAGAAAACCACAAGTGATGTTTTATTCCCGGGAGAATGAGTCACTTGGTGCATTTCATGCTGAAGACTTTATCAAATAGCTGTGAAGTGAGTTGGGATTGGCTGGGGGGGGTGGAGGGAAGGGAAAGATCTGTATCCTATTGCTCCCCAGCCTTAGAAATGAAAGCAGGCTTGGCATTGCTGTCCTGTTCCTGTCAGTTGTTCTGCTTTACTGACACTTTTCAGCAGCTCTGCCTCAGCAAAGGAGGCTCCTGTAACCTGTGTCACCCCGTTCTGTCCACTGTGTCCTTTGAGGAGGGGTGAGACTGAGATTGCACCAATCTCGAGCCTCAGTGAGTGTTTAAGGTCGTTGTTGGCTCCCCTTGCCCTCAGTGGCTCCGTGCTCAGACTCGGTGTGTGACTGTGGGGCTGGGAGCAGGAGTAGGTATCCCACTGACAGGAATCCTGCTCCTGAGCTGCCACACCAGGAAGTTACCAGATGGCACTTGTCGCTGCTGTTCGGGAAAGAGGCGTGCCCAGAGGAGTGGAGACACTTGAACACTGTCCTGAGTGTGGAGGAGGAACGGCAGGAGAGGAGGGACACGGGCTCTGGGACCGCTTTTGCTCAGAAGGAAGCAGAGCCTTTGAACACTCACCCAGCACTTCCATCCCAGAGTTTTCCTTGGATTGCTCATGAAATCTTTTAGCCAGTCAGAAGTTTGGCCTGTTCTGGAAGGAGCTCACTTGAGCCCTCCTAGCCAGGGACCTGCAGTGATCCTAAAGCCTGAGCACAGGAGTGCACAAGGAAGGGGGTCCCGTCCTGTGCCAGGTGTGGGTGTGCTGCTTGGTGTGTGTATGTCGGGCACCCTCCTGCTCAGAGGAATTCGGCTGGGTTAGAGGTGCCTCACCCTTACCCCGTGAGATTTGCTCATGGAATCGTTTTCCAGGTTGAGCAACACTACACCAGTTCTCCCCTCAGAACAGCTTAGCCAGTGGGAAGCAGCCCAGGCAAGGAGTTTGGTGGTTAGGGGTGCACGGACAGGCTCAACACAGCCCGTGTGGGGAGCTGGGCACCCTTCCCACCCTCACCTGCAGGGAGGAAAATGGACAAGGAATTCCAGAGCCATCCCTGGCTCATGGGAGCTCATGAATGCCAGCGAGGCATCTCTGCATCCCCTGGGTGTCCTCTGGGCTGTGCTCTGGAACAGGACCCATCACTGTAGAGAGAACTCTGTTCTGTGGTGCTTTATGTATGCCAGGGGTTTATCACTTAGTAAAACTTGGCCAGGGAAGACCTTGCACTGAACTTTCAGGTAATAAAGTAATTTTACTACTGTCAGAAAACTAGTTTAAACCATAAAGAACCTGCCTGGTGCTGAGCTCCCTGATTTTTTTTCTGATTTTGGACAGCTGGGTGAAACATTGCACTAAGATATCAACTGAGGGAGAAATGACATATTGTAGGCCTGGCCCAAAAGGGCCATTTCTTCCTGAAAGGGACAGGCAGAGTGTGTGTGACTGAAGGTGTGGGATGGTCCTGAAAGCATTTGCACAGAAATTAGAAGTCTCTACTAGCTTGGATACCTCTTTCCAAGAGTAAAAGTGTCTTAACTTTTTGATACTTTTCAGCTGCCATCTGCTTAATTTTGGGACCTTAGAAAAATACTGGTTAAGTGGAAGAACCTAATAATAAAGTACAAATAACAAATAAATACTTGTGGAAGAACTTGCTATTGCTCAGATACCCAAGTTTTGTGTTTTCGTTGTAGGAACAGCTTGAAACCGCTAAAACATTTCTGTATTATGAAATGGGCTACAAAGTCAAAACAGATCAATTAACAGACAGGTCTGAGATCAGTCTAGTGCCTTCAGACATTGAGAGGTGAGTGAAGCAGGAGAGCTGCCTGTGTGTGCTGCTGGGGTGAGCCCAGGGCTGCCCCTGCAGCCCCCGGTGCCAGCCTTGGGTGCCAGCCCCTCTCTCGCAGGTACAAGAAGCGGTTCCGCATGTTTGACAAGGACAAGAAGGGCTTCATAACGATCCTGGATGTGCAGCGTGTGCTGGAGGTGAGGCTGCCCTGTGCTCCTGACTGCCTCTGGGAGCAGCCTGTGTGAATTGAGGGAGGCCCAGGCAGTGCTGAGCCCCCTCCTGTGCTTGTTCTGTGCAGAGCATCAGCGTGCAGATGGATGAGAACACCCTCCACGAGATCCTCAACGAGGTGGATCTCAACAAAAACGGGCAGGTGGAGCTCAACGAGTTCCTGCAGGTACGTGGTTCAGCTGCTTCCAGGAAAGGCTGTTTCCTTAAACCACAAAGGCACAGAGAGGGAATGTTTTCCCTGTGGCTTAGGGCTGAGTTGGACACCGGGGCAGGGCTGGCACAAGGAGCACACACAGCCATCCTCAAGCAGCTTGGAAGTTCAGGGATTTTTTTTCCCAGTCAGATTCAAAGTACAGGTCCAATTTACAAAGTATGCCCCAGTCCAGACCTGAATTTGGCATTTTAAGCCCAGAAATGCTGTTTAAATATATTTAAAATTATATAGGTGGAAGGTGCGTGGCACAGGTGTGCACACTGACATTATCTGCAGCTGTTCAGGGATGTTACAAAGATGATTAAACTAAGTAATATAATAATAAACTAAATAACCAAATATTTATAATAATAAATAGTAATATAAATATAATAATAATCAACTAAATAACTAAATAATAAACTGAATATTATAAAGAATGAGCTTGTAGTTAGAGGCCATCTAGGCTCTATAACCCATTTTAACTCCTGGGTTGGCTAAATTGTCCCAGTCTCTATGAAAAAAATGATATGCATCTGCTTTTCAGGGGGCTTTCAAGCAAACCCAAGGGTGTTCCCTTTGCATATGCAGTTTATCAGCTGGGTTGGTGTTTGAGGAGACTTTTTTGGGGTGGTATTTCAGAGTCTGCCATGTCTCCCCTGCCCGGTGGCAATGATGAATGCCAAACAGGAGAGAAATTAATGCTGGGGATTTTGGTCAATGTCAGCCCTTTCTTCACTGTGTCAAGTTAAACAAACAAGATCAAGGCAAAGGAAATGGTAATTGTCTCTCTGGAGATGAGCTGGGGATAAGAGCAGCATTGTTGAATCTAAATGCAGAAAATTTTCACAGGTTGTGTCCAGCATTAGGAAAAAGGAGTATTTATTTGCCTAAAATGCAGCAATTGAGCTGAGGAGCTGCAGTGAACTTGGGGGAAGGGGAAAAACCAAACCCAACAAACCGGGGGGAAGGAGAACCAGTGGCTTTGGGAGCTGATGCTGATCCACTCAAATGGGAGAGGAAATTCCAGCTGGGCTCTGGCTGCTGGAAAGGGACACCCTTGTACCTCCACTGGAAACCTTTTGTTGGGGCACCCACCCCTTTCTGCAGGGCTGAGTTAGCTGGAGTCTGGTTGGGTTGGGTACATTTTTTAAGGAGTTGAAACAACCAGTAATTGTTGTTCTGTGGGGTTTGGGGGTGTTCTGGGGTTTTTTGCTGGGCTGACCAGTCTCACCAGGGGTTGCCAGCCCTGTACAATGCAAAGGCCAGGCACTGCTCTGGAGTAGTTTCACAACTGTTTGTGCAAACCTGAGTCACCCTGTGGCTCCTGCACAACTCCCAGAGCAACCTGGGAATGGAGCAGCAGTGATGGCACTGCAGGGCTGAGCCCTCTCCTGGGCCTTCCACCTGCTCCAGGGAAGCTCTCAGTGGCACTGAAATGAACTGGGGTTGCCATGGAAGGAGCAAAATACATTAAATGTTTGTTTAATTTTTTAATGGATCTGTTAAGTCAGTGCCCAGTACTGGGGTGTTTGCTTTCTGAAAACTTTCAAGTAATTGCGTTTCAGCGCAGAGCTTGTGCAAGCCCTGGGCAAATATTTGTGGAGGTTTGTGTTCGAAAATAGAGCAGGTTGTACCTGGGGGCTGCCTGGCTCTCTGGGTGGGAGCAGGGCAGGGCTGGCCTCGGCCACCTGCACGGTGCTGGGGGAGCTGCAGTGACGGGCTGACGGTGAGTGGCCCTGGCAGCCCCTGGTGCTCGCCGGTGCCCACGGAGCGATGGGGCAAGCAGGGCTGCCCGAGGCTGGCACTGAGCCCAGGGACACAGGAGCTGCCCGAGGCGGGGCTGGATTCCTGGAGAGTCAGCTGCTGGCAGTGATGCTCGAGGAAGGAGAGGGAGCCTTGGGAACTGGTGTTGGGATGTAAAGGCAACCCCCCACGTTAAATCAGGAGGAATCATGGAATGCCGGAATGGTTTGAGTGGGAAGGGACCTTAAAGCCCATCCCATTGCACTAAACCACATTGCCCCGAGCCCTGGCAGGCTGGGGGCCCAGGAGGGTGACTGGGCAGGAGAGCAGTGCCTCTGCTCCAGGGAGATCCCTGTCTGTGTGCAGGGATTGCTCTGGAATTGGGAGGGGGGTCAGGGAGAAGGCCACACTACGTTTGCACAGGTGCAGCTGCAGGTGTAATGAGCAGATTTTCCTATGGAGGGGAAGGAATCTGAAGGATTCCTGCAGTCAATGGGAGTAAGAAATTGCATTTGGCAAGTGCCAATTGCTTCCCCAGTGCTCTCTGCAGAGCTGGCTGCAGGTAATTTCAGCTCTAATGCTGGCTTTATCCATGGGATAAAAAAGAATTAACTGAAATCTTAGCACTAGTGTGCTTTCATTGGGAGAGAGCAGAGTCCAGGTTCCAGGACTTAAAGGCAAATTAGTTTTAAAAGTCTATAAAGGAATTTGGATTTGAAAGAATTGTGGAAGTCAAGTACAATGTCTCTCCAGAGAAAGGCATGTGGGTGGAAAAGGGCAGGTCTGGGATCAATGGTGGATCAGGAATCATGGAATCCCAGCATGATGTGGGTTGGGAGGGACCCCAAAAGCTCATCTTTAAGCCAGGGGCAGGGACACCTTCCACTAGATCAGGTTGTGCCAACCTGACCTTGGAAACTTCCAGGGATCCAGGGGCAGCCACAGCTTCTCTGGGCACCCTGTGCCAGGGCCTGCCCACCTTCCCAGCCAAGAATTTCTTCCTAAATGGAAAAAAATCCTGAATGGTGCTCTTCTGTGAGCTGCATCCTTCAGATACTCCAAATCTGTGCAGCTGCTGGCTTATCCCACACTCTGAAATTCATGGAAAAAACCCCCTTGGTGATGGCAGGCTGCACTGGTGTTGTCTGCACTGCTTCCCAGTGGATCATGGTTGGTACTTCCACTCTTGCTGCCACCCATGCCTGTCCAAAGCAGTCTCTGATATTCCTGGGAAGTGCCAATGGGCCTGGAGTGAGGCTCTGCAGCCGCAGTTTGGGTTTGCCCTGGAGAATCCAGGTGTGTGGGTTCATTAATGGGGCTCTGGGCCCAAGCAGCGACCGCTGGCAGCCCGGGGCCCGTGAGTGACGCTGTCCCTCGTGTCCCTCATGTCCCTCGTGTCCCTCGTGCCCCCAGCTGATGAGTGCCATCCAGAAGGGCCGCGTGTCGGGCAGCAGGCTGGCCGTGCTGATGAAGAGCGCCGAGGAGAACCTGCGGCGCCGCGAGGCCATCCCGGTGGATCGGAGCGGAGGGGGGCTCTGAGCTCACACCACGGGGCTGCCAGAACATTCCAGGGCTTCTGATCCTCCTGGCCCAGCCCGGGGCACGGCACCTGGCCCTCGCTGCAGCTCCCACAAAAGACATTGGTGCGTTTGTGTTGTCATTAATGATTTCCTTACTACTCTGGTACGTGGCCTTGGGGTGGGGGTCCTGCAGTCCCAGGGTGTCCTCGCAAGAGTTCAGGAATGCAGGCTGGGAGGATTTGGGTGCACACTCAGGCACGTCCTGCCTTGGCCATTAATGTTTGCATCACCTTTACCTTTAGAGCACACGATGCTCAAAGTGAATCCTGCCCTTAAACACGTTGAGTTCTGCAAATATAAAATCTCAAAGCTGCTTCTGCCTCTTCAGCAAGGAGCAAGAGAGGGAAAGCTGGTGTTCTGGAGTGGAGATACCATCCCCGAGGAACAAACCTGGCACTTCCTGGGGGGGTGGTGGTGGAGACCTGTCCTGAGCCTTCTGTGGGTGATAGGTTTGCCCTGTTATTCCAGTGGTGCCAGTACTTGGCCACTCGAAAATTCCAGCTGGAAAACAAGACACTTGGATTAATCACCCGAGGAATAATGTAGCTGAAAGCTGGGAGCAGCTTCCCTTCTCTGCTGTTAACACAAATAAACTGCCTCTAATAAATGGCATTGTCTGCAGGTGGTGCTTTGTGCTGTGAAATAAAGGCAAAAGGTGTTTGTGCTGAAAAGTGCTTCAAGTTTGGGGCAAACGCTGATGCTGTGTAGGATGGGGCAGGTTTTGGTAGCACAACAGTCTTAAATGTTAATTTTAAAATGCTCAAACACAGTGGAAAAAATGAAGCATGTCTTGCATCCTACTAACTTTTCTAGGAAAAAAGGGCTGTTTTTCAGCAGGTTAAATGGAAAAACCAAAGCATGGAGCCCTCACTGGAGCTGTTTCCAGCGCTGCTGTACCTGCCTGTTGTCCTCCTGCTGCTGGATTGGGCTGAGATCAGGTGGGAGATTTCTGCCTGATGTAGAACAAGGCAGGGAAAACCTGGTTTACTGCTGGATTTGGCATCTGCTGTATTCCCTGAGCAGAGCAATTTCCACCTCACACCAAGCTTCATTTCCCAGGGGTCAGAATTTCTGCTGAAGTAAAATTTCATGTATTTAACTGGTATCACCACGTTCACTGATGGAAAATTAACGGGGCAGGAGGGAACAGCAAGGATTCCTTGGATATTTTAACAGGGAAAATGGTTCCAGGTACAAATGGAGATGCTGAGGAGTGGTGGGATGTAGCACAGTGAGTGCAGATGTTGTGTTTGGCTGGAGAAGCAGAGCCCTTGAAAAAAAAATTAAACATTCAGGTGTTGAAAAATAGTAGATACAAAAGAAAAAGAAAAGGGCAAGACTCACCTAAAATGAGTTCCTAACGTGGTTCAGATGGTTTTTGCATGTTCAGCTCGTTTTTTGATGCAGATTTTGCTCAGGTTCTGCTTTGTGCTTGGAGCAGGGGCTGAGGGAGGGGGAGTTGGCAGATCTGACACCACAAGGATGTTTTAATGAACAAAGGGGTTTGTTCCTGTGCTCCTGGAGACTTTCCCTTTTGAGCTGTGTTCCAGAATGTTCAGGTGAAGGATGGAATGTCTGTGTTTCCAAACCCACAGTAACAGACTTCACATACCCTGCAGAGTAGAGGGAAATGAATGTAAAACACGCAGTAATTTTGGCTCAGTGAGCAAGGGAAGGGGTTCAGGATTCCACTATTAATGAAAGTTTAAGGGGAGAAAAAACAAAGCAAAAGTCATGAGACCTTTTCCAGGCCATGTGAAGAAAAAATATTTCCAATATTGGACAGGTTTTTTGTAAGGGAAAAATATTTTCAGTATTGAACAGCTTTTGTATAGTTTAAAGGGAAATTCTCCTCCACTCCTCTCTAACTGGCATTGTTCAATTAAAAGCAGGATTTCGTGCTGTACCCAAAGTATACTCTTTGTTCTTTTGTTTTGCTAATCTTGCATCTGGAATGTGACTTTGGGGTTCTCCTGGCTGTGTGTGTCCCTGGACATGGATTTGCTTTGTGTCTCAGGCACTTTATGTTGCCTCCTGCTCCCCTGCACGGCACAGCCAGGCCTGCAGTGACAGGGACAATTGCATGTGTTCCCCCAGCAGCTGAATCTGTACATGGAAAGCTCCCAAGTGTTTATTTGTCCCCTCATTCTGTCTGCAGGAATGTTCGCTTTGTTGTTTGGGGGTTTTTATGTGAATGTGCTGTGGGAAGAGTTGTACGATGTCACTGCCTTGTTGTGCTGATCTGGGATGGAACAGCAGGAATGGGATTCTTTTTTGTTTTTTCTTTTTTTGTTTTTGTTTTTGTGAGGTGAAAGATTTCTGGACTTTCTGTGGGTGTTTTGTGTTTTAAATAACCTGCCCATGTGGGGGGGATCCATGCAGTGTCTGGGTGTGTGTAAATATGTGTATAGATGCACTGCGGGTTTACACGTGGCACTTGGGTCTGTTGTCAGGTTCCTGTTGCAGCCTGGGCTGTTCAATGCTGTGTTTGAGGCTGGGTTGTCATTTTTATAACTGTCTTGGTGTTTTCCTGCCATTATTTATTACCTTTGATATCTGGAATGAGCCGCATGCGTTTATTGAGCAATAAGAGGATGTATTTAATGTGCCTTGTTTTTAACTGAGTAAGGACTGAAAGCATGAATCAATAAAACTGGTTAAAAACGCTCCTTTCGCTGGCAGTTTGTTGTGGCAGGTGCAGAAAGAACTCGGAGTCGCCCTGAAGAAGTTTCTTTGGGAAGGAGGAACGTGGGGATGGATGTGTTTGGTAAACAGAACCCAGGTTTTTCCGCGCTTTCCCATCCTAGCTCAGAATTCAGTGCTCCGTAGTTTAACAGCGAAAGTGAGGAGTCGGTGCAGCCCTTGGCTCTCCCGGGAGGTGACGGGGCGAGGAATCCTGCACTGCCCTCTCGGGCTGGAGTGGCAGCAGGTACCTGGATTCTGGGGGGGATGTGCCGGCCAGGAGCAGTCCCACGCACTGATGAGTTTGATCCTGACTCAAATCAATACCAGTGAACGGGAGAGATTTCCTAATCCATTTGGATCGTGTTCCATGTCAGGTGAGCCCGGGTTGCCACATGTTGATGAATGTTCCAACAGAACAGATCCATTTTCCCTGTCAGGGAATCAGCAGCGCCGTTACCAGTGTGAGCACAATCTTTATAATCTCCAGATTATTTCATGGGTTTAATTTAAGCTTGTAACAGGGATATGGCACAGCTGCCACGGAGCTGTGCTGATGCAGGCGCTGTGTACAAGCAGCTCCCTCCACGTGGGAATGAACCAGACAGGAGGGGAACTACAGAGATTATGGATTTTCCCCTAATCCATGGTGTGTAAGTGATAAGACAAGGAATGTTGCTGTGCTCATCTTTATCCCAAATACTTTCAGCACTGGAATTGCCTCATGTCACACTCCTGGCTTTGCTGCTGGAGGGTACAAGAGTTTTGGGGCTGGTCCCTTCCTCTGGCGTCTCCCCAGAATGGTCAGAAATTCAGGTCTACTGCACCTGGTGTGGCTGTTGCAGCCTGGTTAGAAATATGGTGGGCAATATCAAAGCAGCATTAATATTTCAGCGTCGGGGCCCGAGCTGGGTGTTCCGCGTGTCACATGGGAGCTGGTGGCAGCTGTTGGGGACAGGGCCCTCCGTGGGGACGTGCCCGTGCTGCTCGGACAGCTCCGTGCCCCTGCATGAGCCGTGTCCCCGCCTCGGGGTGGGAGTGCTCGTCCGCTGTGCCCGCAGTGTCCCTGCCCGTGTCCCGGGGCTGCCGGCGGGGCAGGGGGGCCGGGCTCCCTCGGGAGCGGTGCCCTGCAGCCGCTGCCCTGGGCTCAGCGCGCTGGGAAGGCAGAGCTGGAATTCTGCTCCCTGTGCTCACCACAGCCCGCTGCGAGCGCTGCCGGGTGCCGGAGCGCATCCCGCTGGACCCGGGCAGGGGCTGGTGCTGGAAAACCTGCCAAGTTCCCGTGTTTCACGGAATTGCTGCCCGGTCCCGGCGCTCTGTCTGCCCGTGCTGTGCCATCGCAGCCCTCCGGGGGCTGGGGCAGATACCCACTGTGCCCAGGTGAGCGATGTGCGGGGCTGGGCTGGGGTCACACATCCCGCCCTGCCAGGTGAGCTGTGCCCCCGCCTCAGGAGCGATGTGCGGGGCTGGGGTCACACATCCCGCCGTGCCAGGTGAGCTGTGCCCCGCCTCAGGAGCGGTGTGGGGTCACACATCCCGCCGTGCCAGGTGAGCTGTGCCCCGCCTCAGGAGCGGTGTGGGGTCACACATCCCGCAGTGCCAGGTGAGCTGTGCCCCGCGGCAGGAGCGATGTGCGGGGCCCGGAGCAGAGCTGGGTGTGCACCACCCTCTCCCCCGGTGCCTTTATTTCCAAAACAAGGCAGACTTGGCTCTGCCTCCCCAGACCCCGACGTGCTTGTCCAGCTGCTGCCGCTGGAATTAAATTGATCCGTAAAACCGACAGGGTCGGGGTGGTGTCCCTAGTGCCGAGGTCCCTGCCTCCCCCAGAACAAACCCAAACGCTGCCCTTCATTTGCTCTCCCGAATTGTTGCTCCGTTTATTTTGCACAGATTCATTTATTATTTTTGCATCTCTCCAATTAACTGATTTGCAATTCATTCCTATGCAAGCGGAGCTGTTCCTGTCCAAGTCGAGGAGCTGTAAATCTTGGATCTATTGAGCTGACAGGGGAATATATTTCATTTTTCCCCATGAATCATTTGCCATCCTTATTGCAGAAAAATGGCAAAATTATGGTGTACTGTGTTTTCATAAATTACTGCTTTTCTCTCCCCCCCTGCACTCCTCTAATTTGTAATTTCCTGGGAGGAAGGGGAGTGTGGGAACCCGGAGTAGCCAGGTGAATAGGACTTGTTTCTCCCCAAATTGTCTGAAAATCTGCCTCATCTCTTTTAAACTGTGCATGGAACAACTACTAAAGCTTTCATATGAATTTAAAAACTGATTATTGCTACTGAAGTTATTTTGGTTTGGTGTTAAGAGATTCTCCAGTTAAATTGTGCTGTAGGAAGGAGGGAGCAGTAAGCAGGGATACTTCACTGGGATTTTTTCCCCCCCTTCCTTTAGATTTCTGCTCTCTTGTATCAAAATCTTGTGAACTGCAGAAAGGTCAGGATTTTTCTGGTCTAGGAATGTAAAAAAATTCTCATCTAGAACCCTATAGCTTGCAGAACAACATAATATTTAATTTAATATTGCCCATAATATTTATTTTGAAATCCCAGAAATATATATGTATTTTCCACTTGATATTGAGCTGGGTGGCCAGTTCGGATTAGTGACTGAAGTAGCTCATTGCATCAGCAAAGGAGATGGTATATCCCCCATCTCCTCTTAAAGCCAAGTTCTTCTTGGTTAAAAAAAAAAAAAATACAAAAATGTTCATCACAGTAAGCTGTTAAATTGTTTTCAAAATTGACCATTTTTTAAATGGAGCTTATCCAGCTCTGGCAGTACTTCAGGTTG